>NC_058413.1:21047055-21667485 GCF_002201575.2 Neomonachus schauinslandi | reverse complement strand
ACCCAAAGAACAAAGAATCCAATCAAGAAATGGGCAGAAGACATGAACAGACATTTTTCCAAAGAAGACATCCAAATGGCCAACAGACACATGAAAAAGTGCTCAATATCGCTCGGCATCAGGGAAATCCAAATCAAAACCTCAATGAGATACCACCTCACACCAGTCAGAATGGCTAAAATTAACAAGTCAGGAAATGACAGATGTTGGCGGGGATGCGGAGAAAGGGGAACCCTCCTACACTGTTGGTGGGAATGCAAGCTGGTGCAGCCACTCTGGAAAACAGTATGGAGGTTCCTCAAAAAGTTGAAAATAGAGCTACCCTATGATCCAGCAATTGCACTACTGGGTATTTACGCCAAAGATACAAAAGTAGGGATCCGAAAGGGTATGTGCACCCCGATGTTTATAGCAGCAATGTCCACAATAGCCAAACTGTGGAAAGAGCCAAGATGTCCATCGACAGATGAATGGATAAAGAAGAGGTGGTATATATATACAATGGAATATTATGCAGCCATCAAAAGGAATGAGATCTCGCCATTTGCAACGACATGGATGGAACTGGAGGGTATTATGTTGAGCAAAATAAGTCAAACAGAGAAAGACATGTACCATATGATCTCACTGATATGAGGAATTCTTAATCGCAGGAAACAAACTGAGGGTTGCTGGAGTGGGGGGTGGGGTGGGAGGGATGGGGTGACTGGGTGATAGACACTGGGGAGGGTATGTCCTCTGGTAAGCGCTGTGAATTGTGCAAGACTGTTGAATCTCAGATCTGTATCTCTGAAACAAATAATGCAATATATGTTAAGAAAAAAAAAAAAGAAGAAGAAGAAGAAGGTAGTGGGAGGGGAAGAATGAAGCGGGGGAAATCGGAGGGGTAGACGAACCATGAGAGACGATGGACTCTGGAAAACAAACAGGGTTCTAGAGGGGAGGGGTGGTGGGAGGATGGATTAGCCTGGTGGTGGGTATTGAGGAGGGCACATTCTGCATGGAGCACTGGGTGTTATGCACAAACAATGAATCATGGAACACTACATCTAAAACTAATGATGTAATGTATGGGGATTAACATAAGAATTAAAAAAAAAAGACATTAAAAAAAAAAAAGAATATAAATATCTATCCTAATGCCTGCCCCATGATTTGTACTTGCGAATCAGACCATTTCTTTTACAGGTTCTGAGATAGTGACAAATTTTGTCCCAGGATTGATCATACCCAGAATCTCACCCATAGATGATTTAGATTATATAGATGATAACATTTTGGAAATTTTTGATTTGATATGTGTATGAGATTTTGGATTTAGAGTTAATATTCAAATGGATTAAGGCTTTTGGGAAATTGGGATTTGGTGAATGTATTTTGTGGGATGTGGGATGGATGTGAATTTTTGGTGGCCACAAAGTTGACTCTCCTGGGTTGAATAGCATCTCCTCAAAATTCATGTCTACCCAGAACCTCTAACTGTGAGCTTATATGGAAATAGTGTCTTTGCAGATTTAATTAGTTAAGGTAAAGTCAAACTGTGTTTAAGTGATTCTAAATTCAGCCATGGTTGGTGTCCTTATAATAAGAGAAAAATCAGATGAAGAGACACAGAGACCCAGACATAGGGAGAATGCAGCCATGTGAAGACACGGCACAGATTAGAGTTATGTTGTCCCAAGCTAAGAAATGCCTCAGACCACCAAAAACTGGAATGGACAAAGAAGCAGTATTATTTAAAGTCTTTGGAGAGAGTATGCTCCTGCAACATCTTCATTTCAGACTTAGAGCTTCCAGAACTATGAGAGAATAAATTTCTGTTTTTTAATCCACCGAGTTTGTGATAATTTGTTATAACAGTCCTAACAAGCCAATACTATAGAGAATAGATCAGGGAGGGTTTCATAGAGGAGAAAATATTTGAATTGGCTTTTGAAGGATAAATATGTGTTTTATAGGCAGAAAAGAATAAGATGTGTGAGAGAAGAAATGGATGCCCAAATTAAAAACAAATAGAGAGTTTAATTTGTAAAGCAAATGGTGGCTTCAGGAGTTCTACAAAAATAACACAAACAGAACAATGTGTCAAAACTGTCAAATTTATAAAACTTAATAGCATTGCGGAAAATTTGTCATAGAACCCCTAGCAATATGGCCTGTTTATTTGAACTTTTTTTTAAATTTTTTTAAAGATTTTATTTATTTATTTGACAGAGAGAGAGATAGCAAGAGCAGGAACACAAGCAGAGGGAGTGGGAGAGGGAGAAGCAGGCCTTCCACTGAGCAGGGAGCCCGATGCGAGGCTCAATCCCAGGACACTGGGATCATGACCTGAGCCGAAGGCAGATGCTTAACGACTGAGCCACCCAGACGCCCCTTAGTTGAACTTTTTAAGAAGCTTTCAAACTGTTTTCCAAAGTGGTGATACAACTTTAACAGCTCCACAGTTATACTGGGATGTAAGAGTTCCAATTTTTACATGTCCTTGACAGTGGGTGGTATGGTCAGTCTTTTTAATTTTAGCCATATTAATGGAGGTGTAGTGGTATCTTACTGTGATGCTTATTTTCATTTCTAGTGGCTGATGATGTCGAACATCTTTTTTATCTTTGATCCTTAAAAACAAAATAAAGTAAGTTAAATCCAAAGATAAGAATTTGACCTCATTAGAAGTAAAAGGATAAAAATAAATGTTCCTACTTATCATGCCCATCTTTTACAAATTACTGCATTTTCTTTCTTTGAATCCCTCTACTCTTCTTGATCTAAACTGCCTCTAGAGCTTAGCACAAAAAAAGTGAAGAGACCAGTGAATATTTTTACAATTGAGGAATTGCTCTCAATGGTACACTTGAATAATCAGTTTGGACGCTTTCTGGTAGGTTATATTTTGGATTACATCTTGATTACATGTTAGATGTAGATTACATCAAAGACATTGACATTGGGAAATTATTCTGAAGTATGTTGGTGTTGCAACTTTTCCAGGATTAGGCAATGCCATAGCCCCGTACCATCTGTATTATTAATACTGTCATTCTGTAGTATGGATTTGAATAGAACCACTAAGTGATATTATCTTGGCTTTTTTTTTTCATTCATTTTCTGTAATTTTGATTGACAAATGCATGAGTGACTTCAGTGCTGTCACTTTGTGCCTAGGTATGGGAATGCAGACCAAGATTCCCTAGTTTCAAATTCCATTTCTACCACTTACTAGGTGTGTGACTTGTGTAAGTTGTATAACTCCTCTGTATCTCTGTGTCCTCTTCTATAAAATGGAGATTATAATGGCATCTCCCTTCTAAGATAATTAAGCATATTCAATAAATAACATATGTAAGTCACTTAGAATATATAATAACATACTAAGTAAATGATATTATGAAGCCCTGTTATAGAAAATATAATGATTTCAACTTCTGGAGACTGTTTCAGGATTTAATAAAATAATATAAAGAAAAGTACCTGGTCATGGTATTTCCAATAAGTAAAGCACCTCTTTTCTTTACTATCCCATTTTCATGGCAATAAAGTCCAAGAAGTTCTCGAATTATGTTTTTGTGGCTTGATATTGAAAACCTTATAATAAAGAGTGATGCAGTAAGAGTGGATCTGTATTGCTTTCTATTCTAAATGCAACTCAAATTAGAATAAGGTAAATTTTGATAGATTTCTGTTACTCTCCTAATACCACTGCAATTTAGCCATAAGGGGCTAAGTGTCAATTCCAAAGAACTTCCTGGAAGGTCAGATCAATCAAAGTGCTTGGTGTTCACCTATTTTTTTTGACTCAATATATATGATACCACAAACAAAATAAATGAAAAAAAAAATACTGATCTAGTTTCTTGATTGCTGAAGGAGTTGTAGCTTTGCATTTCTTAATTTATGTACACTCTTAAAAGTCAGCCACAACACCATGTATGAAAGAATGAATATACACACCAAAATGATTGGTGGTTAATTAAAAGTGAAAGAGACGAGAAATTTGTATTTTTACTTTCTATTTTACTGCATGGAGGTTTCTCATCTTTTAATAAGTGGTTGGGACAAATGCTTATTGATGCTGGTTGATGAAGGCATTGAAAGAGAGAATGAACTTTATTTGAGAAAAACATTTCAAATGGCAATACCTCAGATTGTTTCCCCACAGGTAATTTTTACTTACAAAGAGCTCTTTAAAAATGTGTTTTTCCAATTTTAATTATATGACCATTAAGAAGAATGGTTTTCTTTTGCAGGCAGCTAAGAGAATTTCCAGTGCTTTAATGTGTTTGGAGAACCCAAAACGAGTTATTATTTTATTTTTAATTCAAACTTGGCTTAGATTTGGTCCTCTAGGAGACATACTGGAAGACATTTGGTTTTGAAAAAATAATAAGAATAACAATATTAAGGTTTTATGTTATCCACTAATTGTTTTTTTTTTCTCCCCATCCCCTAATGGCTGAAAATGCCTCTTGGTGAATTTTCCAAATGTTTGCAGGTGCTGAACACATCAACGTTGCACCTGCAGATTTACATGAATGTGCTTCCAGTAAGCTTCATGCTGAACAGTATATGGTAAATGCAATAAAAACAGATGGACCTAGGGACAGCTGGAGTCTGAGAAGAAAAATGAAAACAACAAAAACAACAGCAACAACAATTTGGCAAATATATCAATATGGTTATCTGTCATTGACTTAGGGGTTGTGGTAGGTGTTTTCAGCATAAAATCACAGCAGCTGAATTACAACTGGGACAGGAGTTGCACAGGCTCCTCAAATCAATAACCCAAACTAAAGAAACATAGAATAATGATGTGTACTCCCAGGTGCCTCTACAATAAACTAGGCACAATTCTCCCAGGGCCTTAAACTCCACCATCCATCTTGCCTTCTCTAAAGTCATTATGTGTTATCTTTTCATCAAGTTCTGTAGATTCTTCCTTCAACTCGATTCTCTAATTACAGAGGCTACCCATTCCCACAGCCAACAATTAGCCTCCTCATTATTTCAAATTGGAGAGATTACAAAGATTTCCTGCCTCTAGTAAAGCAAGATGGTATACTGGAGACCATGCATGATTGTTTTTAATATAGTTCTGATAGTAACTCTATCACTTCCTTGTTTAACCCTTCTAAACCTTAGCTACCTAATATAAAAATAAGACCAATAATCCCTTCCTCCTAGAACTGTGGAGGAATCCAAAGAATAAGACAAATGGAGTCTAAGTTGTACAGCTAGTAATACACTAAACTATGCGCCAAAGAATCCACCATTGAACCCGACACTTCATGAAGGTTCCTTCCTATTACTGACTCAAATTCAAGGTTGATCTCACAAAAATTTTCTGCATCTTATTTCCTTTGAGGGTTGAATAAAAGTCAAATGTATTAAATATTGATTAGGGCTGTAATAACATATATTGTAGTTATCTTGCATTACCTTTCCAGATCCATTTGCTATCATTCTTTAAACTTTATCTGCCCTGGGGTAAGAGGAAGAAAAAGTGTCAAGACCAGTTTAAAGGATATGGTGATGATTCTGGTAATAGATAATGTAATGATCATTTGAACTAAAGTGGATATGCTGAAGAATGCTCAAATTTCAGACATTTTGAACATTGAAAAGAGAAGTTTGAGAGGATATCCAATGGAAAGGAGTATGTTAGGGAGTGGGAAGATTCCAAGATGATTCCTAGGATTCTTGTTTAGAGGAACAAAATAGAAGGTCAAGTGATTTAGGAGTTTCAAAAACCTAGGAGAACAAATTTAGGGGACAAAGCTGACTTTAAACACAAATATAAAATAAGTTATATGTAAATAATAAAAAATATACATAACAAAAATACTAATCAAAAGAAATCTTGAGGGACTGTACTAATAAAAAAGTTAGACTTTGGAACGGTAAATATTACCAGGGGGCTGAAAAGGAATACTTCATGTTAATAAAAGAACCAGTTCATCAGGCGCCTGGGTGGCTCAGTTGGTTAAGCGACTGCCTTCGGCTCAGGTCATGATCCTGGAGTCCCGGGATCGAGTCCCGCATCGGGCTCCCTGCTCAGCAGGGAGTCTGCTTCTCCCTCTGACCCTCCTCCTTCTCATGCTCTCTGTCTCTCATTCTCTCTCTCTCAAATAAATAAAAATAAAATCTTTAAAAAAAAAGAACCAGTTCATCAAAAGGACATAGCAATTCTAAATGTGTGTAGGCCGAGGAGCTGTGCTTCAAACTATATGAAAAAAATCAAAATATATGAAAGGAGAAATAGAAAATCCACAATTATAGTATGAGATCTCATCATTCTTCTCTCAGTTATACAAAAAATAGTTAGATTAAAAATCAATAATCATATAGTACATTTGAACAACATGAGCAAGCAACAGAGTCAATGTTTATAGAACACTTTAGCTGCCCATCACAGAATGCACACCCTTCTATGGTTCACATGAAACATTCACCAAAATAGACCATATCCTGGGCCCTAAAAGTAAGACTTAACAATTTTAAAAGGGTTAAAATCATAGAGATTACATTATATGACCACAATGGAATCAAACTACGAATCAATAACAGAAAGATGACTGAAAAAATTGAAATATTTTGAAATTGAACAGCATTTTTAATAAGACATATATTAGAGAAAAAATCACAAAGAAAATTAGAAAATATTTTGAACTAAATGAAATAAAAACACATCCAATTAAATTTGTGGTATTGAATTAAAGCAGTGTTTACAGGGAAACATATAACTTCATATTAAAACAGAAAAAGGACTAAAATTAATCGTGTAAGCTTCTACCTTAGGAAACTAGAAAACGTCAGTAAACTAAATTCAAAGTAAGCAGAAGGAACAAAATAATAAACATAAGAGCAGACATCAATGAAAGAGAAAACAGAAAGAAACAATAAGGAAAAATCAGTGGAATGGTTGGGATGGGGGAAGGGGATTGATTGCAAGAGGATGTGAGCGATGGGAATATTCTTAATATTGATTTTGGTATTAGTTAAATGACCACATGCTTTTGTCAAAGCTCATCAAATAGTATTCTAAAAATGGATAAACCTTATACATTAGAAAAGCTTCTTTTTAAAAATTACTTACATTATATATTTTGAATACAAGGGCTTTATTGCTTATATGTATTTTAACATATGCGCACATTCAATGGCTAGACTTTTCACTTTCTTTTAATATTTGCAATAAGCTTTTTATATTAGAATAGTTTTAGATTTATAGAAAAGTTGCAAAGAGAGCTTCTGTACACCCTCACATCCTGTTTCCCCTATTGTTAATATATCAGTATGGTACATTTGTCACAACTAATGAACTGATGTTGATACACTGTCATTAATCATACCCCATACTTTATTCATATTTCCTTAGTTTTTACCTAATGTTCTTTTCCTGTTCTAAGATCCCATCCTGGATCCTGTAGTACATTTAGCTGTCATGTTTGCTTAGCCTTCTCTTGACCATAATGTTTCTCAGACCTTGATTTTGATGACCTTGGCAATTTTGAAGAGTTAATTATTTTCTAGAATGCCCCACAACTGAGATTTGCCTCATGTTTGTTTTATGATTAGGCTGGGATTATGTGTGGTGTTTGGAGGAAGACCATAGAGGTAAACTTCCGTTTTCATGGAAACACATCAAGAGTATATACTCTTGACTCATCATCTGGCTAAAGGAATATTTGTTAGTTTTCTTCACTGTAGAGTTACTCTTTTTTCCCCTCTTTTCATGCTGTACTTTCTGGAAGGAAGTCACTATGAGCAGCACACATTAAAGAGTGGGGAATTATGCTCCAGTCCTTGAGAGCAGACTATCTGCATACCTGTTTTGGAATTCTTCTCTACAGGAGATGTGTTTCTTCTGCCTCCAACGCTCTGGCCTAATGTTTGTGTTCCCCCAGAATTCATGTTGAAATCTTAATATCCAACATGATGGTATCAAGAGGTAGCACCTTTAGGAAGTGCTTAGGTCATGAGGATGGAACACTTATGAATGCATTAGTATTCTTATAAAAGAGATCCCACAGAGCTCCCTAGCTCCTTTCACTATGTGAGGACACATTGAACAGATAGCTGTTATATTCATGCAATGCAATCCTGAAGTGTAATGAAAAAATGATCAAAATATTCAGAATTTAAAGAAAGACCATATACTTTATGATTCTATTTACATAAAGTTCAAAGATAAGCAAAGTTTATATATAGTGTTAGAAATCAGGAGACTATTTTCTTTGGGATGGAAAAGGAAGGTAGTGTTTAGGAAGAGCCTTGTCTATCTTTTTGGGTGTTGGTGACTGTTTATTTCTTGACCTTGGTGGTATTTACATGAGTGTGTTTAGGTCTATGATAATTAATAGATCTATGGACCTAAAGTTATGAACTCTTCTGCATGTATGTAATGTTTTAATTAAAGGAAATTTAAAAACAAATGTAAAAATAGGGGAAAAAAGAATTAAAAGTTCTATAAGCAAGGTGGTATGTCTGTCTGTCACTGAACAACATGGAATTTGCCCCATCTGCAAATTGAAAAAATGTTACTTGGAACAAAGATGAATTTAAGGCTTTGCAAGACAAAGATGCCAGAGGCATACTCTTTTAGAGGTAAGATGTGCTGCAGAGAAAAGGGTCAGGAATTAAAACAAACAACATGTATACTGATTTGAAGTGTGGCTTTATAAGGACCTAAAAGGAGTGTCACATTCCTCCCTTTAAAATAATTCCTAAGTACAGAGAACAGCAATAAAAACAATAATTACAAAGATTTTTTTCTTTGTATATCCATATTTCATGCACATTAATCACCATTTAATTTATAAGGATTAATGATATTTTGATGAACACCAAAGCAATTACTGATTAATCTAGTTATTATAGAGTGCTTCTGCTTGAGGTACTGTTTTGCAATGCTAGCATTAGCACAATCCATCTGGCTCTTACATTTATGCATATTTAGACAGAAGTGCATGGAATGTTGTATGCTGAACACTAATAATGTATTTAACAAATGTATTATTACCAAAAGAAATGTTTTCCCTCACTTGTTAAAAACCTATCTCATAGTAAATAGGTTAATTTTTTTAGTCCTTCCTGAATTTACATGCGTTTGAGTTTACTGTTGCTATGAGTTTCAGGTGTGCAGCAGTTTTATTTTTCTAGGAATATAACATAAGTTCATTTTTCCAGTTTTTACTATCTATGGCCTAAGTATGAAGACTAGGTACTTAAACTGTCAGTTGGAGATTATTCTAAACAGCATTAGTAATCCCTGACTTGATTGAGTAGTACAGAGCAAAAAAATTCCTTCTGGTAACTGCTGAAGTGCATATGATTGCTTGTCCCACAATGCAAATAGCACTTTTGCCACTTTTTTTCTAATTTTTCTAAATTTTGTCATTTTAATATGAATAGTGCTTATAAACATCCAGGTTCTTCTAGTCTCTTATCAGCAATAGCACCCATAAAGCAGAACTTTGTAAATAAGAAGGATAAACAGTATGGAATTTCCTCAAAAAATTTTAAAATAAAATTACAATATGATACAACATTTCCACTTTTGGGTATTTATCCATAAGAATTAAAGTCAAAATCTAGAAGAGCTATTTACACTCCTATGTTTTTTGCAGCGTTATTCACAATAGTCAAGATATGAAAAACTCAATATTCATTGATCAATGAACAAATAAAGAAAATGTAGTATATATATATTATAGATATAAAATGGAATATTAGTCAAAAAATAAAAAAGGAAAATCTGCCATATGCTACAACATGGATGAAACTTAACACACTATGCTAAGTGAAATAAGCCAGTCTCAGAAGGACAAATACTACATGATTGTACTTCCATGAGTTATTTCAAATAGTCAAACTCATAGAAGAAGATAGTAGAATGCCATGGGCTGGGATGGGGGGAATGGGGAGTTGCTGTTCAATACTGTGATTAGAATTAACAATATTGTACTGTACACTTAAAAATTTGTTAAAAGCTTAGATCTTATGTTAAGTGTTCTCAGTACAATAAAAATGATGAATCAAAAATTTAATGTACATAAATTTCTGACTCTGAAAACAAAGGACTAATGGCAACATTTATGAATGTAGTATTGATTATATGTATAAAAAACACTTTCAGGCCACTTCCAATCACTGTCTCTAGATACAGCTCTGTCACTGGAACTAAATACCCAGGCATTGGGACTGCCATGTTTTTATTTTTAAGAGTTATTTTTTTATAGCCACATTTTTGTTTGGATTACAGATGGATGATGTTGCAGAAATTTATCTCTGGATAATGTATGCATATTTTCTAAAATTATGAATTCTAAGGGAATTCTAGACTAAATTAATTAAATTTCTATAACTTTTCTAAATGTATCTAATTAATTAAATTTCTATAACTTTTCTAAATTATCTAATTTAAATTTCTATAACTTTTCTAAATGTATCTAATTACTCAAGTCCTTGGATCAAAATGATTGACTATTTTTCTTACATCAGTGATTAACTTTAGAGTTCACAAAATAGAGTGAATTTCAAATCTATAACAGGCATTATGTCATATGATTTCACCTAAATTAAAAAGAAGCAAGAGGAAATGTACCTAGTTATTAAGCATAGTAATAACTAAATAAACTCAAATTGATTTATAAAAATTTTTTATTTAAAAAGTTAGTGTGAATTTGGAAAGTGATTACATTTTCCACCTTGCATGGTGGTGAAAGTCAGAGTAATCAGGGTATGAAATTAAGCCCTATGTTTGCCAACCATGTGACACTGGACAAGCAATTTAGTTTTGTTGTTGATGATTGCTTTGTTGTAAAATGGAGATATCAGCCACCTGATTGAGTTGTTTTGAGTTGCTAGAGAAGAAATACATCAAAGACATTGCATTGGTGTGGTGCAGATTTTAAATAGTGCAACTTTTTTGTTGCCCGCAATGGTACATCAGAGATGAAGCATATTATCTAGTGCCTATTCTCTCATGCTGCCCATGGTCAACTTGTCAGCCAGACAAGGGAGCGAGGGAAAAGAAAAGTGGAGAGAGATTGAGGCTGTCCCCAAATATTTGGAGGTCATTTTCTGTGATTGTGGTAACTATCGGTTGTGGTTCTGGGGGTGTGGGGTGGATGAAAGACACTTGTCAGTGCGTATTTGTGTGTATTATTTAATTGTACTATATCCATATTTCTGTTTCAGCAAATGTGCATGTGATTTTCATAATCACAAAAAAGGGTACTCTGCCATTTCCTTTAGAGTATCACCTCTTTCTAGAGTATCACTAAAAATGGAAAGGTAACTGTGAGATGCCATTTTTAGTACTGAAATTTGTTTCTGTTTTATCTGGGAAACAGTGTTAGCTCCTCAATGCATTTATATCAATTGTCCTAATAATTCTTCCCCAGAAATATATCGTCATAAAAAATACAAAAGGAAAACAAACCTGTGTGAGTACTAATGCCATTTTTAGGATGTCGAGAGTTTAGCTAAGCTACTCCTTGGCATTGCAGCCTTGGCAACTGATGTGTTGGGTCAGCAACCTCTGGGGAGCCTTAAACTGACACTAACTCCCTCACGCAAGGGCACACTCTAGATAACAGCCCTCAGAATCACAAGCAGATGTAAGTTCTAGAACGGACTTCCCTAATTACCCTTCTGATGAAGTCTCCCCAGCTCCATGGGCCTTCCCCTTATGTGCCCCTTAGTTAAGACTCCCCTGCTGAGATTGCCCAGACCCCACGTTTTTCGTTTGAACTGATCAACTGGGCCTTGGCTGGGAAGCCCAAAACACTCTACCCACAGACCCTAATAAGGGCATGTGCCCCAACTCCTATGGCTCTTTCTGCCTACACCCTGCCTTGACCTCCATGTGTGGTCCTTCAAAACATGTATAATACTTCCTCCAGCACCTGTGAGTAATAAACCTATTTAAATTTCTGTTGGGGTCTTTTGTTGAACCACGTTTTTCCCTCCTGCACCCCTGGGGCTCTTTTTAACAAATGTTAATTTAAGAGAGTCATAACATAGGGTCACTCAATGATAAAATTGGAAATAGACTAAATGACCAATGATGGGAATATGATTAATTAAATCATGCTTTATTCACCATGGAATATTATGCACTCATTAAAATATATATATTTTAGGGGCGCCTGGGTGGCCCAGTTGTTAAGCATCTGCCTTCGGCTCAGGTCATGATCCCAGAGTCCTGGGATCGAGCCCCGCATCGGGCTCCCTGCTCAGCGGGCAGCCTGCTTCTCCCTCTCCCACTCCTCCTACTTGTGTTCCTTCTCTCGCTGTGTTTCTTTCTGTCAAATGAATAAATAAAATCTTAAAAAATATGTACATATATTTTTTTAAAAAACATTGTGTTGATACACCAAATTATTTTTAAATGATAAGTAATTATAATGTAAAACATCATGTACATAATGATTTAAAATATGTAAAATATTCATGAAAGACATGACTAAAAGGAAACCCACAAAATCACCAAGTATAAATAGTGATCATTTTTGGTTGATGAGATTATATGTTTTTTCTCCTGTTTATTTATAAATTTATTTCCAAAATTTGCACAGTAAATATGTTTTTATAAATACATAAATATTTTAGACATTAAATAGAAGAGTTAAATGAATACAGTCAAATCAAATATGTTTTATCAAAGTCCAAGAAAATAATGACAAACAGTAGTGAAAGTAAAACATAATGACAGCTATTAACATTATTTGCACACGTATTAGATTATAGACAATGTACTAAGAAATTTACATGTATTAATTATCTAAATTTTGACAATCATTCTATGACATAGTATTATGCCCCCCTTCATTTAACATTTTGTGAAGATGAAGCAATTTATGAATAAGAAAATTGCTCATCTAACAAGCATGGGAGTCAAGTTTCAAACTCAGGAAGTCTGGCTCCAATAAGTTAAACCCTAATGGAATAAAATAAGCAGTGTTTCTGCTGAATATATCCCAGTATTCCTAATCATTTTTCTTACAAATAATAACAATAAAAAACCACTAACAGTATTTTAACCTTCAGGGCTTTAGTCAGAGAAATGAAGATTTATATACACACACATGCATATGTACAAACATACACATATACACAAATATAACCATAATGATTAATTTCAATGACTTTCTAAATGCCCTTTGTGAATATTTTACAATGAATGACTTATTTGTTCCATAAAAGATATGCATTTGTTAATTAAACCTGAATTTATTTATATGACTTCCATTTTAAGGGTGAAATTTTGCCATACAGCTTGTAATAATCAAGTCATTCAGAATCTAAAGATGGTGACATAAAAAATGTAAAGATGAAATAAAATAAAACAGAAACATTCAAATATATTCAAGCATCCATTCTTGATGCTTGAGTCAAGCATCTGAGTCTAGACACACAAGAATTATTATGTTAAGTCTCCAGTTCCTTTTTTAATTTACCTAATGTGTTTTGTAAGGACCTTACATCACTAAATTCTCAGACAATCCTCCTCCTCCATTCTAGACATGAATTTTTGCCAAAAAAAAGTGGTGAAACAATTTGAAATTTCCATTATTTTAAAGAAAGTTCCAGTTTTAATTAAAGGTATTAATGTCACATGAAAGAGCTTTCCTTTAATAAACAATTCATTACCACATAACCTTGAGTCTTACTCAAAACACATACGTTTCTAGATACAATTGCCTTTAAAATGCTCTAATAAATCGGGAGAGCATACATAGAATTCTAGTAGTAGCTAATTCTCAACTATTAAATATATTACCTGTCTTTTGTTCAAAAAGCAATATGATATTGACATCAGAAGGTTATGTGTATATTTTATGTCTGTAAACACCTCCAATGAGATAGAGCAGGGTGTGGGGTGGAAATTAAAAATCACAAGTTAGCTCCTCTCTGGAGTCATTCTTTAACTGTTTCTCAAGATCTAGCGGTTTTACTTCATTCACTGAAATAGTTATTGCCTAATGGGGCTCTAGTGGACTGAAAGAGGTAATGAAGCTTCCAAGTGACACAGAATCAGCAAACAATGTATTATTAATTGAAAGATGCTAACAAACTGCCTATTCCCCAAATAGTAACCTTTATAGAAATTTTACTTCAATTCAATACTGAAACACAGATATCAACTCCCTGAGCAAAGCAGTCATGCCTATTCAAACAAAAATACTTACTATTCAGTTGGGCAAACCTTGCAGCAAATTCCTCTAAACAGCTAACCCTAGGAAAAACAAACCTTGTAGAAAAGTTTCTGAGGCACCTAATCCACCATATCTTTTCTTTCTGATATTAACATGTGTTAATGTTGCACCATCTATGTTGCCCAATGATACATTTTTTAAGATTTCATTTATTTATTTGAGAGAAGGAGAAAGCATGAACAGGGTGAGGGGCAGAGGGAGGAGCAGGAAGCCCGATGTGGGGCTTGATCCCAGGATTCTGGGATCACAACCTGAGCCTAAGGCAGATGCTTAACCAACGGAGCCACCCAGAAGCCCCACCAAATGATACTTTTTAAACTTTTTCTCCACTTCGTTAAGTACTAGGGATTTAGAACAACACAAAATGTCTCTTTGCAAAGAAGTGAAGAAACTCTAAAATCAAATTATTTAGTTTTGTGATCTTGAAAAGTAGTTTAATTATTCCAGGCCCTGTTTTATCATTTCTATAATAGCAAGGTTATTTCTGTGTCTTTTTCTAACATTACTATTCAGTGATTCTTATTGGGTTTGTGTGTGCAATGGGTTTGTTTTCTAGATCTTATTTTCATAATTTCATGATTTATTTTTTTAGATTTATTTGTTTATTTTTCTTTTATTTATTATGTTATGTTAATCACCATATATTACATCATTAGTTTTTGATGTAGTGTTCCATGATTCATTGTTTGCATATAACACCCAGCGCTCCATTCAGTATGTGCCCTCTTTAATACCCATCACCAGGCTAACCCATCCCCCCACCCCCCTCCCCTCTAGAACCCTCAGTTTGTTTCTCAGAGTCCATAGTCTCTCATGGCTCGTCTCCCCCTCCGATTTCCCCCCCTTCATTTCTCCCTTCCTACTATTTTCTTTTTTTTTAAACATATAATATATTATTTGTTTCAGGGGTACAGGCCTGTGATTCATCAGCCTTACAAAATTCACAGCGCTCACCATAGCACATACCCTCCCCAATGTCCATCACCCAGCCACCTCACCCCTCCCACCCCCCATCACTCCAGCAACCCTCAGTTTGTTTCCTGAGATTAAGAATTCCTCAGCATAATACTGGAAGGTATTATGCTGAGCGAAATAAGTCAATCAGAGAAAGACATGTATCATATGATCTCACTGCTACGAGGAATTCTTAATCCATTATTTATTAACAAAATTGTTCTTAGTGATAAATCCCGCAATTAAGTATCACATCATGCCACACAGAGGCAACATTGGTCACCTTGCTTGCACAGCGTGATAGGAATTGTTTTTCTTTGTCAATGCATGGTAAACTTCTGTTCAAAACTCTTACTGTGTATCCACTTTGAACACAGCACTCCAGGAAATGACACCGAGATAGCATATACACTTAAAGTATGTAATCCAACTGTAATGTTGGATCAGAAAGTCAGGAAAAAGCAGGTAAACGTTTACATAATACCAAGTAGTGGGGGAGAAAGACATATATGATGTACCCAACAATGGCATTATAATGATACAGACATGAATTAGAATTCTGATTTACTATCCTAAATGTGTGAATTTAAGAAAATAATTAATCCCACTTATTCTTGGTTTCCTCTGCCATAAAAGATAGAGGATAATAAGTGAATTGTATGTTTTTATGTAAGGGCTAAATGGGGTAATATATAAAAAGCTTGGCATATAACAGGGGTTTTGCTGGTGATTTTCCTGATTTTCCCCCTTAGAATCTCCTCTGCCTTTCTCATCTTAGTCAAGGGCAATGACATCCTTCCAGTTATTCAGTCCAGACCTGGACTTACTAGTGACTCCTTTCTTTGTCACACACACCACATCTCATGCCCACAGAAAACTTGGTTTGTTCCACTTTCTCTGTACTGGTCTCTATTGCAATTACCTTGGCCTAAGGCACTCACATCTCTTATCTGTTCTCCTTTCTATACAGTTGATTCTTAACAATCAGAGTGACATTTATCTGATCAAGTCACTCTCTTGCTTAAATCATTTGACCAAATCATTTGACCATCTCCTCAACTCACTTGGGTTGAAAATCCAAGTTCTTGAAATGGCTTATAATGTCCTGAATAATTAGACTTTTACCCTCAATAACCCCCACCTTTGCTTTGGCCCCATTATCTACCACTTTATCTCCCTGCTTTTTGTTACAGCTAACATGGCCATATTCCTGAACATTTCAAGCAAATCTCTGCCTCAGGATCTTTGCTCTTACCTGTTCATCTGCTTTAAAGATTTTTGCCTAATATTGGTATGGCTTGCTTCTTTCAGGTACCAACTTAAAATGCCATCCTATTGGAGAATTCTTTTCTGATTATATATTTACACTAGTCACATGCCCTATGATCACATTTTCTTTACCTGGCCTTAATTATCTCCATTGTCCCACCTGACACAGTCCCACCACACAGCTGGATTATGTTCTGTCTTTTCTACATGTAATAAAACTTCCATGAAGGCAAGGTATTTTGTCCGTTTTGCTTTCTTCTGTATCCAGGAATCAAATGAATGTCTGGTAGAGGGTAGGCACATAATGAATATTTCTTTGAAGAATAAGTAAATGAATAGATCATATGGTAGAATGTATGTTTTCAACCACATTCTATGTGTAAGAGGAAGATTCTGAAACAAAAGAACTCAGAAGAGAAAGTAATTATCTTTGCAAAATATATTCAAGAGAATCATATTTTAGAAGAACTGGTCCATCAGTGAAACCACACACACACACATACACACACACTGAAATAATATCTCCTTCCTAAACAGTAGGCAGAGTGCCAGCACAGAGAAGATGCTAAATAACCATTTGTTGAATGGATGGGTGAAGTAAAAAATAAATGCAGATGGGTGGATGGGTGGATGGATGGATGAATGGATGGATAGACAAATGGATGGATGATAAATGGAATAAAGGAAATAAACTAAAATATTCTTGAGTCTAAAATAAGTGAAGAAGAATATGAAGGCATACTAGATGCATTATGTCATGTGAATGAAACCATCACCATTAGACAGTAATGGACACAGTAAGGATACTGTTCTTCCCACTGGCAGAAATTTATGATAAAAAGCAAATTTGTGTAGTAGAAAAGGTACAGGTTTGGGAGCTAAGCGAAACTGACTTTATTCCACAGGTCTGCAACTTTATATCTGAATAACTATAAGTACATTTCTTAACCTATCCAGGCCTCATGTTGTCATCTACAAACATAGGTATTTATGTTATTTTATTGTCATAGGTCTTGATATGATGCAGGAAAGGTGCTAAAACATAATAGGTGTTCATAAAGAGTAACTATTATGGTGTGGTGAGGACAACCATTGAAAGAACTGTTACCTTTGGTAAACCACCTAACCTTGAACTCCATGATGCCCTTTAAAAAGAAACTTAAAAAAAAAAGCAATTTCAAGAAATCAGTGAAATGTCTAGTTTTTAAAAAAAGCAAAACTCATTTCATAGAATTCTACATTTTCTGAACTGATTAAATAATGTACTACTTTAGGGAATATGATATTTTACACATCAGCTAGTTCCAGGTTAAAATGTATCATACTGGTTAAACAGACACTTTATAATCAGACTTGTGTTTCATTTCCTGCTCTGCCACACACACCTGTTTGACGTTGGGAAAGTTAATTAACCTTCTCAGGCTCAGTGATCTCATCTCTAAAATAAGGATTAAAAACGCTTATATCTAAGTGTTGTTTTGAAGCCCGAAAAGTAAATTTTCTACAAAGCTCTTAACCTTATGTAAATGAGCTTACATTCAATTATTCTTCACAACAAACTATGAGGTAAATAATATTATTATCCCCATTGGGAGAAGAAAATAGGAGGCACTGAGTGAGGAAGTAATTTGCTCAAGGACACAAACCTAAGGAAGAGAAAGGGCTGGATTTGTACCTAGAGAATTGGGCTTGAGAATACTCCTCACCACTTAGTTGTATTGCTCCTCTGTGCTTTCCTTGTAGGAATATACAGTGACGGGGCGCCTGGGTGTCTCAGTTGGTTAAGCGACTGCCTTCGGCTCAGGTCATGATCCCAGGGTCCTGGGATCGAGCCCCGCATCGGGCTCCCTGCTCAGCGGGAAGCCTGCTTCTCCCTCTCCCACTCCCCCTGCTTGTGTTCCTGCTCTCGCTCTCTCTCTCTGTCAAATAAATAAATAAAATCTTTAAAAAAAAAAAAAAGGAATATACAGTGACATGGAAGCCATTTCAAAAAAAAAAAGGGCGGTGCAACATTTTTTATATTCCTGAAAACCAGCAAAGGTCTCACTTGTCCTACCTTAGTTGGAGCACTATGACTTTTTTTTTTTATTCTTATGTTAATCCCCATACATTACATCATTAGTTTTAGATGAAGTGTTCCATGATTCATTGTTTGGGAGCACTATGACTTTTAAATGAAGGCTGAGCTTCTCTGATAAGGATAGTGCAGTTTGTTTTTCCCATGGGAAAGTATTTTCAATTTCATTTCAGAATTCAAAGGAATAATATGATTTACTGTAGTAAGCTGTAGCTTTCATTTAACTGTTGAATTTTATCTAGTCTGTAATGGGACATATTCATACTGATATGTATAGAATCTGGGAAAATGGGAAGTGGCAGGTTTTGAAGGAAACGGTAACAAATTTAGTTTTATGACAATGAGTCCATGGTCACATTCTGCCATTTATCAGCACTGGGACTTGGGATGAGTCCCATCATCTCTCCGATCTTCAGTTTCCCCGTGTATAAAATCCGAACACACTCTTCACGGAGTTGTGACCACCAGCTGACATCAATGTATATTAAAACAGTTTTCAAAATGTAAGCACTGGCTGGCTGGTTGTTAGCATGATTAGTGACAAATCATTCCAATTTCAGTTTTGAATGCATGGCATACTCAACCTACAAACTTGACTTTACATCTCCATCTTTGGGAGATGAACTTTTACCTGTGCAGCAGTCTCTTAAAAATACATTTAAGGGGCGCCTGTGTGGCTCAGTCGTTAAGCGTCTGCCTTCGGCTCAGGTTGTGATCCCAGGGTCCTGGGATCAAGCCCCACATCGGGCTCCCTGCTCCGCAGGAAGCCCGCTTCTCTGCCTCCTGCTCCCCCTGCTTGTGTTCCCTCTCTCCTGTGTCTGTCTCTGTCAAATAAATAAATAAAATATTTAAAAAAAATACATTTAAGCCAGGAAATTTGAAAGAAAGAGTAGCCCATTTCCCCACTGAGAAATATTCATCTAATATTTGACACACAGCCATGGCTCTTTAAACATAACATATGGAACCTCATTTCGCTTTTTCTTAATGACTCATGATGAGGAGAAACATGAGTGACTGAACTGAATATCATGCAGCGATCCTGTCAGAGGGGAGGAGAGTGAGTGAGTACCTGCTGTGGTAGAGTCTCTGCTTTTTGGGGCCTTTTATCATGTTGTCACCCATTTCATCTCCTGTGCCTAGGATCTTTAGTACTAAATTTAGCTTCCAGCCAATTCTTCTTACTTTCTTTTTTCTTTTTTTTTTTTTTTAAGATTTTTATTGATTTATTTGACAGAGAGAGACACAGCGAGAGATGGAACACAAGCAGGGGGATTAGAAGAGGGAGAAGCAGGCTTCCCGCAGAGCGGGGAGCCCGATGCGGGGCTCGATCCCAGGACCCTGGGATCATGACCTGAGCCGAAGGCAGATGCTTAACTGACTGAGCCACCCAGGCGTCCCCAATTCTTCTTATTTTCTATAATCTGCTGTGGAAGAAAATATTTCAAGACAAACGCATTAAGATTACTACAACAGAGTCATTAAGTTTGGAGCAAGAGTCAAGAGTCTTCTAGAATAAGGCATCAGGTTTTGGAAGAAAAAAAAAGATTTGGATGGCTGGTGAATCTCTGTAGAGACTGCATCCTGGTTGATTCACTGATTTTGCAGAAAATTTTATCTTCAGATAACTGAGGGATATAAATACACTTCCCAGTATTGGCAGCATCAGATATCTTGGTATGCTGAAAAAAGTTTATGAATCACTCTTATAAAAGATTATAAAATAGTTCAGAAAAATAGACAAAAATCTTAGGCTTCATTATTAAAACTAATCAGTTACTTTGTGCCAAAAAGACTCCTGACACTCATATAGAAATGCCCTGCTCCAGCTCAAAGTTTTTGCATGAAGAATACACTAATTTAGTTTTTGTATCTAGAAAAAGACCAAAAAAAAAAAAAAGAAGAAGAAGAAGAAGATGATGATGATGATGAAGAAGAAGAAGAAGAAGAAGAAGAAGAAGAAATGATTTATTTTAAATATGTATGCTGCTTTCTTATAAACAAGTATTTTTAGGTACTGCAAAGATAATTTTCAACACATTTAGATATTTGGACTTAATATATGCAAACAACTTTCTGAATTTTAAAACAAAGAGAGCAGGAAAACATTTCATGTAAAAATATATTTGACAATTTAGATTACTGGGAAGAAAACCCCTCTTTGGGGCTTTTGGAATTGTCTGTGGCATATGCCTCATTACCTCTTCTACAAAGAGGAGGAGGGTTTTGTTTAGCCCTATTTACAATGTGTTCTCACTTTCAAATTGCATGTTTAACCACAGAAGTTAGGCACAGTGAATGTCATGTTGCTTTCATCCCAAACAGAGAAGGGAATGAAAGAGTAGGGAAGTGTATATAGTTCAGTTGTCTGGCCAAGTTCTGCCACTCTATTTGATTTTCTACAAATTCTTCAAGTTGTTTTTTGTTGTTGTTGTTTGTTTGTTATACTCTGCATTTATCTAATAATGGAGTATTACAAAGCAAATTAATTTTGTTTGTAAGGATTATTTTAAAGGTACAGCTTCCTGGATTAATTTCCATTATAAAAATAGCTTGAACTGCAGGAATGATCTGAAAAAGTTTGTGGATAATAAATGGACCAAAGATAAAAGCTTTCTCACTAATGAGAGAAAGAAATACTCAATTCTGCTGACCTGTGGTGGGTTTTATCTTCCTTCAGGAAAAGTGACTTTACTTGCATTTATTTTTCTAGGTGTTATTAATTCTTAACTATGAAAGATTTTGAACATTATTATGTATTTTTTGAAGTCAGTATATTCTCAGAAGATGTAGAGTTACCTAACATATAATAGAATTAATTATATAAAATTATTAATGTCATGAATCTTTGTATCACATAGATATTAGTCTATTTGTGATTCATCAATAATGTAAAAATATCTCATTTCTTGTATGTTGAATATTCATATGATAAAAAATAGAAGTTTTAATAAATTTTTTTTATGATGATGAGGGGATGTAAATGTGACTCTAGCCATCCATGACCAATTTGGGTTGGAAAGATTTTTAGCTGCTCTTGCAGAACACGACAGTTAGTCTTACTATGTTTGCTTTGTTAAACAGTTATTTAAACAAGTGTGAATGTGAAGTACTGAAAGAAATAGATATATTAAGTTGCTCATTATTTTTCTAATCTCTGCCTCTTTCCTTTTAGAGTACAAGCAAAGTGATATTTATCACATATTGTAAGCTTCATGGAAGTACAGAGGAAGAGAGAGAGAGAATTAAAACTATGGGGCAAAAAATTGAACTGAAGAAATCATTCTAAGAATATTTTACTTATTTAGTACATTAAAATTTAACATTAGTTCAGGTTTAACTTTTGTCTTTAATTTCTGCCAGAAGTTTTAAGGGTTTGAAGTGTTAGGTTAATAGTTTCCAACTAAGGTCAGACAGCTGTAAAATTAAAGCTACAGAAGTTACTGTTGAAGTTATAGCAAAGTATGAAAAGATTCTTCCTACTTTTTCCATTATTTATTACTGAAATGCCTATAATGATTTTACAACTGAGCAATTCTTGTGCTGATTTATATCATTAACCACTTCCAGATTATCTTTCCAAAATACAGCTATTATCAAAACAGAATTTCTCTGGTCAAATATCTCCATTTTCTCCACTATACATTACACTACAAAAATAGCATATAATCCAAGCCTTCAATGTCTCAATTTATCATTCCGTTCCTGTTGACTGTTACTTTCCTTTTCACATATACCAGCTTTTCAATGAAGTGAAGCTACTTGCCATTCTGTAAATATACACTTTGTGTGTATGTGCATGTTGGCACTTCTACCTGAAATCCCCATGCTCTATATCATAGCTCATCTCAGCTCTGGTTTCTTGTTAATTCCTCTTGTTTCTCATTCTTTCTGCCAGAAGTAATCATCTTCTTTCCTGAACTGACCTAGTGTTCCATTCTTTCAGATGGCATGGGGCCTATTTTATTTATGTATGTAATATATAAATATATATGAACATATATGTGTGATATATGTATATAGGAATATATGTGTGCATCTCTGTGTATGTTTCAGTGTTGGGTCTGGAGTCAAGTTTTAAATCTTGGCTTCTCCCCATAATATGTGAGTGTTCTTGTATAAATTCTTTAACCTCTTTGTGGCTCAATGTCCTCATGTAAAAATGTGGTTGATAATAGTACTTACTTTATAGGGTAGTTATGGATATTCGGTGAGATAATATAGGTAACGTCTGAGGATTGCATCTAGCATATACCATGAGCCCAATAAATATTAGCTTTTCTTATTATTACATGTCACAAATTCATATTATTTTATTCATTGCATTTATTCCACATGATTTTTATGAAATAACATCTTTAGTATTTATATTTTCATCGAAGTGTTCATACAAATGCCCTCATGAAGTATTTATGCATAGCACTCCCTCCCAAAAAATAGATAATTTTAAATCTGTAAGGAGTTTCAAACAATTACTGTGAGAAAGATTAAGTTGATACAAAATTTTATCAAAAGCAAATACCACTTTACTAACAGGCATGTTAGAAAAAAAAAAAACCCAAACCCACACATATTTAACACAATCATTAACACTAAGTGCCCAGAATACTAGTGTGAAAGTATCAGCCCAAGCATATATTTAAAGGCAGCCTACAAAGTTCCAGATGGTCTGGGAGCAATGTGACACCACTGGGCTCCGGGTGCTGGGGTGCCACCACCCATTTCCCAACTCTGTCATCACACTCAGTGGCACATAAGGGACGGCAACAGAGTTCCATGTCCTCCACAGAACGACCAGAGCTTGAACCAGCTCTAGCACCAGAAGCCTCCACTGAAACCAGTCTGCAGGAGGCTGTAATTAGAATTGATTATCCATGTTTAATTAAAAGACAATGAGGATATTCTTGTCTTACATACTTAATTACCTCAGTTCTGACCCAACTCTCTGTCAGCTGGATTTCTGTCCCCTGTGTACATACATCTCCTAATCTCAGAGCTTCCCCAACTCCTAGAGCCCTTCCACCATGCCCTTAAATACATATGGTCTGTCACCAGCCAGATCGTCTACAGTTTAAGCCTCCTTTCCAAACATTCTTTGCCATAACACCTCTATGTGAATCTGAGTGACATAGCCCCAGAGCTCTCTTAAAGATGACTACTTATTTCGCTCACACTACATACTTTCCATGGGGCTGGAGGTGGAGGAGTATTCTACTTGCTCCTCATTCCTGGTTCCAGACAATTTCGTATTACTCCCTCTCTTAATAAGCTCAGGCTGCTATGACATGACATCACAGAGTAGGTGGCTTAAACAAGCAACATATATTTCTCACAGTTCTTAAGACAAAGATGAAGATGCCAGTTCTTCTTTGCTTTCAGGAGGCTGCCATTTCACTGGGTGCTCACATGACCTCTTTTGGGTATACCCAAAGAGAGAGAGAGAGAGCTCGCTCTCATGTCTCTTCTTATAAGACACTAAACTCATCTTAAGGGCACCATGCACACGACCTTATCTAACCGTAATTAACTTCCAAAAGTCCCACCTCCAAATTGGGAGTTAGTGATTCAACAGAAGAATTGAAGGGGGGACACAAACACGTAATTCATAACACTCCCTTAAAGCCCAACTCTTAAAATTCATGTTACTGACTATACTACATGACATTTCAAAATTTTGTACTCAATATAAAACATTCATTTAAGTATTAACACCTAAGTCATCCTCCTCTTTACTGCCTATAATCATTGTTTATTATATGGTCTTCAACATCAGGTAGGTTGAAGGTTCATGCCACTGGAAATTTCTGATCTTGCCATCCTTATTTAAAAATTCATCTGAAATAAATTTTTCCACCTGCCTATTTATCCACCTCATCTTATAGTCATTTCTAGACTTTTTACTTCCAATAAATATATGATATCTCAAATCTTGATTTAAAGGATCCTCTCCTACAACCTTCTAACATTTCAACTCACTGACTTTGCACACATTTAAACAATACCTTGACTTTCCTGAATAATACAATCCATTAAATTTATCACTTTTTTTAAATGTCTACCATCATCCCCAATTTCCTGTCTGCAATTTACTCTTGTACATGACTCATATTCCTTTGTCCATCACCATAATTTCTTGCTCAATACAATCAAAACACATAACCCACTATCCCTCTGGCTTTCTCACTTGGCAAAACCCCAGCTGTGATTACATGCAAAACTTCACTTAATTTGCAGAAACAAGCACTGAAACTGATTTGCCTCTCTTTAAATTTATAACTACAGATTTGGCATGCATGATCACAGAAGCCTGTCAATAACACTTGTTTTCATTGGCAATTCACTTTTCTAGTATTAGAGACAATAATTCTGCACATTCTCCTCTCAAGGAGAAATTCTCAGATTGACTCCTGGAATTACTTCTAATTCTGCCGTGATATTTTCTCACATGTGTTTTGGCATTGTGGTTTCTTCTCACTTTATTTCTGAATATTATATTGTATATATGTTTTTTTTTTATTCTGAGACTAAACATTTCTAGCCCCTTGCTAATATCTCCCTTGAAATTTTTTTTTAACCTCTCTTTGTCTGTTATTTACCTCTCTCTCATTCTCTCTCTCTCTCTTTCTTTCCTCATTATATGCAGAACAGGAGAGAATAAAAACATGTTCAGAACATCATCTTGCTCCAATACCATTTTTTTTTCTGGATTTTTTTTTCTTTGAACATAATCATGTGTGTGTAGATAACCCTAAAATCTATATTTTAAGCTTTGATATATTTCCTGTCCTTCAGACTCTGCCTATTGTACATCACTATTTAGATTTTTCTAAACACACCTGAAACTCAGTATATCCAGAGATAAACTAATTTTCTTCCTAAACTTGCTCCCCTTTCTAAAAATATATAAATTTCAAAGAATAGCAACATGATATACCCATTGATCTATTTCAGAAATCTAGTACGAGCACTACCAATGATGCCTCCTCTCCATTACCTTCACTTCCTACATCAATTCAATCTCAGGCCACTATTTATACTATCATGTCTCCCCTGGATTATGGATACAGCATCTAATTGGATTCTCTGCTTCTAGTCTTCTTCTCTGGTTTATTTTTCTAGGTATTTAGAGAGGCTATTCTAAAATAAAACTTTATCAACTTAATATTCTACTTAAAAGCTTCAGGACATTTTAATGTTCTTAGTCTACCCTGAAAAACATTATTGATTACCTAACCAACAGCCATTTCTACCATTTTTCTGGCCAACAGAGCCTATCTCCTGCAACACTCACTGAGAATGCCAGATAGCTCTTTTCCCAGATGTGCTTGCAGCAAGAGAGTCAGCAAATAACTAAATCTTGGCCAACTGAACCTGAGATATGACCTATTACAGACATTTTCTCCATGACAAAATGAGAGCAATGAGTAAAGATTATTGTATTAGCTCTTACTGCCCCTTCTGGCTCTGTCCTTGCTTCTCTGCAGTCTATTCATAATATGGCAGCAATTTAAGAAGGAAGCCCTTTAAGAGGAAGTCAAATCATGATACATCTCTACTCACAACACTCACTTGGCTTCGTATCTCACTCTAAATGGCAATCAAAGTACACAGAGTAGCTAATAAATGTCTTTATAATCTACACCCCCCCATTCTTGTTGATGCCACACCTAAGATGGTAGCCCACTAGCTATATGACACATAAGTGAGAAACTGGGGAGGATTTAAATACAACCTTATTTTATTTTATTTTATTTTATTTTATTATTTTATTTTTTTAAAGATTTTATTTATTTATTTGACAGAGAGAGACACAGTGAGAGAGAGAGCACAAGCAGGGGGAGTGGGAGAGGGAGAAGCAGGCTTCCCACAGAGCAGGGAGCCCCACGCGGGGCTTGATCCCAGGACCCTAGGATCATGACCTGAGCCAAAGGCAGACGCTTAATGACTGAGCCACCCAGGTGCCCCACAACCTGTATTTTAAAGAAAGCTGCAAAGAATTGGGATCATAACTTTTTAAGGACTTACTAAAAAATGATTGAGCAGACTTTGGTTCACTAAGACATCAGCCTAGTTTCTTCCATAACCTTTTTGGCCAACTGAACAAGCAGAAGGCAGGGGAACAGGAAAGAAGGGAGAACTGTGGGATTTGTATATAAGTCTAGTGCAAAATGCAGAGTTGTGTGTTTTCCTTCCCTATTACAATGGGAGATGCCTCATCCTAAAGGCAATCAGGAGACTTCAAAGAACCACTGATAGAAATTGGAAGTATTTGCAAAAAGGGGAAGCTGGCATCTTTTCTTTAATTTGGACATCCACTTATGCAGGAGACTTGCTGATCTGTTTCCTATGCTGATTCAGCAGAGAATAGATTTCAATAGAGATGGCCAGATGTAAAGAAGGGATGGCAGTGAAGAGCCTGTACACATATTTTTCTCCCAACATGAGGTGACAAGGATGAAGTTTTGTGCGTCAAGTGAAATTGCAGAATATAGCCATAATTGATATGTCTTGCTGTTGCCTCAACCCAGTTGACCCATTTGATGTGAGTTCCCAGAATAAGAAGTTGTGGAAAAAACATCAAATGATGAGAGCCACAGTAGGAGGCTGGTGAAGAGGTTCATATTGGGCTAGATCTCTCTAGTCAGAGAATCATGTGGTGGTTTTTAGCAGTACATGTACCCACTGAGAGAACTAGCTTTTGAGTGCCTGCAACACAAAGGATTTTGATAGTGACTCTTTGCCTAAAATCCTACCTTATGGTACCAGTGTCTGAGAACCTAGAACCAGAAGGATGAAGGAGTGAACAAGACTACTACTTTTCCAAACCATGAAAGAAGGAAAGAAATATAATGAAAATAGATACAAAATGGAGTGATAACTGAGTTAATTAGGACTCCCTAATAATTAAAATTGCATAGAAAGTCATTAGATCTGAAAAATGTGATTGAATACTCAGAGTACAGAAATTTTACATATCATAATAGGTAGCAGAGACCAATGCAATATAGAACCATTTGAGATGAGTATCACAGTAAGTTTTCATACTGCCCAATAAAGCAATCCCTTAGATAAATGCTTTGTATTTATATTGTACCTTCCTTCTGAGGAGCTCATTGGGTTTTCTCATTTATCAAATAATCTTAATTTGTAGAGGGAATAAGGCTGAAAATGATGATTTTCCCCAAGAAGATAATTGGGAGAAGTTAATTAACCCAACTAAAATTATAGGCTTGGTTCTAAGCTGTCCCATATACTTTACTCATTTGAATTCCTGCCCTGCATCTTTGTGTAGATGTAACAGTTTCACTGTTACATAAGGAATTCTCAGACATTTGTAGTGGAAATAAGTTTACTATTTTAATTTTCTCATTTTTAGAAATATGAAGTCTACCAACTTTTTAGAAATCACTTATGTTTCTGAATGTATAGAGTGAGATTGTATCAGAACAATGCTAATAACATAAACAACTATTTGAAGGAGTCTGAGGGCTATCCATACAACCAAAATCTGAGGGGGGTAGGTAGGAAGGAAACACAGAGGAAAGAACATGGCGCTTAACTCCTCTTTCCCTCTAGATGCATCTGTTCATTCAAAATGGGGATGGGAGACTGAAAAGATGAGTCATTTCTAGTGGTTCCAATAGACTGCAGACATAGAAATTGGGCATCACAGTTGCTAGGATAGAAAGGACTCATAAAACAACCCAGGCCTAGACTTGAAAAAATGGAAGTTTATCCCTTTTTTTTTTTTAAGATTTTATTTATTTATTTGACAGAGAGAGACACAGTGAGAGAGGGAACAGAAGTGGGGGAGTGGGAGAGGGAGAAGCAGGCTTCCCGCTGAGCAAGGAGCCCGATGTGGGGCTCAATCCCAGGACCCTGGGATCATGACCTGAGCCGAAGGCAGACGCTTAACGACTGAGCCACCCAGGTGCCCCCAAGAAGTTTATCCCTTTTAGAGGAAGACAACATGATCCAGAACCTCTAATAATCTCTCTAACATTTTATTAAAATTTTCCAGTACTTAATCAAAATTAGCCTGGCAGTTTGGAGTTATTAAATGGAAACATTAAAATAATTGTGATAAAATGTTCAACAAAACAGACAATGTGATGGAGAATATCAGCAGAGAATGAGAATCTATGAAAGAAAAAGTTAAAAAAATCCAAAATCTAAAGCTAAGAACAAATTAAATGGATATGGGAGCAGAATGGGCACAGCTGAAGAGAGACTTAATGGAATGAAACATAGGTCACCAGAAAATATCCAGAGTAAAACAAGAATTGTCTTGTTTGTTTGATTTGCCACTATACAGAGAACAACTAGAGCAGTTCTTAACTCTTTATTTTTTTAAGATTTTATTTATTTATTTGACAGAGAAAGACAGCAAGAGAGGGAACACAAGCAGGCGGAGTGGGAGAGGGAGAAGCAGGCTTCCCGCGGAGCAGGGAGCCCGATGCGGGGCTCGATCCCAGGACCCTGGGCTCATGACCTGAGCCGAAGGCAGATGCTTAACGACTGAGCCACCCAGGCTCCCCCTTAATTCTTAATAGTAGGCATACTACTACTTCTACTACTAGTACTTATTACTACTGCTTACTGTTGCTACTATTACTACCACTACTACTATTTCTACCTTGAAAAATACCAGTTAACAATTACTGAACACTCACTATGTGCTGAACATGACTATAAAAACTTCAATGTATTAATCCATTTGATTTATACTAGAATTTTATTAAGAGGAAACTGCTGTGACTCTTGATCTTGGGGTTGTAGTTTCGAGCCCGATGTTGGGTATAGTGATTATTAAAAATAATAATAAAAGTAATAATAATAATAAAGGTTAAGTAAGCCGCTTGAGGTCATGTGTTTAGTAAATAGTCAATATCAACACCTTTTTTTAGAGAGAGAGAATGCGTGCCTGAGGAGTGGAGAGGGAGGAGCAAATGGAGAGGGAGAGAGAATCTTGAGCAGGTTCCACGCCCAGCATGGAGCCTGACATGGGGCTCCATCTCAGGACCCTGAGATCACGACCTGAGCCAAAATTGAGAGTCAGACATTTAACCAACTGAGACGCCCAGGCATCCAGATATCAATTCTTAATCAACTTAATCTTGTTATACTGATTCTCAAAAAGAAAAATGCTGTTAAGTTGATGAAAAGAAAGGAAGCAAAAAGAATTGGAGGGAGAGAAAGTGGAAAAGAAGAGGAGAAGGATGCTTGTCTAACTACTTTCTCAGTTATCTTTTCAAAGTTTTCCATTTATTTGTCAATGTGTAGAAGGAAGGGTTCTTACCAAAGTAAAATCTTTTTTTTTTTTTTAAAGATTTTATTTATTTATTTGACAGAGAGAGAGATAGCGAGAGCAGGAACACAAGCAGGGGGAGTGGGAGAGGGAGAAGCAGACTCCCTGCCGAGCAGGGAGCCCGATGCGGGGCTCGATCCCAGGACCCCAGGATCATGACCTGAGCCGAAGGCAGACGCTTAACGACTGAGCCACCCAGGCGCCCCTGGAATCTGCCATTTTTTTTTTAAAGATTTTATTTATTTATTTGAGAGAGAGAGTATGAGAGACAGAGAGCACGAGAGGGAAGAGGGTTAGAGGGAGAAGCAGACTCCCCGCTGAGCAGGGAGCCCGATGCGGGGCTCGATCCCAGGACCCCAGGATCATGACCTGAGCCGAAGGCAGACGCTTAACGACTGAGCCACCCAGGCGCCCCCAAAGTAAAATCTTGATCATTTTGGCCATATTAGTTTAAGATGGAGAAGGGAAAAAAATAATGTCTGAACTATCTTCCTAACTTTGCCATTCATAATATTATTTAACATCATCATAATTTCTACAACTTTCAATGACAAACCATGTGATGCTAAATTTTTACTGTGGATTTTTGTCCTGGGAATATACTGATTTTTCTGTAAGTTGTCAGAAAGGCTAGATTAATGAGCTAATGTTGAGAAAGCATATCAAATGCAAAATAGACATTTGAGGGATTTTCTACAGGTTTTATTAAAAGAAAGTAGAGGATGTTCTATTGAACACACATGGAATATATATTGATATTGAGTAGTGACAGTATCTCTGAGGTTCCTAGCATACCCAACTTTGAGAGAATTTAGCCTTAAAAATTAAAAAGTCACTGACAAAACAATCGGTATTTCTACATTTTATGCTCTAAAAATGCTAGTGTTTGAAATACTTCATCACAGTGTTTAAAATTATGAACTAACTGAAAAATGTAGAGAGCCATAAGCATCACATAGATAATATATTTGACTATAAACATTTGGGGTGGGGGATACAGAGGTTTAAAACTTCAAGGTCTCATCAAAGAAACACATTTTATATCACTTGCAGCCCCAATATGTGTCTTCTATTCTGGTTGACCTTCCTAAAAGTATCTGCTCACTTTCTGTTTTTTAACAAATTGTCCAAAATGGACCGCTAAAAAAAAGAGAGAGAGAGAGTAGAGATGTTCTCACAAAAGTGCCTGAGATTTAGTTGACTTAACAAATAAATATTAATTATATTCATTGTATTAGATTTTCTTAAGTCATTTAAAATAAATTTTCTAAAACAGTTTAAATAGGAAATATGTAATCAAATGAATATGTGTCACTATATTATATACCCAAATAAAACTAAGCATGCAAATAGGAAAATGACATTTAATTATACAAATGGAAATTTAAAAAAAAATGAAAGAGAGCATTTTACTCTTTTTATAGTTACCAGGATTTTAGATATACACAGATATTTAAAACATGAAAAATGATTTAATTCTTATTTAAGCCTATTCATAACACTCCAATTATGTTTTTAAGTCATTTAATGTGTTAAAGATAATCACCATTATTAATATTTTTTATGCTTCTGCACATCCTAAGGTCAAAAGCAGTGGAAAGACAGCTCCGGTTGTGTTTTGTATCTTCTAAATTTAAAGTTTTGATTAATAATTCTCAGAAATAGTAAACTATTTAAATCTTACAAAAAGACTCATTTTTCTAAGATTTTGCTCCAAAAGCTTGTTCTTGTATTTAGAAAATGTTTTTGAGAGTCTACTAATATGCCAGTAACTTATTCGACTCTGGAACCATAACAGTGAATAATACAGGGAAAACCCTGCCCTCATGTATCTTATATTTACTCAAGAGAAAACAGACATAAAAAATTAAATCTGGTGGCTGTGCGAGGACAGCTGGCTGCACTCTGAGCAGAGCCGCGGTCCCCAGGGCAGTGCACGCCCTGAGCTCTCCACCTCCCCGGCCCCGCAGCCCGCGGCCCCCAGCTGAGCCTGCAGCCCCAGCAGCCCCGCCCTGCTGGGTGGAATATCTACATCCACAGGGCAGAGAACACCTGTCAGGACGTGGTCATCATGGGCTATAAGGACTCGCCCTCCGTCTGAACCACCATCCAGGGAAAACCTTCATCAGCATCATGCCATCTGAGGTCGGTGTACTGGTAGGCAAAGACCAGTCAAATTTTTCGTGAATGGGCTGACACTTGGGAGCCAGAAACATTCTGTTATCCAAGACTCACTGCTGCAGGACGGGGAATTTACCATGGATCTTCATATCAAGAGCACTGGGGGAGTTCCCACTTTCAGCGTCACTGTCACCATGACTGCCAGGACGCTAGTCCTGCTGCTGGGCAAAGAAGATATCCAGGGTGGTCTGATCAAGAAATCTTATGAAATGACCTCCCACCTATGCCATTCCCAGTGCTGACCTCATCTTTCCCTTTCCCCCATGACTCCCCATTGCTTTTGCACTCCTCTCCTTCCCACACATACACCTACACTATTTTTATTTGGGGGGCCATTACCCCACACCTCTTATTGCTGCCCAAACCACATGGGCTGGGGAGCTGGGGCTGGATGAAAAGACACCTCCCCCTACCCATACCCTTCATACAAACTTTTTGGTATTTTGTGGGGTGTTTTTTTTCCCCTGTTTAAATGAAAAAGATTCTACTAAAAAAAATTAAGTTTTATGAAGATCATGAACAATATGAGAGAGTGTGAATTAGATTAGGAGCAATTTAAACATAATGGTCAAGTATGGCTTGCGGAGGTGGTAGATAACTTAAGGGCAGAAACCAGATGACAAGAAGCCACCAAGGCTAGGACCCCACCAGAGGAACATCAGGCACTATGCCCAAAGGAGATCTGCATGTTTAAGTAATGGAAAGAAAGTCCTGTGGCTGGAGCACAGATGTGTAGGAAATGGATGGTAGAAGAACAAAGAAGGCATCCGTCAGAACTTTTAGGGAGCTGTTTGTACGGTCCAAGGGAGGATGGTAACACTGATACGTGGACCAGGAGGTAATAATAGAGATAAAGCAGCATAATCAACATTCAGAATAGATTCATTTCTTGACTTTTAAGTCTTTAATTAAATTGAACCTTTACAAGTATGTGCTCTTGACATTACGTTTTTAGATTCTAGTGTATTCCATTAGTGTTGATTCCTAATTAATATAATTTATTTGTTTTTCATTTAATCAACAACAGCATTGACCAGGTTGGAAAGAAAACCGCATCTGGAAATAATAAATCAGTAAACCTGAAACTATTTATACTTTAACTTTGAGCATGGCACTAGAAAAGGAAGACTGTAATTTTTAAAAATATAATTTTCTTTCATATAAATTAAATATGGTGAGTTTGGCAGCTCTTCCAATGTTGGAGGTCAATTTGCTGAATAAGTTCTTTTGACAAACTGACTGAAGTTGGAAATATGACCAAGAAAGTTATTTGTGAATTTTTAATTTTTCCTTTAACAAAGGTTTCTAAATGCATCTTTAAAATCTCTATCATGAAACCTTTAACAGGAGATCACTTGAGTGGAACACATTTTATATGTCAGTATTACCGTATATATATAATTCTACCTTTTTTAAAGCACATCAATGGTCCATTTCTAACTTTTAACTTTAGAAGATGGAAATCCCCATTATATATGGGAGCTATATGGCCTAAGCATATATAATATATATTTTCATGCAAAAGAACAAAAGTCTTGCATTTGGAGATCTAAAATCAGCTTCAAGTGTTTCTACTCAACTCTTTTCTTTGAGGCAGCACTTTCTTCAAGCCATCCTAAATAGTTTTCTACTGTAACTCAAGCCCTCTCATGCCTGTAAAATAGCCATGTATAGACTAATAGAACACTAAGTCTCTTTAACTGGCTTTGATTTTTTTTGAAAAAGATATTTAATTCAATATTTAATATAAGGAGAATGTCTGGACAAATAATACATTTTTATATCCAAGCTGTCACTTCTATAAACCTACATTACATCCATCTCCCACATCCTCAATATTTCCTACTAATTTAAAGTTTATATTGATAGTTTCAATAAAATTTCTACCTGATGTATATTTTTTTTAAAGATTTTATTTATTTATTTGAGACAGAGAGAATGAGAGAGACAGAGAGCACATGAGAGGGGGGAGGGTCAGAGGGAGAAGCAGGCTCCCTGCCGAGTAGGGAGCCCGATGCGGGACTCAATCCAGGGACTCCAGGATCATGACCTGAGCCGAAGGCAGTCGCTTAACCAACTGAGCCACCCAGGCACCCCGATGTATATTTTTTAACTCATTTCAAGCTACTTTATCTGGACTTTGTTGTTGTCCAGTCTACTCAAACTCCTCTGGAATAAACCCTGAATAGTCCGATCTCTGCCTTAGCACCCAGTATCAGTCATGGCTTTCACATCAAAATATCCCCTGTTCCTCTATAACCTTCTAAATACTGATCTGTCAAAGTTGAATGAAGTTTCACCTCTGTTATGACACCTTTCTTGACTATTCAGTCAGTTGTGTCTCTTCCTCCTTACATTATTTATTCTGTAAGATTCACGTGAGTCTTAATTGATAACTGTCCTTTTTTACTTCTTTGTTTTGGTACATGTTTATCTCCTGCTTCTGGACTATAGGAGTACATTTTTTTTTTTTTTTTTTGGTTTGAATGCATTCAGATGGGACATATATATTCTCCATTTTAATAGTACTCCCCATCGACAGATACTCATTTCACTTTATTTATTTTCTTTGTGACCAGTGCAGGTGCTTAATTTGATGACTATTCTGTACCTATTCCTTAGAGTACAGAATAGAGGTAAGTTTTTCACTCAACTACACTTAGAGATGGAGAGAGTTTTACATTTTCTTCTCGTCATCATTCAGTGGGACAGAGATAAGAAATGTCTTTCCCACATTTCAGAAGTAAGAGTTTTCTTTTTGTCAACCTTGACTTCTCTTTGGATATGGAGAAAGCAAAAGGCAAAAAGAACTCCACGAAGAAGTCATGGGAAGACTGACTGGCAAACCCCAACCTGTGTCAGGAGAAGCCAGAGAGAAAGAGGAGGCTTCTTGGTGAACCAAAGTTACAAAGAACCTTAGAGAATGGGACCAAAAGGAAAAGATCTATGAAAGAAGACAAAGCTTCCTGTTCAGAAAAGACAGCACAAGGCAATGGAAGAGTAAGGCGTCGGAAGAAGGTATCGATTGCACCAGTACCTTCCAAACTGCCACCAGCCAATCCGCTTCACCGAAACACCTTGCCGGCCTGGTACCAACAACTAACGCACCAAAGGCCAGAAATTAGATGCAATTAAATGACTCTGCAAATATGTTTGCCCTGATCAAAAGACGAACATTCCTGTCACTGCAAAGGAGGCCAAGATTATCACACGGTCACAAAGGAGATCAAAGATGGACAAGGGGGAAATGTCCCTGGAACGTTGCGGGGAGAAAAAGCTGTCTTCTGATGGAAGTACCCTCATGAAGTGGTTGCTCCCTCTGAGGGTGGAGGGTGTCTGCCCTTTTTGGGTCTAATGCTCTCCTGAAGAGAGTCCATACCGTTGTGGACAACTTCAGCCCCAGATGCTGCGTTTACCTCCTGGTCCAGGACTGGGCATCCAGGACTGGGAAGATGCAGACAGGGGAGTCGCCACAGGAGGCCTATGGTGTCAGGCGGTGCGCAGTCCTTGGGAGACGTCCGCCTGCGGACAAAAAGGGTTGGGTTCGCCTGCAATTTCATGCAGGACAAGCCCGGGTGCCTGAAAAACAGAGGAGAGTGTGTATACTCTTCTTGCTTCCTGCCTGTGATTTTCCATGCGCCCCTCCCCCCTGCACCTGGAAGACAATATGCTGTGCCCCAAATCTGTTCGGAGGAATAAGGTGTTAATGAGAAGCCTCAAATGAGATTATAATACCAAGAAAAAGGGTACAGCTGTGATTATAATTAATGGTAGAAAGGGAACTATGTTCAACTCCATGGTGCCACTGATAGGTGGACGGCAGGCTGCCCACACCTTCCCCGCATCCCGCTTACGGGGCACACAGGCTGGCGGGGGCAGATGACACCCTCACACCCCCAACACGGCCTGCGGCTTCATGGGTTGGAAATACAGAGGCTCTTATGTTTGAAATTGGAAAAGCATTACGGAAATTACCACTCATTCCAGTTAATAAGATGAAAAAGTCGTTGGTACTACCAAATGTTTACCCTTCTGAAATAGAAGTGACCTTAACAGTTCTTTTAAAGGGGGAGCCCGAGCTGAGCATCGTGGAGCGGTAGAGGAGAAAACACGGGTGTACTTCCGTGCTGGATTTCCCTTCAAGGCTCGGGGATTCTGACTCCTCTAGAGGCTGCTACCTTCTGAGTTTTAGGACTTCAAAATGTTGAGTATTTTATTTTACTTATTTTATTTTATTTCTTTAAATGTTGAGTATTTTAAACCAAAGGGAAAGCTATTATTCTTTTCCCACTCTCGAAAACATACTCTTAATATACAAGACAACAATTTTTGACATTTTCTTAATAACCTGAGACTGTTATTGCGTGTCTCTGCAGTAAAAACACAGGACACTTTGCAGGGATTATTTCCACTCATAACTGTTACGTAATTTCTGCTGCTTAAAACTGTTTAAAATCGGGACGCCTGGGTGGCTCAGTTGGTCAAGCATCTGTCTTCAGCTCAGGTCATGATCCCAGGGTCCTGGGATGGAGTCCCACATAAGGCTCCTTGCTCAGCGGGGAGCCTGCTTTTCCCTCTGCCCCTGCCACTTCCCCTGCTTGTATTCTCTCTCTCTCTTCCTCTCTCTTTCTGACAAAAATAAAATCTTTAAAAAGTTTAAAGTTACTTCTGAATCATGAATACAAAATGTATTGGATTTTAAATCTGCATATAAAATCATCTATTGTATATAACAGACCACATGCTTTGGGGGCAGATTATTGTTAATATTCTTAACTCAGGATTAAGCCAAAAATCATGATTTTTTTGGCATGATTCTTTTTTTAAAACCACTCAAATTAGTTATGATTAACATACAAAAAGCTGTACATTTAACATATATATAATTTGATGAGTTTGATTCATTTTTTACTTTTTTTGTGTACTTCCTCAATTTATAGTCCTGTGACTCTTAGAAAAGATGTGTTTTTCACTTATCTTGTGTTTTCATGGCAGTTTCCAACATTGTTTTATTGTTATGGATTTGTGGATTATGAGATTTTTTCCCCCCTCCAAAATGTACTAGGAGTAGTAGAGTTGGAAAGTTTGTAACCATCATGATATAGACAGATTTGGGCAACAATCCTCAATAAATGTTAAAAACTGGAAAAAAAAAAAAAGAATGTCTTGCCCAAAGAAAGATACACAGCAAAGCAGGTAAGAGTACGAACTAACCAGGTTCTATGTGCTCCTTATTTTTTGTTCATACTACTAATACACTGTTCATCACATTGTAAGTGCTTGTTAATATGCCCTGTCTCTCCATTAGAACAAAAGTTCTGAATTCAAATTGTCAGCTCAATATCCAGCATATAGTAAGCACTTAATAAACAAGGGTTAAGTTTTTTTTCCAGTGTAACAGGTGGAAATTAATTTGCTTTGATGCTCTTCTCATTCTCTCAGCTATCTCTTTTTGCCAGTTTGTTTCCACTTTTGAATCTCTTTTTCAGTCCGCCCTATATTTTCATTGACTTTAAGGTGTCGAAGGAAATTTAAAAAAAAGATCATTAATTTATTTGGGGCCTTTCATCATCTTGGTGCATCAGCTGGAAAAGGCCAAATGGAAACCTGTTTGCCAAAACAGCTTATGTATTCCTGTCAATTTCTGCCTGCTGAAAACGTACATCTCTCACAGCAATGAATAGATTTGGACCCAAAAAGCAATGAGTCTGCCTTCCTTTCCGACTCATATCATGTTGCACATTTGGAACCAAGAGCTAAGATATTTTATTCCTCTCTTACCACTAAAAGAAGCTTAACTGTTTTATGATGCCTTTCAATGCAGGTGATTGGTGAAGCCCAAAGAAGCGTTATACATGATTTGACCATGAAGTCTTGACACATTTCATCAAGTTCCCTGAAGATGCACTGTTTTTAAAAGGAATGATTCACTTTAGCAACCCCTAAAAAACAAATTCTGTCAAACTTACTAATCAAGAAGAAAATGAGTAGGCAGTATGGGTATATAAATCCCAAGCTAGACCATAGTTCAACATGCCAATGATCTAATCCTTTTGGTCGTAAGGACATCTATGGTCTATCTATAATGTAACAATAAACATGGATCCAAGACAGGTGTATGGTGCAGCATCCTATACCTCTGAGAAAGACAGAGCTAAGTTTAACACTGAAAATGTATTTGACACACATGCAGTTTTAACAATAAAAAACTATCTTCTAGGACCAGTTCCAATAATTGTATCTAATTAAAAAATACACAGCAGGGCCACCAAGTTTGCCAATATACTGTGTACAGCTTGTGAGTACACTATCACTACCTTGGAGTTTGGCAATGGGGTAGCCCTAATGCACAGAAGACAGGATCAAAAAAGGTTTTCCTAAATATTTCGGCTTTTAAAGATACACACTCTCTCAGACTTTCTCCCTCTGTATATGTATATGTATGTATTATGTATATGTATGTGTGTGTAGGTATAAGTGTATAGATTCAGGTACAGATATAGATAAATCTGTATCTTTATATCTTTATTTATACCTATATTTATATATCTCTATATCTTTATACCTATCATCTATCATCTATCTATTATCTATTTATCTATTATCTATCCATTATCTGTCTGTTTACCTATCTATATCTATCTATCATCTATCTATCTATCTATCTATCTATCTATCATCATCTATCTATCATGTATCTATCTATATAATTCTATCTATCTACCTAGAGAACTAAGCATCCTGTGTACATTTCAACCTAGGGGACAGTGCCCAATAGAGTTTCTATTTATAATTTCATAATGTAATGTAAGTTACCATTTTATAATTTTTTAAATTTTCAAATTTTTTCTTAAAAAGTTACTCATTTAAATTAAGATGCTTCCAAATTGTATTCAATATATTGTTAACTTTGGGCAACAGTAAAAGCAAAATAATTGATCCAGAATTTTAATGACAGTTATAAATTATTACATTTCTTTAAATGTATTTATAAATTTATTCAAATGCTTAATACTTAATTTTTATTATTCTTTATTATCATTCACACCACTAGATTTCCCCCTCTCTTGACATTTGGTATAAATAAATAATTTTGAGATAAATAATTTTACAGATAAATAAGAATATTGTATGGGTATGAATCACTGAAATTTGGGAGAATTAAAATTGAAAGAAAGACAGTAAGCTTATGTATAAACTCAGGAATGTAATTCTTATGGGGTGCCTGGGCGGCTCAGTCAGTTAAACATCTGCCTTCAGCTCAGGTCGTGATCTTAGGGTCTCAGTTTTGAACCCCACATTGGGCTTCCTGCTCAGTGGGGAGTCTGCTTCTCTCTCACTCTCTTTCTCTCTCTTCCTCTGCCCCTCTCCACTGCTTGTTCTCTCTCTCTCTCTCTCTCAAATAAATAAATAAATAAAATCTTTAAAAAAGAATGTAATTCTTATGGATATTAAAACTGCTGGGACTACATGTTAACTTTATTTCTCTTATAATTCTTAAGAATTAGTGTGTACGTTCAGGTATTAACTTGCCATGTTTATTCCAGTCTACAGAAAGATATAGTTTAATTTTTTCCAGTATTAAGTAAAAGCTTAGTCCAATTTAAATATATAAAAATTGTTACATTAAAAAAAGAGACTGTATATTTCACCTAACTAATCAACCTCATCACCTAATAAACCTCTACTTGATTTTTCCCCATACCGTTAATAAAGTTTTATGTTTTTCGGGGCATCTGGATGACTCAGTCGGTTAAGTGTCCCACTCTTGATTTTGGCTCGGGTCATGATCTAAGGGTTGTGAGATCGAGCCCTTCAGTGGGCTCCACACTGAGCATGGAGCCTGCTTAAGATTCTCTCTCTCCCTGTCCCTTTGTCCCTCCCCACTGCCCCCCTCTCTCTCTCCCCGTCTCTAAAATAAATAAATAAAGTTTTATATTTTTCCCCTTTACTAGTTTAAAGTTGTCTATAGTCTCCTAAAATTTGATGAAGGATTAATTTAACATCATTTGATATCCAATTAAAAGCCAAGATAAATATGATTTTATAACTACATAGTGCCTTAATGTATTATTCAACCTCTTTATAAACCTATCAACATATGGAGAAAAAAATGAGTTGTATTAGTGGTTCTCAAAGTTTAGTCCCAGACCACCAGCAACAGCATCACCTGCAAAATTGTGAGAAGTGCAATTTATTGGAACCGATTCAACACCTGTTGAGTCAGAAACTTTGTTGTGGGTCTCAGAAATCCTTCTTTAAGAAAAGAAGAAAGGCCCTGATTTATACTATTTGTCTATTTCTGTGGTATAAATACTCCCACCACTGTCAATTTCAAGATGCAAATGCAACATCGTTGAGTGTGGAGCTGGGAAGTGATTTACACCACAGACTGTGGATGATGTTGATGTACACTACAGTGTGAAAATCACCAGGCTGAACTACAGGGAAGTGGATAAGAGCACAAGTGTGGACGTCAGACATATTTGAGTTTGTTGGATAAGGTCTCTGCCACTTCCTGGATGACACCTTTGGTCTTGGGCAAATTACATTAGTTCTGTTTTCACTCACCTCCTTTTCATAAGGATCAGTGTAAGTGTCTGTATAATGGTGTGAGAATCAAAGGAGTTAATTTGAATAGAATGGAGTTGCCTCTCATACAGGATTTAAGTTGTAAAGTCAATACTTCTCTAAAGACCAAAATTGCCCTAGCAAATTCCTTAAGCATGTCTAAATAAAAAGAGATCTCTCTTCAGTCAAGCACCAGATACAACCATTGGCTTGTATTTAGCTTGTATTTAGACTGCATTGTATAAAAAATTATTTTTAACGCAAGACTAATACAGAGTGCAGTGTGGCTCATTCTGTGGGAGGTCCATGAACTGAGTCTAATGAAGGTGCAATTAATTCACACTCTACACTCCTAGACATAATGGAAATAAATTTTATTCTATTGTTATCATCATTGCTGTTGTTGGTGTGGTGTTGTTATTTTTTTGTTTGTTTCTTCTCTCTTTTGGAATGCGGAGTACAATTTTAAAATTAATTTAAATCCCAAATATTAGGATTTATTATGCTAAAGTATTTAATGCAGCGTAATTAATACAGTGTTATTACAATTCAAATGACAAATCACAGATCATCTATATATTACTTAATATTATTCTTGTTTCTGTGGTGGATGCATCTTACTTAAAATCTAGAACAAACAGGGGTGCCTGGCTGGCTCAGTCAGTAGAGCACGCAGCTCTTGATCTTGGGGCTGTGAGTTTGAGCCCCACATTGGGTGTAGAGGTTACTTAAGAATAAAATCTTTAAAAAAATTAAAATTAAAAAAATAAATTAATTAAAAAAATCTGGCATGAACAGATCCTCAAAAATTCTTCAAAGGCCTCCACCTCTCCACCCACGCAAAAACTGTTATAAAAACAGTAAATGAAAGCATAAAACATCTAGTTTTTGCCACTCATTGAGTAAAAGTTCAACACATTTCTTAGAATGCTGTCAGTCCATTTTAGGTTTACTACTTTCCCACAAAGACTGTATATAGTTTACAGTTCAAATTTCACCAAATATCCCCATTTTTATATTGCATCCCGACACTCCGAACTGTATAATGCCTCATATCAAAATAAATAATTCCTCTTTTGCTCTGACATTTGCTCTATTCAAATATGTGTACAAATTAACCTAGTCCCCCTTCAGCTTAGCTATAAATATGTATTCCCTTTAATCTTTCCTGATAAGGCAGCCCTCTAATCAATTTTGGTGTTATTTCAGAGCTAAATTTAATACATTGTATAATTTAACTCTTATGAGTGAGTTGACCAGACTGAAAGTAATGCTTTTTAGTCTGAGGAAGATTTGGGGCACACTTAGAAAACCACTCATTACTGTAAATGTATAATGAAGATTAACCTGAAAGACATTGATTTTTATCTTGATATATATTCTAAAGCTCACTGATATTTGGGCACTTTCAGCTCCCGTGTACCTAAAAGCAATAATACATTTTTTCCCCTGGCCTTTAAAGAATTAATGAAGCTTCCAATATCCATTATATTTGAACAAAATCAATAAGCCTCAGGTTTTTAAGGCTACTATAATACCTGTTAGAGGTATTGGCTATTAGGATATTTCTTGTTTAATCACTGGATTTGATAGCTAATGATTCTCAAGAAACTGAGTGGCAAATACAACAAGGAAGCTTATGTAGTAATTAGTTGAGTTTTATAATGAGATTTGTATTCATTTAATTTTATAGGGAGGTAATTAGAAATGTTTGCTGATAGCTAATATTCTAGATCACCAAAACCATACCAAAAAACCTGATAATTTCCAGTAACAGAGACTTCTTAAATCTTATATCTTTTTAACAAGAATTTGAAATTTTTTTATTTTTGTATATTTTATTTGATTTTTTTAAAGATTTTATTTATTTATTTGACAGAGAGAGACAAGGTGAGAGAAGGAACACAAGCAGGGGGAGTGGGAGCGGGAGAAGCAGGCTTCCCGCGGAGCAGGGATCCCAATGCAGGGCTCGATCCCAGGACCCTGGGATCATGACCTGAGCCAAAGGCAGATGCTTAACAACTGAGCCACCCAGGTGCCCCTTGTCTATTTTATTTTAATAACAGAGAGAGCCCGTCTTTTAAATATATTTTACTAGCCATCAGTCTTGTGTACTTCCAATTCCTACATTCATTATATATGTGATGCTGGGTAAGTAACCTCCTAACTAAAAAGCATGGCCTGATTCAAGGCACTTGTTCAGAATAATTCTAAAAGATTTCATTAATGGTAATCACTGGATGGAACACTTTTACTGCATTAACCAGGTTTGAGAATGTCTAATTTCCAACTAGAGAATAACAGAGAAATAGTATTGTTATAATGGAGCAAATGTAGTCTTAGAGGCAGGCTGACCTATATTTGAATCCTTCCTTGGTTCTTGCTGTTGTGTGATCTTGGATTTTCAACATAGATTGTCTATGTTTAAGCTGCTTCTTTAAAAAAAAAAATGTGCATGATATCCTACCCCATATGTTTGTTAAAGTGATAAATAAATATAAATAAAATAAACCAGGATACTGGTTTGTCCCTGATACATATTTAACAGACATTAACTATTAATTTATCTCTGTCATAATTGTATAGCACTAAAAGGAATTTGGGGCAGATAAACCATTTATTTATGTATGTGTTTGTGTAAATACAGTTGACCCTTGACTAGTGAAAGGTTTAGGGACAACAGGCCCTCCTCACGGAGCCAGAAATCTGCATATAGCTTTTGACTCCACCAAAGACTTAACCACTAACAGCCTACTGTTGACTAGAAGCCTTACCAATAACATAACCAGTCAATTAACACATATTTTGTATATGTATTATATACCATATTCTTATAATAAAGTAAGCTAAAGGAAAGAAAATGTTATTAAAATCATAAGGAAGAAAAAATACATTTATTGTATTGTAGTGTATAACAAAAAATCCATTTGTAAATGAATCTGCACAGTTCAAAACTGTTGCTCAAGGGTCAACTGTATGCACGCATACATGCGTGTTTTTATTTGCCATTGTGAACTACAGTCTGTCTTGACATACGCTCTACAAAAAAAGAGAATTTATTTAAGTATAATTTACATATCATAAAACTCTTTTTAAATGAATATTTTAATGAATTTTTAAAAATACATACACTCATATATCCATCACCATAATTAATAGATAGAATATTTCCATTTCTTCAAAACGTTCCCTGTGGCGCTTCCCAGTTAATCCCTACTCTATGCTTGGTTACATGCAACCAGTCATCTGTCTATATGGATTATATTTTTCTTTTTTTAAAATGGAATCCTACAGTAGGTGTGATAGGTTCAGTCTTTCAATCAGCATAATATTCTTGAAATCTATCCACATTATTGTGTATATGTCATTCACTACTTTTTATTGCCTACTGGAATTCCATTGTGCCAATATTCTACTTTTGCTTATCTTTTCAACACTAAAAGAGATTAGGTTGCTTCCAGTTTGGGGTTATTATGACTGAAACGGCTATGAGCATTCATGCATAAATCTTGTATGGACATGTTTTGCAGTTCGGGTATTGCAGTAAGCAGATGCGGAGATGGAGTTAGGAGTGCAAAAATTGTCATGAGAGGTAAAACTTGTGAAATATAAAGGGTTGGGTGAGTCAGAGGATCGTGGAAGACTGCAATGCAGATCCAGAGCTTGCAAAGGAGAAAGGAAATAAAGCAAAATCAGGCAGGGAGAGCCTCAATGGGAAGTACTGGTGCAAAGATGTCCTGTGAGAGAAGCCATGCCCTATTAGCTTAGGTGTTTCTGAGAAGCCAGTGCCAGGATAAGATTAGACATACAGGAGATTTATTGGACCTCCTAGATCAGACAAGACTCTTTTCACTTCTGCGTGGGCCTGATGCAAAATTCTTTCAGTATCAACTAATATATGGGCTGGAACATAATTCCTAGTTGTGGCATATATATGTCTCGGGAGTTTATGTAAGCTTACCAGGGATTTTCTTCCCTCATTGTGGCATGGGATGAAGAATTCCGGAAATTTTCCCAATTTATAAGGGATATCCCAGCATGCTCTTAACAACTGGACTCCTAAAAACTTTACTTATGTTACAGGTTCCTAAATAATGTTGGAGCTTATATTCCACCGTCTGGGGTCCATGTATTTTACTAAGGCTTCCCGCATGCTAGTCACTTCCTGCTCATCCTGCCCAATCATTACTTGTCATTGATTTAATAATTCAGTGTGATGTCCAAATCTCTTCTGCATCTTATGACAGACAGAAGATGTATCTAGACCTGGAGCAAAACTCTAAATGTGTACTGTTGTCAATGCTATGCCATTACGACTTAGTTATTTTATATTATTTTGTTTTCATTTGATCAGTTATATTGAGTTATACTTTATATAAGTAATTTTTTCCATGTTAAGTGTGCAATTAAATAGATTGTACTAAATACATACAGTCAGGTAATCACCACCACCACAAAAGATATGTAATATTTCTGTAACAAAAAACTTCCTCATTCCCCTTTAAATTCAACCACATTCCTCCCATCCCAGCTTCAGGCAACAACTAATTCTGTCAGTATGGACTTTCCCCAAATTTCATATCAGTGGGATAATATAATATGTAACCTATTGTGTCTGGTTTCTTTCACTTAATACAAAGCTTTTGAGATTCATTAAGGTGGCTGCATCTTTTTTTATTATCTTTATTATCTTTTATTGTCTATATTATTCCATTGCCTGAGTATAACACAATTTCTTTACCAATTTATAAATTGATGGTTATACCAAAATACAATTACTGTTGTTCCCAGAAGATGGGTGTTTTTCCATTTTTGACTATTAAGAATACAGCTGCTATGAACATTTGCATACAAGCCTTTGTGTAGACATGTGTCATTGTGGGAAAATACAAAGGAGTGGAATTGATGGGTCCAATGGTAAACATATGTTTAACTTTCTAGTAAATGCTAAACTGTTTTTCAATCAATTATATATGATAGTTCTACTTGCTCCACATCCACACTGATACTTGGCATTGTCAGTCCTTTTACTTTTAGTCTTTCTAATATGTATTGGGATATCTCATTATAGAATTTATTTGCATTTCCTTGGTGACTAAAGATCATGTTCATCTTGTTGTGTACTAGTTTCTCAGCTCTGCATCTTCTTTAAGTGTCTGTTCAAATGCTTACCCATTTTTTTATTGAGTGTTTGTCTTCTTTGCTTGTTATTGAATTGTCAGAGCTCTTTATATATTCCAGAATAATTTATATATGAGATACATGCTTTACAAAGTTTCATTCAGTATCTGACTTGTCTTTTCAACTTATTAACGAGGTCTTTTAAAGTATCTTTGCTGATGTTTAATTGATGTACAGTAAGCTACACATATTAAAAGTGTGCTATTTTATCAGTTTTTACATATATATATGTACACACACACAAACACACACAAAATTATGAAACCATGAAAACAGCTGAATAAACACTTCTATCATCCTCTAATTTTTTCTTTTGCTCTGTTGTAACCTAGATCTACATCCACCTTTGTCAGCAGGCAAGCAATTATTTGATTTCTGCCATTATACATTAGCTTGAATTTCCTGAAAATTTATATAAATGAAAAAATATTATATGTATGTATTTTTGCATGGTTATATGCATTGTGCATAATGCTCTTGAGATGCATCCATGTAGTTCTCTGAATCAATACTTCATTTTTATAGCAGATTATTATTCCATTTTAGGTATGTATAAAAAGTTATATATTTATGCACATTTTGATGAATATTTACTTGTTTCGAATTTTCCTAATACAAATGATGATGCATGAATATTTGCACACAAGCTTTTTTGCGGGGGAAGGAGCCAGAGGGAGAGGGAAAGAAACAGTCTTAGCAGGCTCCATGCTCAACACGGAGCCCAACGTGGGGCTCAATCTCCCAACCCTGAAATCATGACCTGAGCCAAAATCAAAAGTAGGTTGCTTAACTGACTGAGCCACCCAGAAGAAGTATTGAGACCATTTTACACCACAGATGAGTGGGACTCCCTTGTAAATACTTGGTATTATCTTTTTAAACTTTTTAACTTTATAATGAATGTGTACCCATCTCTCCTTTTGTGTGCATGTATGTGTGGGCTCTTTTCCAGATTTGTTTATTTCTTTAACATTGATTTTTCTCCTTTTAAAAAAAAAAAAAGTCATCCTTGTTATTTTAACTTCATTTCTCCAATAACGTTGAGTGTCTTTTCATGTGCATATTGACCATTTGCATATCTTCTTTTGTGAGGTAGCTGAGCAAACCTGTTGCCTGTTATTTGAGCTAGTTATCTTCTTATTATTGAGTTGTAAGAGGTTTTCTATATTCTGAATTCAAGTCCTTTGTATGATTTATGTGTTTTGAATATTTTCTTTTAGCCTATGGATTGCCTTATTGTATTATTGATGGAATTTACTCTTGATGAAGTCCAATTTTTAAATATTTTTTTAATCTGTTATTTTTGCTCTAAAAAACCTTGGTCTAAACAAGGTTAGGAAGATTTTATCCTATGTTTGATTCTAGGAATTTTAGTTTCAGATTTTATAGTTTTGTATGTAATGCATTTTGAGATTTTTTTTAATATGTGTGTGTTGATATATATATATATGTGTGTGTGTGTATATATATATATCCACAGTGATATATATATATAATTTACTGTTTCAACCATTTTAAGTGTATAAATGTACACTTAAGTGTACCATTTTTTTCAGTGTACCATTTTTAAGTGTGACATTAAGTACATTCATAATGTTGTATACTCATCACCACTGACTGTTTTCAGAACATTTTTATCTTCCCACACACAAATCTTCTACTCTTTAAGTAACTCTTGGGGCACCTGGATAGCTCAGCCAGTTAAGTGTCTGACTCTTGATTTTGGCTCAGGTAATGAGATCAAACCCCATGTCAGGCTCTGTGTTGGACATGGAGCCTGTTTAAGACTCTTTCACCCTCTCCCTCCATGCCTCTCCCTGCCCCCCCCCCCACACACACAAGCACTCTCTCTCTCTAAAAAATAATAAAATAAATAGAAATTAAAAAAAATAAACAATAACTCTCTATTCTCTCCTCCTATCAACCCTAGTAACTTTTATTCTATTTTCTGTGTTAAGAACTTGTCCATTCTAGGTAACTCATATATGTGGAATTATACAATATTTTTACTTACGTGTCTGGCTAATTTCACTTGGCATAATGTTTTCAAGGTTCATTCACTTTATAGCATGTATTAAAATGCCATTCCTTTTTAAAGCTAAATAATATTCAATTGTTTGCATATGCCACTTTTTGTTCATTCATGTATTCATGGACGTTTGCGTTGTTTTCACTTTTGGGGTATTGCGAATAATGTTGCTATGAACATTGGTAAACAAGTATGTGTTTGAGCCATCCCTGCTTTCAATTATTTTGGATATGTACCTCAAAGTGAAATTGCTGAAGCATATGGTAATTCTATGTGTAATTAAAAAAAAATAGTCATCCTAATGAGTGTGTAGTACTATTTCATTGTGGTTTTAATTTGCTTTTCCTTAATGATTAGTGATCTTGAGCATCTTGGACTTACTGATCACTTGTGTATTTTCTTTTAAAAAATGCCTATTCAAATTCTTGACCCATTTTTAAATTGGGTGTTGTTGCTGTTGACTTTTAGGAGTTCCCCATATGTTCTAAATGTTGACCCTTACCAGATAATATGCTTTCCAAATATGTTCTTCAATCTTGTAGGTTCTCTATTTTTGTGTGAATAGTATGAAGTCAGAGTCAATGTTTTTTGTTTGTTTTTATTTCAGATAAGTTGCAGCCTTCTGTATACTTTCCCTAAATACTTCAGGATGTGTATTGTTACCCAATGCTCAATATTTATTTATCAATTCTATGCAAAATTTACATACCTTGGAATGCAGAAATCTTAGTGCATTTGCTTAGTTTCGAGAAATGCATACACCTATTGTAAACAAAATGCCTGTCAAGATATGAATGTTACCATCAGCCAGGAAAGTTCCCCATTGTCCTTTTCCAGTCAGTTTCCACCATCTTGTCCACACATGTAACCATATCATTCTCTTTTAACCATAGATTTCATTTGACTGTTCTAGAGCTTCAGAAAAAATGAAATAGCCATTTTAGTTTGGGTCTATTTCAGGGCATGCTCCTATGTTCCATTTATCTATTTACTCATCCTAATACCAATACATACTTTCTTATTATATCTTTTTGGTAAATCTTGAAGTCAAACTCTGCTCTTCTTTTCTAAGATTGCTTTGTTTATAATAGGCTTTCCCTTTTTATATACAATTTAAAATCAGATTTTCAGTTTTTATTAAACAGTTTTTAAGGAAAATTATTTTTCCTGCATTGAATCTGTAGATCAATCCATAGAAAATTGACATCTTAAACATATCATGTTTGTCAGTCGATGAATATCATGTATCTTTACATTGATTTAGTTATTCCTTAATTTTACTCATTTTTGTTTAATAATTTTCAGTGCAGGTGTCTTGGACCTCTTTTGTTAAATGCATTCTTGAGAATTTTATTGTTTGAAAACATTATAAGTAGATTCTTTTATTAATAAAAGCACATTAGTTAATTACTTTATTACATTTTAGTGCTTTCTTAAAATATATAACAATAGAATATCAAACATACAATTAGAAATAAAGCACACAAGTGAAAAGCACAGAATAAAAAAGTTCACACAGGACCCTTTAGCACTCAGCTTCTGGAATCACACGGTCTCCATTATTTATTTTTAGGACAGAGCTGCTGCTAACAAAGAACTTACAAACATGTGTTGTCTTCAGAGATTGGTGGACAGGATGGAGGGTGGACAGGGGGAGGAAGTGGGAGGGAGTCTACAAAACTTCTTGAGTTTTGTAACCTATTCTCTCCTTCTTGAGGTACAGAACTCACTTATCTTGTATCCTACCTAAACTTAGGGAGCAGTGGCATCTGTCTGACTTTTTCTATTCATCTTTAGTGTTTTCTGCTGTTTGAGATAGATTCAAGTAATACTCCCAGGAAAACGTCCAAAACTAACATAAGTGACTCCAGATGCTTTTGGCATTTGGCTCAAATCAAGGCTCAGGACAGCTGGTCAGTCACACAGCCTCAGCAGGACTGCAGCTGTGTGAAGACCAGGCAGGGCTGGGTGCACCTGTCTCCCAGATGCATCTGGTCTGGAGAAGCGTTAATGACCGTCTGGACCAACATGGAGAGAACCCAAAGCGTTCCACTTACTTGGAATTCCAAAGTAACTTCAAATAACCACTTAAATTGTTTTTGAATATGCAACAAAACAAAATTATCGATCTAAACAGAACCGCACGCTCCTCTGAGGTCATGCTACTCTTCAGAAGCAAGAATCAAGACGGACAAGTCATGATGTAATAAAGCCATATGTGGATTTTTAAAATTTAATTCTGAGGTGATTTCTGTGTCGTGGCCATTATGAAGAATGCTGCCATGAACATGAGAGCACAGATTTCCCGGAAATAGTGATTTTTGTTTCCTTTGGATTTATACTCAGAAGTGGGATTGATAGATCAGATGGTAGTCCTATGTTTAATTTTTTTGAGGAACCTTCATAATATTTTCCATAGTGGCTGCACCAGCTTACATTCCCATCAAGAGTGCTCAAAGGTCCCCCTTTCTCAACATCCTCCAATATCACTTGTATCTCTTGTCTTATTTATAGAAGCCATTCTAATAGGTGTGAGGTGATATCTCATTGTGGTTTTGATTTGCATTTTCCTAATGATTAGTAATGTTTAGCATGTTTTCGTGTACCTGCTGGCCATGCGTATATCTTCTTTGGAAAAATGTCCACTCCAGCCCTTTGCTTGTTTTTAATGGGATTATTTGATTCTGTTTTTGGGTTTTGTTTTGTTTTCCTATTGAGTTGTATGAGTTCTTTATATATTTCGGATTTTAACTCATCAGATATGTAGTGTGCAAATATTTTCTCCCATTCCATAGGTTGCCTTTTCGTTTTACTGATTGTTGCCTTTCTGTGCAGGAGCTTTTTAGTTTGCTATAATACCACTTGTTTATTTTAGCATTTGTTGCCTGTGCGTTTGCCATCATATATATATAAAAAAAAATCATTGCAAGACCAATCATATAATCCAGGACTCCCACTTCTGGTTATATATAGAAAAGAAACAAAATTAATATCTTGAAGAGGTATCTGTATTCATGTTCATTGCAGCATTATTCACAATAGACAAAATATGGAAACAACTAAGTGTCCATTGAAGATTGAATGACTAAGGAAAGTGTGATATATAAATACGGATATGGATACAATGGACTATTACTCAGCCATACAAAAGAAAGAAACTTTGCCATTTGCAACAACATGGATGAAGCTAGAGGGCATTATGCTAAGTGGAATAAGCGAGACAGAGAAAGACAAATACTGCATGGTATCACTTCTGTGAGAAATCTAAACAAAAACAAAAACAAAAAAGCTGAACTCATTGAAACATAGACTGGTGGCTGCCAGGGGCTGAGGAGTGGGAGAAATGGGGGAGAAGTTGGTTAAAGGCATACAAATTTCAGTTAAAAGATAAGTTCTCAGGGTCTAATGTACAAGCATGGAGATGATAGTTAATACCACTGTATTGTATACTAGAAATTTGCTGAGAGTAGGTCTCAAACATTCTCATCAAATAAATAAATAAATAAATAAATAAATAAATAAATAAATAACTATGTGAGTTGATGTTAATTAACTTGATTGTGGGAAGCATTTCACAAGTACACACATATCAAATCATCAAATCATCACATTGTATACTTTAGATATATTATAATTTTTTTGTCAATTACACTTCAATAAAGCTGGGGGGAAACATAATTTTGATCTTATTCTCCTTAACTCACTAAGGCTCATAGCTCTAATTACTGAGCACCAACTCTGTGAAGATCACTATGCAAGACACTGAGAATAGAGAGTTGTAAAAACACATCCCTAATTTTAACAATGCTTCCTATCTATTAAAAGATATAAAACACCTACTTTAAAAGATGATAATCATTCAAGGATGCATATAGTAAAGGACCAATATTGACTGCATGGTTGTCACAGTGGAATGATAATATGATTGAGTGGATGACATCATTAGGTAAAATCCTAAGATATAAGATCTTTTAATGTTGATAAAGCATTTTGGGGGGAAATGATTTCTCCTGCATTGAATCTATAGATCAATTTGGAGAAAATTGGCATCTTAAAATTGGCATTTCCCCAAGTGTAAAATGAGGCCAGTCATCCTGCTCCCCTGTCCTCCTGGGATGGTCAAGAGGACCATTTGAGTCCCTGGCAAGGGGGCCATTTAAGTCCCTGGCAAGGGGAGAGGTGCTGGGAGGGGATGTCACCCCTCCCCACCATGCACTGTAGCTCTCACTGTTTTCCAACAGTATGGGTCCTGTGAATGAGATACTCTGTACAGATGAAAACTGACATTTTTCTCAGATACCACAGCACTGCTAGTTGGGGTTAAGCATCTCTGATCTTCAAGGTACTATGTAAGACCTGCCACTGCCAACATATGACTTTAACATTCTTAGGATTCATCCTTTCTTAATCTACTTTTACCAATTCTGCTGGCTGTTTGCCCTCTACTGCCTTTCCATCTTACTTAGAGGCTCTGAATACCTGTTCACCTATCTACTGGACACGTTTACCTGATAACATCCCTAGCAAATTTCCAAGAACCTACAATGCAAATAGGTGAATTGAAAGTTATTGGTGAATTGAAAGCAATTTTCTAGAACTACCATTTCTGTCAACAAGACCTGCTTTTAGGCTATTCACAGACTGTCTCAAAGTCTGCATTCAAAAGTAGCTGGAATAAGTGTTAAGGAGTTTAATCGAGGAAACAGTTTGTAAACAATAACACATTAGCTGAAAATAAGACCAGAAATAAAAGAGATGACCTGGCTTTTAAGAAAATATCTTTGGGGCATCTGGGTGGCTCAGTCATTTAAGTGTCTGACTCTTGGTTTTGGCGCAGGTCATGATCTCACGGTTGGCATGGAGCCCTGTGATGGGCTTCACGCTCAGTTGGGAGTCTGCTTGAGATTCTCTGCCTCTCTCCCTTTCCTTCTGACTCTCCCCTCCACCCCCCGCTTGCATGTACATTCTCTTAAAAAATATAGATAAATATCTATATCTATATCTTTAATGTGGAGACAGGTGGGAGATTCTAGAGAGGGAATAATGACTGTGGAAGTCTTGAAAGTAGGGACTATGTTCTTATTCATACTCTACACACAGGTGACACTCCGTTCAATGAATCTGCTGATGTTAGGATGTGTAAGATTCCATCTGATTCTCTGTTTGTACCTGTTGCTTATGCTACAACTCCATTGATATACTTTGAAAAGTTCACCCTGCCAGTGAATTTCAAGATGAAAAGGAGAAAATATTAAAGTTCTTTATCTGAGACAGGTACAAAAGACTCATTAATCCTCCCAGGAAACACTTTATAGGTGGCTGAGGAGGAGGAAATTTCTAGTATAAAAAACAAAAATAAAAGTGTAATATTCTAGAATTAATAATTAATCTGGGGGATCTGTAGTATTTTGTCTAGATTTAAATGAAATTTATTTACTTCAGAATTTTGATTTAAAGAGAAATCACATCACCAAATATTTACTAGCAACAGAATGCAGCACAGACAAAAAAACAACAAAAACAATGAATTTTATTTCATTTTATATATTCTTATTTTGATTTTTATTCATATTGTTACCATATTTAATGCTTGTGAATATTTTTGTATAATGACATATGGAGGAAATCCTCTTTGGCTGCATTTCATTTATTGTTTTCCCACTAATAAAAACTATCACTTATTAATTCTTAATGCCAACTGTTTTCCAAGTATACACATTATTTATTATAAATACCAACAACGGTTCACTAATAGGTTTTTAATGAGAAATGAATAATTGCTCCATTAATATAAGCATACTACTATTTATTTCTCACGAACTTAATCCTCAACTTGTCTTGTAATCTAGTTATAGGATTCTAAATTATGTTTATTGGTTTTATTTTATATGCAAGCAATAATCTTATGAATACATGTAAGTTTACAATCACTGTTTACATGGCCCACATTGCTATATTTTTTCCTAATCTTTGGAAATTGATCCTCTAATTATGTGATAATTACTATTCAGTGATAGGGTAATTATAGAGTAGTTGCTAAGTCATTATTGAGCAATAACATTGTAACACCATGAAATTACAGGGTAGATAAATGCATGCCAATTTTTACATACTAAAGCACAGTCCAGAAAATCCAATAATTATATTTTGTTGCATTTTAAGAAAGTATACAATAAATCACACTAATCAGTTACAACATTGATATATATTAGTGAAATTGCTTCAAAATAAAACCTTTATTACTTTTCAGATGAAATCAACTGACTTAATTTTTGTGGAAAAGTTAATGGTGGAGACAGAGTGTGTGATAAGAGTTTATGTTTTCTTTTTAAATATTACTGTGCATATTGCCTTTTATATTTAAGTACACTATATTATAAAACCCAAATGAGATTTCTGAGGAAAATAAAAAACAGTGCTATTATTTTTAATGTAGTTAACCACTGAATTGGGCACAAACTAGAAAGAGTTAGCTAGCTGTTATCATTCTAATTTGTTTACTAAATTTACATACACATTCCCACTTGTAGGAAACAAACAAAAAAACATGCTTCTGTGGGAAAAGCAGATTCTAAAGGCTCAAATGCATACTTTTGCAAGACTTCAATGTCATGAAAGGCAAAAAATTCTTGGGAATATTATTCTAGATTAATAGAGAATTAAATCCATGACAAGTAAAAGTAGCAAATTATTCTAGCTTATAGATCCTGGGTCATAAAAAAAATAATAGCTATATATAGAATATTATTGAGATAATTGGGGAAATTGAAATTTGGGTTATAGATTAAGTAGAAGTATTGCATATATGTTAATCTTACTGATCGTGTTCACTATATTGTTTTATGTTGGAGAATATACTTGTTCATTGATAATACATGTTTCACTATTAACCGTAACGCTCTGCCATCTTAGGAAAAAAAATGTATGTCTACACACACACACACACACACACACACTCACACACACTTATGGAAAGAGAGAAGGAGAAGGAAGGAAAGGAGGGAGAGAGAAAGCAGTAATAATAAATGTTGACAAGAAAGAGAGAGAGAGAAGTATATAGATGATAGGTACATACATGCCCATTTTATTCTTTTGTTAGTTTGAAACCTTAGGAGCTTCCTGGGTGTAATCTGAAACCAGCCCCCATATGCGGAGGGCAAGAAAAACCTGATCACTCCAGGTAGATCAGTAGGTAGCAGGTTTAATAAGCAAGGGAACTTACATACGAGGCTTGTCTTGGGTAGCCTCAAGAGTAGATGTCTGCACCTGCCCACTAAATCTTAAAAGTTTATACAGAGGCCTTAACTGGGTTCAGTCATGTAGATCATCCAGATGGGCTCAATACCACATTGCTACCTCAAGGCTATGTCTTGGGCAAGCAGAATGTACATTCCAAAGACAAGGTCAAAGGAAATGAGCCTCCAATTGTTAGGGTCTGGCTGACAAGCCGACCAGCTGCCATGTCCTCTCAATGACCTTCTCTGACATTTCACCACTGTGACCAGCTCTAATGATCTCATATGCCACCCCCCCCCTTTTGAAATGTGCACTGCCTGGTCAGCAAGGGGTTTTAGTAGCATGGAGGTGACTTCTTTGGCAGCTGTCTTTCTGCATTGGAGGCAGATGCCACAGTAACAACATGGGCCCATGCAAGGGAAAACACAGATTAAGAAATTGATTCCCGGGGTGCCTGGGTGTCTCAATCAGTTAAGCGACCAACTCTTGATCATGGGGTCCCCTCAGGTCATGATCTCAGGGTCATGAGATCAAACCCCCATTGGGCTCTGTGCTCACCAGGTAGTCTGCTGGAGATTTTCTTCCTCTCCCTCTGCTCCTCCCCTGCTCTCTCTCTCTCAAATAAATAAATGCATCTTAAAAAAAAAAAATTGATTCTCAAAATCAGTGACAACTCTTCCCATCAAAAGCCCTAAGATCCAAACCATTGACTTATTAAGTCCCCTGGGCTGTGGTTAGATCACTCAAGGCATTCATTTGTGTCCTCCTGTGATTTAATGAAGATCACATATTAGCAGATTCATCAGGTCGAATACATAGCATCTATTTGGATAATGTCATAGGTGCCTCCTAGTGAGGTAGTGATAATGTTCAAGGCCATCCTATTTTGGAGGAGATAGCATTTCTCATAAAGGCATTTCAGTGTTCACTAAGGACAAGCTGTCATTTAAGGCCTGTTGCATAAATATACTAAGGGCTATATTTGTATGTGTGCTATAACATCATCCAGGCCAATGGAGGGAACAAAAATGATGGGCAAATGATCATACCAGTGGAAAACAGAGCATGCCCATATGGCCTTGAAAAGAGTGAGGTTGGCAATTGTTACCATGAAGCAGATTCTCACCTGTGCCCTGGAAAAACCCCAGATGCAGCAACCCGACCATCCAGGTGGAAGCCACAGCCAAAGATTCATGCCACATAACCACTGGGTTCCATTTGGGGTGACCCAATAAATATCTGGGCAGCATACCAGTCAGTGCCAAACCAGCCGCTATCCTTTAACGTGACAGAATGACTACACAGTTCCAGTGATATCCATTCCATATTTTTAGTACAATTGGGTTGATAGTCTGTGCCATGGGCCAGGTTTCTGGATCAGATGAATTAAGAGTCTAGTCCTAGCTTGTTCTTTCCTTAATGTCCTGCTTTAAGGCTTCCCAATCCTCTCCCTGGAGTGGTGATACCCACCATGGCAATCCTGATGAGCTAGAGAAGAGCCGTTGCCCACATATCCAATAGTTGGATTGATTCCTTTGCTGGGCACACAGATGGGCCCAGTGTAGAAAGGTATTCCCACCAGGTGCCCATCCCATGAATGGTCATCACAGGAGCCGCTGAAATTTAGGGTCAAAAGATAGATATTTAGTAGGAACTTGTATGGATGGGGAGGGATTCCCCTTCTGTAGAATTGCACTTGTGGACTGACACTTAGATGTCAATGTGGCTGCAGCTTTAGGAAATGTGACTGGGTTGTGCATACCATTCATGTTGGCCAGGGGAGGCAGCACTGTCAGGAGTGAGGAGATAGACTGGTAGAGGAATATCCCAGACCAGGACCCCCATGTTCTCCCCTCTTTCAATGGTGCATGTTCCATTCCAGGTATAGTGCATTTCAACAGGTCCAGCTTGCAACTGGCAACAGGGTCCCAGTGCATACTGAGGAGCTCCACCTCACCTATGAGTATGAAGTGTCCCACTCATCCTGGTAGGACATCTCATTGTAAATTCCAGTAGGAAATTACTTTCCCCAGTGTGATGGGGTTTGGCGTTCTCAGCAGCACATCATGTTGATTTACAGTCAGAGTCAGGGCAACGGTTGTTTCCCACAACGTTTATACCTTTACAGTATTGAGGGTCTCAGCAAAAGTCCCCAGTATGGCGTACAGGCCTTACTCACTCATTATTCAAAAGTATTAGAGCCTAGGATGGTACTTTAGTTACTCCAATCAACGTGGTGTTACTTGTAAGCAATTTAATATGATGCTTTAATATTCTATTTCCCTTTTTACTGACCATGCTCTTTGCAGTTATAGGGGAGACAGGACCTCCATTCAATGTCATGTTCTTTTGCCCAATCTTGTATATCATGCCCTTTGAAATCTGACCACCAATCACTGTCTATTCAATGAGGGTAACCATACTCAGCTTCTCTAACTCCCTAATGGGGGCGGCCTGGTTTGCATGGTGACAGGGGAAAGCTTGAGTCAGGCCAGGTGCAGTGTCCACACAAGCCAAGGCATATTTAGAACCCTCACTTGGCAGGGAGGGGGCCAACATAAGCGATTTGCCAGTCCCTCACTGGTTGGGAACTCTGGTAGATGGCCCCAGACTCCTTCAGCAGCTCCTTGGGCATTGTTTAGAACACATTAAGACATGATGTTACTGCATTAACCAAGTCACTGTATTTCAGAAGCAATCAGACATCCTTTGCAATTTGCCATCCCACCTGAGCACTGCAGTGGCCACTCTTTCTATGCATCTAATCTGCTGTATCTATTGAAGGGTCAGTTGCTAAGGCTTGTACCTGAGCTGGGGCATTAGCTTCCTGATTGCCAAGGGGTGTCAGTGTCTCATGAGTCAGGCCTTGGAAGACAGTGAGAACTGCCTCAAGCTCTTGCAGGCAATCCCAAATGTCTTTCCACATATCCTGACCCTATAAGGGCTTATTCATAATCATCCACCCCTCAGTTTGCCATTGTCCAAGTCATAGTGTTAATCTCTTTAGAAAGCCCAACTGTCAGTGCAAGGGATTTTGGGCTAGGGCTCATGCATGATCACCAGCCAAATAGCTCTGAGTTCAGCCCACCAGCTGCTGAGGTTCATTCCTGTTTCTGCCCAGATGGTGTCAGTGTTGTGCTGAATAGTGACTGCAGTCTTTGTGGACGGATTGCCTCCACTAGACCCATGTATCAGACACAGGGAGGTATTTCCCCTACTTCCACTCTACAGGCCTCAGGGGCCACCACAAGAATGGGGGTGGGAGCAACTGGAGGACCCAGTGGGCTAGGGGGCAGGGTACTTCTTTACTGCAAATATGCATGCCACATAGTCAAAGTGGGAGGTGAGCCATGACAGAAGTGGGTCCACTGAACATATATCCAACCCACCCCTTCATAGGAAGAAGTTATTACCATGATAATGCTGTTTTCTCTCCTAAGAGGCTCTTCTTAGAGCTGTGCACATTGCTAGGAGCTGTTGCTCTCTGAGGATATGTTGGGTTTCTACTCCTTTCCAAAACTGGGACCAAAATCCTGGGAGTACTCTCACCTGTTGCCTCTGCCCCAGGGCCCAATCATCACTTCTGAAGTCACAGATACATTTAACTCAAATGGTAGCTCTGCTTGAGAGATGCCTGGAGCTTTAATCTGCTTCACTAGTATTTGTGTCTTCTTGAAGGCGACTTGCTGCTCTGATCCCCAATCCCACATCTGGTCTTTCTTTGCAGGTAGCATAATGGATGGAGGCACTGTACCAAGCGGGGGATACAAGTCCTCCAAAAAAAAAAAAAAGTCCTCCAAAACTTCAAAATCCCTACAAAAGCTTGCACCTCTTTCACCTTCTTAGGAGTTGGGCAGACTTGCACCTTGTCAATCACAGTTTCTAAGACAACGCACATCTCCCCTGGCCATATGATATGACTCCCAAAAACTTTATGGTGGTGTCTGGGCCTTGAATTTCCTTTGGGTTCATTGTCCATCTTCTCCCTCACAGATGTTCCAACAAACCCTGCAACAGAGGCAAGTCTTCATATGTAAACATCCTCAATGCACTGGTCCTATTTCACTGATGCAGGGAAGCAGAACAGGGACAGGACTAGGGTTACCATCCCATAATATGTGGTGGGACTGTGCAGGGTACCATTGGGAAGTACTTGAAAGGTCCATTGTTGTCCCTCCTACATGAAGGCAAATTAATCTTGTGACTCAGTGGTAAGGGGTATACTGAAAAAGGCATTTGCTAAGTCCAGCATAGCAATGCACATTCTTAGGACCATGGCCAAGGTATCTAAGATGGTGGCAATACCCACTTGGTGAAGTTCTTGGTAGTTTCTCTTATCTCCTTATGTCCCACAGGCAATTCATATTGTTTGACAGTTACCATTCTTCAGAAGGGTACAGGCTTACCGGTTCCCAAGGGTGTTTTCCATCAGCACTGGTTTGATTACTCTAACCCTGAGGTGGACTTCACTGATAGAGATTTTCAGACTGCAGAATATTAGCTTTCATTCCTGCAGTGAATGTGACCCAGTCAAGGTCTTCAAAGATGGATGTAGATTGCCTGTCTCAATCCCAATTCCCTAAGAGTCTTTTATAGATTTTAAAATCTCTTTTATAGATTTTCGGGGCCCCACATGCTCAGGGATGTCTCCCTCATTGAGCCAAGCTTCCCTAGAATCATCCAATTTATAAGGGAATGGGTATTTTAACCCATTGATATTGCTCATTTTCTCTGTCTCCTGCCCAGTCAGAGAAATGCCATCCCCCTGAATCCCATAACTGTACTGACCACACCTGGATTCTTACCCTGGTCTTTTGCTGGAACTTGGCAGCTATACCAATAAACTCAGTGGGAGTATATTCTCTCATCATGAATGTTTCCTGCACTGGGGGCTCTCCTGCTGGCTGAGTTTGTTGTTGCTGTGTTTTTGCTTTCCTTTTGGGGTGGGGGGGTTGCATGGCACAGAGTGTTTCATCCATTTCATCTGATGATTGACATCCCCATTACATCTTTCTTTTCCTGGGGATTCCACCTCTGAATGTCCCAATCAGGCTTTGTCACAAGCCCTGGGACCTTAATCCATGGCATCTTGCAGCCCTCCTAGCTTTGCAAAACAGCATACTAAGGCCTTCAATTAATTACCCTGCTCTCTGCCTCCCACCAAAGCTAGCAAAATAGCGGTGGACACCCACATGTCCTTCTCTAAACTCAGCTCTTCTTCCAACTTTCTGACCCAAGTTTAGCTGGGCATTGGTGTCCAGATGAACTGCCTACAGTAGGGGCCAGCCCACTGCAACAGCCATGTGGTTCCCTTCTTTGCTACAGCGAACTCTGTGCAGTTCCTCACATAAATGCATTAGAACAGTGGGGGTTTTCCAGGAGTCCCCATATTCACATGTCAATCTGTAAGCAGCTAACATACAGGCCACCCCTCACAGAGGGGTTGATGGCCAACTGGGAATTCCCTCACAGATGCTTCTTTCCCAAGGCCTATTTCTTTGCTCTCCTGGCTGGCTGCCAATTGTTGGTTCACAACCTTGGAAGCTTCGTGAGCGTAATCTGAAACTGGCCCATATATGGGGGCAGGGAGAGACCAGAGAAAGAGTCCACTTCCAATTGGTAGGTGGCAGGTTTAATAAGCAAGGGAACTTATATAAAAGGCTTGACTTGGACAGCCACAAGACATGTAAATCTCCACACCCACACGTTAAATCTCAAAAGTTTATACAGATGCCTTAATTGGGTTCTGTCACATAGACAGCACAGCTGGTCTCAACACCGTGTTATTATCTCAAGCCTGTGTTCTTGGGCAGCTTGCACAGGGAAAGTAAGCACACATTCCAAGGACAGGGAAAGGGGCAAGGAGCATCCAATTGCCTTGGTCCTGCTCACATGTCAACTGAAGATCATGTCCTCTTGATGCCTTTCTCCAACCTCTCACAACTTGTTTAAGTTTAATTTAATTTTTTTAAAATACAAAGTTAGGGAAATGTTTTACATATCTTTAAGTGTGCGAGAAAGTTTCACTTGGTTCAACCAATATGATTTAAGTAGGAAATACTCGGGAGAATAAGACAGGATCTCTTTCATTAGGGAATAATAGTTCTCTGATTAACACAGACATGGACAGAAATTACCATGTTATCCAGACAATGCATTACTTATCTTGAATAAGCGAATTCCTTGCATGTGACCCCATAAAAGAATTGATACAGTCTGGACGATGACTTAATAAATCTTAAAATTGTATTAGAAGACAAAAAGTGAGAAAACCCAGGAGTTTCAAAGATAACTACGATGTCAGTGATAGATCAGAGGGTGCCTAAATGTGCATTTAGGTTTGTTTGTCATGTGTTGCACTGCACCCCTTAATTTGCTTCAAATTCATCCCCATATTCCACATACATACATGTACTACACAAATACACATTTATATATGCAATAGATGTAGATGCATACATGTAATGGCAAATTTCTTTGCCAAAAATATTTAGTGAGTTTGGTGGAAGGAAATGGATATGCATGTTTTAGGTATTTCTCTTCCCCTCTGTCTTTTTCTAATCCTCATATCTTTTTTGAGACTAAATTAACTCCCTCCTGCAGCACAAACACACACACACTCATGTACACACACACACAGAAGAGAGACATATTTAAAACACTCAAAAAATCCCACCTATGTCTTCAAAGAGTAGCATGTCAGCTTTATAAGATCTCGAAAATATAAGCCTCAAATTATAAAGAAATGTAATGCTTTTCAGTTGAATTAGCCCTAGCAAAATCAAACTTTGGAGCTATGGTTATTTTTCACCTTTTGATTTTCATGGTGTCATTCAAAGAAAGGGAAAGACTGGATTCTGAATAATTTTGTATTCACCACTTGACATAGATGTTCATATATTGTGGGAAAAATACAAAGTTGAATTTCGATTGAAAATATTTTCAGAGGAAAATAAAATCTTAAGAGTTTATGAAGCAACATTTGATATGAAAATCATTTTTTAAAATAATAAAACACTCAGAGTTTGATAATAGAAACACAGGTATTATAGGAAGATTATCCATTCAACCTCACATCAAATTTATTATGTTGGAGGATGTAAGATGCATTTTATTATTATGTAAAAACTTCTATAGTGAATGTAATTATAAAATATTATTAATACTAATTGTGCTACTATCCCATTTAGTGATTATTGATATCAGAAACCTATTTAGTCATTATTACTTTTTTCCCACTACTAATATTTTTTAAAGAAAACAGGATAGTTCAAAAAAAAAAAAAAGACCCCCACAGAAGCTGGAAATTATAAGATCCAGTTTTTATCCTTTGAAAGCAAGTTTTTCACAGTAAACATGATGTCCTGAATTGTTAGTAATTACCATTAAAGTATTATTGTTAACATTCTGATTTAAATTATTAAAGTAGATATTAATTTCATGTGGGTTTATGAGATTAATTTGATATTCTTTGGAAAATAAAATTACTTATTAATAGTAATAGCTATCCAAGTTCTATTTTTTCTTAAAATCTCTGTCATTTCTCCCCACATAAAGATTTTTTTATTTTCCCCCTACTACTGTATATTTAATGCATACTTAGCCTCTCTCCCCATCAACTCAGTGAAAATAAATTAACAAAATAATTTAATTAAGACCATCATTTTGGTTTTCCAAAAAATCTTAAGAATAGATTCAGTTTAATAAACTATATTATATTCCATTCAAACTTACATTAATCTTCCACATACCATAGAGATTACCAGAAGAGACTTGATGTGCCTAAACACTCTGAATATGTCAGTTCTGTGTTCTCAGAGAGTTTTGTTCTTCCAAATACTATATTTTCTTTTTATTTGTGACATATAGAATTGTTCAATTTAGATTTTATCCATTAACCAAAAATAGACACCCATTATCTCAATATAGGTGTAGGTATATATACACACCCCCACATACAAGCTTACATATTCACATATTAAAAAACACATTTTGCTGTGTCAACAAATATTGGATACTGGATATCTTTTCGATAAGATGTGAAATTCATTATCCTTTCAATCAGGGCAAAGTATCTTTTAAGAATGATTAAAATAAACTAGCAACTTCATTACTACTAACACTTGCAACCACTCATACATTTTTTTGCAAATTTCCAATCAAACTTGATTAAGTTGTTTCTGTTTAGTCAGAAAAATAGCCCAATTACACTGAAAATGCTTATTTGGATTTTGACTTTTTTCAGATTTTAAAAATGAAGTCATTAAGTTCAGAGAAAATTATGTCAAACATCTTTTGGTCTTTCTTTGAAAATGTCAGCTTTCCCTTTATACAAAAAGAAGATATAGTTCTGTCTTATTCACATGTTCTGCAGTCAGCAATGTGCTAGGCATTATAACAATGAACAACAACAAAAACCATAGAAAACATAACCCTACCCTCTAAGAAATATAATTTATGTGGGGAAATAGCAATGAGAATGTACTTCCGTTAGGTGGGCTTTAGATGTTGATAAATACTTAAATAACAATTTATAATATTTTTATTATTAAGTTTGACTTCCTAATAAATTTTTAAGTAGTATCCATTTTATGTTCCTTATTTTGTGAATTGGAATGAGACCCAATAACTTTCCACAATCACACAGTCAGTTATCAACATAACTAAAGCAAAAACTTAGGTCTCTTCAATGCTGGGCGGAATGCTTTCAGTTATATTGTTCTGAGATACGATTTAGCATCAAAACTTAATTCTGTGTATATGCTTTTGTTAATGTTATTGTTAATGTTCATAGCAGGAAATAAAAACTAACGAATTAATGAAATTCTGTTCTCTAGCATAGTTATATATTTGTTTAATAAAGCAAAGACTTATTCTAAGGTAAAAATTATTACCATCCTTATTAGAATTTTTAAATAATGAAAATCTTTCTAACAGGGTAAGATATCCTAAAGAATGAAGACTACATCCACCTCTGCATTTTATCCTCAGTACATGGCACAAAGTAAAGATAAATATTTGTTAGGTAACACTGCGCTTCTGTCTAAGCCTGGTTGACTCCTTATGAAATTCAAACACCACAAAGTGCTCATAAGATTTCACTAATAAGCATAATTAGTCCGACACGCTAAAGGAAGGTGTGCTTGGTTAGTTATTTAGGTAAAATATTTCTTCCATGAATGAACAGAATAAATGCTAAATATTCTTTGCTACTGGTAACCAAGAAGGGTAATTTTATAAGTAGGTGGAAGAGGTATTGCTTGAGTCATGTGATGGCATCTGCTTTGTAATAAAGTATGTTTGGGATTTTAGCAACAAGTAATTATTTTTTGAATAAAAGATATCTACCTCCTGCCAACTAGCAGCATAATAAGCCATATCCATCATGCATGCCTCAATGTCAGATCAAGACTTGGCCTGATCTTGATAATCACCCTGATCTATATAAGGTAGGAAAAGAACAGGTTTTGGAGACCTCAATTCTAATGGTTGTTCTTTTTTTTACTAGCTGTTGCCTTCACTAAGTAACTTTATATTTTTGAGAAACAGTTTCCATATAAAGCATAAACCTACCTCTTTGATAATTTATATAAATCCTACATAAAGGATTTGATCAGGAGATGAAGAAAAATCATGACCAATGGGTTATAAAGGATAGCTGTGCGATGATGGTAAGGGGGCAGAAAGCAAAATTGGCTGCTACATTAGATAAACTTACTATTATTTTTTTCTTTTTGAATAGGTTTGTGATCTATATTTGAGAGACACAATGGTAGAAGTTGAGGAATGGGAAATTGGCCTGGGTAGTCACCTTGTGATGTAGGGCAATTATTTTTTTTAACATTTCTGAGCTACACTAGAAAACAATACAATTATAAAATATCCACTGTGAAATTTAATTGAGATAATGCATGAGAACAAACTTAGGGCAGAGATTAATACAGAACTGGTAAGCAAATGATTGGTCTTCTTCCATCTTTCAATTTATTCTAGATCCATAAAGAGATAATATTTTTAGTATTTTCTTTTTTTTTTAAAGTGACAGTGTGTTCTAATTCAAATAAAATTAGGATTCAAATTCTGACTTTGAAGTAGAAAAAGTTCATCTGACTTCTATGTCTCTTAAACATATGTCCTATCACAGATATGTCTGTATAGTGTTGATTCAGTGAATATTGATGCTGACAAATAATTATAAAACAAAATTTTTAAATAACTTAGTTTCCAGAAAGTTTACTCTATTATATTTTTTAAGAAGAACATATTGGATTAAAAGTTTCTTAAATATAGTCATGCTGTTATTTAAGGTAAAGGATAAAATAAACATTCTTCACTTTTTTTTAAGTAGGCTCCACACTCCATCTGGAGCCCAAGGTGGGGCTTGAACTAACAACCCTGAGATCAACTTGAGCTGAGATCAAGAGTCAATTGCTTAACCGACTGAGTCACCCAGGAGCCCCTAAAATAAATATTCTTTGAAAAAAAATCACAATTATTAGAGTACAATTTAACTTTGGGTCCTCCCTTTCACCCAATAACAACTGAAAATATTTTTGAATAATTTAATTTTATTAATTACATGCCAGTTTCTAATGAAGTTACAGAAATAAAAAGGATTTAAGGTCAGGCAGAAAGAATTTTTAAATTTTGCCCTATTTATTTAACACTGTGTGCACCTTGGACAAATTGGTTGTCCTTTTGAGGTCCCACTTATGCTAACCTGCAGGGTTAAGGGAATTAAACGCTCAACACTTAAAAAAGTTTCAGTTGTGTAATATGAGTTTGCAGATAATGTTAAAAGACCCTAGCAGAGCACCTACCACAGAAGTGGCAAAGATTATAAATGATTACAAAGATTCTGCTTATGATAAAATGTTGCTGTTTTAGGCAAATATTAAAGCTATATTGCACTATGTAAAAAATAATGAAGCAATAATATATAACTTTAAGATATTCCATGTTTATATAATTCTTAAGCCTAGGAAGTCATCTTTTGGTTTGCTTTCTGGAAAAAAATCCACAAACATTCCATAAATTTTATTCATTTGGAATACACTCTCTGTATTCCAAATGAATAAAACCATGCAGAAAAAAAAATCATTGTTAAATATGAACAAATATTCTGTTCATATTTAACAGAAAAGAGCTTACAAGTAAAATATATAGAAATAATTTTAATCAGAAATAAAATGATGAGGGTAATGAAGTCAGCCTTCCTGAGGGATAAGAAAGAAAGATATTTCTATAAAGATAGTTACTGAGAGTTAGAAATTCATCAAAGGGTTATTAATTTAAAAATATCATTGAAATTCCACTTCTAATTACTTCTTAGCAGATAATTAAATCTTTTTTAATAAAATAAAGCAAAGAGTTAACAAAATAGTGAGGCATTTGTCAGCTTCAAATAAAGAGAGACGGAGAACTGAGAGCAATGAGTACAGCATTTAATCTTGTCCTGGGGGTTCCTGGGTGGCTCAGTCAGTTAAGTGTCTGACTTGATTTCTGTTCAGGTCATAATTTCAGGGTCCTGAGATCAAGCCCTGCAGTGGACTCTGGGCTCAGCAGTGAGTCTGCTTGGGATTCTTTCCCTCTCCCTCTGCTCTTTCCCCTGCTCTCTCTCTCTTTTTCTCTCTCTCAAATAAATCAATAAATTTTAAAAAAAAATATTACACTTGTCCTGGGTACTGCTGGTCCTAAAAAGTGGTGGAGATGAACTCTATTTTTGACAGTGTCTTAGTCCATTTGGGCTGCCATGCAAATTACCACAGACTGGGTGGATTAAACAGTAACCATGTATTTCTCCCAGTTTTGGAGGCAGAGAAGTCCAAGATCAAAGTGCTGGCATATCCAGTGTCTGGTGTGGGCCCACCTCCTGGCTCATAGATAACTGTCTTCTCACTATGTTTTACATGACAGAGAAGAAAAATAGGAAAAGTAAGCTCTCTAGTATCTTTTTCTAAGGTCACTAATCTCAATCATGAAGGCTCTACCTTCATGACCTAATTATCTCGCAAAGGCCCACCTCCTAAATACCATCATGTTGGGGGTAAGATTTTAACATACAAATTTTGGGGGGACACAAACATCCAGTCTATAACATACAACCTCACAGAACTAAGACAACACGAGTAGAGGCAAAGGCCAATAAAGGAAACAGACTTTAGTAAACCATTTCCCTTCTGGACCTCCAAAGGCTCACTCCAACATTGGATGGAATAATGAACATACATAACGAAGACCAGTTTGGAATACTATGAATAGTGCAGAAAATCTCGAACCATGCAATTGCATTAAATTAAATAAGGATTGCAAAAATCCACAGATAACAAGCAGAAGTTAATGAGAATTCTTTTCTGGAGTAAAATAGTATCATAGGTAACATGATCCTAATCCTCAAATTTCTTCTATAAATACGTTTTCAATGACAATATACTGCACACATGATCAAATGAACCATGCAGAAAAAAAAAAAAAAAGTTGGCAAGATGACATAAGCAAGAAACATCAGAAATGAGAAAAAATAAACGCATACAAATTACAAGTACAGATACATAGAAATTGCAAATATTGGAATTATCAGGCTCAGACTGAAGATAGTATATATTTATGCTGTAAAGAAGATAAAAGCTAAGCTCCTGCAGAGTACTAGAAACAATAGAGACTTAGCATACTGAAGAAAAATTTTTGTAGCATTTAGTGCAGTGAATAATAATACAAGGGATCAACGGACATACTGAATAACAGATTATACAAAGTGAAATAGAAATGTTGAATTGGAAATTTGACCCCAAACAAACAAAGCTGGTTGCAGCATTTAGAGACAGAAATTTGGAAAATTGTTATCTAGGAGAAAATAAAGAGGATATAGGAGAAGCTGTGACATATGCTTAATTAGAGTCTCAGATGTGGAGAAGCATATTAATGAGACAGAAATAATTAATAGGAGGTAGCATCTGAGAATTTTCCAAAATGTACAGATAGTATCAGTCCACTGTTTCAATTTTATGATGCCATGTAGGGTGACTGCAAAGAAATCTACACATAAGCCATCAAAATAAAACTGGAGAAAACCAAAATCAGGCTAACCATCGGGTCCCGGGCAGAAGGTTTTCAGGGCAATGACCTGGAGGATGAGTGTTGGTCAGATACAGAGGCAGTCCACCAGCAACCAGCCACCAGCCTGGCCAAAAGAAGCCTCAGAGTTGCAGCCAAAGCCTGCATGCCATCAAGAGGAAGCCCCTGGTGCAAGATGGCATCACCTGCTCCCTGAAAGTTCAGACAAGGTAAGAAACCGTGCTCTCAGACATTGACAGCTAGGGTCTGCGGAGTCTGGCCCAGTCTGACTTTATGCCCTGCAGGGCCCTGGGGGTTGTTTGGAGGGGACATTTGGCTGCACGTCTGGCCTGTTACACCAGTTGCCCAGACTCTGCCCCTCCTGGCTCCAGCTGTTGGTTAAGGGCCAGGGCCAGGTGCTCAGGGATAGACCCACCATGGACCAAAGCAAGCTGGCCCCACAGTTCTATTTATTGCCTCTTACACCTCTTGTATGTGTCCTGGTTGTATGTTTTGTGTTGGTGAATGAAGTCATGTTTGTGCAAATTTGTGCAAATAAATACATAAAAGTGAAAATAATTCATTGTCCATGACTAAAAGGGGGTAGGGTGTGGGAGGGAATTAGGCCAGATACCAAAGGAAAAAATATTACATAATCTCAGTTATATGAAATATCTAGAATGGGTGATTCATAGAGACATAAAATAGATTAGAAGTTACCAGGGATTAGGAGGAAGGGGAGAAAAGAAAGTCATTGCTTAATGGTTACAGAGTTCCTGTTCAGACTGATGAAAAAGTTTTGGAAATAGTGTTGATGTTGCACAACATTGTGAATGTGATTAATGTCACTGAATTGTACACTTGAACTGTTTACTATGGCAATTTTTATAACATTTTACTGCAATAAAAAATATGTATATAAAAATAGTCCTATAAGTATTTTTATAATTATCTGTAACTGAAAATCTTGCCACAGCAAAAACTCAGGTAGTTTCATTGTTGCATTCTTTCTAATATTTAAGGAATAAGTAATGTCAGGAATACTGATCTTACAGATTCTCCCAGAAAAGATAACAACCAGATATCTTCTCCCATCGTTTATGAGCTAGCATAACCTTAATCCTAAAACCCAACAAAGACTCTAAAACATAGAAATTACATTGTAATGTCACTCACAAAATTAGATGCAAAATTCCTAACTAAAATATCACTAAGTAAATATGATACAACATAAAAGAAAATGCATCAGGACCAAGTTGGGGTTATCACAGGAACATATGTTTTATTTAATATTAGGGAAGCAGTGTATAGAATCACCACATTAACAGAATAAAGAAAAAAAATTATGAACATACATAATAAATAGGAAAAAATCTTATAGCAATTAGAAATAGAATGGAGCTACTTTATTTCATAAAGAAGACCTAAGTCATACTTCCATCACTAATTTCAGATGATATGGCTGTATAAGTAAACCTAAATGTGAAAGATACAGATATTAGCTTTTATAATATTAAAAAATATCTTTATTAAGTAGGACAAGAAAGTACCATCCATAAAGAAAAGTTTGATAAATTTGATAAAATATTAAGAATTATCTCTCCAAATGGCACCATTAGAATTATTATAATTTCTTTTAAGACTAGGAGAAGAAGATAGTTATAACATATGTAGCTAATAAAGAAATCATAACAATATTACATAAATAATTTCTTTTTTGTTTATCCATCAGGGAAAAGATGGAAAACCGTAGAAAACTGGGCAGCAGACTAAGGCACTTACCAAGAAAACTACAAATGGTCAATAAAAATAAGCAAAGGGGTGCCTGGGTGGCTCAGTCGTTGAGCGTCTGCCTCCTGCTAGGGTCATGATCCCGGGGTCCTGGGATCGAGCCCCGCATCAGGCTCCCTGCTCAGCAGGAAGCCTGCTTCTCCCTCTCCCACTCCCCCCTGCTTGTGTTCTTTCTCTCGCTTTGTCTCTCTCTGTCAAATAAATAAATAAAATCTTTAAAAAAAATAAAAAAAATAAAGATAAGCAGAAAGTTCTCATAAAAGTCAAAGTCACAATGATATACCACTACTCACTTATTAAATAACAATGCCAAAGGTAGGTTATGATATGTAACAACAGGAACACTCATCCATGGCTGATGGGAGTGTAATTGTCCTAATTATTTGAGGGAAATAGTTTGCCATTGTCTAGTAAAAGTTAAAAATATATTTATGCCATACTCTTCCAGTTCTATTACAATATGGTTACCCTATAGAAATGAATGCATTTTTGCACCATCAGGCATAAATAAGAATATTCAAACCATATTATTTATAATAGCCCATGAATAGAAACAATGCAAATACCTTTGAATAATATAATTAACAAACAAATACTTGTATAGCTACAACCATAAACAACCCAAAAGATAAATCTTATAAAAAACAAAGTTTGAAGAAAAGAAGACAGACAAAAGAGAATCCATAACATCATTGATATCATTTGCATAAACATTAAAAATAGGCAAAACTAAAAGAATGGCTCTAAGGGTGAATAGTTAACAACTAGGGGAGGAAAGTAATTAATATAAAATTAAGGATATGGAAGAAGAAGAGGGGCATGGAGAGAGGCTTCTGAGATATTAGTAATATTCTTTGTCTTAGATATGATTACCTGAGCATTCTCTTTATGTTAAGTGGTACATCTATGTTTCATACATTTTTTTCATGCACTGTACTTCACAAAAAATTAAAAGATAGGTACAGAACATCACATTCTACTTAAACACATCAGTGTGTGTGTGTGTGTGTGTATCAAGCTATTACATGAGCAGATTCCAAGAAATCATGAGGTAAATTTTAACCAGAATGTTTTTATTTTGGACAGTTCTTAAACAGATAAATGAGTGAATTAAATTTGAGTCATGGGTAATATATATTGTCTCTTATCAGACATGTCTCATTTCACTAGTCAGGGAATGATATTCACACTCACACAGTGATTCCCCAGAAAGTTTTTTTTTCTCTTGATGCTCTGATTTCAATGCATGGCGAACACCATGTCCCTAACCCACCCACCTAACCTCAGACTTTTGTATTTTGCCTTTAAGCTGTTAAGTGGTTCATAGCCATATTTCATTTTTCTACATGTTGTTCATATGGGATCATTTCCATCCTTTCTGCTGCAAACACCCTTCTTAGTTCAAATTCTCATCACTGCATATCTTAATTTCTACAATGGCCTCAACCCCTAGCCCAAGGATCTCTGTACCAAGTATCCTATCTCAAAGTATCCTCCAGGCCAATGTGAATTATTTTATTAATATTAACAGTAAAAGTATATACCATTCATTAAGCTTTTATATATAAACCATTGAACTAAGCCTTTATATATTTCATCTTATGAATCTTTATTTAACCTTGTATCATCCCAAAGATGCTGAATTTGAAAAAACAGGCAAAGACATGTTAAATTGCCCAAATTCACACAACTGGTAAGTGACAAACCTGAAACTCAAACCCAAAGCCCATACTCTAAGTAGTATGATAGATTTCTCACTACTTACAGAGTAAGAAAAATAAAAATTTTTTCATGTAACCAGCATTGTCCTCCATGAATTGGTTCCAATCTATAATTTCAGGCATGTCTCCAATTATATACTTTCAAATAGATTCTTTATTCATCATCCACATTATATCCTCCTCTGTGCTTTTACACAATTGTTTTTTCCCCCTGTCGATCTCATCTCAGTTCTTCAATTAAAATGCTATTCCTCCATCAAGGCTCTGCACAGATGTGAACTCCCCCAAGAAGACTTCAATGAACTATCAGTAAGAATGATCTCTCCTTGTGCTGTTCTTCCTGAGGACACTCTGCCAGTGCCTTTATGAACATTCTTTTTTATTTTTATTTTTGAACATTCTTTTTTAATTTGCATTATAATTTGTAAACATGTCATTGCCTCAATTGTTGAAACATGGCCTACAAAAGTCTTCATGATCTACTTCTGCCTATTCCAGTCTTCTCTTAGACACTACATCCACTCACTCCATCAATCCCAACCTACTGATTTCTTTCTGATCCTCCAAGACAGACCCTTCACCTCTAGGCCTTTGCTTTGCTTTCCCACAACCCCCATCATCTTACCACTTCTTCCCCCCAGTCCTAGAGGATCCCTACTTCTCCTTTAGATCTTGGATAAAAGTACATGTTTCAGGGCAGCCTTCCTTCTGGTCCCAAAATCTAGCACTAGCACATCCTATCTCGAAGTATCCTCCCTTGTTATAGATTCACATGATAATTTGTATTATTTTTGCATAGATTTTATCACAACATGTAAAGTACACTGATTTGTGGAATCGTTTAATTTATTTCTCCTTCACTATACTGTTGCTGCCTGAGAATAGAGACCACACCTTTTTCTAATTCAATCCTCAGTACCCAGCCCATGTCAGTTCTGTTGTAATAACTCAGTAAATATTTGAATGGTCAGTTTCTTGTGGACATGGACAGTGTTATTTTTAGCACTGCCCTGAAACCGAGGGGCTCACAAATTGGTTTTCATAGTGACATTGTCTATACATTCAGGTAAGTTTTAAGCCCAACAGAACTGTCCCTTCATAGGTTTAAAACTGATTTAATCTCAGTTCTAACAAAATATGCAGTCCTATCTAAATGGGATAGGACTTATTTATCTAAATGCTGTTGCCTAGAAAACAATCTCCATGCATCAAGTTTTATTTATCCTGTTTTAGATATGGTCCTTCTAGTAAGGAAACATAAAACTTATGCATCATTCTATTCTTATTTTTATCTAATTTTCTTCCATCCTGTTTATATCTACATTTCCTATATTTACTAATATCTGCCTGCTTCTCTTCACACTATCAGTTACTCAGCAATATAATCTTTACTGCATTGTAATAATTTTAATACCCTCTATACCTAACTTGCAGGATCTGCTCATAAATTACAGGATTTGTGCCCCTGACATACATGTATTAATACCATTTTCCATCCTGGTTTCTCCATCTGTCTACATCACCTGTCTTTTCCCCTTTTTGCCCCTCTATCTTCTCTGCCAGCTGGTGTTTTACTAATGTTTTTTTCAGTCTTTTCTGTCTTTCAGAATAATCTGTATATCTCTTCTTTGCTAGTAAATTGTCCAGCAGTGGATTTCTAAATAGCTAAAACTCAGTTATAGGCATTTTAACTTGAGGCCCCAGAGCAAAACTTGGCAGTAGAACTGTATGCCCTTAAAATGTCCTTGGGCACACCTTCAGATACATTGGAGATCCTTGGGCAAAGGTGTCTCTCATTGTTCCAACCTCAGTGGTGTTTTTTAAAGATTTTATTTATTTATTTATTAGAGAGAGAGAGAGAGAGAGCACAGCCGGGGTAGTGGCAGGCAAACGGAGAGGAAGAAACAGGCTCCCCACTGAGCAGGGAGCCCGATGTGGGACTCGATCTCAGGACCCTGAGATCATGACCTGAGCTGAAGGTGAACATTTAACCCACTGAGCCACCCAGGCAACCCATCAGTGGTGTTTTTAAAGTCTTTTATTTTTTTATTAGCTATTCATAGGACATGTTTCCATAACTATGCATACACAGTATTTAACTGGAGCCTGTGTCCTTTTGCCTCATTTCTCCTTTTGTCCCATTATTCTCTCTCTGTCTCTTTTGTTTCCTTAAAGAACAATGAGTTTTCTGCATTGACATAGAATGATCCAAATAGCACTGCATTAATTTCAGAATTGGCTTGATTTTTATATCTTCAAGAAAAAAAATTAGAACCATTCTAATACATCCTGTCCCATTAAGGACTAAAGATGTCTAATAGTTCAAGAATATGATGAAGAAATAAGTACATTTTCATTCCTTAAGCATCAATAATTCCAATTTATTACCAAATTCTGAGTTTGGAACATAACTGCAATGCATGGAAACTGGGATTAAAATATGATGCAAATGTAAGCAAACAAGAATTGGGGTCTCGGGCACAATGGATCTAATACTTAAGACATGCCAAGACCCAAAGTTTGCCATTCACTTGAGAACTAGACTAAAATAATTATCCATGAGAAGTCATAATTGCATTGTGGGTGTCAGGAATGTTGGTCACCCATTCATACCATGAAATTGGGAAAAAGTTGATCTGCATTGAACAAATAGAAATCACTGGGGGCTTTGGAAGAACAGGTAAATTCTCTCTCTCCTTGTTTTTATTAATTAGAGTTTTACCAAGTTTCATCTAGTTTTACCTTCTGGGAGGCATACTTTCCAAAAGTTATTTACCCTAAGGTTTAAGCTGAGAACTAAACTGGAAGAAAGATCTCTACCAATGTGGTTGATTTCCCCTGAGAAAAAAGGTAATGTTACATTAAATATAAAAATAACTGTCAGTCAAAAGTTATTTTTATAATTTATTGAAATGGTTTATATTCTCATGTCATTGGTTTCTCTTGTCTGTCACTTGTTGATTACTGAATTGTCAGTTGAAAATGAAGCCAGCTGTGACAATTGGCGTCATTTACTTATGGGTGATATCTCAATTGATAAGCTTATATCCTATTCTTCCTTTACTGGAATAAAATCCCTTTCAGCCATCAACATGTGACTTTTTACCATCACATCCTGTTATTATTATTAAATTGTCTCAAATAATTAATGTATTTTTTTCTGAAAATCTTTCATGCAAGAAAAATTGAAACAATAATTACAGATATGGAATTTCATACAGTAATCTTACAAATAAGACTTATTTTAGCTAAAGTTCATTTCTTTATACCTTTCCTTATAATTTCATTGTAGTTCTTATTTTATTTTATTTTATTTTATTAATTAATTTATTTTTTAAAGATTTTATTTATTTATTTGACAGAGAGAGAGACAGTGAGAGCAGGAACACAAGCAGGGGGAGTGGGAGAGCAAAAAGCAGGCCTCCTGCCAAGCGGGGAGCCCAATGTGGGACTCGATCCCAGGACCCTGGGATCATGACCTGAGCCAAAGGCAGACGCTTAACAACTGAGCCACCCAGGCGACCTGTAGTTCTTATTTTAAAAAGGTTTTATTCAAAAGTACATATTTAAAAAGAAACAGTGATATCAAAACTCATACTATAAATAACTTCTAGATCTACAAAGAAAAAGCAAAACCTATTTTAATCTCATTTGTTCAGTAGTTGCAGCAGATAACATATTTACACATTATATTTTTGTCTTCATAGGGGTTAATATGGTAGCTTGGTGGGCAAATGAACAGGTCTAGAAATTTCCAGAGCTGGATATAAGACAAGTTTCTGGCAACATAGACTATCTTGATATTGTCAGCGGCAGAAATTCTGGTTGGTGGATAGGACACTGTTAGAGAGTAAGAAGGGAATATTCTAGCACTATGCTATAGACAAGGATTGAGGAGATTCTAAGCAGAGATTTTTGATGTTGGAGATCTTATGGCAAAGCATAAGAACTCAATGAGTAATTTATGAATTAATTAATGTGCTCAGAAAGGCTGAACCTTAGAGTAGGAAGAAATTTGGTACCAAGCAAGGCTCCAGAAATAAAGGAAGATAGATAAAACTAATTTTTGTAAATGAAATAAACTGGAGCTTAACAAGTTAAGTTGGCCATACAGCTATTATAAGGTAGAGTGCGATGTCAATCCAGTCCATATCCTCTAAATATAAATCTCCAGTCAAAATAATTTGTGTCTGTTTACTTAACAACAATAAAATAAAAATAATAATTGTTACTGAATGAAAACAGACTTTTTACTACACATTTTATATGTTCTGTACCTAATTTGTGTAGTGAGTCAGATATAAACTATTTCTACCACTTAGGAAATAAAGAAACTGAAGATCAGAAGTTAACAATTAAATCTAATGACCAGCTGATTCCAGAGACCCAGCTTGTAATCACTAATAAAAATCTCTAATTAGTAAAAGGTGAAAGATTTATGTGATCTGAAGAGAAACCAGAGTATTAATAAGTCTCTACACTGGAATTTGAGGTTATGTTCTGTTATGAAAATCTAGGTTTTCGACAGATGTTGGCGGGGATGCGGAGAAAGGGGAACCCTCCTACACTGTTGGTGGGAATGCAAGCTGGTGCAGCCACTCTGGAAAACAGTATGGAGGTTCCTCAAAAAGTTGAAAATAGAGCTACCATATGATCCAGCAATTGCACTACTGGGTATTTACCCCAAAGATACAAAAGTAGGGATCCAAAAGGGTACGTGCACCCTGATGTTTATAGCAGCAATGTCCACAATAGCCAAACTGTGGAAAGAGCCAAGATGTCCATCGACAGATGAATGGATAAAGAAGAGGTGGTATATATATATATATATATATATATATATATATATATATATATATATACACACACACACACACACACACACACACACACACACACACACACACAATGGAATATTATGCAGCCATCAAAAGGAATGAGATCTTGCCATTTGCAACGACATGGATGGAACTGGAGGGTATTATGTTGAGCGAAATAAGTCAAACAGAGAAAGACATGTATCATATGATCTCACTGATATGAGGAATTCTTAATCTCAGGAAACAAACTGAGGGTTGCTGGAGTGGGGGGGGTGGGGTGGGAGGGAGGGGGTGACTGGGTGATAGACACTGGGGAGGGTATGTGCTCTGGTAAGCGCTGTGAATTGTGCAAGACTGTTGAATCTCAGATCTGTACCTCTGAAACAAATAATGCAATATATGTTGAGAAAAAAAAGAAGAAGAAGAAAAAGGTAGCAGGAGGGGAAGAATGAAGTGGGGGAAATCGGAGGGGTAGACGAACCATGAGAGACGATGGACTCTGAAAAACAAACTGAGGCTTCTAGAGGGGAGGGGGGTGGGAGGATGGGTTAGCCTGGTGGTGGGTATTGAGGAGGGCACATTCTGCATGGAGCACTGGGTGTTATGCACAAACAATGAATCATGGAACACTACATCTAAAACTAATGATGTAATGTATGGGGATTAACATAAGAATAAAAAAAAAAAAGAAAGAAAATCTGGTTTTTAATAGTGCCTTTTAATATTCTCTTTCCTTGACTTGGGCCAGTTTGCCTGTTTTTTTTAAGGAGTAGGATCAAAGTCACCTCTTCAGTACCTGACTATTGCCTAAGGCAGCCCAAGTAGCTCACCCTCTCTCAGTCTTATCAAGTGTATTTTCTTTACAATATTTTTTCTAACTAAAATCATCTTATTTATGTCTTTACTTATACATTATCTGTCTTTCTCAACTAAATTAAGCTCCAAGAAGACCACATCTGTTTATTCACCATTCATGTATAAATTAGTGAGTAGCAAGTGACAGGCAATCAATAAATATTTATTGAGCGAGTAAAAAGAAAGGAAATATAGAAGGTCAATAAAATAAATAATAAAAAAATAAATAAAATAAAAAACAACCAATTAGAACTGTTTAAATATCCATATCCTTTGACTCAACAACCCTCTTTTTCTTTTTTTTAACAACCCTCTTTATTCTAAGAATCTTTCCAGAATAATGACATTTTTAAAAAGTGTAAAGATGTATGAGAAATATATGTGTATTATAATAAAAATCATACTTATATTTTGCAAAATCTGACATTTAAAAAGAAATGAAAATGTAATCAATGACGATCAAATGGAGCATAGCTGAATAAATTATATGGACAACTATGCAACTATAAAAGAACAATAGGACATAAAATGATGCTATTTTTATTGTTCCACTGTTTTCTTAATAATGTACAATACAGATAAAATAAAAATTATAAATGTTCATGAGTAAGAAGACTGCAGATACCAGGATACATTTCAACTAATTATGAAATTCTAACATATTTTTTATGTAAAATATCCTTATATCTGGGGCATGGCTATGGGAGAAACACAAAAATTAACTATAAAATTTATCCATATTCACCAACAGTATAGATATGACATAGTAGTTAAAGAAAAAGAAATGAAAGAAATACTATTTTGACTAGAGGTAAGGATGTAGGATAGATCAGCTCTAACATTATCAAAATTTATAAAACTAGATAATTTAAAAGAAATACTGGCATAAAATAATAGGAAGTAAGTGAATAGATTTGAAACAAATCATATGATATAAAAAAATTAATGTGATAGGTTTTAAAAATATTTCAGATATATAGGGAAGAGAGTTTTTCAATAAATGTTTATTTAAAAAAATGAGACATTATATCTTATCAAAAATCAGTTCTAAATAGATTAAAGAGGTAAATCAAAAACTAAAAAACCTTTGAAATGTAGAAATATTTGAGTAATTATGAAATCTCTAGAAGAAACTGGCTTAAATTTAAAAGTAATGAGGGAGGGAAGGATCAAATATGGCAGAGGAGTAAAGGACCCTAGGCTCCTCTGGTCCCATGAACACAACTAGATAACTATCAAATTATCAGAAATACCCCAGAATTCAGCCTGAAGACTGAGAGAATAAACTCCACAACTTAAGGGAAGGAAGAGGCCACATTGAAGAAGGTAGGAAGTACAGAGACTGGTTTAGGGGAGAAAGGAATTGTGAGTTCTGTGGAGGGGAAGGAGCTATGGTCACAAAGAAGGGTAAGAGAGAGAGGAGTGCACAGGGGAATGCACAAGGAAAACATTTCCCCAAAACTATTGGCTCAAAAATGAGAGGGGCTGAATTTTGTGAGTTCTTGTAACCAGTGGGGCTTAAAGCCTGGTGTTTTTGTTATTGTTGTTTCATTTATTTGTTGTTTATTTGTTTTAGGTCAATTAACTTTTTTTATTAACATATAATGTATTATTTGTTTCAAGCGTACAGGTCTCTGATTCATCAGTCTTGCACAACGCCCAGCACTCACCACAACACATACTCTCCCCATTGACCATCACCCAGCCATTCCAACCCCCCCACCTCCTTTCCCTCCAGCAAACCTCAGTTTCCTGACATTAAGAATCTCTTATGGTTTGTCTCCCTCTCTGGCTGCATCTTGTTTCATTTTTCCCTCCCTTCCCCTATGATCCTCTGCCTTATTTCTCAAATTCCTCATATCAGTGAGAATATATTTGTCTTTCTCTGATTGACTTATTTCACTTAGCATAATACCATCTAGTTCCATCCATGTCTTTGCAAACGGAAAGATGTCATTTCCTTACACCATACACAAAAATAGACTCAAAATTGAAGAAAGACCTAAATATGAGACAGGAATCCATTAAAATCCTTAAGGTGAACACAGGCAGCAATCTCTTTGACCTTGGCCACAGCAACATCTTGCTAGACATGTCTCCAAAGGCAAGGGAAAAAAAGGCAAAAATGAACTATTGGGACTGCATCAGGATAAAAAGCTTTTGCACAGCAAAGGGAAGAGTCAACAAAACCGAAGGACAACTGAGAAACACAAATGGATGGCAAAAGAAAGTCGGAGTAGCAATACTCACATGGGATAAACTAGGCTTTGTTGTTGTTGTATTGTTTTTATCCTGCTTTGGTATCAGGATAATACTGGCCTCATTGAATGATTTTGAATGTATTCCCTCTATTCCATTATTTGTAAGATTTTGATAAAGATTGTCATTGATTATTTCTTTAAATGTTTGGTAGAATTCATCAATGAAACCATGTGGTCTTGGGCTTTTCTGTGCTGGGAGATTTTTGATTCTTAATTCAACTTTGATTCTTCTTATTGGTCTAAGAAGATTTATTTCTTGGATTCAAAATTCATGATTCAATTGTGGTAACCTGTGCATTTTTAAGAATTATCTGGTTTTTTTTTTTAAGTTATCTGATTTGTGAGTATGTAATTGCTTATCATAACCTGTTACTACGTTATGTATTTCGATGGTTATCTGTTATATTGTTCTCTCTTCCATTTCTCAATTTGGCTTTTGAGTCTTCTCTCCTTTTTTTCTTAATTAATGTAGTCAAAGCATTGCCAATTTTTTTTGTGTTTTTTTTGTGTTTTTTTTTTTTTGAAAAACTGGTCATTACTTTCAATGTTATGTTACTGTTTATTCTGGTCTGTATTTATTTATTTCTGATTTTTTTTGTTATTTCCTTCCTCTAGGAAATTTCAGCTAAGTTTCTTCTATTTCTAGTTTTTCTAGGTTGTATATTTGAACTTTATTTCTTTTTTTAAAAAATTTTTAAGAAGATTTTATTTATTTATTTGACAGAAAGAGAGAGCAGGAGAGCATAAGCAGTGGAAGAGGGAGAAACAGGCCCCCCATCCAGCAGGGAGCCCAATGTGGGACTCAATCGCAGGACCCTGGGATCATGACCTGAGCCAAAGGCAGTCGCTTAACCAACTGAGCCACCCATGCACCCTGAACTTTATTTCCTAACACATGTATTTATAGCATAAATTTCACTCTAACATCTTTTTGCTCCATCTCATAGGTTCTGGAATATTGTGTTTTTCTTTTGTTTAAAGACATATTTTGATTTGCCATTTTATTTCTTATTTGGTCCATTGCTTGTGCAGTAGTGTGTTGTTTAATATTTACATATTAAATATTTAATATTTACATTGTAGATTTCTGAGCTTTGTTTTATTACTGATCTTTAGTTTTGTACCATTGTCATTGGAAAATATACTTGGTATGATTTTAGTCTTCTTAAATTTGTAATACCTGTTGTGTCTCTTTTTATGTGATTTAACCAGGAGATTCTTCTATATGTACTTGAAGAAAATGTGTATTATTATTATTTTTTTTTTTGGATGGACTGTTCTATATATATCTTTTAGAACCATGTATTCTGAAGTATGCTTCAGGTAAAAAATGTTCTTGTTGAAAAAAAAAACACAATAAATACAATAAAACATTAAAGTTTAACAAAGTCAAGTGGTGGGTGGCATACTATATATTTTCTATATGTTCAGAATACTTTATAACAAAAATAAGTGGAGGAAAAAACTTAAAAATATAAAAGTAATGAGGGTAATTATAAGAAAAAGTTTGAGATCGTGCATTTCTAAAAAGCTATTCTTAAAACTATTATTAAATAGAGAAAAAAGTAGAATATGAGAAATTTTACCAAAAATGAAACATATACTAAAATAAAACAGTCATACAATTTCTTTCATATAAATTATCAAAGATAAAAATAAAAATATTCAGTTGATGTAAGTCTTGCATCACAGTGGAAGGTAAATTTAGTATAACTACTTGGGAAAACAATTTGGTATTACCTAACTGAGATTTTAGCTATTAACTTCATCACATAAACACTATTCATAAAAATAGTCTAGATCTAGAAAAAATATATTTATATTCAAATTGTGTTTGAGGAGGTAATTTATAATTAATAAAAAATGGAAACTTCGTAAGTATCCAACCATAGAAGAATGTTGAGGCAAGTTCTCATACAGAAGCATACTTCAACATAATTTATCCCAAATCCATCATTTTTAAAGAATAAAATGTGCTTTAGTGCTTTATTTTGTTTTAAGATTTTATTTATTTGAGAGAGAGAGATTGTGAGTGAGAGAGAAAGGGAGAGAAAATCTGAAGTAAACTCCGCAATGAGTGCAGAGCCCTATGCGGGCTCCATCCTACTCCCCACATGATCATGACCTGAGCCAAAAACAAGTATCAGACACCTGACTGACTGAGCCACCCAGATGTCCCTATACTTTAGTACTTTAAAAAATAAAATAGGACTTAGAATTTTATATAAAGTATAATGAAATTAAAAAACTCTTAAACTGTACCAAAATGTTAATAATTGTTATCTGTGGAATATGGAACCATGGTATTTTTTCTTTCTTCTTTTCTGTGCTTTCCAGACATTACATAGTTATGATTAAAATAATTTTTTAATTCTAAAATTCTTAATTTTTCAGCTAACATTTCTAGTCATCATTTATTCTTATATTAATTCTCAGGACATCTTTTCATTTTGTGACCATAGTATGTCATTTTATATTAAGGGATCTGCCATAAACATACTACGGAGAGCTCACCAAGAATATCTTGTTATCTAAAGGCTTGATTTTCAGAGTTTATGATTTTGGCAAATAATTCTAGCTTATGCCATAAGGAGTGGGCACATACAATATGCTACTCCTTCTGTTAAAATTTTTGTGTAAATTATTGTTTATCTTCTTTTTTCATTACAATCAAGGTTAAGAAACATTGGCATCTCTTTCCTGAATCCCTGCCAATAGAAACTGTTTCACATTTGCTTTTGACTAATGTCCTTGTCACTTAGACTTAGATAATTTTCTTTAAAAAATGAGCATTCTAGAACTTAATTTGGAAACTACTTAATATAACACATGAATTAATACACCTAATTGTATTTATCTTATTCAGGACAGACTTGTCTTTGTCCCTTCCCCCCTCCCCCCCCCTTTTTTTGTTCATGATATTCACTCTAAATATCGTCATTGTAAGGAAAAGATGAAAAAGAAGCACACAGTATACCCAATAGCTATATTTTCTACTTCTACTTCTGATGAAGGATAGAAGCAGAAAATATTCACTTTCAGCCCAGAAGGCTGACCTAGAACATGCATAGTTTCAATAAGGATCAAATAAACACTGGTTGCTACATTCTTAAAGGGTCTTATGACTGCCTATAAATCTCACCTATAGTTAATATCGAACTGAATGATAAGCACAGAGAAATCTTGCAAAAGTAGTTTTACAAGTAGAAATTCGAAGAAACATTTATGATCTAATACTCCCTGCACATCCCTCCCCCTTGAGCACTAAGTGTATAAACCACCAGCTTCATCCAGTAAAAGTTCACTTTCTGCCCACAGGGCCTGTCCCCATGCTATTTAAATAAACTTACCAAGTTAAACCATAAAAGGTTTCAAGGATTCTTTCTTGACTGTTGTGCTTAAGGATCCTGCAACACTTTTGTGGGTTGAAATTAACTGAATATTTGAAGCTACAACTCAAAAATAACCACAACATCTCAAGAACCCCTGAAAGTTTCCTACAAAGTAAGTTATGAAAGCTAAAATGGGAGAAAAGCTATTTCCCAAAGTTTAGGGATATAGTGGTGATGGAAAATGATATTAAAAAACCCAGAAATGAAATTTAAGTCCGTGAAACGCTGGAAGGAAGGAATGAAATGTTTTATAGAAGATACATGTAATGTTTATTTGGAAAAGGGAAACTGATGCTTAGATGACTGCTGATCATTGAAGTAAAATATTTTTATCTAAATTAAATTGGAGGTTAATTTTTTTCAGACTCCTTAAAAATAAACAAGATCAACTCAACTTTGGAAAACAATTTTTTAAATTATGCAAATTATTCTTACTTTATATATATATATATATATTTAATACTGAAAGGTTGTATTTTTACAAATACAATAACAGATATGAACACCTTTAGGAATTGTATGGGGCATAAATTTCAGAGTTGACTATCCACCTTCTCCCTACCACAAATAAAACAACTAAATTGTACTCTAGATTGCTCACGGTTATGTCTGTAGAAATAACTTTCCAGATATAAGTGGTGTCATAAGCAATAATTTTACAGACCAGGGAAGAGATATAAAATGGAATTGAATTGAAGATGTAATAAATGACAGTTTGACACACAATCGAAATAGCAGCTTATATTTGAGAAGAGTAGAACTTAAATATGTAGAATAAAGAACACTCAAAGCAAACATACCACCTTCCCTACTTAGTCTGAAAATGTCATAGAGTAGGGCCCAGGGCAATTTCTAGAGATATCTTAAGAGGCTTAATAAGATTTTATCAGAGACTGGGGGAAATTAGCTGTAGAAGTGGCCTCTATATAAGCTCATAGTTCCAGAACTCAAACATTTTAACTCTTCTAAGCCTAGTGAGAGTTGTGAATGACAATATAGGCCATGGCATAAGAAGCAAGGCAATTGTGGGATGCCTGGGTGGCTCAGTCAGTTAAGCATCTGCCTTTGGCTCAGGTCATGATCCCAGGGTCCTGGGATTGAGTCTTACATTGGGTTCCTGGCTTATCCAGGAGCCTTCTTCTCCCTTGCCTGCTCTGCCTGCCATCCCCCCTGCCTGTGCTCTCTCTCTCTCTCTGACAAATAAATAAATAAGATCTTAAAAAAAAAAAAAGGAAAAAAGAAGCAAAGTTGTTGTGCTATGTGGCTAATAGGCTTTAATATAATTGGGGGATATAAAAACTAACAAATAAATATTTTACTTCATTGGAAACTTTATTAGTATTTACAATAGAGTGCTAAAAAAGTGACTGAGATTTTTAGTAATAATTCAAAATATTTAATTTCATGTTTCTTAGAAGGACATTTATATGTGCATAATAAGTGAGAGCAATTTGGGGTAAACGGTCTACCTCAGATTATTTACTTGTGTTTCTTAGGACTTCTTCTATTTGTTTACTAGTGAAGCATTATACACTGAGCCCTCCAGAAAACTAAGTAAATGAAATTCATGGTGGTATGTTGTATCATATAGCAGTGTAGACAGTGATGAGAGCAGTATGTTTTTCAGTTACATGACAAAAGGAAATATACTATAATTCTACAATAAACAACCAAAAGAAGACTTATGGTCATGCGTGGCATAAACTACCACAATGAAAAATGTTTGAAGGTTGCTTAGGAAAATTCCTTCATGTAAAAGCAAATCTCATTTAATGGTTTGTAGGAAAACCTTGACTCCTGTAGCCTTAAGCCATGGAAGGAAAAAGGTCAACTCCAAAGAAAGACATAGCGGTGAAGACTATTGTGATCATTCTTTAGGCCATTTTTACCTTCTCAAGCATGCTATAAAAATTTAAGGGTTTCAAATCATGGGAAGGTCTAAGAAACTTTGAGAACTGTTACATGAAACTATGGCTAAAGGAATAGAATCAGTGAAATCTGGAAAGCAGTTTCACAAATAGAGTTAAATAAAAAAAAATAAGTAAATAAAGTTCTCTTTTCTTGGAGAATTTCACTAAATGAGAATCTCAGTTTTCAGGAGAAAGGTGTGTGATTTGGTGACTGGTTTCAGAAGAATAAAAATAAAAGACCTAACATCAAGAAAGAAAATGTGCTACAGGCAAAGCCATGTAAATGGGAAGGGGGAAATAAAAAGGATTAAGCCACAAAAGCTACACACATACACACACACACATAAACACACACAAGATCAGGAATGATAGAATCAAAGTAAGGAGAATTTGTTTCAAATGCCAGTCCTGAATTAAATTGGCTTATATTAATTAATTTTATAAATGAGCTTTGTAATAGCATACCTGTCCTGAATTTCAAATATTACCTGGAGGGCTGAGGGAGGATTATATGCCAACTCTGTAACATTCCATAACACTAAAAAGGTTGCAGGACACAAGGTTAATTTACAATAGGCAATCACTTCACAGTATACCAGCAATGAATAAATGGAATTTCAAATTAAAAACACAGTATCATTTACATTAGCATTCAAGGGACATTAAATATATAGATATAAATCTCACAAAATATGTACAAGATCTATGTGAGGAATACCACAAAATTTTGATGAGTAAAATCAAAGAAGAACTAAATAAATGGAGAGTTTCATGAATAGACATACTCAATGTTGTCAGAATGCCAACTCTTCCCAGCTTGTTCTATAGATTCAGTGCAATCTCAATCAAAATAGCAGCAACTTATTTTGTGGATATAGACAAACTGATTCTAAAATTTATATGGAAAGTCAAAAAACCAGAATAGGCAACACAATATTGAAGGAGAAGCACATAGTTGGAAAGTGATACTACTCAACTGCATGACTTACTATAAAGCTACAATAATTAAGACAATGTGAAATTGTCAAAAAAAGAAAGAAAAGATAAAAGAAAAATAGATAATGGAACATAATAGAAAAATACTCATATAAATATGGTCAGCCAATCTTTGACAAAGGAGCACAAGCAATGCAGTGGAGCAAAATTAGCGTTCTCAACAAACAGTGCTGGAAAACTAAACATTTTCACATGCAAAAAGAAAAAAAAAAGGGAATCTAGATACTGATGTTACACCCTTCACAAAAATTAACTCAAAAAGATTATGGCTCTAAATGTAAAATGCAAATTAAAAACTCCTAGGAGATAGCATAAAAGAAAATCAAGATGATTTTGGGCTTATTAAAATTAAAGACTGCTCTGCAAAAGACAATGTTAAGGCATTGGGAAGACAAGCCACAGACTGGGAGAAAATATTTGCAAAAGACTTACCTGATAGATAAGGGAGTTGTCAGGGAGAAAGACCCTTCTCTACCCTGTGGTCCTTCTAGCTGGGCTTAGAATCAAATTGACATTAGACAGATTAACAGAAGAAAATCAAATTTAATAGGTGTATGGGAATCCACATAGACATGAGGTTCTAAAGGCAATGAAGCAACATGAAGCTTATGTGAGCTAAGGGGAAGAGTGGGGGCCTGAAGATGCAAAGGGGAGCAAGAAGGTGAAATTGATGTGGGAAACAAAGGCAGAAGAAAATTATTAAATTTCCTTACTCCCTAGAACTCACTGACAATTCCTTGAAACAGGCAGAGTGACATTTGTCTAGGGACTCAACTGCCTCAATGTTAATACTTTGCTAAGGGCAAAAGGCAATCCTAGCCTGAGTTGTCCCCCACCCCCACCCCCCAGGATCCTGTAAGTCTACTTTAACGTATAAAAATTCCTTTGGAAACTTCCTTTATTTCCAACTCCCCCCCCCCCACAAGACACGTGTTGCTTCTCTCATAACTAAGGTTTTATTAGATGGTAATAAATGACCTTTTCTCAACAGTAGCTAGCCCTCTCATGGTCCTGGAAACCTTGCTTCCAAAATTCCTTAGAGACATACGCTATCCCTAACCCCCTCCCAACTTGAGGGTATATAATGGACCACTCCTCATGACCCCGGTGCAGCTCTTTCTAGCCACGGGTCCTGTCCCGTGCTTTAATAAAATCACTTTTTTGCACCGAAGACATCTCAAGAATTCTTTCTTGTCCTTCAGCTTCAAACCCTAATAACGTCTTTCCCACATCAAAAGGAGATGATGTTTGGGGAAACAAAGCTTGCCCTATTATTCAGATAAATTCCTTAGGTAAAGGGGAATCTCTATTAATAGCTTTCTTCCTGTTATAGGCTGTCTTTTCCAGTGTAAATTTAGGCAGCCATGGGGGAGGCAAAGATTTTCCTGTATCTGTTTGGGTTTTTGTTACTTTCAACTCAAAATAATCTTTATGCCAGGGCACCTGGGTGTCTCAGTTGGCTAAGTGTCTGCCTTCAGCTTGGGTCATGATCCCAGGGTCCTGGGATCGAGTCCCACATCAGGCTCCCTGCTCAGTGGGGAGTCTGTTTCCCCCTCTCCCTCTGCCCTTCCCTCCTGCTTGTGCACTCTCTCTCTCAAATAAATAAATAAAATCTTTAAAAATAATAATAATAATCTTTATGCAAAGTGGCCCATTTTGGGGCAGCCTGCCTGGGCCCCTATAGAATGCTACGCATAATATGCTAACAACTATTAAAAAGCAATAAGAAAATTTAAAACATGATTTAAAAATGGGCCAAAGACCTCAACAGACACCTCACCATGAAGATATACAGATAACAAGCATATGAAAAAATGCTCCAAATCATATGTCATCAGGAAAATGCAAATTAAAACAACAATGAAATACCACTACACACCTATTAGAACGCCCAAAATCTGGAATGCTGACAACACTGAATCTGGCAAGATTGTAGAACAAGAACACTCATTCATTGCTGGTGAGAAAGCAAAATGGTAACCACTTTGGAAGACAGTTTGGTGGTTACTTATAAAACTGAACATACTTTTATGTTACAATGCAGCAATTACACTAGTTGATATTGATGTAGTTTTGGACTATAGGTGAGGTTTGGTGGGGTGAGGTCTGGAGCTGATGACCAAGAAAGAATTCTTGAGATGTCTTTGGTGTAAAATGGTGGTTTTATTAAAGCATGGGGACAGGACCCATGGTCAGAAAGAGCTGTTGCCTCAGGGTTGTGAGGGGTGACTGATTATATATTTGGGAGTTGGGGGAAGTAAGCAAAAGGGAAGTTTCAAAAGGATTTTCATATGTTAAAGATGCACAGGATACCCAGAGGCCTTCCATTGTCAAGCTAAGGTTGTTTTTCCATCTAGCAAGGCATTAACATTAAGATAATTGGAAGTTTCCTGGAGGAATGTCACACATATCCCATTCAGGAGTGTGGGCGGGGGAGGGGGGGAGAAAGGGGAGGAAATTGCAGGGTATCAGTTTGTGCTTTGTCTTCAGCTAGCCTTCTGCTCCCTCATCAGTATTTACTCAAAGGAGTTGAAAACTTATACTCATAAAACCTGCATGAGGATGTTTATTCATAGTTGCCAAGACTTGGAAACAACCAAGGTGTCCTTCAGTACATGAATGGGTAAATAAACTATGGTACATCCAGAAAAAGAGGTGTTATTCAGCACTAAAAAAAAAAAAAAATAGTGAGCTCTCACAGGGGGACTGGCAGGCTCAGTCAGAAGAGCATGTGACTCAATCTCAGGGTCATAGGTTTGAGTTGGACATAGGGTTTACTTAAAAAAAAAAAGAGAGAGAGAGAGAGAGAGCTCTCAAGCCATGAAAAGACACAAGGGAAATTTAAATGCATATTACTAAGTGAAAGAATCCAATGTGAAAAGACTACACACCATATGATTCCAGTTATATAACATTCTGGAAAAGGCAAAACTATGGAAACAGTAAAAAGGTTAGTAAGTGCCAGTGGGTGAGGAGTGGGAGGGATGAGCAGGTGGAATACAGAGGATTTTTAGAGCAGTGAAAATACTCTGTATGATATTATAATAATGGATACATGTCATTATACATTTGTTCAAACCCACAGAATACACAACACCAAGGCTGAACTGTGAAGAAGTAAACTATGGACTTTGGGTGATAATGATAAGTCCTTGTAGGTTCATCAATTATAACAAATTTATACCTCTGGTGGCAGATGTTTATAATGGGAAAGATTATGCATGTCTGGGGGACAAGGGCATATGGAAAGTCTCTGTACCTTCCTCTTATTTTTTTCTTTGAACCTAAAATTTCTTTAAAAATAGTCTCCAGGGGCGCCTGGGTGGCTCAGTCGTTAAGCATCTGCCTTCGGCTCAGGTCATGATCCCAGGGTCCTGGGATCGAGCCCCGCATCAGGCTCCCTGCTCTGCGGGAAGCCTGCTTCTCCCTCTCCCACTCCCCCTGCTTGTGTTCCTGCTCTCACTGTCTCTCTCTCTGTCAAATAAATAAATATATAAATAAATCTTTAAAAAAAAGTCTCCAAAAATGTTATTAATTGTCACTTCCCATAGACATCTCTTATTCTGCCACTGATATTTTCTATTCCTTTATCTTGTTGAGGTTTCCCTACACTGGAGCTTCAAAAAGATGTCTAAAATCAGGGAGGATACTTCCATTATAGGTTGAATTGTGTTCCTGAAATATTCATTATGGTGAAGTCCTGACCTCCAGTGCTTCAGAACCTGACCTTTTTTTTTGGAAGCAGGGTTGTTGCAGATGTACTTTATTTTAAGGATCAGGTCATACTGGAGTAACAATAGTCTCTAGTCCAATGTGATAAAATATCCTTATAAAAGAGGGAAATCTGAAGACACATGCACAGGGAAAATGTTACTTAAAGATAACAGAGACTTATAAGGCAAAGAATGCCAAAAATTGCCAGCAAGCCATCAGAAGCATGAGAGAGCAATGGGACAGAGTCTCCTTCATAGCCCCTGGTATTATCAGCAGCAAGCCTGCAGATACATTCATCCTAGGCTTCCAGCTTCCAGAACTGTGAGACAATAAATTCCTCTTATTGAAGCCACCCAGTTTGTGGTACTTTGTTATGGCAGCCCCAGGAAATTAATATACTTCCTCTGCCCCATTTATTTCTTGCCTTGAATTCCGAACCATCCAAAGAAAAGTGTGACTTCATAACAATTGTAAACGCAGTTACTGTTGCTCCAATCTGTAAGGTTAAATGTAACTTCATTTGTGTAAGAAAAATGCAGTGGCACATGAAAGGCTAGTAGTGAATCATGAACCATTTGGAGAGAAATTCAGGAATAGCTGTCTCTCATTGACAACCATTTAAGCCTTGAGGTTTGCTCTCCCTCCAATACTCTTTCTCTCCCTCTCTCTCTATCATACACACACACACACACACATACACCAACAAAATTTGTACTAGTTGAAGAAATGGAAGAGTTCATTTGAGAATTGTTTTCCTTCTTTCACAAGGATAAGGTGACCCATGGGCTGCCACCACAAAAACTAATAAGCTAATAGAACCAGACCAAGGAACAGGTCTGCAAGCCTGCTAGCTTGACAGCATTATACTAAGTCTCAAATTAATCCTTTTAGTGTCAGAGAATTCTGGGCACTATAGTTTCATTGCTTAACATGTATAATTACTAAAAATAAATTACAGCCATAAAATGAGATAAGCAAGGAGGTTTTATATGGCTAAAAGTGCAGTTCACTCCTAAATAAAAGGATCTGTGATATCACTTAGGGTGGAGAAGAAACTCACTCATTGCTTCGCCTTCTGTTGGGTAAATAATTTGTCACCTCTGTGAGCTCTTTACGGATTTCCTCTATGTGTAAAACCAAAATGGGGACTTCTTAATCTTTTATTTTCTTCAAGCCATAGATCTAGAGTCTATTCATAATTGCAGTGGCCTAAATGCAACTGAAGCATTTCAATTCATCGCAATAATATTTAAAATGGAGGGAGAAAAAAGATGGCGGAGGAGTAAGGGACCCTATTTCAACCGGTCTCCTGAACTGAGCTGGATATCTACCAGACCATTCTGAACACCCATGAAATCAGCCTGAGATGTAAGAAGATATATCTTGATCTCTACAAACAGAATATCTCTGGCTATTGGTCTTGAGGTATGAAGCAGGAAGCCATGATTCTGCAGGCAGGTATCAGAAGATAAACAGAAGCGGGTGGGAGCCTCTGGGATCCTGCCAAAAGCATCCCATTCTGGGGATCGGGCACAAACTTGCAGACCAGTAGTGGTGGGGAAAGGACTTTAGGGCAGCCCCCTAGACTGAAACCTGGAGCTGAAGGGACACATGTGCGAACTGGGGGCAGCTGGCAGTTTTAGAAGTACAAAGGGCAGGGAAGTGCCCAGACCTGGAAGCAAGGGCTGGGAGTGCTGCTGTGGGGTGCACAACCCAGGACACTATGGTTTTTAGCAGCACAGACAGAAATGGAGACAATGTGGCCTGGAGAGTTCAGTGGAGAGCAGACTGCAATCTCTCTGTTGTGAAACAGAGGTATGTATACAGTCACTTCTGCTCTGAATCTCAGAAGAGACACAGAAAGCCACCAGGGAAAGCCACCAGAGAACAAAAGCCCCCCAAAAATGGTTTTCACTGAGCCCATCCCCCCCCCACAGAGGGCAGGGCAACTCTGCCCAAATAGGGTTGCCTGAGTAACAGCATGGTGGGCCCCTCCCCCAAAAGACAGGCTGGAAAAACAAGAGGCCAACAACCCTAAGGTCCCTATAAAACAGCTGCATCTTGCTTGGGTTGTGGCCAATAAATTTGGACTCTGTACATTCCCTCAACCACCCTTCAACAGAATAACTAAGGGAGGAACCCCCTAACATAGGAAAGAGTCAGAGACTGTACCCTCTGCCACAGAACTAATGGATATGGATATAAGCAAGATGTCAGAAATAGATTTCAGGGTAACAGTTATGAAGACAACAGCTAGGATGAAGAAAACCATTAATGGCAACATAGATTTTCTAAGGGCAGAAATGAGAGCTAATCAGGCAGAACTTAAAAAATGCTATCAATGAGATCCAATCTAATCTAGATACTCTAACAGCTAGGGTAAATGAGGCAGAGGAATGAATTAGTGATCTAGAAGACAAACTGTTAGAAAAGAAGGAACAGGAGGAGGCCTGGAACAAATAACTTAAAATCCGTGAAAACAGAATTAGAGAAATAAGTGACTCCATGAAACGTTTCAATGTCAGAATTATTGGGATCACTGAGGGGTGGAGAGAGAGCTAAGACTAGAAGATATATTTGAGAAAATTGTAGCTGAGAACTTCCCTAATCTGGGGAATGAAACAAGCACTCATGTCCTAGAGGCAGAGAGGACCCCTCCCAAGATCAAGGAGAACAGATCAACAACCTGGCATATAATAGTAAAACTCGCAAATCTCAGAACCAAGGAAACCATCTTAAAGGCAATTAGGGGGAAGAGATTCCTTACATACAGAGGGAGGAACATCAGAATAATGTCAGACCTGTCCACAGAGACCTGGCAAGCCAGAAAGGGCTGGCAAGACTTATTCAGGGTACTAATTGAGAAGAACATGCAGCCAAGAATACCTTATCCAGCAAGGCTGTCATTTAGAATGGATGGAGAGATGCAGAGCTTCCAAGACTGGCAGAAACTGAAAGAATATGTGACCACTAAGCCGTCCCTGCAAGAAATATTAAGAGGGGTTCTATAAAAGGAGAAAGAACCCAAGAGAGATATAGAACAGAAATTTACAGGGACAATCTATAGAAACAAGGACTTCACAGGCAACATGATTACAATAAAATCATATCTTTCAATAACACTCTCAACATGAATGGCCTAAATGCTCCCATAAAACAGCACAAGGTTGCAGATTGGATAAAAAGACAGGACCCATCCATATGCTATCTACAAGAGACTCATTTTGAATCTAGGGATACATCCAGACTGAAAGTGACGGGATGGAGAACCATCTTTCATGCCAATAGACCTCAAAATAAAGCTGGGGTAGCAATTCTCAGATCAGACAAATTAGATTTTAAGCTAAAGACTGTAGTTAGAGATATAGAAAGACACTATATTATTCTTAAAGGATCTATCCAATAAGAAGATCTAACAATTGTAAATATCTATGCCCCCAACATGGGAGCAGCCAACTACATAAGCAAACTATTAACCAAAATAAAGAGACATATCAATAATAATACGTTAATAGTAAGAGACCTCCACACTCCACTTGCAGCAATAGATCATCTAAGCAGAAAATCAACAAAGAAACAAGAGCTTTGAATGACACACTGGACCAGATGGATCTCATAGATATATACAGAATATATACAGAATATATACAGAATATTCCACTCTGAAAAAACAGAATACTCATTCTTCTCGAGCACACATGGAGCTTTGTCCAGAATAGACCACATACTGGGTCACAAATCAGGTCTCAACTGATACCAAAAGATTGAGATTATTCCCTGTATATTCTCAGACCACAATGCTTTGAAACTGGAACTCAGTCACAAAAAAAAGTTTGGAAGAAATTCAAACACTTGGAAGCTAAAGACCATCCTGCTCAAGAATGTTTGGGTCAACCAGAAAATCAATGAAGAACTTCAGCAATTCATGGAAACCAATGAGAATGAAAACATATCAGTCTAAAACCTATGGGATACGGCAAAGGTGGTCTTAAGGGGGAAATACATAGCCATCCAAGCCTCACTCAAAGAAATAGAAAAATCCCTCATACAAAAACTATCTTTACACTTTAAAGAACTGGAGAATGAACAACAAATTAAGCATAACTCATACACGAGAAGGGAAATAATTAAGATTAGAGCAGAGATCAATAAATTAGAAACCAGAAATACAGTAGAACACATCAACAAAACTAGAAGCTGGTTCTTTGAAAGAATTAATAAGATTGATAAACCACTGGCCAGACTTATCCAAAAGAGGAAGGACCCAAATTAATAAAATTATGAATGAGAAGGGAGAGATCACAACTAACACCAAGGAAATAGAAACAATTTTCAGCAGTTATTATCAACAACTATACACCAATAAATTAAGCAATGTGGAAGAAATGGATGCCTTCCTGTAAACCTATAAACTAGACTGAAACAGGAAGAAATCAACAACCTGAATAGACCAATAACCAGTAATGAGGTTGAAGCAGTGATCAAAAACCTCCCAAAAAACAAGAGTCCAGGACCTGATGGATTCCCTGGGGAATTCTACCAAACATTCAAAGAAGAAATAATAGCTATTCTCCTGAAGCTGTTTCAAAAAACAGAAAGAGAAGGAAAACTTCCAGACTCATTGTATGAGGCCAGCATTACCTTGATCCCCAAACCAGGCAAACACCCCATCAAAAGAGAATTTCAGACCAATATCCCTGATGAATATGGATGCCAAAATTCTCAACAAGATCCAAGCTAATAGGATCCAACAGTACTTTAAAAGGACTATCCACCAGAGCACCTGGGTGGCTCAGTTGGTTAAGTGACTGCCTTCGGCTCCAGTCATGATCCTGGAGTCCTGGGATCGAATCCCACATTGGGCTTCCTGCTCCGCGGGGAGCCTGCTTCTCCCTCTGACCCTCCCCACTCTCATGTGCTCTCTCTCTCTCTCATTCTCTCTCTTTCAAATAAATAAATAAAATCTTGAAAAAAAATAAAAGGACTATCCACCATGAGCAGGTGGGGATTTATCACTGGGATGCAAGGGTGTTCAACATTTGCAAATCAATCAATGTGATAGAAAACATTAATAAGAGGAGAGAGAAGAATCATATGGTCCTCTCAATTGATGCAGAAAAAGCATTTGACAAAATACAGCATTCTTTCCTTACTAAAACTCTTCAGAGTGTAGGGATAGAGGGAACATTCCTCAAGTTCATAAAATCCATCTATGAAAAGCCCACAGTGAATATCATTCTCAATGGGGAAAAGCTGAGAGCCTTTCCCTTAAGATCAGGAACACGACAAGGATGCCCACTCTCACCACTGTTGTACAACATAGTACTAGAAGTCCTAGCAACAGCAATCAGAAAACAAAAAGAAATAAAATGTATTCAGGTTGGCAAAGAAGAAGTCAAACTCTCTCTCTTCAGAGATGACATGATACTTTATGTGGAAAATCCAAAGATGCCACCCCCAAATTAGTAGAACTCATACAGCATTCAGTAATGTGGCAGGATACATAGTTATCAAATAGTCATGTCCTGAGTGTATGTATATTTTTTAACTATTCTGAATACTTTTTACCTTCCAACTTCCATCTTCTCTCACTACTTCTTAGAAAACAGTAACTTGAATACAGTAGTAGAAAGTGATCTTAGGAGTCATCTGGTCTAAATTTTACCTGTTCCAGATAAATAAACTATGCAGAGACGCTAAAGGACTTGTTTACCCTAAGGAAAGCAATGCCAAATAAAGAAATAAATTAGGGGCACCTGGGTGGCTCAGTCATTAAACATCTGCCTTTGGCTCAGGTCATGATCCCAGAGTCCTGGGATTGAGCCCCGAATCGGGCTCCCTGCTCGGCGGGAAGCCTGCCTCTCCCTCTCCCACTCCCCCTGCTTGTGTTCCTGCTCTCACTATCTCTCTCTCTGTGAAATAAATAAATAAAATCTTAAAAAAAAAAGAAAGAAATTAAGCATAAATATATTCAATACAATACTATGAACAATAGCAAAAATTTTTAAAAGACCAACATCTTTAAAAAAATATTCTGTAACATGGAATAATAAATAACCATTTAAAGTGAAAAAATAATAAGCTATGTATTTATCATTAATCGTTAATTATTTCATATATTTCTTATCACAAATTCCTAAGGACCTGTAATTACCAGTGACTAGAGTGCAACAGATATAAAGCTTGTACACTAGTGAAAAGGACAGGAGAAACTAATAAATTGACAATAGTAGAAAACAAAACTTTACATACAATGTGTTTATAATTATGTGCTATATTAGTTTCTTAGATTATTGCAAATTATTGCACACTTAAAACAACAGAAATTTTATTTTCTCAGAGTTCTGGAAGTCAGAAGTCCAAAACCAGTTTCACTGGGTCAAAATGAAGATGTCAGCAAAGCCATGCTTCCTCTGGAAGCCCTAGGGTTGAATTTGTTCCTCACTGTTCACACTTTCTGGTGGTTGTCAGCCTTTCCTACCTCGTAGCCACCTTGCTCTAATCTCTGCTTCCATAGTCACATCAGCTTCTCTGTGTGTCTACTCCTTCCACCTCCCTCTTCAGAGAAGGTATATGGGTGATTGTGTTTAAGGTCCATCTGGATAATTAAGGATAATCTCTTCATCCCAGGATTCTTAACTTAAACATATGTGCAAAGTCCTTCTTTTTTTTCAACATGTGGGTAACATTCACTAGTTCCAAGGGATTAGGACATGGTTACATTTTGTTGAGCCTTTTTTTAGCCTACCATAAGTGATATTATATGTGTGTGCATGTGTGTGTATGTTAAAGTACTTGTAGGAAATGCTGTATGTTTCTATTGCTATGTGTGGGTGTAGGGATTTAGGGGATCTTTATTTTTACATTTTATTTTTATTTGGTTATTTTCCTAAATTTTATGTAGCTGTTAATTTTCTAATTCTAATAATAGAAAACATTTTTACTTCCAAGAATTTCCTTTATATTCATAATCCAAATCTACTGGCTAATAGAACTAATGGAATCCAGATAAAGTCATGTGACCTTTTTGTTACATGGTTTAACTCATATGGAAAGTTATAAAAATCACATGAACATATTTTTTTTTGCTTTTATTTATTTATTTTTTATTCTTATATTAATCCCCATACATTACATCATTAGTTTTAGATGTAGTGTTCCATGATTCATTGTTTGTGCATAACACCCAGTGCTCCATGCAGAATGTGCCCTCCTCAATACCCACCACCAGGCTAACCCATCCTCCCACCCCCCTCCCCTCTAGAAGCCTCAGTTTGTTTTTCAGAGTCCATCGTCTCTCATGGTTCGTCTACCCCTCCGATTTCCCCCACTTCATTCTTCCCCTCCTCCTACCTTCTTCTTCTTCTTCTTCTTTTTTTTTTCTCTTAACATATATTGCATTATTTGTTTCAGAGGTACAGATCTGAGATTCAACAGTCTTGCACAATTCATAGCGCTTACCAGAGCACATACCCTCCCCAGTGTCTATCACCCAGTCACCCCATCCCTCCCACCCCACCCCCCACTCCAGCACCTTTAAGGTAGCTTAACCAATAGAATGCTGAAACAATTATTCTTTTACATTATAACAGAAAACATAAAATAATTCTTGCTGAATCTTAATGTATCATAAAAAAAGGGAACTAGAAACAAGAACAGGAAATGAGAATTGACAAATAACACAGTCATTAAAGAATTAACCAAAATTGGGCGCCTGGGTGGCTCAGTTGGTTGGGCGACTGCCTTCGGCTCAGGTCATGATCCTGGAGTCCCTGGATGGAGTCCCGCATCGGGCTCCCTGCTCGGCGGGGAGTCTGCTTCTCCCTCTGACCCTCCTCCCTCTCATGCTCTCTGTCTCTCATTCTCTCTGTCTCAAATAAATAAATAAAATCTTTAAAAAAAAATTAACCAAAATTGCTACATTTTTATTTTATGTTAACTTCAAAATCCAAAACATAGAGAAGGTTTTGTATATACAATGTCAAATAAAAATTTTTCCACTTTTGGAACTATGCTTACACCAGAATTTTCTTCAATGACCTTCACCAGAAAAATACACCAAATTGTACCTGAAAAAACATGAAGGTGAAAAATATCTAATTTTACTGCTTCAGTAACTCAAAAAATAGAGAATGGAATTTCACCAAATTTTCAATGAAAATCCTTATTTAAGAATGAGGAGAAAAATGATGATGAATTTCAAGTGGTTGCAAATAGGACTTATCAAGAAATGCCTCCTCAGCTCCTGCAGTAGAGTGATGGCATGAAGTGCAATCAATTTTTATTAAACAAAATGAAAAAAAAATGTAAGTTATTTTGTCAATCACACTTTTGCCGGAGTCAGCCCCAAGATATGTAATCCTTTGAATGCAGGTGGTTTTCTCCAGTTTTATTTAATAATATAGATTTCATTAAGCTTTTTCATAAGAAAACAGAAAAAAAAACACTTTTAATAAATAGAACCACTGTGACCTTTTAATATTAACACATTGGTATATGACTAACAATTCGCCATGACTTTAATCTCTTTTTATAGTATACATGCTTTCTTGTTACCTCTTTAAAAATAGCAGCCTAGGGGTGGAGCAAGATGGCGGAGGAGTAGGAGACCTGGATTTCGTCTCGTCTCAGGAATTCAGCTGGATAGGGATCAAACCATTCTGAACACCTACAAACTCAACAGGAGGTCGAAGAAAAGAAGAGCAACAACTCTCTCATCAGAAAAGCGACCACTTTCTGGAAGGTAGGACGTGCGGAGAAGTGAATCTGAGGCGATATTCGGGAGGATAGACGGCAGGGGAGGGGCCTCCGGCGGCCGCTTCTGGCAAGTGATAGAGCCGCGGAGCACAAAATCGGAACTCTTAAAAGTCTGCTCCGCTGAGGGACGTCACTCTGGTGGCTAAGCGGGGGGTGGAACCCTCCGGGACAGTGTGGTCTCAGGACCCACGGGTCACAGAAAGACTGGGGTTGCCTGAGTGTGGCAGAGCTCCCAGGTATCGGAGCAGGGAAGCCGGCTGCAGAGGCGGAGCCCAGGCGCGGGCTCTCAGCTCGGGGTTGCCATAAACTGTGATCCGCGGCACAGTCAGGCCACTGCTCCTCCAGCAGGGACCCAACAAGCGGCAGATCCGGGGAGACTCACCTTCCTCCCCCGGGAGGAGCCGCGCGGGAGTGCACCGCAGGGATCTGCTGGGTTTGGAGACTCCACCCGGGGTCGGGTGCCAGAGATAGAAACGCGCGGTCACAGGCCGGGTGAGCACGGAGTGCGGCTGGAGACCGGGGAGACGGGAGTGACTGACGGCTTTTCTCTGGGGGCTCACTGAGAAGCGGGACCCCGAGTTCTCGGCTCCTCCGGGGCGGAGATTGGGAGGCCGCCATTTTCACTCTCCGCCTCCAAAGCTGTACGGAAAGCTCGCAGGGAACAAAAGCCCCGGAGAGCAAACCCCAGCAGATTACTTAGCTGGGAGGGGGCAAGGGCGGGGCAATTCTGCCTCCGGCAAAGACATTTGGAAACCACGGCAACAGGCCCCTCCCCAGAAGATCAGCGAGAACAGCCAGCCAAGACCAAGTTTACCCATCAATGAGAACGGCAGAACTCCAGCTCTAGGGGACTACTGCACATAGAATTCATGGCTTTTTTACCATGATTCTGTAGTCTTTCAAAGTTAATTTTTTTTTAACTGTCTTTTTTTCTTTTTTTATTCTTTTTGAATTTTTCTTTTTCCCTTTTTCAACCAACATCTTATCAATCCCTTTTTTTTAAAAAAAAAAACATTTTTATTTTTCATTTTTAGAGTCATATTCTATCCCTTCATAGTAGTTACCCATATTTTTGGCTTATATATATAAGTTGTTCTCTCTTTAAAATTTTGAGATAGTTTCTTCTAACAGATCAAAATATACCCTAAATCTCTAGTATATGGTGTTTTCTGTTCCCCTGCCTGATCACATCCTCTCCCTTTTTTTTTTTCTTTTTTTAAATCCTCTTCTTTCTTTTTTCAAACAACTTCTTATCAATTCCTTTTATAAAATTTTTTATAATTTCCATCTTTACAGTCATATTCCATCCCTTCATCATATCAACCCTTATTTTTGTACATATATAAGTTTTTCTTTCTTTAAAATTTTGGGAGGCACTTTCTTCTAACAGACCAAAATACACCCCAAATCTAGTGTGTGGCACTGATCATATTTGATCACATTCTGGTTTTTTTTGTTGTTGTTTTGTTTTGTTTGTTTTTGTTTTTATCTTTATCTTTTTCTTTTTTTTTCTTTTTCTTTTTCTTTTTTCTCTCTTTCCCTTTCTTTTCCCACTGCTTCAGGTTTTTTCTGATTTGTTTAGAGTATATTTTCTGGGGACGTTGTTACTCTGCTAGCATTTTGTTCTCTCATTAATCTATTCTCCTCTGCACAAAATGACAAGACGGAAAAAATCAACAAAAAGAACAAGAGGTAGTACCGACTGCCAGGGACCTACTCAATACGGACATTAGTACAATGTCAGATCTAGAGTTCAGAATCATCACTTTAAAGATACTAGCTGGGCTTGAAAAAAATATGGAAGTTATTAGAGAAACCCTTTCTGGAGAAGTAAAAGAACTAAAATCGAACCAAGTAGAAATCAAAAAGGCTATTAATGAGGTGCAATCAAAAATGGGGGCACTAACTGCTAGAATAAATGAGGCAGAAGAGAGAATCAGTAATATAGAAGATGAAATGATGGCAAATAAAGAAGCTGAGAAAAAGAGAGATAAACAACTACTGGATCACGAGGGCAGAATTCGAGAGATAAGCGATACCATAAGACGAAACAACATTAGAATAATTGGGATCCCAGAAGAAGAAGAAAGAGAGAGAGGGGCAGAAGGTATAATGGAGCAAATTATAGCAGAGAACTTCCCTAATTTGGGGAAGGAAACAGGCATGAAAATCCAGGAAGCACAGAGAACCCCTCTCAAAATCAATAAAAATAGGTCAACACCCCGACATCTAATAGTAAAACTTACGAGTCTCATAGACAAAGAGAAAATCCTGAAAGCAGCTCGGGAGAAGAGATATGTAACCTACAAAGGTAGAAACATTAGATTGGCAACAGACCTATCCAAGGAGACCTGGCAGGCCAGAAAGGACTGGCAGGATATATTCAGAGCACTAAACGAGAAAAATATGCAGCCAAGAATACTATATCCAGCTAGGCTGTCATTGAAAATTGAAGGAGATATAAAAAGCTTCCAGGACAAACAAAAACTAAAGGAATTTGCAAACACAAAACCAGCCCTACAGGAAATCTTGAAAGGAGTCCTCTAAGCAAAGAGAGACCCCAAAAGCAACATAGACCAGAAAGGAACACAGACAATATACAGTAACAGTCACCTTACAGGCAATACAATGGCACTAAATTCCTATCTTTCAATAGTTACCCTGAATGTAAATGGGCTCAATGCCCCAACCAAAAGACACAGGCTATCAGACTGGATTAAAAAATAAGACCCATCGATATGCTGTCTGCAAGAGACTCATTTTCGACCCAAAGACAGCCCCAGATTGAAAGTGAGGGGGTGGAAAACCATTTACCATGCTAATGGACACCAAAAGAAAGCTGGGGTGGCAATCCTTATATCAGACAAATTAGATTTTAAACCAAAGACTGTAATAAGAGATGAGAAAGGACACTATATCCTACTTAAAGGATCTATCCAACAAGAAGATCTAACAATTGTAAATATCTATGCCCCTAACATGGGAGCAGCCAATTATATAAGCCAATTAATAACAAAAGCAAAGAAACACATCGACAACAATACAATAATAGTGGGGGACTTTAACACCCCCCTCACTGAAATGGACAGATCATCTAAGCAAAAGATCAACAAGGAAATAAAGACTTTAAATGACACACTGGACCAAATGGACTTTACAGACATATTCAGAACATTCCACCCCAAAGCAACGGAATACACATTCTTCTCTAGTGCCCATGGAACATTCTCCAGAATAGATCACATCCTAGGTCATAAATCAGGTCTCAACCGGTACCAAAAGATTGGGATCATTCCCTGCCTATTTTTAGACCACAATGCTTTGAAACTAGAGCTCAATCACAAGACAAAAGTCAGAAAGAACTCAAATACATGGAGGCTAAAGAGCATCCTACTAAAGAACGAATGGGTCAACCAGGAAATTAAAGAAGAATTAAAAAAATACATGGAAACCAATGAAAATGAAAACACAACTATTCAAAATCTTTGGGATGCAGCAAAGGCAGTCCTAAGAGGAAAGTATATAGCAATACAAGCCTTTCTCAAGAAGCAAGAAAGGTCTCAAGTATACAACCTAACCCTACACCTAAAGGAGCTGGAGAAAGAACAGCAAATAAAGTCTAAACCCAGCAGGAGAAGAGAAATAATAAAGATCAGAGCAGAAATCAATGAAATAGAAACTAAAAGAACAGTAGAACAGATCAACGAAACTAGGAGCTGGTTCTTTGAAAGAATTAACAAGATTGATAAACCCCTGGCCAGACTTATCAAAAAGAGAAGAGAAATGACCCACATCAACAAAATCATGAATGAAAGAGGAGAGATCACAACCAACACCAAAGAAATACAAACAATTATAAGAACATATTATGAGCAACTCTATGCCAGCAAATTAAATAACCTGGAAGAAATGGATGCATTTCTAGAGATGTACCAACTACCAAAACTGAACCAGGATGAAATAGAAAACCTGAACAGACCTATAACCACTAAGGAAATTGAAGCAGTCATCAAAAATCTCCCAAAAAACAAAAGCCCAGGGCCAGATGGCTTCCCAGGGGAATTCTACCAAACATTTCAAGAAGAATTAATACCTATTCTTCTGAAACTGTTCCAAAAAATAGAAATGGAAGGAAAACTTCCCAACTCATTTTATGAGGCCAGCATTACCTTGATCCCAAAACCAGACAAAGACCCCATCAAAAAGGAGAATGACAGACCAATATCCCTGATGAACATGGATGCAAAAATTCTCACCAAAATACTAGCCAATAGGATCCAACAGTACATTAAAAGGATTATTCACCATGACCAAGTGGGATTTATCCCTGGGCTGCAAGGTTGGTTCAACATCCGCAAATCAATCAATGTGATACAATACATTAACAAAAGAAAGAACAAGAATCATATGATCCTCTCAATAGATGCAGAAAAAGCATTTGACAAAGTACAGCATCCTTTCTTTTTTTTTTTTTTTTTATTAAATTTTTTTTTTTTTAAGATTTTAATTTATTTGCGAGAGAGAGAATGAGAGACAGAGAGCATGAGAGGGAGGAGGGTCAGAGGGAGAAGCAGACTCCCTGCTGAGCAGGGAGCCTGATGTGGGACTCGATCCCGGGACTCCAGGATCATGACCTGAGCCGAAGGCAGTCGCTTAACCAACTGAGCCACCCAGGCGCCCCAGTACAGCATCCTTTCTTGATCAAAACTCTTCAGAGTATAGGCATAGAGGGTACATACCTCAATATCATAAAAGCCATCTATGAAAAACCTTCAGCGAATATCATTCTCAATGGGGAAAAACTGAGAGCTTTCCCCCTAAGGTCAGGAACGCGGCAGGGATGTCCACTATCACCACTGCTATTCAACATAGTATTGGAAGTCCTAGCCACAGCAATCAGTCAACAAAAAGAAATCAAAGGCATCCAAATTGGCAAGGAAGAAGTCAAATTCTCACTCTTTGCAGATGATATGATACTTTATGTGGAAAACCCAAAAGACTCCACCCCAAAACTGCTAGAACTCATACAGGAATTCAGTCAAGTGGCAGGATATAAAATCAATGCACAGAAGTCAGTGGCATTCCTATACACCAACAACAAGACAGAAGAAAGAGAAACTAAGGAATCGATCCCATTTACAATTGCACCCAAAACCATAAGATACCTAGGAATAAATCTAACCAAAGAGACAACGGATCTGTACTCAGAAAACTATAAAATACTCATGAAAGAAATTGAGGAAGACACAAAGAAATGGAAAAACATTCCATGCTCATGGATTGGAAGAACAAATATTGTGAAGATGTCAATGCTACCTAGAGCAATCTACACATTCAATGCAATCCCCATCAAAATACCATCCACTTTTTTCAAAGAAATGGAACAAATAATCCTAAAATTTGTATGGAACCAGAAAAGACCTCGCATAGCCAGAGGAATGTTGAAAAAGAAAAGCAAAGCCAGCGGCATCACAATTCCGGACTTCCAGCTCTATTACAAAGCTGTCATCATCAAGACAGCATGGTACTGACACAAAAACAGACACATAGATCAATGGAACAGAATAAAGAGCCCAGAAATGGACCCTCAACTCTATGGTCAACTCATCTTTGACAAAGCAGGAAAGAATGTCCAATGGAACAAAGACAGTCTCTTCAACAAATGGTGTTGGGAAAATTGGATAGCCACATGCAGAAGAATGAAACTGGACCATTTCCTTACACCACACACAAAAATAGACTCAAAATGGTTGAAAGACCTCAATGTGAGAAAGGAGTCCATCAAAATCCTAAAGGAGAACACAGGCAGCAACCTCTTTGACCTCAGCCGAAGCAACTTCTTCCTAGAAACATCGCCAAAGGCAAGGGAAGCAAGGGCAAAAATGAACTATTGGGACTTCATCAAGATAAAAAGCTTTTGCAAAGCAAAGGAAACAGTCAACAAAACCAAAAGACAACCAACAGAATGGGAGAAGATATTTGCAAATGACATATCAGATAAAGGGCTAGTATCCAAAATCTATAAAGAACTCATCAAACTCAACACCCAAAGAACAAAGAATCCAATCAAGAAATGGGCAGAAGACATGAACAGACATTTTTCCAAAGAAGACATCCAAATGGCCAACAGACACATGAAAAAGTGCTCAGTATCGCTCGGCATCAGGGAAATCCAAATCAAAACCTCAATGAGATACCACCTCACACCAGTCAGAATGGCTAAAATTAACAAGTCAGGAAATGACAGATGTTGGCGGGGATGCGGAGAAAGGGGAACCCTCCTACACTGTTGGTGGGAATGCAAGCTGGTGCAGCCACTCTGGAAAACTGTATGGAGGTTCCTCAAAAAGTTGAAAATAGAGCTACCATATGATCCAGCAATTGCACTACTGGGTATTTACCCCAAAGATACAAAAGTAGGGATCCGAAGGGGTACGTGCACCCCGATGTTTATAGCAGCAATGTCCACAATAGCCAAACTGTGGAAAGAGCCAAGATGTCCATCAACAGATGAATGGATAAAGAAGATGTGGTATATATATACAATGGAATATTATGCAGCCATCAAAAGGAACGAGATCTTGCCATTTGCAACGACGTGGATGGAGCTGGAGGGTATTTTGTTGAGTGAAATAAGTCAAACAGAGAAAGACATGTATCATATGATCTCACTGATATGAGGAATTCTTAATCTCAGGAAACAAACTGAGGGTTGCTGGAGTGGGGGGTGGGGTGGGAAGGATGGGGTGACTGGGTGATAGACACTGGGGAGGGTATGTGCTCTGGTAAGCGCTGTGAATTTTGCAAGACTGTTGAATCTCAGATCTGTACCTCTGAAACAATGCAATATATGTTAAGAAAAAAAAAAAAGAAGAAGAAGAAGAAGGTAGCGGGAGGGGAAGAATGAAGCGGGGGAAATCGGAGGGGTAGACGAACCATGAGAGACGATGGACTCTGAAAAACAAACAGGGTTCTAGAGGGGAGGGGGGTGGGAGGATGGGTTAGCCTGGTGGTGGGTACTGAGGAGGGCACGTTCTGCATGGAGCACTGGGTGTTATGCACAAACAATGAATCATGGAACACTTCATCTAAAACTAATGATGTAATGTATGGGGATTAACATAAGAATAAAAAAAAAATTAAACACACATAAATTGAAGGAAAAAAAAAAATAGCAGCCTAGATAATCTAACCTGTTGGACATTTGAAACTTAAACATAATATATTTATGTGTTTATTGTTTTATGTCTTATACAAGTATCAAAAATACTTTTCTTTATCTAGTATCAACATCATTTCATTATCATCATTACTGAAGTACTTAAATCATATTCTACATATTTGCAAAGTACTTTAAAAATTGCTTCTATTTGGTATTAAAGAAGAACACTAACATCAAGTTCCCAGAACTCTACTTGTGGATGTCAAAGAGAAACCAGTGAAAACAGTTTGTTAATTAAATTTACATCTTACAAACAGCAAACTTATTTCAGGGGTCAAAGGAAAGAAATTGCACCAGGCAGAGTTAAACAGGACAGGAAGACTTTACTTAAGACAATTTCAGTAGGGTTCAATATTATTGCAATAAGGGTGAGAGACTGAACTCAATCCCTCTGAAATTAAAGACAGGAGGATTTTTAAATGCTGGGGTAAGCTAATGGAAAAATACTGGAGGACTTGAGGGGTAAGGTTGGTCAATGTGGAATCTTCATTTAGCCTGGTAAACTTCTTCCTCTTGGAAGCCTGCCACCGTGTAGGAAGTATGACTACCTGTAGTGTTAGCACTGACCTAAGATTTGATTGCAGATGTATCCACTTGAAAAAGGTATCTACTTCAAAGGCAATTTCTAATAAGCTAACTGGCAGCCACAGACAGCCTGCAAAACCCTAGGCCCCCACCCTCAATCCCAATAAAAGCAGAATGCCAGGCCCTGGCCCTCTCTCTCTGTCTTTGTCTCTCTCTCTCTTTCCCCAGTGACCTCACTGTGTGGCCCTTTGTGTGCTGTGTCATTTTTAGGACTTGTAAGTAATAAACCTTTTTTCTCCCCAAAGTTTCCTGATGTTTATTGCTGACGCTGTGTTATAAACATAATAGGAACAAGGGCTGGTCCAGCCATAACAATGGTTGTCGATAGGCTGAGACCAATACAAAACACTACCCTGGAATCACTTTTCTCTGAGAAACCCAAGCCTCATACACAAGACGAGATCCCGTGTGGAGATAAAGAGCAACCAAAGAAAGTCAATGTGTCAGCTGTGAAAATGAAGGGACCATTGAATTAAGACCAGTTGAGCCTTTAGATAACTATAGCCATAGATCTTGTCCCATTGCAGCTGCATGTAAAATCCAGAGAGAACTATCCAGCTGAGTCCAGTCAAACCAAAGAATTGTAAAAATGGATACTAAATTTTTGTTTTCAGCCACCAAGTTTTGGGTAATTTGTTATGCAGCAAGATATAATTGCAACAGTGTCTAATTACTCATTTGTGTTATGAAAATTTTGTATGCAAATTATTTTGTATATGGGATATTATTATTAGTCCTAGGTACACTTTATAATTTTGAGATAGCTATCTTTACCGAATTGAAAATACACTAGTAATTTTTCTCAAAATTTTAATTTTCTTGTCATTAACTATAATTTTTCATCCTTCTCTATCCTTTATTACAAGTGATTAAAATTAAACAAAATATGCATTTTGAAGTGTTCCAAACAATGAACAAAAACAAAAAATGAAATTAAGTTACACAGAACATGCATTAGTTTGCTAGGGCTGCCATAACAAAATGCATACATTGTGGGATTTAAACAGAAATGTAGGAGGACCCTGGGCTTGTCTGCCCTCAAACACAACTAGATCACTATCAAATCATTCTATATACCCCAGAAATCAACCTGAAGACTGACAGAATAAACTGCAAAACTAAGGGAAGAGAAGAAACCATATTGAAAAGGGTAATAAGTGTGGAGACATTCTTTAGGGGAAAAATGGAAAACAGGTGCTGCAGAGGGGAGGGACCCCTGGTCTCAGAGAAAGGTGAGAGTGAGAGGAGCACACAGGGGAATGCACAAGGAAACGTTTTCCCAAAACCATTGGCTGGGAAAATGAGAGCGGCTGATTGTTGTGAGTTCTTGCAACAAGCAGGACTTGGAGTTTTAAAGGTCACAGACTTGGCTGCACTAGAGCCCTGATGGCATGGCCCTACTCCTGGAGAGAAGGCAGGCAAACAACCTAGGGGAGTCTGTGTGGAAATAGCTATCTGAAGAACCCCTGGGGCACAGAGGAGAGATATTATTTGCTACTCTAGGAACACTTCCCTGAGAGGCAACATACATGGAGACACCTCTCTGGGGACTAAAGAGCTGGCCAGTGCCATTTCCCTCCCCCATCTCCAGCATAAACACAGGACCACCAGCTGGAAGCAGTACAGGGCTCACAATGGCTGCCTAACCTGCTTACGCCAAGTCACATAGCCCTGTGCTCTGGCAGGACTGCCCCTCAGTCAGGCTTGCCTCAATCCCAGCGCAGTGGGCCCTTTCCCCGGAAGACCAGCACAAACTCCCACCCATGCCACATCTCCCTACCAGAGAGTTCTGTGGGGCAAATGCTGAATAGGAAAAATCTGCAGCCAAGAATACTCTAGCCAGCAAGGCTATCATTCAGAATAGAAGGAGAGAGGAAGAGTTTCCCAGACAAACAAAAATGAAAGGAGCTTGTGACCACTACACCTACCCTATAAGAAATATTAAAAGGGTGTCTTTGAGTGCAAAGGAGAGACCAAAAGCAACAAAGACAAGAAAGGATCAGAGAAAATCTCCAGAAATGACAAAACAAGTAATAAAATGGCACTAAATACAGATCTATCAATAATAACTCTGAATGTAAAGGGACTAAATGCTCCAGTCAAAAGACGTAAGGTGTCAGAATGGATACAGAATGGATACAAACAAGACCCACCTATGTGCTGCCTATAAGAGACTAACTTTAGACCTAAAGACACCTGCAGATTGAAAGTAAGGGGGTGGAGAAATATTTATCATGCAAATGTATGTCAAAAGAAAGCCAGAATAGTAATACTTATATTGGACAAACTATACTCTAAACCAAAGACTGTAACAAGAGATGAAGAAGGGTGCTGTATCATAATAAAGGGGACAATCCAAGAAGAAGATCTAATGATTATAAATAGTCATGCATCCAACATGGGAGCACACAAATATATAAAACAATTAATGACAAACATAAAGGAATTAATTGGTAATAATATAGTAATAGTAGGGGACTTTAACACTTCACTTACATCAGTGGGTGGATCAACTAAACAGAAAACCAACATGGAAGCAATGACTTTGAATGGCAAACTGGACCAGAGGGACTGAAAACCTATTCAGAACATTTCATCCTAAAGCAGCAGAATACACATTCTTTTCAAGAACACATGGGACATTCTCCAGAATACATCACATATTGAATCTTGACAAATCAGGCCTCAACAAGTACAAGAAGATTGAGATCATACCATGCATATTTTCTGACCACAATGCTATGAAATGAAGTCTACCACAAGAAAGAATTTGGAAAGACCACAAATACATGGAGGTTAAACAACATGCTACTAAACAATGAATGGGTCAACCAGGAAACCAAAGAAATAAAAAAATACATGAAAACAGATAAAAATGAATCCAAAATCTTTGGGATACAACAAAAGCAGTCCTAAAAGGGAAGTATATAGCAATACAGGCCTATCTCAAAAAGTAAGAAAAATCCCAAATACACAAACTTACACTTAAAGGAGCTAGAGAAAGAACAACAAATGAAGCCTAAAACAACAGAAGAAGGGAAATAATAAAGTATAGAGCAGAAATAAATGATACAGAAACCAAAAAAAATGGGCGCCTGGGTGGCTCAATCAGTTCAGCATCAGACTCTTGATTTTGGCTCAGATCATGATCTCAGGATCCTGGGATCAAGCCCTGCATCAGGCTCTGCGCTCAGTGGAGAGTCTGTTTGAGCAATCTCTCTTCTTCCCTTCGCCCCTCCCCCTGTTCATATATGCTCTCTCTCTCTAAAATAAAAAATCTTAAAAAAAATAATACAACAAATCAATGAAACTAGGAGCTAGTTCACTGAAAAATTAATAAAATTGATATTCCTTAGTCAGACTTACCAAAACAAAACAAAACAAAACAAAACAAAAGAACAAGAGAAAGGACTCAAATAAATTAAATCACAAATGAGAGAGGAAAAATAACAACACCACAGAAATACAAAGAATTATAAGAGAATATTATGAAAAACTATATGTCAACAAATAGGGCAACAGGAAGAAATAAAAACTTGAACACACTGATAACCAGCAAAGAAATTGAAACAGTAATAAAAAACCTCCCAACAAACAAAAGTCCAGTGTCAGATGGCTTCACAGGTGAATTTTACCAAACACTTAATACCTATTTTTTCTCAAACTATCCCAAAAAATAAAAAAAGGAAGGAAAACTTCCAAACTCATTCTATGAGGCCAGCATACCCTGATACCAAAACCAGATAAAGACTCCAATAAAAAAGAAAACTACAGGGCAATATCCTTGATGAACATGGATGCAAAAGTTTTCAATAAAATACTAGCACATGGAATCCAATACATGAAAATAATTATTCACCATGATCAAGTGTGATTTATTCCTAGGCTGCAAGGGTGGTTCAATATTCACAAATCAATGTGATACATCACATCAATAAGAGAAAGGATAAGAACCATATGATGCTCTCAACAGATGCAAAAAACACATCTGACAAAGTACAACATCCATTCATGATAAAGACCCTCAACAAAGGGTTAGAGGGAACATAATTCAACATAATAAAGGCCATATATGAAAAACCCACAGTTAATATCATCCTTAATGGGGAAAAACTGAAAGCTTTCTCCCTAAGTTCAGGAACAAGACAAGGATGTCCACTCTCACCACTTTTATTCAACATAGTACTGGAAGTCCTAACCAAAGCAATCAGAAAACACAAAGAAATAAAAGGCATCCAAATCAGTAAGGAAGAAGTCAAACTTTCATTATTTGCAGATGACCTGATACTCTATATAGAAAACCCGAAAGACTCCACCAAAAAATTGTGAGAACTGATACACAAATTCAGAAAATCACAGGATACAAAATCAATGTACAGAAATCTGTTACATTTCTATACACCAATAATAAAGCAGCAGAAAGAGAAATTAAGGAATCAATCCCATTTACAATTGCACCAAAAGCAATAAGATACCTAGGAATAAACCTAAACAAAGAGGTGAAAGACCTGTACACTGAAAACTATAAAACACTGATGAAAGAAATTGAAGAGGTCACAAAGAAATAGAAAGACATTCCATGTTCATGGATTCGAAAAACAAACATTATTAAAATGTCTGTATTACTCAAGTGATACACATTTAACGCAATTCCTATCAAAATACCACCAACATTCTTCACAGAGCTGGAAAAAATAATCCTAAAACTTGTATTGGACCACAAAAGACCCCAAATAGCCAAAGCAATGCTGGAGACATCACAATTCCAGACTTCAAGTTATATTATAAAACTGTAGTGCTCAAGACAGTATGGTTCTGGCACAGAAATAGACACACAGATCAATGGAAGAGAAAACCCATAAATGAACCCACAATTATTTGGGCTTTGACAAAGTAGGAATGAATATCCAATGGAAAAAAAGAGCCTCTTCAACAGATGGTGTTGGGAAAACTGGACAGCAACATATGAAAGAATGAAACTGGACCACTTTCTTACACTATCCACAAAAATAAATTCAAAATGGATGAAAGACCTAAATGTGAGATAGGAAACCATTAAAATCCTAGAGGAGAACATAAGCAGTCACCTTTTTGACATTAGCCCTAGCAACCTCTTATTAGATATATCTCCTGAGGCAAGGGAAACAAAAGCAAAAATAAACTATTGGGACTTCACCAAACAAAAAAACAAACAAAAACTTCTGCCCAGTTAACAAAACTAAAAGACAATCTTTGAAATGGGAGAACATATTTGTAAATGACCTACCTGATAAAGAGTTAATATCAAAAATATAGGAAAAACTTATGAAACTCAACACCCAAAAATCATATAATCCAATTAAAAATAGACAGAAGACATGAACAGACATTTTTCTAGAAAAGATATACAGATGGCCAACAGATAAATGAAAAGATACTTAACGTCACTCATCATCAGGGAAAAACAAATCAAAACTACAGTGAGATATCACCTCGTACCCGTCAAAATGGCTAAAATCAACATGAGAAACAACAGGTGTTGGGGAGGATGTGCAGAAAGAGGGACACTCTTGCACTGTTGATGGGAATTCAAGCTGGTGCAGCCCCTCTGGAAAATAGTTTGGAGTTTCCTCAAAATTTAAAAAATAGATCCAGCAATTTCCCTACTAGGTATTTACCCAAAGAATACAAAAAATACTAATTCAGATTTCATTTATTTATTTGACACAGAGAGCACAGGCGGGGGAGCAGCAGGCAGAGGGAGAAGCAGGCTCCCTACTGAGTAAAGAGCCCGATGCGGGGCTCGATCCCAGGACCCTGGGGTCATGACCTGGGCGGAAGGCAGACGCTTCACCGACTGAGCCACGCAGGTGCCCCTACAAAAAATACTAATTCAAAGGGATACATGCACCTTAATGTTTATAGCAGCACTATCTATAATAGCCAAACTACAGGGACACCTCAAATGTCCATCGACTGATGAATTGATAAAGAAGAGGTGGTGTATACAATGGAATATTATTCAGCCACAAAAAAAAAAAAAATGAAATCTTGCCATTTTCAATGACATGGCTGGAGTGAGAGAATATTATGCTAAGCAAAATAAGCCAGTCAGAGAAAGACAAATACCATATGATTTCACTCGTGTATGGAAGCTAAGAAACAAAACAAATGAACAAAGGGGGAAAAAAGAGAGGGAGAGAGAGGCAAACCAAGAAACAGACTCTTAGCTATAAGGGAACACTCTGATGGTGACCAGAGGGAAGGTGGGTAAGGGGATGGGAGAAATAGGTGATGGGGATGTGATGAGCACCGGGTGTTGTATGGAATGTGGAATCACTATATTGTACACCTGAAACTAATATTAGACTGTATGCTAACTAACTGAAATTTAAATAAAACCTTAAAAACAAAGAAAAAGGAAAAAGAAAAGAAACCATACTATGTATAAAAAATAAACAGAATGCATTTCCTCACAATTTTGGAAGCTAACCATCTGAGATCTAGGTGGGGCAAGATTGATTTCTTCGGAGACAATTCTCCTTGGTTTGTATGTAGGTGGCGATCTTCTTCCTGTGTCATCACCTGGTCTCTGTGTGTGCCTGTGTTCTAAACTTTTCTTATAAGGCCATCAGTTATATTGGGTTAGAGCCCAGCCATGTAACCTCATTTTAACTTAGTTACCTCTTCAAAAGTTCTGTTGCCAAATAAAGCCACATGATGAGGTATTATTGGGAATTAGGATTTCAACATCCGAATTTTGAGGAAACACAATTCAGTCCATAAGATAATATAATTTGAAGGTGATCATCTTTACTGAGTTAAAAATAATACTATTATTTTCAAACAATGAACATCAGCAACAAAAACAGTTAAGTTTAACGTAACACAAAGGGAGTTGAAGCTAACTGTTGTTCGGGGTAACTAGGGAAGACATGACAGGTTTTCAATGGGACAAGCCTTTATTATTCCTGGCCACTTTAGATTGCACTGGATTCTCCCTCTAAATTTGCTGCAAAATATAGAAACATAAGAAAACAAAACTTTTCAACCCACATACTAATGTTGAATCCTGGTGTATGGCATGTAGAACACTCTCTTACTAACTGCCCTGGAAGTTTGCAAATTGGCAACAATGTTTTGCAACTACTCCTGTTAAAGAGTGACTGGTCTGTGACTTGCTCTGAGTTTACACAACATCACTCTTGATATGTTTTATTTTTAAGCTTCGCAGCTTCTGTTTTTGATGTTTCTGGGAGCCCAGAAGCCATCTAAATAAGCCTGGAAGAGCCTGCCAGTTGATGTCAGAGAAACCATGTGTAGAGGAGAAGAGCATTCCAAGAAGTACATCCTAAGCCAACCAGTCCCCATATAACCTGATGGCTGACCCCAGACTTGATTGAGCCCATCCAAGAAACCAACTGGGCAACAACCCAGCTGAGGCCAGCCCAACTTGCTAACCCACAGAATTGCAATCTAAATAAAGATTACTATTTTTAAGCCACTAAATATTGTTTTGGAGCAAAAGCTGACACAAGTATATTACCAATTAATTAAAAACAAAAAATATATTATGAGCATATTGAACAGTTTCATTTAATAAATATTGATCTTCTCTGAGGAAATAATGATGATTTTAATTTTTTTGACAGAGGTATCAAGTTATAGGTGAGCAGATAAATTGAATTTTAATAAAAGATTAGGAAAAATAATTGGACAAGTAAATAGAAACTCTTTTCAGGGGCCCCTGGGTGGTGCAATCAGTTGAGCAACCAACTCTTGATTTCAGCTCAGGTCATGATCTCAGGGTTCTGAGATCAAGCCCCATGTCAGGCTCCAAGCTCAGAGAGGAGTCTGCTAAAGTTTCTCTCTCTTTCTCCCTCCATTCCTCCCCACTCTCTCTCCCTCGCAAATAAATAAATAAATCCTTAAAAAAATAGAAACTCTTTTTAGAATTACATTGAGGGGTGCCTGGGTGTCTCAGTTGGGTAAGTGTCTGACTTCGACTCAGGTCATAATCCCAGAGTCCTGGGATCGAGCCCCACGTTGGGCTCCATGCTCGGCGGGGAGTCTGCTTCTCCCTCTGACCCTCCTCCCTCTCATGCTCTCTGTCTCTCATTCTCTCTCTCTCAAATAAATAAATAAGATCTTAAAAAACAAAGGAATTACATTGAACCTATGACATCATGTTTTTGAGTGACCTTGATTCACAGCAAAGGGAACTGTCTATGAGTTGGAACATCAATTGCTCAAAGCCAGAGTCAAAAACTTAAAACCTTTGTCCCAGGTCAAGGTTTGCCCCATTTCAAGCCAGGTCCTTAAGGTGTTGTTTTGTGTTTTATGTTTTCCATTCTATTATGTTATTTTGAGGACAATATTTATTATCCACCAAAATGTTTTTAAATACTTTAAACCAATGAGAGTCATGTTGTATAACATACAGGAAGTTTTTAAATGAAAAACATAATCGCAACCGTGTTCATCCTGCAGAACTTGAATTAAATCAAAGATTAAATAGTAGAATGTAAATGTTAAGTGTTTTGAGTCATTATAATGAATATCTTTAAATGGGAGTATTCTTATCCTGTATCAACAGTAACAACTCTTCTGTCTGGGTAAATGGCAATAATTAATTTTTTTTCAATGAATAATGTACTTTTCACAAGGGAGATAAAAGTGGCGCCATAGAGTTCAAACAAAATGAGGCATACACTATGTTTTGCTTTCATTGTGACTTACAAGTTAAGAGATTCATTCAAATGAAAAGAAATAAGGAACGGAAATAACTCTCCAGGGGTTAAAACGTTCAATGTGATGGTATCCAAACAGCTCTAATGTTTCCTGAGCTGGAGACAAAAACTCAGATTCTCACCCCAAACTGTGGGTGTCCACAGCACACTTTGCTTTTATTGTTCTTTTCCTTTTAAGTTTTGGTGTTTGGTGCTCATCTGTCATTTCTTTGAAAAAAAAAAAATCACAAAATAGAAACAAAATCCCTTCTCTTCAAATGACCCAACACAGTTCCTTAAGAATATTCTGTTCTTTACTGTGAGCCACTGTTCAGAAGCATTTCTTTCTTTCTCTCTAAATGTCGAATCTTGGCAGAAGGATAATGGCAATACTCCTGATAACTATGGTGGAGTAATAATCTGTGTGTTCAGATGTTCTTAACTACAACTGACACTTCCTTATGACTTCACAAGGTGAGTCTGGTGTCAGCTTCACCATCCCACATCAAAGTTCATCTGTGCTGTCATGTGTATTATATAACCCCACAGTGTGTCCCCACACCAGCGTGTTTAACTGAGTTATTCTTTCCTCCATTCAAGTGGAATGCTGGTTGAAAGACAAAATGGAACTGTTTGCATAGACTAAATAATATGTTAGCCACAGTTTTTATTTAAAATTTGTTTTCTCTGTCCAGAAAGACAAATGGTCATTTACTTCTGTATAGTATATGGCACATAGTGACAGTGGTAAAGATGAGAACAGCGAGATGGCATCTTTGCTTATATTTTCCTCAATGTATCATTTATTTGTGCCTTACGGATTCATTAGATGTGTGAGATAACCTTATTATCTAAAGGTTATGAGAAAAAAAAATGTAGAGACCAGCCCCAGTGTCCATCAACTGATGAATGGATAAAGAAGAAGTGGCATATATATATGTGTGTAATATTACTCACCCATAAAAAAGAATGAAATCTTGCCATTTGCAGTAACGTGAATGGAGCAAGAGAGTATATGGCTAAGCAAAACAAGTCAGTCAGGGAAAGACAAATACTAAGTGATTTCATTCATATGTGGAATTTAAGAAACAAAACAAATGAACAAAGGAAAGAGAGAGAGAGAGGAAAAAAAAAAAACAAATCAAGAAACAGACCCTTAACTATAGAGAACACACTGATGGTGACCAGAGGGGTGGTGGGTGGGGAGATGGGAGAAATAAGTGGTGGGGATTACAGAGCGCCTTTGTGATGAGCAGCAGGTATTTTATGGAAGTCTTGAATCTCTATATTGTACACCTGAAACTAATATTAGACTGTATGTTAACTAACTGGACTTTAGATAAAAACAAAAATGTAAAGGCAGTATGTAGGGGAAAAACAGAAAAGAGAAACACCATGTTTCAGTAGAAAAAAAATGTGCGGAGTGGAAGAAGAATGTCCACTTCCTCATGCGAGCTTGGTAATGCTAAAGGAGACTGTTGACCATTGACATTCTTCCCTGGAAAACACTGAAAGTGAGAACCAAACAGCAGCAGCAAGTCAGAATACAGAAGCTTTCAGGTATTTGAAGAGACACTGATGAGTATTCTGGCTAACTTCTGCATGGGCTAAAATAGAAATTAATGAGGAAACTCATACAGGAAAATTATTAGCAAAGGAAAGAAAGAATGTTTCCATGGCGTATTTTTAGATATATATAAATAAATGAATTCAAGAAGGCTATGTGTCTCTTATGAGTCTGAAATAATCAGATAGCATTACCACATTTGAATTTCTTGAATATGTGGATGAAAAACTCTGAAGTATTTTAATACTTTTTCTGCAGTAGTAGATATCCACACTCCTTTTTAATTCTATCAGCATGTTCTATCTACTCTTACAGGTGTAATTTTCCCCACTTTCAGGTATAATTGTTACAGAAGACACAATTAGAGCAAGAAGTTTCCTTTATCAAACAGATTGGGTCAGAATACAGGCCAGGAGCATGAGCTTTAAGGTTTGCACTCTAGATTCTGGGTCTAAGTTAGGTGGAATGCTTATCCAAAAGTGGCTAAAAATGGAAAGAATCAGAGGTTGAGTGAATTTGGGAAAGGAGTGCATAAAATCAGACACTAAAAACATCATTCTAATCATCAAGTCCAAATGAGGAAGAAGTGCTAAGTATCAAAGGCGAGGTCAAACAGTTGAATTCTAGGCCAATACTTCAAAAAACAAAAAAAAAATAGAGTGAAGATATAATCAAACCCAACCGTTTTAAACATGGCTAAAGGCTTTCAAGCTCATTTCTTCCATTGCTTTACGATCTATTTAAATGTTTAAGCAAGTTTTGTTGTGTTTTCTTTTGGGGTATTTGTTTTTTGTTGGAATCACTATAGCACAGTCCTATCTGTGTTGAGAAAAACAATTTTTGTTTTTTTCTGAGGTGCTGCCTAGAGTTAAACCCACAAAAATTAATCACCTCCACACCAACCACCTTTGAAGTAGTAAGCCCTTGGTACCCTGCTCTCTATCTCTAGCTGGCTCATGACCTGGGATGGAGGATTGCCCTTCTTCTAGGTCAATGCACACTCCTCCCCACCTAACCCCATTTACGGAATTTGTAAGTAATAACACTTGTGACTTTACTTCCTTTCTGTGAATGTATTGAAACTGTGCTTTCAATCAAAAGGACCCTGGGGGTTTTCACTTCTTGAAAGTGGGAGTTTGGATGCAGAGGAAGCTACCTGCCAACCCCCTGTGGATGGCTTGTGCCTACTAAATCAGCTGATCATCATCCTCATATTTTTTTAAGTTTATTTATTTATTTATTTGAGAGTGAGAGCACAAATGGAGGGGGAGGGGCAGAGGGAGAGGGAGAAGCAGATGCCCCACTGAGCAGGGAGCCCCACACAGGGCTCAATCTCAGGACCCCGGGATCACAACCTGAGCCAAAGGCAGACGTTTAACTGCCTGAGCTACCCAGGTGCCCCCCACCTTTTTAAGATTTTTTTTTAATATCAATTTTTTTTATTATGTTATGTTAATCACCATACATTAGTTTTTGATGTAATGTTCCATGATTCATTGTTTGCGTATAACACCCAGTGCTCCATTCAGTACGTGCCCTCTTTAATACCCATCACCAGGCTAACCCATCCCCCCACCCTCCTCCCCTCTAGAACCCTCAGTTTGTTTCTCAGAGTCCATCGTCTCTCATGGTTCACCTCCCCCTCCGATTTCCCCCCCTTCATTTTTCCCTTCCTACTATCTTCTTTTTTTTTTAAAACATATAATGTATTATTTGTTTCAGAGGTACAGGTCTGTGATTTAACAGTCTTACACACACACACACACACAAAGATTTTTTTATTATAACCCACATATTCTTAATTCAGTACATCAGCTCCAGCATCCAAACATACCAGGGCACTAGAATTGTATCCTATATAGACCTACCTGAGGAGCCTTTAACAAAGACAGATACCTGGACCTTATCTCCAGAAATTTTGATTCAGGAGACATAAAATCTGCCTTTTATTTAATAAACTCTTTAAAATCCTTGGTGCCATTTTCCCATCAATTATACTGAGAAAAAAAAATGGTGTCATGGGTAGAGGTATAAACTTTGAAATCAGATTGCCTTTGAAGTCTAACTTTACCACCTATTAAATGTGTGATTTTGGACCTTTCTAACTCTGATTTTCATTAACTATAAAATAGGTTAAATAATAACTGCTTCATGATTTTAATGGTGAAGTTAGGTGACATACATGTGCGTGGCATGGCATATGGTCTACATTATTTTATAGATAGCTATGAACATAGGTGAATCAACCTTGTTTAACAAAAAATAAAGAGAAAAAGAGGACAAATGCAGGATGTAAATCCTTAACTGCCCTAAACCCATATCCTGAGTTTGCCTGATTCCTTCTCAGTATTCCTTCTAGGTGTCATTTATCATATCCCTCTACCTGTAAGATTTCTTATAAACTGGATTTTAGATATAAAGTCTTAATTATTTTATGTTCAACATGTTTGGGAACACTGAGAATTTAACTATATAGGGAAAATATTTTAATCATCTTTCCCATGTGTTTATTAGCAGTAGGCATTATGAAGTACCTATGAATGATTTTATTATAAATCCCACCATCAACAATCACCTCACCTCCTCCTTCCAGCAAAAACCGCTTAGTCTCTGATGCAAAACAATAATAATAATAGAATTTGATAATTCTAAGAAAAGATTACAAGTTCCACAGAATCGTAGAATACTCATCAAGCACTTTTTCTTTCCTGCGTTTCCTTGTATTTGAAGTGAAAGGAAAATGAAAATGGTCCTAAGATTCATGGTAAGGTGTTCAACTGACATAAATTTAAGTCTCAGAAAAATTAGTGTAAGCAATTAAGTGGGTGTGGAATCTCCTTGCTATCCATATATAAAGTGAATTGTTACTTTTGTGTATGTACATTAGCTTGTGTCTACCTAATCATGGGGTTGTGAATGATAATTTCTTAAATTGACATCGCCTTTATAATTTTATATTCCCTGGATCTTTAAGTATGGAATCAATTTCCTTAAATATTTGGTCAATTTAGTGAGAAAAGTGACATTAAAAAGAAAGGATTTAAGAATAATTTGAAATCCTGTATAAGAGTGATTTTCAAAGTAATATAAAGGCCCATAGATGGACTTCAAATGCCCTCCTGATAAAACTTCAACTGGATAAATAAACATATCTTTTCCATTTTTACTGGGAAATTATGCATAATTCTCACTCATTCTTCATATTACAAAGATCTACCTACTGGTAAACTAACCAGTTAATGGTTGCTAAAATATAATATTCTTAAGCTAAAATAGTCAATTAAGTGCTTATGATTGTTTGTGTGTTTTAAATAATATAAAGTCCACTATATAACTCATGTTATCTTACAACTAATATAAGTTTAATAAAATTAGTAGGTTATTGTTGTTTATATTGCATTTTTTACATATATGAGTTCAAGTTTTCTAATGGTATGGATAGGAAACAATTTATGTATGTTTCTCTCTGAATTATTTTTCTACTGAGACAAGGGTATACACGGGGTACATAGGTCTTTTGACTTTGAGAATTGACAGACAGGAATCATGGTATCTTGGGTTTTTTTCTAGACCTGACTGTACATCTATGGGGTAGTGTGAGCCTTTGGACAAATAGCTTTAATTTCCCCCCACTTTAGGGGTCAGTTTTTCACTTGCAATGTGAGGGGATTGAACTGAATGATCTTTGTTTATTGCAGTGTATATTTCTGTGACAGGACAGATTCATATAAGATGTGTCAGTTGAAAAAAAAAATCAAGATAGCTAATTAGATCAGCCTAATGAGAAACAAAATAACATCAGTAATGTGTTGTTTTCACGGTTGTGACATTGTTGCCACAAGCTGCTTCTCCCTTTTAATAAAACTACTTGATTTCAAGTTCTTGTAAAGACAGCAATACTGTGTCTGATTGTAAAAGATATCTCAAGTATAAATCCTGAAAGCTAGTGAACAACTCCGGAGAGGAAACATGTAAGAAAGTACAAATGGAAATATCAAACAAAACAAAAAATTATTACTAGCAACCAAATGTGGCACTTTTCAATTCTCATCAAAATATTATGAACATTAGTAGACACTTTGGCAACAGTTTAATTCCATGCATCTCAAACTGGGGCAACATCCCCAGAAGGAACATTAAATTACAATATGGAGTATCAGCTGGGAACATCAGATTTTCAATGATTCTGTGATGAAATTTTGGACTTCTGTACTAAAATTAAATCAGGAGTTGAAACTGGTCAAGCTTTCTTCTTCTTTTTTTGGGAGAGGGAGGGTATGGTGGGACAAATGTTATCTGTATATATCATGAGTGATGGCAAATGTTGGTACGTCTATGCCTTTGGGGAACCTATTGGTAGAGCTAATGTCCCATAGAGAAGATAATGTTCCTCAACACATTTCAGAGGCTCATCTAACTAGTCACCTTACTAACCTGTGAATTATTAATTTTTTATTACACAAAATCTACTGCTCCTCAGAAACCAATTTATTTTTTTGCTGAACTAATGCTTGATTGAATATCGGCTTACAAAGATGGGGCTAACTATAGCTCCATCTCCCTCCATCTCCCACTCTTTGATAAAATAAAATTAATGCAAGTTCTAGGAGTTAATTTATTTCTTAATTTTGTAATATTCTTCATTTAACCATTTATAGGATAATATGTCTTAAATTCTAATTCTAAACACTGAAAGGCAGAGAAGGGAAAACAGAGAGATGGTAGTGTAAGTGTGAAGTCAATTTAAAAGAAAAGAAAACAGGGGCACCTGGGTGGCTCAGTCAGTTGAGCATCTGACTCTTGGTTTTGGCTCAGATCACGATCTCAGGGTCCTGAGATTGAGCCTTGCTTGGGTTCCACACTCAGTGGGGAGTCTGCTTGAGACTCTCTCTCTCCCTCTGCCCCTCTCCCTGCTCTCTCTCACTCTAAAATAAATAAATAAATCTTAAAACAAAACAAAACAAAACAAAACAAAATGACCTGAAACCATTGAATTTTGATAGGCATAGCATTCATTGTCCCTGAGGTTCCACACAGTGATTTGACAATGAAATGATGGTATCCACCAGAGATAAGTCTATATTAAGTCTAGCTGTCACTCCAAAAGCTTAGGATATACCTGTTTACTTATTTTAGATATGGATTTTCTATTAGAGAAGATTCAAGTGAGTCTAAATCTTGCCAATTTTCGTGATCTCTCCTGCAGTAACATTTAAGAATCACATATTCACATTTTGAATAAAAATTGTTTACAGCTAAAATGAAAATTTTTGGCTAGGGACAAGGCAAAGATATTAAAACCAACATATAAACATTGATCTTTTTTTAATATCACTTTCTGAATTATATATAAGATGAAATTTAAGTCATAGGAGAAAATTTGGTGAATCTTGAGGCTTTGTGATATGCACAAATATTTTTTGACTCAAGAGGAGGCATATGTGGTTTTAATAAGTTGTACTCATCACATCACCATAACACTATAACTTTTATGTGCATAAAAGTCATTTTGGACAATTGATGGAAAGACTGGATTTAATTTATTTATCTTACATTTGAATGAAATAGAGACATTCATTTTCATTGGTCAAAATGAAGAGATCTATGAAGATATGTTCATTTTCTAGTATTTCATAATAAAATAATTGGTAAAGAATTTTTCAAGTATATGTCAATATTGTATGCTATATCATCTAGAAAAACACATACAGACCTACACAATGGTATACAAAAGTAGTGAGGTGGCAGCTTGAATCAATGGAATTACACAGTTTGAAGATATTTTCAGTCATTCCATTGTTCATAAGTACTTTGTCTCAAAAATCTTTCTTTTTCTATTTTTTCAATGGGCTCAATGGAATGGTGATAAAGTTATAAAAAAATCAGAAGTTTGTGCTCAATGGAATGATGATAAAGTTATAAAAAATGATGATAAAGTTATAAAAAAATCAGAAGTTTGTTATAGAGAACAAACAGATGGTTACCAGAGGGGATGTGGGTGGGTAGATGGGTAAATAAGTGAAGGAGATTAACAATACACTTACTCTGATGAGCACTGAGTAATGTATGGAAATGTTGAATCACTATATTGTACACCTGAAATTAGTATAACACTGTATGTTAACTAGACTGGAATTAAAACAAAATTTTAAAAACTAATAATTAAAAAATGAGGGGTTTGTGTATTTTTATTTTAGGCTAATCTGTAATAAATAGGAGGCTTACTTTGTTAACCAAATGTGTACAATGTTTTAGCCGGGAAGACAGACTGAATTTTTCAGATCAAGTTTCAATTGTTAATTTTCTTAAGAAAAAAAAAAATCACTGTAGTAGGTAAGCATCTGGACTAGTTAAATAAACACATACTCATATTAATGATACATAGTGGCTTACAGAGTCACTGTAAGATATTTTTCCCCAAGTCTGGATAATCTTGAGCCAAATCAACATGTCAAATCCATAAATTTTTGGAACTCTACAGAAAAGAATATATATTTTTGAGAGTTGGGTAAAGGGAAAATATTTTATTAAGAGCACACTGTCAGGCTCTGCAACAGGCATTGAAATAGAAAGATAAGTAAGATACAACTATTACCAAAGAATAGGTTTCTTCTATTTAATATGAGAAAACACTTTTAAATTAACATATTTTTATAGCAAAATTGAAAAAATATTTAAATTTTTAGTTTAGTACAATCACTATAATGATAAAAATAGTTTTATACCCAAGCAAAACAGAGCTGATTGTTACAAGCTTTGTCTGCAGAAATGATTCATTGAAAGCTTCAAAGAAGCAAAAAAACAAAAAACAAAAAAACAAAAAAAAATCTTCAAAGAAGCAATTATAAGGAGTTGATTTTGAAGGCTCCATTGAACTTCACGAGGAGGATGCAGAGGAGAATATTTTGCCTAACTGAATCAACAAAGGAATTAAACAGCCAAATAATTTTAGGTAGTGCAAATTACTACTACTACTATTATTATTAATTATTATGGACTAGTGTGCTTGGGAGTAGAAGCCAAGTAGACTTTTGGGAATTGAGTCTGAAAAACCAGAAAGGTAGTCTAAGTATCTCTGACATGCCAAGGCAGCTGAATCCTAAATGTGATGGGAAACCATTGACTGTTTGTAAGAAAGGAATAACATAATTAGATTTGCATTTTAGAAAGATGATTTTGTCAGTATTTAGAAGAGTCTAAGGTAGGAGCTTGTTCCAATCATCCAGTTAAGTCCTTCTACGCACTACCTCATTAGCCTTAAAGATGACAATGGGCTTATTTACAACCATCACTATGGCCATAGACTGGTATCATAAAACAATAATAATAATAATAATAATAATCTTAAGGACTCTCTTACATGGTTATACTTTACTCCAATGGCTCATGGAAAAAGATGCATTGCTTGACTTGCATTTTGACATATAAATCACATGACATCAGCTTAGATGGACTGATTATAAAAAATGTTTTACAATATTATTAAGAACAAATAATGGGGGTGTGGTATGATAAATGCAATGTGTATCACAGTCTTTTCTTTATTTTTCTGTTTTACAGTCTTTCATGGGAAGTTCAAAGGATCAATATATCACACAACCCCACCCTAGGCAGTCTTTTCCACCCCATCTGCCAATCCAAATGTTAACTTGTAGAAACAATAGAATGGCCCTCTTAGTAGCCAAACTATGGCAGTGGTTTTTCATCAGAACACAAACTATTACTATGTAATGCAATAGACATCTGGTATTCAGTCTAGGAAAGCAAAGCTCTGAAAAAGAAGTGAGAACAAATAAGAGGGGGAATTGAGTAAACACAATACAAGACATTAATTTCAGAATATCAGATTTCAGTGTTTCTTTCTAAAAATAAAATCACTGTAAACTAAGTGAGCCTTCAGCTCAGGAGAGAGTTGGTAAAGGCTGCACTGAGGCATGATCTACATAAACAATCCATTTTCAGGTCCTTTGAACCCTGAACTGAGCTTAAAGCTGTAACAAATGTTGAAATATTCTTTTGTTTGTTTGTTTTTTTGTTTGGTTTTTAGGGAGTGAGAGCATGTGAGCGGCAGGGGGCAGGAGAAGAGGGAGAGAGAATCTGAAGCAGGCTCCACACCCCGTGCAGAGCCCAACACAGGGCTCGATCTCATGACTCTGAGATCATGACCTGAGCTGAAATCAAGAGTCAAATGCTTAATGGATGGAGCCACCCAGGCACCCCAACAAATGCTGAAATATTCTTAAGTGATGGGTAGTGGTATGGTTAGATAAGCTTCCTTGGCCCTACTCTTGGTCACAGCTGCTCCCTGTCCCTCCCACTGAAAGCAGATAACCTACATGTTTCCAAATGATGGGTGTTTGACTCTACTCCACCTAAGAATTCTGGGACAACATGGGGGCAGGGAACTAATTGCTCATATCAAAGCAGGTGTGAGCCAAGAATCATACTCAAATTACTGACTTTCAATATTTTGGAAATTACTAAGTATAATAGAAAAAAATCAATGAAAAGACTTGCATTGCAGTTCTAAATATGGTCTGCTACTTTCTAAATTTATATCTCTGAGAAAGAGAGAGATACTTGTACATCATATTTTTTGTAGCATAAAAAAATGTATCTGTAAAACAATGCAGTTGATTTTAGCTCAAATAATACATTATATGTTAAAAACAAAAAAGAAGAAGATAGCAGGAGGGGAAGAATGAAGGGGTGAAATCGGAGGGGGAGACGATCCATGAGAGACTATTGGGAGATGAACTATGAGAGACTATGGACTCTGAAAAACAAACTGAGGGTTCTGGGGGGGGATGGGTTAGCCTGGTGATGGGTATTAAAGAAGGCACGTTCTGCATGGAGCACTGGGTGTTATACGCAAATAATGAATCATGGAACACTACATCAAAAACTAATGATGTAATGTATGGTGATTAACATAACATAATAAAAAAATACTAAAAAAAAAAGAGTTTATCTCTGCATGTATATTTTAGAAACTAAGAACGTGCAAGGATATTATAATTAAATGACAGAATTTTTATATCTTTAATATGTTGAATCTCAATTTTAAATATTAATTAATATATTTGCTAATTATCATAGTGATTTCATACTGAGCAAAGGTAAATTCTGAAATAAAATAAAGAATCCACAATAAAGCACAAAAGCCTTCTAAAAAGCATAACTGAAAATTTTTCAATGCCTCACTGAACTTTGAATTTTCTTCATATTAGTTTCACAATCCATGAACTCTTAGAAGCATTAATTAATTCATTCATTTATATGCTTCTTCATTCACTCAGTCACTTGCCAAATTCTTCAGTTCACCATGTGCTGTGACCGATACAAAACTGAATAATATGTTTTCTTTGATGAAAAGCACACTGACAATTCTGACAAAAGAAAGCTGAGAGCAAAAGAGCAGAGACAAAAAAAAAAAATTAAAATTAGGAACAAGGCACAAAGAATGTAACAAACTGAGAGTATTTAGTGCAAGGACAAAAAAGGTATTCACACGTCAATACATTGTGAGGGTAAATTTTCATACAAAAATGTGTTCAAACAGTTATTAGCCTTGCATCAAATTAATATAAATGTGTAAGGGGGGTAACATTTAATTAGAATCTACTAGCACAGAATTATGATTCCCAATTTACTGAGTTTCAAAGAGGTTAAATAATTTGGCTAAAGTTTCAAAACTACAAAGGATGGTCAACTACTATGAAAAACCCAACTTTTCTAATTTCAAAGCCTCTATCCCTTGGGCACTATGGCTTTTTATTTTTATTTTATTTTTTTAAAGATTTTATTTATTTATTTGAGACAGAGAGAAGAGAGAGAGAGAGCACTTGAGAGGGGGGAGGGTCAGAGGCAGAAGCAGGCTCCCTGCCGAGCAGGGAGCCCGATGAGGGACTCGATCCAGGGACTCCAGGATCATGACCTGAGCCAAAGGCAGTCGCTTAACCAACTGAGCCACCCAGGCGCCCACTATGGCTTTTTAAAAAGGAAACAAATTGTTTGGTATTTGTCATTATTAGAAGAATGCACTTATGTAGAACACCTTTCCCTCTGGCACTGCCAGATAAAAAGGCTACCATACTCTTTAATAATATCAATACTAATAAGGATTTTTAAAATGTCTTAAGGTTTAAAAAGGGAAGGTTTGTCAATGTGAACCCTTCTGCTTCTGTTACATCTATGAGTCCAGTGTAAAAAGTTTCACTTAATTTCCAATTGGTCTTCTGCTCTGACCTGTGACCTCTTTTCTTCTCTCTCACCTTTTAATATTCCAATAATTTTAGATTATGGAAACTTTGCAAAAATAGAGTGAGAGTGAGAGTTTCTACAAACACTTCCCTACGTTTGCCCTAATGTTACCATTTACATAACTGCAGTGCAATGATCAAAACTAGGAAAGTTATGTTGGTATAGTACTGCTCCTGACTAAACTACAGATCTTATTCAAAATTCCCTGGTCTTTCCAATAATTCCTTTGTTGTTTCAGGATCCCACATTGCATTTAGTTTTTATGTCTCTTTAGTCTACTCCAATCTGTGACAATCCCTCAGCTTTCCTTGTCTTTCATGAATGATGTTGATGCTTTTGAAGAGTGCTGGTCAATTATATTGTAGAATTTATTCCACAATTTGTGTTTGTCTGATGTCTTTTTTATGATTAGACTGGCATTACACATTTGAATAAGAATACAAAAGATGTGATGTTTCGTCCTTCCCAATACATCATATTAGATGTCTTACTACTCATGATGTTAAACTTGATCATTTATTATCAAGTTTTTGGTATATCAAGGTATTGTTTTCTGGGTTCCTCCACTGAAAGCTTCTATATTCCCTTTTTTTCAATAAATATCTTGGGAATGGGGCACCTGGATGGCTCAGTCAGTTAAGGGTCTGCCTTCAGCTCAGATCATGATCCCGGAGTCCTGGGATCGAGCCCCACTTCCGGCTCCCTGCTCAGCAGGGAGTCTGCTTCTCCCTCTCCCCTTGCCCCTCTCCCTCTCCCCCCCCCATTTGTGCTCTCTCTCAAATAAATAAATAAATTCTTTTTTTAAAGATTTTATTTATTTATTTGACAGAAAGAGACAAAGCAAGAGAAGGAACACAAGCAGGGGGAGTGGGAGAGGGAGAAGCAGGCTTCCCACTGATCAGGGAGCCCGATGCAGGGCTCAATCCCAGAACCCTGGGATCATGACCTGAGCCGAAGGCAGATGCCTAAAGACTGAGCCAACCAGGTGCCCTAAATAAATTCTTAAAAAAAATAAATATCTTGGGAGAAGATACTTTGAGACTATTCAAATATCCTATTTTCCCTCAAAATCTCCATCTCTTAGCACATGCATGACATTGGATAAGTTACTTAAATTCACTGCCTCAGTTTCTACATATTTAAAATAGAGATAATAATTATCTCTATTACATAGAGTTTTGTAAGTATTAAATAAAGCATCTCATATAAAGAGCTTAGAAAAAATGTCTCGCATATAGTAAGCATTCTTTTAAATGTCAATATTGAGCAATCTGAAGGATAAAAAAAGTTAAAAAATAAAAGAGCACAAAAATTCTGATTGGCCAAGGAATCATGGGCAGTAGGAATCATGTAATCTTTGAAAGACTGAAAGAACGCTGAAATGGTGGGAAACAGAGCAGAGCAGAGAGAAAAGCATTCTGAGATGAAGCTGCAGGGTTTGGAAAGGCGTTATTAACAATGCCTTATCCTAAGGCATTATTCTATTCTAGCAAATATAAAAGATCCTAAGGATGGCCTTTTAATAATTTTTTTAAATTTCTTTAAAGATTTTATTTGTTTGATGGAGAGAGAGCTTGAGTGGTGGCGAGGGGCAGAAGGAGAGGCAGGTTCCCCACTGAGCTGGGATCCAGACCCAGGGCTCAATCCCAGGACCCTGGGATCATGACCTGAGCCCAATCGAGCCACCTAGGTGCCCCAGCCTTTTAACAATTTTAAAACCAAGCAGTAACATGGTCTGATATTTAGTTTAAAAATATTCTGTCTGTAATCTGGGTAGTATTTTGGAGGTACAAAAGAAGACCTGGCAAGATCAGTTAGGACGTCAAAATATTGGATATTGGACAGGAATAACTACAATAGAAATAAAGAAATGTAAACAGAACTAGCCATCTTCCTTTACAATGCGTTCCTCTCTCTGCATTTTCTCCTTTACAGGAAGTGCCAGCCATTTGCCAAAACTAGCAACTGGATGCTACCTTAGTATAACTCTTTCTGGATATAGAATGTGAAATGTTCGATATTTCCTCTTTTACCTTCATAGTAATCCCACGACATAATACTTTTATTATATGGATTTTACAAATAAGGAAACTGAAGTTCAAAAAGGTTAAGTCATCCAATACAGTCCAGACCAAACCAATCTAATCAACCACCAAATTTTGTTCATTCTGTATCCTAAGTATTTCTTTTTCTTTCTTTCTTTTTTTTTTGAGAGAGAGAGAGAGTGTGAGAGTGTGGGGGAGGGGCAAAGGGAGAGAGAGAGAGAGAGAATTTTAAGCAGGCTCCATGCCCATGGAGAGTACTAGACAGGGCTTGATCTCATACCCTGAGACCATGACCTGAACCAAAATGAAGAGTCAGTTGCTTAACGAACTGAGCCACCCAGATGCCCCTGTATCCTCAGTATTTCTCAAATAATGTCTCCCTCCCTTCATCTCCATTTCTACTAGCTTGGCTCAGGCTTCCCCAGTACATCCTTCAATTTCCTTCTAACTTAATTACTTCTAGCATTGCCACTCTCCAGCCCATTCTGCATTTGAAACCAGAATGATTACCCTAAAGATCAAATCTGGGCATCTTCCTCCCCTGCTTAAAACCCCTTCTTGTTTCTCCGTGGCTCACAGGGCAAAGAGCAAACACCCTAGTGCTGATAAATTCACTCACATCCTCTCCAGCCTCCTCCACCAGCAACCTCTCTCCCCACTTTTACTTTTATCCGCATTCCTTTCTTTATCATTCCGTGTACCAACCAATTGCAAGAACCGCAGTTCCTCTGAATTAACCCTACTCCCAGCTGTTGGTATTTGTGCACACCGGTAACCCTGTTCCTGGTACTTCCTCAACCCATTTCTTCACTTAGGCAAATCGTTTCATTGATCCGGGGTTTAGTGATGAATTTTCCTCTTCTAAGAAAGCTTCAATCTCTCAAAAAACTAAATTTATGCCTCTTAGGTAATCCCACATATCTTTTACTTACATCTATCACTATGCTTCATACTATATATTCCCTATATATTCTTCTAGGAATCCTATTCTCCTTCCTCTAAATGGTAGCTTCTTCAATAGTAGGGTAGTGTCTATCTTGTTCATCATTGTATTATTAATACCTTGTACAGTGTACATCCCACAATAGGTGCTAAATATATAACTCTAAATAATTGGTTTCAATTTGACAACTAGGATGGCTGAATGAGTAAATTAAATAATAAATATACACACAAAATAATTGCAGTGTTTATTTTTCAGTAACAGTATAAATAGCAAATATTAGTGAAGTTAAGGAAATTTCAGAAATGTTTGTTAATACAATATGGACATCTCTATGTGTATAAATCAATAAGTTGCAAAAACCAATTAAAAACATATTTACCCGTCTGAAATAAGATGCATTTTTCTATTTCTCATTCTAATCTAGTTCATGAATAGCTATATAATGATGACCACCATTAAAATATGATGCCAGGCTCCATAGATCTTCAATTGTTCTTTTATGCTAACAATTTAGAGAGTGACTTCCTGTTAGCTCCAAATTCATGGCTTTCTATTTTTATTGGATTCCCCTTTCCAGAAGCAAGAGCTAGAGTGTAATCAATCATGGTTACTGATCTTTAGCCCTAGCATTCCATAATTTGGTTGCTAAAAATGCTTTTATTCCCCTGGAACAGGCAGATTATGAGTGCGTTCCTTGGCTCATTAGCCATGAGCCGGAAGTGGCATGAGCAAGAGGGTAACATGGAGAGACAGTAGGTCTGGCATTAGAAATGGCAGCATCAGGAGTCTCAGCAGGGGTGACAGCATTTCGAGACACTTCACAAGCATCGTGTCATGAGTCCAACCTGTTCAGGTCTCTCCTGCCTAGAGAGGCTGGTTCTTGATTAATATCAAGTCAAGTGTTTTGTCCTTGTAAGGTTTTACTTAGTAAGCCTGAGGTTGAAGATGAATTTTCCTTTTATCTCTGAATATTTTATCTTTCACCTGTAGACTGAGGGCCTTTTCTCCCACAAGTGAGTTCCAGTATGCTAAATCTCTTTTGATTTAACAGTTGTCTATTAAAAAGGATTAGATGAACAAGATAAATTCAATAAAATTATAGATGAAGATAAAATAATTTATGTTCAGTGTCCATATCTAAGAGTAAAATTGAGTTCCTCTTCTAGAGTGGAATTTTAACATGCAAGGAATTTTAATCTGTCACTGAAGCTAGGTGGAGCATGTCCCGAAATTGTCATCTTGATAGGGTAAGTAGCTGTTGTGTGATATGCATGAGCAGAAGTCCTGTAAGTCGGGATATTAGGTTTGTGGTTAATGTCACCTCTGCCTGTGTGACCTTAGCCAATTCATTCAAATGCTTTGAGCCTCAATTGCCTTGGTGATAATCAACTGTGTTCCTGTTGCCAGTAACAGACAGACACGATTTCTCTTTGATGATGGGAGTTTAGTATAAGGCTTTGTGGTGAAACGTCATGGTACAGGAAACTGTGTCAGCAATTTTATAATAGCCCAGGTTCTGGAGTTTCAAAACTAGAATGAGGTAGCTGAGAGAGAAATAGAAAAATAATTAAACATCATATAGGATGAATCCAGTGTTCTTATCGTTAATACCTAATATTAACATTGTCAAGATATATCATATGGCTAGGTAACTTTATCACCATGCAATATGGACCATCCTCATTAGAGACAGTTTTGTACCAAGCCATCTCAAAGGCTATTGGCTTTATTATGATCTGTCTAAACAGGTTGCCTTTGACTCACAAACCTAGTCTTCCCACAATCACTTGTGGCCAGAATAGCTTCAAATTCACTAGTGAACATGATAGGTTATTGTACTTTGTTCAGAAAAAAAGCATTTGGGGGCAGTTTCCTCAGAAGAGGACTGAGTATGCTTTCCTTTTGATAAAAGTACCAAATTCATAGGTTGGCCATGAATATTTATATATTTTATATATACATATATATAATTTTTATATATAAAGGTTTATATGTATAGTTTATATATATAATTTATACATGAAAAATGCATGTACACTTAATTGTAAAATATTAGGGAAGATGTGAGTGATTATTACAAAATGATAAGCAAGAGATTTCTAAGAGTATTATGTTTTCTAATGTATTATCAGCTGTAGGCAAAGAATCTCATTTAGTGGATTAAAATATATTCAATTTTAATTATTAAGGTCCCAATTAGAGTCACGTTTTCTTCCTTTTTTTAAATTAATTTGTTATTTTCTATTGTTATGTTAATCACCATACATTACATCATTAGTTTTTGATGTAGTGTTCCATGATTCATTGTTTGTGCATAACACCCTGTGCTCCACGCAAAACATGCCCTCCTTAATACACATCACCAGGCTAACCCATCCCCCCACCCCCCTCCCCTTTAGAAAAACCCTCAGTTTGTTTTCAGAGTCCATCGTCTCTCATGGTTCATCTCCCCCTCCGATTCCCCCCTTCATTCTTCCCCTCCTGCTATCTTCTTCTTTTTTTTTTCTTAACATATATTGCATTATTTGTTTCAGATGTACAGATCTGTGATTCAACAGTCTTGCACAATTCAGAGCACTCACCATAGCACATACCCTCCCCAATGTCTATCACCCAGCCACCCCATCCCTCCCACCCCACCCCCCACACCAGCAACACTCAGTTTGTTTCCTGAGATTAAGAATTCCTCATATCAGTGAGGTCATATGATACATTTCTTTCTCTGATTGACTTATTTTGCTCAGCATAACAACCTCCAGTTCCATCCGCATTGTTGTAAATGGCAAGATTTCACTCCTTTTGATGGCTTCATAATATTCCATTGTATATATATACCACCTCTTCTTTATCCATTCATCTGTCGATGGACATCTTGGCTCTTTCCACAGTTTGGCTATTGTGGACATTGCTGCTATAAACATCAGGGTGCACATACCCCTTTGGATCCCTACATTTGTATCTTTGGGGTAAATACCCAGTAGTGCAATTGCTGGATCATACGGTAGCTCTATTTTCAACTTTTTGAGGAACCTCCATACAGTTTTCCAGAATGGCTGCACCAGCTTGCATTCCCACCAACAGTGTAGGAGGGTTCGCCTTTCTCCGCATCCCCGCCAACATCTGTCATTTCCTGACTTGTTAATTTTAGCCATTCTGACTGGTGTGAGGTGGTATCTCATTGAGGTTTTGATTTGGATTTCCCTGATGCCGAGCAATGTTGAGCACTTTTTCATGTGTCTGTTGGCCATTTGGATGTCATCTTTGCAGAAATGTCTGTTCATGTCTTCTGCCCATTTCTTGATTGGATTATTTGACCTTTGGGTGTTGAGTTTGATAAGTTCTTTATAGATTCTGGATACTAGCCCTTTATCTGATATGTCATTTGCAAATATCTTCTCCCATTCTGTCGGTTGTCTTTTGGTTTTGTTGACTGTTTCCTTTGCTGTGCAAAAGCTTTTTATCTTGATGAAGTCCCAATAGTTCATTTTTGCCCTTCCTTCCCGTGCCTTTGGTGATGTTTCTAGGAAGAAGTTGCCGCGGCTGAGGTCGAAGAGGTTGCTGCCTGTGTTCTCCTTTAGGATTTTGATGGACTCCTGTCTCACATTGAGGTCTTTCAACCATTTTGAGTCTATTTTTGTGTGTGGTGTAAGGAAATGGTCCAGTTTCATTCTTCTGCATGTGGCTGTCCAATTTTCCCAACACCATTTGTTGAAGAGACTGTCTTTGTTCCATTGGACATTCTTTCCTGCTTTGTCAAAGATGAGTTGACCATAGAGTTGAGGGTCCATTTCTGGGCTCTCTATTCTGTTCCATTGATCTATGTGTCTGTTTTTGTGCCAGTACCATACTCTCTTGATGATGATAGCTTTGTAATAGAGCTTGAAGTCCAGAATTGCGATGCCACCAGCTTTGCTTTTCTTTTTCAACATTCCTCTGGCTATTTGGGGTCTTTTCTGGTTCCATACAAATTTTAGGATTATTTGTTCCATTTCTTTGAAAAAAGTGGATGGTATTTTGATGGGGATTGCATTGAATGTGTAGATTGCTCTAGGTAGCATTGACATCTTCACAATATTTGTTCTTCCAATCCATGAGCATGGAACATTTTTCCATTTCTTTGTGTCTTCCTCCATTTCTTTCATGAGTATTTTATAGTTTTCTGAGTACAGATCCTTTGTCTCTTTGGTTAGATTTATTCCTAGGTATCTTATGGTTTTGGGTGCAATTGTAAATGGGATCGACTCCTTAATTTCTCTTTCTCCTGTCTTATTGTTGGTGTATAGGAATGCCACTGACTTCTGTGCATTGATTTTATATCCTGCCACTTTACTGAATTCCTGTATGAGTTCTAGCAGTTTTGGGGTGGAATCTTTTGGGTTTTCCACATAAACTATCATATCAGCAAAAAGTGAGAGTTTGACTTCTTCTTTGCCAATTTGGATGCCTTTGATTTCTTTTTATTGTCTGATTGCTGAGGCTAGGACTTCTGATACTATGTTGAATAACAGTGGTGATAGTGGACATCCCTGCCATGTTCCTGACCTTAGGGGGAAAACTCTCAGTTTTTCCCCATTGAGAATGATATTCGCTGTAGGTTTTTCATAGATGGCTTTTATGATATTGGGGCATGTACCCTCTATCCCTATACTCTGAAGAGTCTTGATCAAGAAAGGATTCTGTACTTTGTCAAATGCTTTTTCTGCATCTATTGAGAGGATCGTATGATTCTTGATCTTTCTTTTGTTAATGTGTTGTATCACGTTGATTGATATGCAGATGTTGAACCAACCTTGCAGCCCAGGGATAAATCCCACTTGGTCGTGGTGAATAATCCTTTTAATGTACTGTTGGATCCTATTGGCTAGTATTTTGGTGAGAATTTTTGCATCCATGTTCATCAGGGATATTGGTCTGTAATTCTCCTTTTTGATGAGATCTTTGTCTGGTTTGGGGATCAAGGTAATAGTGGCCTCATCAAACAAGTTTGGAAGTTTTCCTTCCAATTCTATTTTTTGGAACATCAGAAGAATAAGTATTAATTCTTCTTGAAATGTTTGGTAGAATTCCCCTGGGAAGCCATCTGGCCCTGGGCTTTTGTTTGTTAAGAGATTTTTGATGACTGCTTCAATTTCCTTAGTGGTTATAGGTCTGTTCAGGTTTTTTATTTCTTCCTGGTTCAGTTTTGGTAGCTGATACATCTCTAGGAATGCATCCATTTCTTCCAGGTTATCTAATTTGCTGGCATAGAGTTGCTCATAATATGTTCTTATAATTGTTTGTATTTCTTTGGTGTTGGTTGTGACCTCTCCTCTTTCATTCATGATTTTGTTGATTTGGGTCATTTCTCTTTTCTTTTTGATAAGTCTGGCCAGGGGTTTATCAATCTTGTTAATTCTTTCAAAGAACCAGCTCCTAGTTTCGTTGATCTGTTCTACTGTTCTTTTAGTTTCTATTTCATTGATTTCTGCTCTGATCTTTATTATTTCTCTTCTCCTGCTGGGTTTAGGCTTTATTTGCTGTTCTTTCTCCAGCTCCGTTAGGTTGTGTACTTGAGACCTTTCTTGTTTCTTGAGAAAGGCTTGTATTGCTATATACTTTCCTCTCAGGACTGCCTTTGCTGCATCCCAAAGATTTTGAACAGTTGTGTTTTCATTTTCATTGGTTTCCATGAATTTTTTAATTCTTCTTTAATTTCCTGGTTGACCCATTCATTCCTTAGTAGGATGCTCTTTAACTTCCATGTATTTGAGTTCTTTCTGACTTTCCTCTTGTGATTGAGTTCTAGTTTCAAAGCATTGTGGTCTGAAAATAGGCAGGGAATGATCCCAGTCTTTTGGTACTGGTTGAGACCTGATTTATGACATAGGATGTGATCTATTCTGGAGAATGTTCCATGGGCACTAGAGAAGAATGTGTATTCCGTTGCTTTGGGATGGAATGTTCTGAATTTGTCTGTGAAGTCCATTTGGTCCAGTGTGTCATTTAAAGTCTTTATTTCCTTGTTGATCTTTTGCTTAGATGATCTGTCCATTTCATTGAGGGGGGTGTTAAAGTCCCCCACTATTATTGTATTGTTGTCGATGTGTTTCTTTGCTTTTGTTATTAATTGCCTTATATAATTGGCTGCTCCCATGTTAGGGGCATAGATATTTACAATCGTTAGATCTTCTTGTTGGATAGACCCTTTAAGTAGGATATAGTGTCCTTCCTCATCTCTTATTACAGTCTTTGGTTTAAAATCTAATTTGTTTGATATAAGGATTGCCACCCCAGCTTTCTTTTGGTGTCCATTAGCATGGTAAATGGTTTTCCACCCCCTCACTTTCAATCTGAGGGTGTCTTTGGGTCTAAAATGAGTCTCTTGCAGACAGCATATCGATGGGTCTTGTTTTTTAATCCAATCTGATAGTCTGTGTCTTTTGTTTGGAGCATTTAGCCCATTTACATTCAGGGTAACTATTGAAAGATATGAACTTAGTGCCATTGTATTTCCTGTAAGGTGACTGTTACTGTATATTGTCTGTGTTCCTTTCTGGTCTATGTTGCTTTTAGGGTCTCTCTTTGCTTAGAGGACCCCTTTCAATATTTCTTGTAGGGCTGGTTTCGTTAGAGTCATGTTTTAAGTGAAAAAGATTTTATGGAAATCAATTATGTGATGTCATTTGCCCAATGTAATAAATCCTCATTATTTGTGATTTCTATATTTGCAAATTCATCTCTCACTAAGATTCACGTGGAACCCCCCCCCCCAATGAACATGAGGTACTTTTAAGTCATTCACAAGAATGTACAGAGTAAGGAAACTTTTGAGTTGTCCCGGAGGGGATGCATTCCCAGCTGAGGTCAAACAAGGCCACGCTCTGCCCTCTTGTCTAAGCTCCCCTACTTAAACAAGTGTCCTTTTTGCAGTTTATTTATTGCCACATGTTTGCTTGTTTGTGATTTCTCTTGGTAATTTTGTTGTTTAATGTGGTCCTCCTATGTCGTACTAAAGGGCTGGCTCATGTTCCTAAGCACAGAATGTCTGTGATGTGCCTTATAGACAAAATAAGTAGATCCATTTTGTTCAGGCATAAGTTATAGTACCCTTGGCTCTGGGTTCAATGTTAATGAGTCAACTATATATTAAATAAGGGTCTTTAAACAGAAACACATACAAAATAAGGTTACGTCTTAATTGGTTGATGAAAATGTGACCAGAGCCTCACAGGAACCTAAGGCCATATTTTCCCTAGCATAAATGATTCAGCATTCACTGATTCAGTGTTTGTGGTGACTTTTATAGATCACAACTACTACACACTTTTTAAACTGACTATATTGGTTTCATTTGCTGTGTGTTTCCGCATGGCATAGAATGACAGAGTAAGCAAATGGTGATTGGTAGAATGAACTTGCCATCATGAACTCAGATTTAAGTTTAATGTTTATAATGGCAATCAGAGTAATAATAAAAGGAAATTTTGGGGAGATGGACTCAGAAAAACAAGGTGGAGTGTTGAGAGTGAGGAGTTCATTATCTTCCCCACTGATTGAGTTCCAGGTGAACTTTGTGTAGAACTCAATCATAGAGCCATGTTTTAAGTAACCATTTGCGTGTCTGTTTCACTTAAGACACCATGGATTTCTTTTTTTTTTTTTTTAGGATTTTATTTATTTATTTGACAGAGAGCGACATGGTGAGGGAGGGAACACAAGCAGGGGGAGTGGGAGAGGGACAAGCAGGCTTCCTGCCGAGCAGGGAGCCCAATGTGGGGCTCGATCCCAGGACCCTGGGATCATGACCTGAACTGAAGGTAGACGCTTAAAGACTAAGCCATCCAAGTGCCCCAAGACCATGGATTTCTCAAGAGCAGAGACCATGCCTGACTTAGGGAATCTGTATATACACAGAGCCACACCAAGACATAAGTGAAATCAGCATAATAATGACAGTCATCATCCATATTGCAATGGCTCTTCTACTGCTTGCTGAAATAATCCCTCCAGGATTTCCGAGACTCCTGGTGGATATTACACAAGAGCTAATTAACACTTGTGGCTCACTTGAGTTACCATGAGGCATAATTTATTTATTGTTTGCTTGTGTGGCTTTGATCTTTTCTCCCTGTGTACCACACCATCTCTTGACTCTGCTGAATTTTCATACATCACTACAGATTCTTATGACATATCTGACACCAATGCTTCTCTGTCTGGGCAGTAGTTCCCTCACCCTGGGCACTGTTGGTGAATTGGCTCAAACCCTCTGCCACTCTCTATGTTGGACATTGTTGCTCTATGTTCCAAGTATTGCTCTCCAGCCAGACCCCACACCAATAGAGAGCTTCTAGGTGTCAAGTTTGAGTGGTATTCTGTGGTGTTGAGGAAGTAGAATATGCCTCTGATTTTGCTTCTACATTTCATTAAAGGGGCAACATCGAATTGCTCCTTGAATATCAGTCTTATAAAGTTTTCAGAAAAAAAATTATTGCTTTTACTCATACTCCATTCTTGCTAGAACTCAGCAGAAGTCTATGGGCTGTTGATAGTGAAAGAAGTAATTACCTATGCTATACAAAAAAAAATTTTTTTCAACCCTGTATTATGACATCTTGTTCCAGGTCCAATATTATATGGGATTGCAGTTCAGAGTGTTGATTCTCAGCCTTATTGACTGTATTTCAACACTGGCTCCACAACATAATTGTTGAGTGATCTTTGGCAAGTTACTCAATTTCCATGGGCCTCACATTCCATATAACTAAAATCAATATTATAATGGTACCACCAATGGTACCATTAAATTGGCTAGCATGATTACATGAGCAGCATTTAAAATGGGCATTATGAAACACTCAATGGGTTTTAGTTATTATTTTTCCTTTAAGATATGTTCTCACCTCATACAAATTGATGTGAATTAGATTTGCTCCATCCGTTTGCCAGACATGACCAGATATGTCCTAATAGTAGGTTTGGACACACGTATCTCTAATCTTTCAGTACCTAGCAGCTAGCATGTATTAAGTGCTCAGGAGATTTTTGTTGAATACATGATAAGTACAGATAGAAGCATCAAAATGTGCAGAAAGAATATAGGTCATTAATAAATACACAGTAGTGATTTTAGTAGCAGAAAGACAGGAGAGGTGTATCCTGTCTGGTAATAAGCAAGGTGCTTTGTTGGTGCTCAATAAACATTTCCTGGGGCACCTGGGTGGCTCAGTTGTTTAAGCATCTGCCTCTGGCTCAGGTCATGATTTCAGGGTCCTGGCATTGAGCCCAGTGTGGGGCTCCCAGCTCAGAGGGGAGTCTGCTTCTCCTTTTTCCTCTGCCACCCCCCCCCCCCCATTTAACTGTCCTCTGTAGTATGTTCCTTTTACTAATCCCATTTTGTGGGAAGAACTGAGGCAGAGAAAGTGTAAACAATCTGTCCAAAAAGGTACAGCTAAAATGAGGCAGTGTGCAGAATGACATGTTGACAATCTGAACATGAAAGCATGGTCTTAATTACATTCTTTCATTCTTTCTTTTTTAAAATATTACATTCTTAGCAAAAGGAAAATGTAAATGGACGGAGGAGAATTTAACAAGGGTGCAGATGCTCTTGTGTCAACATGTCTGCATTTGTTACCAGAGGCCTTGTTAGCTAAATGATTATTGGCATCTGCATAACTTTCTGTGCCTCAGTTTCCTAACTTATCAAAAAGGGACAAACATGATATATATGTCCTAGGTTGTTACGAGGGTTAAACAGGGAAAAAAATGTACAGCACAAATTCAGTGCCTGGCACATAGGAATTGCTTTACTAAATAGCTGCAATTATCATTATTTTCCTTGTGCTTGATTTTATTTTTACTTATATTTCTTATTTAAATAACTTATTTGCTTAAAGACAAAGTGAAAAGTTGAAATCGCATTTATGACCCATATTTATTTTAAATGTTACCCATTCAAATTAGTTCTAAAATAGTTTGATGGGTAAAAATATAAGGTTCAGTTCTTTGGAATGTGAACTTATCTGAAACTTTTCATTATCTAATTATTTTGGAGAAGGGGGGCTCTATTCAACTCTAATAGACACAAGTGTAACAAGAGAAGAAATACAGACATACTGCTCAGGTACTGTTTGCTTTTGAAAGAGCTAGAAAAATAAAACAGATTCTTCCAAGAAACCTTTGTGTGAGAATAATAGCAAAGCCCTAAGATGTCTCTCGTTATGGTCATGAATATTCCTACAATGGCACCTTGTATGCATAAAACACATTTTGTGAAACAGACTTAAAATATAAATAATATCTTTTCTTCTGTGAATTACACAGAACAAGAGAATGTTAATTATCTGTTGTGAAGTACTTTGATCATTTCTCTGTACATCATAGACAGCAGTGAAGATGCCAACCTGCAACAAATAATTCAAGATACTTTCTGGTTTTGAGCAGTAGGGCAATTGTTCCGAGATGTTCTGAATGTGGTCTGCAAAAATAATCAGTTCTTTCATGAAAGATCATAATTATTTCTGGGCTACAACTGGGAAATTGTACCATAATTAATATTTTTTGAAAATATAAGTTCACATACACTTATAGAGTTTTATATAAGTAGATGTTCCTATTTAAATTCTAAATTGAGAACTATTTTTTAAAAACTGCAAGTCCTTTTTAAGCCTGCAATTAAGAGTTCTCATTATACATAATCATCAAGGTCTCCACAATCACAGTCTTCTAAAATTTGTATATAAATATATATGTTTTCTTAGCACTCTGTTCACATCATTAGTTGTCAGTTGTATTCACTACTTTTCTCCTATTCCCCTAAGAGCACCTCAGGGAAAGGAGCCTGTTTTTTAATTCTAAGACCTATTCCTTTGTTTGGCATTTGAGGTGTGCAATAGCTATTGAAATGAACTCAACAATGTTACAATTAGTTAATTTTTGTACAATAGTAAAGTTATAAAAATTGAGGAAAATATACTTCTTTAAAATACTAAACATTTTTCATGATATTACTATATATATTTATATTTGTACTACATTTATATATATATTTAATCAATATATAGTTACTAAAATTAGGTATGTTCTGGAAGCTGATGTCATCCTATGTCTTGATCAAGACATGGCTAATCTTTCATATTATTGATCTGATAGTTTTTTTAAAATGATTTTATTTATTTATAAGAAAAAAGAGAGAGAGTGAACGAGCACAAGCAGGGGGAGCTGCAGGCAGAGGGAGAAGCAGGCTCCCCACTGAACAAGGGAGTCCAATGTGGGGCAAGATACCAGGACCCTGGGATCATGGCTTGAACCAAAGGCAGATGCTTAACTGACTGAGCCCCCAGGCATCCCTAATCTGATAGTTTTAATGGTAAATATTCCAAAAACATTTTCCAAAATATTTTTTATCTCTAAAGGTATGGACAGCCTCCCTGATGAGCAGGAGGAACTTTTGGATGAATAAATATATCAGCTAATTTAAAGTAGTGATAAGTGATACAAAAAAAGAACAAAACAAAGTAAGGAAACAGAGAGTGGTGGAATTGTGATGGGTTTTCTATTTTGTATAAGGTAGTCAAGGAAGGCCTCTGTGAGGAGGTGATATTTAAGTGGAGCCCTGAAGGAAGAGAAGAAAAGAGGGGAGTCATGTGGGTAGGAAGAAGAACATTCTAGTGTAGGGAAATACTAGTGCAAGTCTCTGAGGCAGGAAAGAACTAGATGTGTTTTAAGGAATTGCAGGAAGGTCCATGTGATCCAAGCAGAGTAAGCATAGCTGAAGCAGGAGTGTATGATGGAAATTAAGTCAATGAGGCCTTGCAACCTGAATTAGGAAGTTGATTCTTTTCTAACAGTGATGCAAACAACCAGAAAATTTTGAATATTGGAGTGGTATGATCTTCTCTAAGGTTTTAAAAGATGACTCTGATGGCTACATAGAGGCTGGACCAGATTAGAACTAAACAGACAATTAAGGTTGTCACTGAAGGACCATGTCAGAAATGATGGCAGCTTGGACTGGGATGATAATGGCAACAATGAAGACAAGTGGTTGAATTCAATACATCCTTTGATTTTTCAAGTCATATGTACTGGGTTTCAGATGAGAATGAAAATAAAAAAAATCAAGGATGACGTCTAGTTTTGAACAACTGAGTAAGTGGTGAATGTTGAGATAGAGAAAAACAGAGTTGGTTTATGCTAGAAAGTAGAGTTATGTGTTGGACATGTTAAGATCACTTAATAGAAATGTTTACAGATACTTAGTTGTCAAGTTCTTAGTTGTAAGGTTCTATAGCATATCAGGCTATATGCTTGAGAATCAACTATAATAAAACTGGATAGAATCACACAGAAGGAAGATCTAAATACAAAAGTAAGGTGGTTGCAGAACTGAGCATGGGCTACTCTGGCATTTAGGAATAAGAAGAGAGACTCTAACAAAAAAGATGAAGAAAAAGTAGCAAAGGATGGAGGAGAAAAACACATCTAAGAGACGCATATAGTAAGCCAAGTGAAAAAAAAAAAGAATTTTAAGAACAATGCCATCAAATTTATCAAATACTACTAAGAGATACAATAAGAACTAAGAATTGATCATTAAATTTTTCAAGTGGTTATTATTGGTGATCTTTACAATAGTGAGTGATAGTGGAAATATTCATTGAGCAGAACAAAATACAAGGTGATTAAGTAGATCTAGAAAATATTAAATATCCCATTCATAGTTTTCATAAAAAGGAAAATATATAAATGAAACTATAGAGGAGAAATGTAGTCAATAAAGATGTTTTGTTGAATTTTGTTTTCTATGATTATGTGTTTTCTAAAATTGGCATTTGCTGAAAATTGGATTTTCTTTCATCAGTACCATGAATACAGGATTTTCCTTCTGCTCTACATGTTAGCATCCTTAGAAATAGCTCACTCTATACTTTGTCACTGCCTGGCAATTTCTCTCAATATCACAACTTCTCTAACTCCTACATATATCTACCAAGAATTACCTTTCCCTTCCACCTCTGTGAAGCACCCTTTCGTCATTCTCTACTAGGTCAAGATGCACTTTTATTTTTTTTTTTGGTAGTTTTTTTTTTTTTCTGTCTTTATTACATATGGCATTTTATAATTAGCTACTTGCTGACATGTTCACAATATACAGATCGTAATTCTATGAGCTTCAGGGTCAAATTTCTTGTGTTCAAGTTCTAGTTCTGATATTACCATTTGTGACATCTTTAGCAAGTGTCTTATCCCTTCTAAACCCCCTTTTTCACATATGCAAAATAAGAAAAAATGATCATAAGCATATTCCAAACTTGTTTTGACAATTCCAAGACAAAGGCATTGGCACAATTTAAATTTCAATAAATGCTGACTTTGATTATTTTATATTTGTGCTCTATTATATTATTATGTAAACTTAGTTCCCCAAATCACTGGATAATGCTTTTTATTCAACAAATGATAATTGAATTGAAATAATAATTAATTGAAAATTTGCCCTCATTTATTCAACAAGTATCATTTGAGTGTTTATATCTTCCACTCATTGTTCTAGACACTTGATGTAGGTCAATGAATAACAACAACATGACAAACAAACAAACAAACAAAAACCTGTGGCTTTGCTAGAGTATCAGCAAGTAATTTATATAAAGAATGTAATCACTTATCTATAATTTCCAAACCCTAAATATCAAATACTGGAAAACTGATGCAAATCATGATAAAACTAAAGTAAGCTTCTTTGCATAATTATTTATCCCACAATTGCAGGGTGCTAGAGTTGTATATAATGTACAATATGTAACCATATTACCTTAGAATGTTTAAGAAATTTTGAATTCTAAATTATATCTGGCCCCAAGGATTGTAGTTAATGAATGTGGACTTGTAATATCTAGCCTTCACCTGAGTCCATTTATTAGTAGCTGTTGTTTTTAAAAAAATTTATTAGAATGTTCATTTAAAATTTTCCATTCTGTAGATACATAGCAAAGACTTTTGTGGCAAAAGAACCATCTGTGTGAGCTTTACTTTTGACTTTTTTAAACTTAGAAATTATGGTTGATGCACAAAAAATGTGGTATGTGTTTTAGATTTCAGAAAGCATTTATAGAAGATTTTTATTAGAACAAAAATCATAAGCCAGTTTTTTTCGGGACATTTGAGTAAGATTGTATACAACAATATTCCTTTATGGGTCCACTTTTTGGAAAATAAATGTTCTTAACACAAAATAAGCATTCTGGTGTAGAGTGGAATTGAAAAGGATTCCATACGGAAAAGATTTACTGTAGAAATTAGAGAACACCCAAAGTGACAATGGGCTGCTATCCTAACCCAGCCACAATTTTTATTCACATAACTCAAGTTGTGAAGAAGGTCTTACTTTTCCTTACAGCGCTAAAAAAGAGTTTGCCACCTGCGTCTCACCACATATCTGTAAATAACAGATTGCACCAATTATGTTAGTGTTCTGTTGCTGTGCATTAAAATAAAATGCAGCAGTGGGAAAGATTTATAGGCAAATTCCTCTTTTAGAATTCTAAAGCTGATAAGCAGAGAGGTATGAATTATTAAACTGAATAGAAGCTTTATAGAAAGGCTTGTAATCAAGCTTTGCTTGCACAAAACAAGAAACCTGTGACTAATTTCAAATAATGTTTTTGCCTAACAAAATGGGACATTTAAAGGTCAACTTTATAATGAAAATCTGATTTCAAGGAAAGGAAACCCTTTCTTTAGTCTTATATTTCACTTAGAATAGACATTATATTGAATAAAATAAAGCACAGTGTCACTGCTAGAAGTTAAATGTTTCTGATGGTTTACAATGACTTTAAATATATGCTAGGTTGTAATTGAAAAAAAGCCTCAAGTTTAAAAATTCAAATTGTAAGTTAAGGTAGTCAAAGTTAGATAAATACCAGTTTTTATTTTAACTTTGATTTAAAAAATACAAACTTCCAGACAATTGTGCTCTTATCTTAGTATGATTACCCCCTCTTCTCTTCAACTTTCTCCTAGGGAAAATAAGTTGAGATAGTTAATTAATAATGGGGATAAAAAAAAGGAACTCAGAGCAGTCTGAGATTTCATAGCTTTGAGGACTACATTAGATATATTTATTAAGGAAAAACTTCCCTCTTTTTTTTTTTTTATCAATGCTACAACTTAATTCTCTTTTTAATCTAATATGTGGAACAGATAGAATATTAATTATTTTTTAAAGAACTCACTTAAAAAAAAAATCTCCTCTTCCATTTCTGATTTCAGAAATGAAAGAGATGTTACAATTGATACAACATTCAAAAGATAATAGGCGGTCTTATATGCCAACAACTTGGACAATTGTACACACATAAATTGGACAACCTAGAAGAAATGAGTAAATTCCTAGAAACATACAGTCTCCCAAAACTGAATCATGATGAAATAGAAAATTTGAATAGACCAATTACTAGGAAAGAGATTGAATCAGTAATCAAAAACTTCCCAACAAACAAAAGTCCAGGACCAGATGGTTTCACTAGTGAATTATAACAAACATTCAAAGAAGAATTAAAATACCAGTCCTTCCCAAACTTTTCCAAAAAATAGGAGAGGAACTCTTCCAAACTCATTTTTTGGGATGAGGATGCTACCAAAAAAGAGAATTACAGGCCAATATCACTAATGAACATAGATGCAAAAATCCTCAACAAAATATTAGCGAACTGAATTTGAAAATACATTGAAAGGATCATACACCATGGTCAAATAGGATTTATTTCAAGGATGCAAGGGTGGTTCAACATCCATAAATCAGTCATTGTGATACATATAAATAAAATGAAAGATAAAAAAGGATATGAGCATCCCAATAGATGCAGAAAAAGCATTTGATAAAATTCAACATCCATTTATGATAAAAAACTCTTAATAAAATGGGTATAAAGGGAATGTACCTACACATAATTGAGGCCATATATGACAAACCCACATCATATTCAACATCATACTCTTCAGTAAAAAGCTGAAAGCTTTTCCTCTAAGATCAGGAAAAAGACAAAGATACCATTCTTGCCACTTTATTCAACCTAGTATTGGAAGTCTTAGCCAGAGCAATAAGGGATGAAAAATAAATAAATAATAGGCATCCAGAATGGAAAGGAAGACATAAAACTATCACTATTTGCAGAAAACCCTAAACACTCCATCAAAAAACTAATATTAGAACTAAGAAATGAATTCAGTAAAGTTGCAGGATACAAAATCAACATAAAAAAAATTGCATTTCTATACATTAGTAATAAACTATCAGAAAGAGAAATTAATAAAACAATCTCATTTATGATTGCATTGAAGAGAAAAAAAAGTCTAGGAATAAATTTAACTTATGAGATGAAAGACCTGTATATTGAAAACAGCAAGACATTAAAGAAAGAAATTTAAGAAAAATAAATGGAAAGATACTCCATGCTCATGGATTGGAAAAATTAATATTGTTCAAGTGTTCATACTACATAATTAATGAAATCCCTATCAAAATTCCAGTGGCATCTTTCATAGAAATAGAACATCCTAAAATTTGTATGGAACCATAAAAAAACAGAATAACCAAAGAAATCTTGAGAAAGAAGAACAAAGCTGGAGGCATCATGCTCCCTAATTTCAAAATACACTAAAAAGCTATAGTAATTGAAAAAATAGGGTATTGGCATAAAAACAGATACATAGATCAATGGAAAAGAATAGAAAGCCTGGAAATAAACCCATGCATGCATGGTTAATTAACTTATGACTAAGGAGCCAAGAATATACAATGGGGAAAGAAAGTCTTTTCAATAAATGGGAAATTAGACAGCCACATGCTAAAGAATGAAACTTGACCACTATTTTATAACATACAAAAAATTAACTCAAAATGGATTAAAAACTTGAACATAAGACCTTACACCATAAAACAGAAGTGAAACAGAGAAACAGAAGAAGAAAACAGAGGTGGTAAACTGTTTGAAATAGGTTTGGCAATGATTTTTTTTTTTTAATCTGACACCAAGAACAAAAGCAACGAAAGCAAAAATAAAAAATTAGGACTACGTCAAACTAAAAATATTCTGTACAGCAAAGGAAAACAACAAAATGAAAACACAACTTAGTGGGGCACCTGGGTGGCTCAGATGGTTAAGCGTCTGCCTTTGGCTCAGGTCATGATCCTAGGGTCCTGGGATTGAGCCCCACATCGGGCTCCTGGCTCAGCAGGGAGCCTGCTTCTCCCTCTGCCTCTCTCCCTGCTCATGCTCTCTCTCTCTCTCTGTATCTTTGTGTCTCAAATGAATAAATAAAATCTTTAAAAAAAATTTAAAAAAAAGAAAAAAAAAGAAAACACAACTTACTGAATGGGAGAAAATATTTACTAATCATATATCTGATAAAGGGCTAATAACTAAAATATATTTTAAAAAACTCATATAGCTCAATGGCAAAAGAAAAAACAAAACATTCTGATTAAAAATTGAACAGAAGATCTAAACAGACATTTTCCCAAAGAAGACATACAGATAGCCAAAAGGTGCATGATAAGATGCTCAACATCATTAATTATCAGGAGAAGGCAAATCAAAACCATGATGAGCTACCATCTCACACCTTTTAAAATGGCTATTAACAAAAAGACAAGAAATAACACATGTTGACAAGGATGTGGAAAAAAAACAATCCTTCTGCACTATTGGAAATGTAAATTGTTGCAACCACTATGGAAAACAATATGGAGGTCCCTTGAAAAATTAAAAATAGAACTACTGTATGGTCCAGCGATTTCACTTCTAGGTATTTACCCAAAGAATACAAAAAGACTATAATTTGAAAAGATATATGCACCCATACATTTATTGCAGTATTATTTACAATAGCCAAGATATGAAAGCAACCTAAGTGTCCATTAATAAATGGATAAAGTAATATATATATATATATTTATATAGATAGATATAAATTTTCTTATGTCTGAAGAATTCACATTATATATATATATATATATATATATCTGTGTGTGTGTATGTGTATATACTCAATCATATATGTGCATACACACAGTGAAATATTACTCAGCCATAAAAAGAATGAAATCTTGCCATTTGCAACAACATGAATGGATCTACAGGGTATAATGCTAAGGGAAATAAGTCAGTGAGAGAAAGACAAATACCATCTGATTTCACTCATATGTGGAACTTAAGAAACAAAATAAATGAACAAAGAAAAAGAGACACAAACCAAGAAAAAGCCTCTTAACTATAGAGAACAAACTGATGGTTACCTGAGGAGAGGTGGGTGGGGGGTTGGGTGAAATAGGTGAAGGAAAAAAAAAAAAGAGTATACTTAACATGATGAGCGCTGAGTAATGAATAGAATTGTTGAATCACTATATTGTACACCTGAAACTAGTACAATACTGTAGGTTAACTATACTGGAATTAACATAAAAATAAAAAATAAAAAAAATAAATGTCTTTCTTCCACACAGAATATATTTGTTCTTTATCTTTAAATTTATGATAGAGTATTTTGGTTGTTTACATTTGGTTGTTTAGGTTTACAATTAACATCTTTCTGTTTATTTTCTCACATATTCTATGTTCTTTCCTTTCCTTTTTCTACTGAAGTATCATAATTTTCTCATTTTTCTCAACTATTAGGTTGTTTATTATAAAATATTTTCCTGTTTGTTTAATGGTAATCCTAAAAATGTACAATATGTGCTCTTGACTATCTTCTTATATAAATGAGTACCGTTATCACTTCCGAGACAATCTGTGTGTGTGTGTGTGAGAGAGAGAGAGAGAGAGCAAGCGCGTGTGGAGGGGCAGAGGGAGAGGGAGAGAGAGAATCTTAAGCAGGCTCCATGTTCAGCACGGAGCCGAAGCAGGGCTCGATCCCATGACCCTGAGATCATGACCTGAGCCAAAATCAACAGTTGGATGCTTAAATGACTGAGCCACTCAGGGGCCCCAATTTTATAACATTTGAACACATACCGCTTTTTACTTCCTCCTGCCTTTGGTGTTACTATTTTCATGCATTTTATTTCTACATTTATTTTGAACTCCATAGAACATTATGATTATTTTTTCTACAGCCAATATTCATTTAGATTTACCATTAGTTACCCTTAGTTACCATTAAACCTACCACAGTTATCATTACTTTCTCTTCCTTTCTACATTTCCATGAGTCAATCTGGCATAATTTTTCTTATGTCTGAAGAATTCACATTAGTATTATTTTAGTGTGGGATTGTTGGTGATGAATTTTATCTCTTCATTTTGTTGATTAGGAACATTTCTATTTGTCTTCACCTGTGAATAATATTTTCACTTGGAACAGAATTCTAGGTAGGTAGTTATTTTACATCAGCTTTTCAACCGTGTAATTTTTCCCTTTTTGATAATTGGTAAGCTAACCACTATGCTGTTGCTCAATCAAAGATAATGCATCTCCCACCCCGCACTGTTGCTTTTAAAATATTCTTTTGGTCTTTTATTTTTAGTAGTTTTACTACAATGCACATGGGTTTGGTTTTCTTTGTATTTACCCTAAGTGGAATTTGCTGTGCTGCTTGACTGTGTGGCTTGTGGCTTCATGTCTTTCATCAATGTAAAAAAAAAAAAAAAAAATTGTAGCCATTATCTTTTTGAACATCAATTCCTCTTCTGGTAATTCTTTTGCTAAGTTACATATTTTTACAATTTCTTTTATGTCTCTTGCACTTCTGTCTGAATCTTTGTCTTTCTTTCATTTTTTGTTTTGTTTTGTTTTCTTTCTCTGTGTTTCAGTCTGGATAATTTCTACTAACATGTTTCAGTTCACCAGTCAGCTCTCCAGTTTTTCCAGTATGCTCCTAAACTCATCCATAATTTCTTAATTTCACAGTATTCATCTATTCAGTTCTAAAATTACTGTTTGAGATACATACACAGACACACACACACACACATTCCAGTAATCTGGTGAAGTTCTCCATCTTGTCATTAATTTTGACATATTAATCACATGTATCTTAAAGTTCATGGCTGAAAACTTCAGTATCTGGGCTACCTTAAAACTGTTTCTGTTATCAATTGTTTTTCCTAGTCCTTTTCTTAGATTGTCTGCTAGTATTTCACTGTGTGTTGGGCACTGTGTTATAAAACATGATAGAGGCTTTGGATATCTTCCTCCAGAGAACATTCACCCAATCCTATCTCAGGCTTCTTTCTGCAGTAGAAGAAGATCACCTTCGGCCACAATCAACTATGTTAATTGGAAGCTGCTTGTTTATCATACATTTAATGCTTGATCTATTTCAGGCTTACCCCTTTCCAACTTGCCAGGTCCTGAACTCCAATTTATTTTCAGAAAATCTAAATATTCAGCATTGTGAGATTGTCAAAAGCCCCATGAAACACGCTACCTACTTTCCACTAGGATTTTTAGCATCTGTCTCAGTGTATAATAAGAACTGGAAAATAATGTGAGGAGAAAGCCAGGCAATGTCATGTTCAACCTTCTTTGTACAGCTCTTCTCTTGAGGATCTTGGTGATGCAAGTTTTGTCTGCTGAGGCAGCCAGGCCAAATTTCATTTTTCTCTCCCTATTTTATGAAATTGCTGAATGCTGTACAGTTTCTCTGTATCACATTGGTTGTCCTCTACCAAACTTTTTAGCCACTCACACTGTGCCATGTCAGACTTAAAAAGGGGTTCCAAGGAAAAAAGTGACGTGGGTTGTTTGGGTTCATCTCAATAAATTTCCCCTGTTTCAAAAGTTATGGCACCTCCTATCTCAGATGCCTCAGGAGCACTTGCTGCCTTCACATGTACGTATCTTTTTTGTTTTATTTTGTTTTGTATTTTTCCAACTTTTCTTATAACAGAAACCTTGGAATATTCTAGCTCTTGGTTTGGATGGCATATTCAAAATTTATTTTTACATATATAAATAACTAAGGAATCTTCAGAGAGTGTCATGCATGTTGTGTCATTAATTTGTAATTATGACTAGTCCAATCTGTGCAACTAAACTTCAAGACAAAAAGTAAAATGAATTAGATGACAAGTGACATCTATACTTTAACCCAGCCTCCTAATTATAGCAGGCAGGGCTTTGAGGTTTAATCACTGCCATCCTAACAATCACAGAGGGCACGTAGTATTTGTATATGTTGTATAATTGCAGAGTTTTAAAATTAAGGGTAGCCCTGATTAGAAGAGCTAGAATACAGCTCATATGTCCCCCAAAAGCATGCAATAAACCACACTCTCTTTACTATTTTACCAATAGTAAAGGCAGGCCTGTGATTAGAGTCCTATAGCTTCATATGAAATCAATGTCCACTTCCTCTAGAAAGAATTCAATTTGTGTGCCAATCTCATGAATTTAAGAATCGATCAGGACATTCTAGTGAATGAAGAATGAGCCTCTCTCTCCTCCTTTTCCCCCATAAGCAAACACTGCAAAAAGCTTTGAAAAATGACATTAGAAGAAAGAAACTTGGATGATTGTCCCATGCTTTGCATAGTTAAGGATTTGTTTACTATGAAACATTCACAGCTTTCCATATGTGTACCCAACAGACATTTCAGTATGTTTTAACTTTGGAAGATGTAAAATGACCAAAACTACTAGATATTCAGGAGGACTTTCAAGTGAAATTGTACTTTAATAATAACTATATCATTTAGATATATGACATGTTAGAACATTTATGTAAGAGACATAAGCTTATGGAATCTAAAAATATTCTTGATACTCAGTACCCCAAAGTATAAAAGCAAAATCCCTTCTACCTTTTGTAACTAGAGTAAATGAAAGTGACTGTGTAGAAGAATGATAAAAGTCAGTGCAGAAGCACTGTTACCTCCTTATTTATCAATATTAAGCTCATGAATATTATAACTTTTTATCCACCAGTCAAAAACTTGGAGGAGAATAGTGAGTTATATCATCAATGAGCTAAAATGACAGTGTACACAGACACATATGTACATGTAATCAGTAAAAATATATAATTTCATAAGACAAACTATAGGATTCTATATCACATTAAGAGAAAAATGATATTATTCTTAAACTACTTACCTAATATTATATTTTGGCTTATATATGAAAATTTTAAGTGGAACTTCTTAATATACTTTGAGACATATTTTATCAGAAATATTGTAAATGCTGTAAAAATGTTGGATAAGAGTAGTTTAGGGCTTAAAAAACAAAAGATCACTTCATACCAATTGGATATTTAATTTTCCCATAAATTGTTGGCAATTTTGCATTTATACTTAGTTTGGAAACAAATATTTCTAGCTCCAAGTGGAATAGCGTGCTAAAACAACAAGATAATCTGTATTTTTTTAAAAAAATAAATACTCCTTTATAGGTTTGATGCCAAAGCACTTTGTTAAGGTGTTTTTTGTTTTTGCTTTTGTTTTTGTTTTTAAGAAGGGCAAAACCTCTCAGATTTCTAAAGCCTTTGTTGTACTTTCTAGGGAATTTTTTTTTTTTTTGGTACCACTTTTTTGTTGGAAGTTGATCCACTAGAATGCTATCTAGCCATCAAATCCATGAAATTAACAATTTTAATCTCTTGATTACTAAAAATAAGGACCTTATGCAATTATTGAGTGAATTGTTATTAATTAACCTCCCCTTCCCTTGTATTCCCACTGGATTCTTTTAAATCTATATTCTAATAACTAATAATTTCAGCTTCCATCTACTTCCATTGGATTAAAAGCTCCACAAAGGTAGTAACAGTACCTCTGAGCTTTACACAGAGTAGTTGCTCATTATACATTTATGGGATTTAATTAATCAATATTTTTGTTATAATTCAGGTTGGCTAACCTAAAGAAACAGTTGATATAATCACAAGAACACAAAGGCTTTTCAAATTCCAATGTGAATTAATCCCAAATGATTTCCATCAACACAGATTCATGAAGTACTCTGAAATTCTTAGAGGAAAGGCTTCCTCAACTTTTACATTTATATACTTGTCCCTTACAAGTTCTGCTATATGAGGCTCTGGGTCTCTGATTATGGGTTTGGGAAGAGAGCTACTGAATTATTGCTAAGTATCATTGAATTCATATGCAAAATCTGTGGACTAAATATGATTTTAACCATATTACTATTTTTTTAAAGTGTCAAACAATGAAAAATATATTTATTGAGCCATGCATTATTACATGGTTGCATAATTAACTTATTTAATTTCATTTAGAGAGATGGTTACTTTGATTAATAAAATACATGCTCTTCTAACTGGTTTCACAGAACTTTTGGATCATTATTTTTTCTATTGATGGATATTGAAATAATATAAATGACTTTAAATAATATGCATGACAATAAGAAGGGAATCTCATGTTCAAAATATTGAAAAGTACTAGAAATGCCCGATGGCTGCTATACAATTTGAGATACATGTACTATTTCTTTCAAAGAAATTCATTTTTTAAACTTTTTTAATGTAAATTCAATTAATTAATATATAACGTATTATCAGTTTCAGAGGTAGAGCTCATTGATTCATCAGTCTTATATAATACCCAGTCTAATATAAGACCGAGTGTTCATTACATCACGTGCTCTGCTTAATGTCCAAGAAATTCATTTCCTAAAGCCTAAATCGCTATGTTGCAGTCTTTTATCCCTAAAAATACAGCTGAGTAGATGCCATAAACTAAGTTAAATAATTACCAAGAAGAAAAACTTCAGTTAGTGGGCACCTTCTAGAATAAACCAGGTTGTTTTTTTCTTTTCTATATCCCAAGACAATAAGAAATCCAAACAAATATACATCTTTAGGTAATAGTTACCCTAAATTAGAAGCTTTAAGTTTAGACTCCATTTGGTATGTCCTGATTTCTTAAGGTAACTATGTATCAGTTAAAACTTATCCATCTTCCAAGCAGAAACTGTTTCAAAGATTTTTTATTCTTAGGTAAGTAGTGCATGAATCACTAATTACAAAGCATTTCTCAGCTTTCCCACTTAGTTTCATCTTGTGAGGAGATTAATAGCCCTCCTTGAGACAACAGCTGCTTTCTATTTATCAAAGAGAAGCCAGTGGCTGGCAGCTCTCCTAGAGGACTAAGGGAAGATCGTCCATGGACTTAACTGCATGGTTCATAACCTGGATGTGGAGACAAAACAAGGAGCTTCAGATGCTGGGGATTCCTGGAAGATTGTGATTGATTTTTCCCACTAGCCTAATATACCCATCATATCTTTAATTGCATGCTGCTCATTCTATTTTCTGTGTTTATGATCTAAAGCCACAGCAATCCTTTGGACAGTTGTGCCTCATGTTGCTTTCCTGAGAAACCATATCTAAGTAGTCTAGGAACTGGTTTTATTGTTTTTTAGCAGTGTCTTTCATCTTCCCTAATGTTTTAAAAAAGAAATTAATTCTTCATTCTCAAGATTATGCAATCTTAAAAACAGTGAACATTGGAGAAATAATTTAAACTATATTCTACAGTCAACTTTTTTTAAAGATTTTATTTATTATTTGAGAGAGAAAGTGAGCGAGAGAGAGAGAGCACAAACAGTGGGAGCGGCAGACAGAGGGAGAGGGAGAAGCAGGCTCCCCGCTGAGCAGGGAGCCTGATGTGGGACTCAATCCCAGGACTCTGGGATCATGACCTGAGCTGAAGGCAGACGCTTGACTGAGACACCCAGGCGCCCCTCTAGAGTCAACTTCTTGCTTGAAATTTAGCTCTAATGCTTGTGCTATAATCATTTTGAAATATATTTGTTAAAAAGAAATTCATGAGACGATTCTGGGAAGATGGTACAGTAGGAAGCATCAGGGATCTGTCACCCCACCTAGACAAAATTTACATGGCAAAATCTGTCTGATGTAAGGAACTCTAAAGTCTACTGAAGGATTGCAACCTCCAGGGGAAAACTGCTTAGTAAATTGTGGTTAATTTGGGGGAATTTAGGCTCAGCACAATGACAGTTACCCATCATCCCCTCACCCCCACCCCCGCCAGCCAGGTCTCTGCAGACAGCCTACAACAATATGAATGAATGAATGAATGAATGAATGGACAAAAAAAAAAAGAGACCTAAAATGGCATAACTTAGGTTAAGGCCCCAAGTCAGTAAACTAAGACTTAGTACCTAACTTGACTGCAGTTTCAACCTCCCAGAAATGTAACCTCTGACCTGTCAACATGGGAATTTCCTGGTCAGCGTTAGGAAATTACTGATAATTAGTGATAAACCCCTTAGCGCAACTGTGCCTAAAACAACACATTCTTTGTTAATAACTTCCTTTTTTTCACTTCCTCTCTACCTTAAAAACCCTTTCCTTTTCTGTAGCCCTTTGGAGCTCCCCTCCACTTGCTGCCTGATTCATGCATCATTTAATAAAGTTAATTACATCTTTAAAATTTATTCGGTTGAATTTTTTTTAACAGTATATACTTGGGCAATTATAAAATGTAATCCCTATGGTAACCACAAGAAAAGGGTTTTCATAGGAAAGAATTTACATAAGGACAAAGATTTTTTAAGCAGATAGATCCAAACTTGTTGCAAGTTTTTAAGTGGATAGATCCTTGCAGATAGATCCCAAGATTATTTGGGATATATATGTCAACCCTTTGGCAATTTTTTTCAATGCCCTCCTCATTGGTGAATCCTGAATGTGAATATCTTACATTCTTCCACTACAACCAGTTAAGTATCATTTTCTCAATTTTTTTTTTTTTCTGGTAGGAATTCCCAACACAAAGTTTCCCCAGTCAGCAAAGAGGGCAGTTATAGAACACAACATTTAAGTTGTTTGGGTGCAAAATCAAAGCACACTTCCTCTCTGCTTCTAAAGTAGAAATGAAGTTTCTCCAGTGCTGAATGTTACATCCTCATGTTATTGGGAAATTAATTCTGAATTTGCCAGAGGGACTAAAAATACAGTTAACAGGAAAAACCTGGTAAGTAGCCTTCGTAACTCAAAGATTCAAAAAATTAACCCAGGCAAAAAGGTTTGAGCGGGCTTAAAATTTCAATAGATTTCTTACATGCTAAAATGTAATAATCAGAGAGTAGAACATAAGGGAATTGAAAGACACTATTAGGACTATGTAATACAACTTGGGGTTCAACCATCATATACTGGCATATACATAAAAGTGGAAAATGGAAGTCAAAGCTAAGACTTACTAAAACACATAAACAGGAATTCAAAAGCTACCTAGGAGCCAGCTCTCCGAGTGTCACCAGCACCAAGATCTCCCCCATGACAATGTCTTCCATTAAGATTGAATGTGTTTGGCGCCTGGGTGGCTCAGATGGTTAAGCGTCTGCCTTCGGCTCAGGTCATGATCCCAGGGTCCTGGGATCGAGTCCCACATCGGGCTCCCGGCTCGGCGGGGAGCCTGCTTCTCCCTCTGACCCTCTCCCCTCTCATGCTGTTTCTCTCTCACTCGCTCTCTAAAAAATAAATAAATAAAATCTTAAAAAAAAAAAAAAAGATTGAATGTGTTTTGCTGGAGAACTGCTGGTGCTGTGAGTCTCCAGTATGGAAGGAATCGTCCAACCCTCCGCTCTTCTTAGATATTCTTGCAAAATGTTTGCCAGTGGGATTCACTCAGCAAGCAAGTGCAGCAAGTGACTGTGGATGCCCGCATTAGTTCTGTGGCCCTTCACCAGTCAGGAGGCGATGCAGGTCGCCACCGTTGGAAAAAATTCTGCACTTTGAACTGGGAAGATCAGTCTGCAGTTGTCCCAGCAACAGTAGATAAAGACAAGAAAAACAACGGAATCAATGACAGGAGGGTAGATCCCGCTGGGAGATACTTTGGGGGCACCACGTCTGAGGAAAGAGCCCCAGCATTCTGTAGCCCCACCAGGAGTCTCTGTACTCCCCCTCTCCTGACCACCACGAGGACAAGTACTTTGACTAGGTGGACATCTCCAATGGATTGGATTGGACCCTGGACAACAAAAATCTTTTGTTACATGGACAGTCTCTCCTACTCTCTGGATGCCTTTGACTATGACCTGCAGATGGGGAAGATCTGTATATGCCTTCTTATTATTCCTCTTAATACTGCTGGTATTTTTTTCATATGTATGTAACTAGTAAGCTGCCTCTTCCTCAACTCCTATGAAAAGGTTCTTACTTGTTGAATAGATAACTGTATGATGTAAAAAAAAAAAAAAAAGCTACCTAGCCATAGAACTCAATCTGGATGTTAATTACAATTTGGAAGAAAATTTTTAATTTTAAAAGATTTTAGGCATAGCTATATATTATCCATTTAATAATACGGAATGCTGTTTCCTAAAAACCAAAGAGAAAATATAAGAAGATAATACAAAGAAGTTTTTCTTTACCTCTATTCTTTACAGTAGATGTGTTATAGTTCTGTCATCCTACAATCACATCAGAATAACTCCAGACTGAAATTACACATACATATCTGCTCCTACAGTAAAAGTTAATAACATTATTGTATAAAGTCTCGTATATGGAGGGCTTGCATCAGAAAGTCAAGAAAAACACACTCTCTATGTCATTCATATAACTCTTGGAAATATGCAAAAACACTATTCATGGAAAGCAATATCAAATAAGGTATACATTTTCATAGATTCCATCTGTTTTATCATATATCTTTGATGGTGAGTATTTGAAATTCAATTCTACCTGATTTATCTGCTATAATAATATATATTCAATGTCATTTTAAATTTTGCTTGGAATTATATAGTAGGATATGAGTTTCCTGGTCTTGGGATACAGCTATATTGACAGATATTAATAATCAATATATAAAATCTTTTTCTATGAAATAATTTGAGTTCATTTTTTTAAAAAAAGATTTTAAATGAGAATAACTCATATGTTATAATAAAAAAGAAATATTGGCTGTGTGCTGTCTGATAAAGGAAAACTCTGTCCCAAACTAATTCTAGACCCTGTCTGCTAGTGCAGAATTAGCTTTGTAACCACTAGCCTCGGACCCTGTTCCCACATTGACTGGGCAGTACTACATTGAGTTAGGCTTCTGTTATTGCTCTAGGCTAAGGCAAAATTGGGAGAAATTGTAATAATATCACCTTGTGAATGAGACAGCATTATACTTTAGAGATTAGTAAACATAGCTCCCCAAAACTTAAATGACTTATTTGAAGATAATCAGTTTTAGCTTTGAAACAAAATAATTTTATTTCAAGCTTTATTATAGTTGCCTTTTGCAATTGCAGTTGTAGACAGTAGAACATAAAATTTTAACTCATTCTAGTTCTTTTGTAAAATGTTTGTGGGAAATGTAAATACATTTGTAAAAATTCATTAAAATTTCATGTATTCAAATCTTCCTATCATAAGATAGAAAGTTTCACTTAAATAATATATGTATTGTAGAATATTTTCTAATTTTCTTTTTTCTTTTCATTGTCAGGGCATAATTTTATCATTGAATCTATTGTAATGTGTTCTTCATTAAATTACAGTGTGCAGAGTGGTCAAAAGCTTTCTTTCCAGAGCACTACACTGAGCAATTCTTTCCTAGAATTCTAATTTAGAAATACAAAGGGTAGTGGATCAGTAATTCAGAAAGAAGTCTCTGAGAATATATTTTTCAAGTTTATCCTACTGAGAGAAAATTTCATGAGTTACTAGCATGCCATGTTTGGACCTAATTGGAATTAAGAAAATAATTTCTAAGAGGAACATATAAGTTTCTTCACTTCTTTGCTTTTGTTTCTCTGAAGGGAGTGTTTTTGTATGTAGACATGAAGTCAACTGATCCCTGTCATTTGATTCAGTTTGAGCCCCTCAGTCATGAGCAATGTCCACTGAACTGCAGATTTTCATCAGAGAACAAGGCCACCCGTGAAGACAAAGCATGATGAATAGTTTGGCATTGTTACCCTGATGAGGAGCTGAACTTGGCAGTGGTGGGACCGAAATTAGTATAAAATCCATAGCTCATCTTTCATTAAATATCATTCCTCATGGGTCACAGCTTTGCCCAGATGTTTGGCAGCTAAGTGATATTCAAAACAAGCTCTTATCTTTAGCAAATATGAAGTAACCCATATAAAACTTTTACAAACAGAATTGCAGGTTATTTTTCTTTCTTTTTTTCCTTTCTTTTAGTACTGAGCTCCTTAAATAACTCCACTTTAATATTACCAATTACATGACTTGTGGCACATGATTTTAACTTTCTTGGTTTTTATACAACAAAAACAGAAGGTCTTGCAAATAGATTCCATTATACTTGAAGTGGCCTTTACTTAATAATTTTTTAACAACAAATTCTAAGAAGAAAGTACTTACATGGCTTCCATAAAATTGTTCTGGTTGATCTATCCTCAATGGTACCCTCTATTTACCTTCTAAATGCATCCTAGAGAAATAAAATTGCGACAATTTTATTTTGTCTGTGTGTGTGTATGTGTGTGTGTGTGTGTGTGTGTATTCCTTTCTAAAATCATCTTCGTGAGTAGTCCAATCTTAAAATGTAATTAGAATTCTGGAATATATCTGCACAGTGTTCTACTACAACTTGTATGGTGAATCCATTTCTTCAACTCTTTAGGATAATGCATGTATTTTTCCTTTGTTTCAAACAAAAAATGTAAATATGATAAAAGTACTGTTTCAAATACCAGTACTACAAGTTAAAGAAATAGTTTTTACTGCTATAATTTTGGAGTCTATTATTTATAAATTGCCAAAATTTTTTCTCATATATGTTCACTTATTCTTCCCAATTCCTACCTCCCCCCCCCAAACTAATAAAGCAGAGCTAGTTAAAATCTTGGCTAATCAAAAGAAATATGCTTCAATCCATAACCAGGAAATCAAGCTTCTTTCACCAAATTCAACTGAGATGATATGCCAATACAACATGAATAATCATTTGCTATCCCAATTTTTCTTCTCAAACTATTATTTCCATTACAAGTTCTATACATTTGAGTTAATCTCTTAATGATGAAAAACCCATAGAGAGGTTAGGAAAGTTTCTAATAGAGAATAATACTTTTGCCCAAAACTATAACTCTGAGTTAGGGATTAATTTTAGATTTGGATTTAGTAAACTTCTCTGTGTATAGACCAGTGTTCGAAGTTAAAAACATATATATATATATGTACAAAAATATTTTTTTACTGTTCAATACATATGATACATCATGCTAAATACTACTGAAGATGCAAGCAGAGACCAACAATGATCCTAACTCGAGGAGGGGGAGGAAATGCTTTAGAGACTGTGGTCACAACTTTATTGAGCATGTGATCAATTTATAGGTTCAGTCTAGCATTTTAAAAATACAAAATAAGAGTTTCTTGGTGGCTCAGTCTTTTAAGCATCCCAGTTCTGATTTTTGCTAAGGTCATGATCTCAGGGTCATGAGATCAAGCTCTGGATGGGGCTCCTCAGTGGGCATAGAGCCTGCTTGGGATTCCCTCTCTCCTTCTCCCTCTGCCCCCCACCCCCGTGCACACTTTCTCTCTCTCTCTCTTTCAAAAAATTATATATATATATATATATATATTATTATACACACATACCTATATAAAATAGAGTAAGATAGTATATATTAGGATACCAGGTTATATGACAAAACAGATGGAGGAAAATAAAAGAGATTGGGATAGGATAGAAGAGATGAGTGTAATGGTGGAAGGTTAGAATGGAATACAACAGAATAGAATCAAATGTATTAGAGCAGCTTGAATGATAAAGGTAAGGATAAGCATATATACATTGGATAACTCTATAAAACGTATTCTTTACTGAAAGTACCAGTCAAAAGAGTTTGGAAGCTACCACTGTGGGTAAAAATAAATAAATACAAGTAATCATAATATAAATAAGAAAGTGTTAACAGTTTTAAAAAGTTGACATACAGAAATTCAGAGATGGGAAGAAATTTCTTCACTTAGGAAAATGTGAAGATTATTCCAATAAGTCTGTAGCATTTTTGTGACATAGAAAAGACTTTCTTCAGAGAATAAAGGGGAAGATGCAGGGAGATGGCTGGGATGAGATAGGAGGTGATGGCTCTGTGAATACTTCTTAGAAAGAGGGTTTTTTTCCCCTATAAACATCAATAATAGTACATATATAATATATATCTAGTTAGATATAGGTAATTGTATCTATAATTAACTATATGTAATTTATATATTATAGATATATAATAATATAATAAAATATGTTATCTATATATAAAATAAATATCAATTATTTGATAAAATTTGTACTTCTTTAAATTTTAGGTCCACTTTAAAATAATAAGGTTATTGCTAAAAATAACTCTGACTTTTCCATTCCTAGCATGTCAAAGATAGCATCATAGGTACTTTCTGTCATCCAACCTGTGTAAAATATCACGAGGTAGATGTGCTTGTTGTTCCCACTTCAGAGGATGAAAATGAACTCTGAGAGGGTAGGGAATTTACTTCTTGGTCATGCATGTAGTTTATGAGTGACTGAGCACAGATTTAACACCAGGCTGTTTTACTCCTGAGCTGCTGGTGTAGAAGAACCATCACTTATAATGAAATCTGACTAGAGGAAACTTTTCGCTAAATACATGCAGATGCTTCACTATGATGAAGTGTCTTTCAGGTATAAGAAAACTTTCAAATATGTGAGTGTTGCCTACACCATCTAAAACATCTCACAGTAACAAAATAATCTGCCCTTTTTTTCTTTCTTTCTTTCTCTTTCTTCGTTTCTTCCTTCCTTTCTTTCTTTCCTTTCTTTCTTCCTTCCTTCCTTCCTTCCTTCCTTTCTTTCTTTCTTTCTTTCTTTCTTTCTTTCTTTCTCTCTCTCTCTCTCTCTCTCTCTCTCTCTCTCTCTCTCTCTCCTTCCTTCCTTCCTTCCTTCCTTCCTTCCTTATGGGTTTTCCAAGTTGGTTCAAACCAATGTGAACTTTTTGAATCTGATCCAGTGATCCACAATGCATATAAAGAATAAAAGCTTACCCTCACTTTTCTCCAGATGGATTTCTGGATATGAGTTTCATCTCTTTTGGCACCAAATGCTAAAACCTCCAGTAATCACAATGCAGATGTGCAACAAGACAATTTTAGCTACAGCCTCATGCATAAAGTACAGCTCAATTTGTATGAAAAAGAGTTTGAAAGAAACATATTGGGATGCTTATCTATTTACATTTTAATGAGATATGGGTCTGGGGCTATATTTTCTATTATATGGAACTAGTTTCCTTGCAAAGCATTGTGAATACTGCTGACATTTTGCCTTAGTGGCTCTCAATCATTTAAATATAACATTTGAGCTTACATAATCTTCCAACATATTTAATTTTGTTCTGAAGTTCACAAAATTAGCCCCTAGAGCTTAAGTGCAACGTGTAAATAAGTGTTTTACAAAATGCCAGAAAGAAACGATCAATGCCAATAGAATGAGAGAGTATTTTAAGAATTTTTATAACTATTTACAGAGCAGTTGGTAAAGAGCAGCCTGATGGTAACCCAGTCTTTTCTCTTGCATTATGTTCCTTGAATCTGGGGGAAATTTAAAATGATGATGTCTTTAATATTTTAATATGCTCCACTCCAGTTACAGCCTTTATTTTTTCTTCAAAGTGATGTAAACCTATGAAATCCCCTTTCATCTAATCATGTTTCACTTTACTAGCTAACATTTAACAATTTAAACAACAATATATGTAATATGCATCTGCACAACTTCCCCATGGTAGTTGAAGCCTTACTATGTGCTCTCTCTTCATTACTTCTTCCTCATACCTCCCAGAGAAATTCACAGTCTTGAATTAGGTGCTTATCATTACCTGAATATCTTTATAATTTTCTTATCTATATCGTTTTGAATGTTTTAGCATTATCTTTAAACAGTGTAGTATTTTATACATGCATATATTCCTATATATATATATAAAATTGTAACTTACCTTGTGTTTTTAAGCAATTAATTTCTAGGATCTATCCATATTGAAACATGCAGTTTTAATTTACTTATTCTAATCAATGTATGGTATATCATTGCAAGAATATTCCTGATATTATTGAGTTGTTCTCTTTTTGATGAGAAATGACTTTTTTCTCTAGTTTTTTAGTAATGCTAATGGACATTCATATTAGCAAATAAAGTGGAATTGCTAATTTGAAGAATATGATAATCTACAAATTAGTTAGATATTGTTATATATTGGTGCTAAGTGGGGTGCTGTTGTAACAATACCAAAAAAATGTGGAAATAGCTTTGAAATTGGTTAATATGTAGGGCCTAGAAGACCTTAGACCATAATTACAAAAAAAAAAAAAAAAAAGCCTAGATTGCCTTGACTAGTCTGTTAGTAGAAATATGGAGGTTGAAGACTATTGGTGAGGGCTCAGAATGAAATAATGATCATGGTAGATAAAACTTATGTAATGTATGGATGTTGAAGGCATTCTCAGTGATGGGCTCAGATGGACCCATCTATCTTCCTCTCTCTCTCTTTCTTAGTTATCTGGTTGTAATTAATATAATCACAACATTCCTTATTAGAGGGAATGGACACACACACACACACACAGATTCCAGATATCTCTTCTGTAAAATTAAGAAAATATTGTATATACTTCCTCAGATTAAAATTTTAGGTTTTCTTTTGAGACATTTTATTAGCAATTAGAAGACATTGGGGAGGGTAACAAAAATAATAGCATCAATATTATCAAAGTTAATAACAATATAGATTTATGTTTCTATATAAAATATTATTTATTAAATCCTACATTATTTATTGATGAGATGAAATGTTGGGGCCTCCTATTACTTACATTCTGGTGGAGAGAGATTGAAAATAATAAATAAGTAAAATTTATAGTATAATAGATATGTACTTTATAGAAAAATAAATTTAAAAATAGGAAAAGACACTGCAGTGGTTAAGGGACTTGTTTTTAACTGCATTGTTAAATAGGATTGTTATGACAGTTTTCACTGAAATATTAGCCTGGATTTCTTCCATGAACAGGAAAGGTATATGAGCTCATGGAAGATATCCAGATTAAGATTTACTCTTCTGAAATGCATTTTCCAAAATGCATCGCAGCAGGCAATTTTTCCATATGTAAGAAAGACAAGGGTCAGATATATGTAGCTATCTGGGGGGAGGAGCATTCAAGTGGAAGGGAACATCATGTGCAAAGACCTTGAGGCAAGAACATGCCTCCTGTATTTGAAAATCACCAAAAAACCACTGTAGCTTGAAGAGAAGGAATGAAGGACATACCGGTAGGAAATGAGGTCTGAGAATTAAGGCAATGGGGGAAATCCTGAAGAACTTTTGAGGAATTGACACAATGTGGGCTTTTACTCTCGGTAAGTTAAAAAAGTGTTAGACAATTTTGAGCAGAAGAGGGACACAATATGACTTACATGGTAACAAAAGCCTGTACAAGGGCAGGAGAGGAGCATGGAAACCAATACAAAGAACATCGTTTCATCTATGTGAGAGAGTGGCTTGGGCCAGGGTGGTAATGGTGGAGTAGGTGACCAGACAGATTCCATGTGCATTTTCAGTAAGATTTCCTAATGATCATCATAAGGGGTAGGAGACACAAAGAAATCAAGAATACCTTCAATGTTTTTGACCAGAGCCAAAGGATAGATTTGAGGTCTACTGCAATAATTGCATAAAATACAGGTTTAGGGAGAAAATCAGGATTTCAGTTCTGAACAGCTTGTGTCCTCGACACCTAAGTAAGGATATCAAATATGCAGCTGAAGCCTGGAATTTAGCAAAATGATCTAGACTAGAGATTTTTTAGTCCTTAGAGCATTTTTCTAAAGTGCATTCCATATTCTTCTAGGTCTGTACCAGGTTAATAAGTCATAAACACAGAGCTTATGTAATCAAAATTTCTGGGAAATGTTGAGTTAATATGAACAGGTTTTCTTACTTTAGTATTTCTCAGAATCATCAATATGATAATGTAATTTTGATACATAAAAATTAAGACATAATATTTAGAATTTTCCAACTTTGTTCTATCTGGACCCTCTCTTTTCACAGAAAATTCTGGGGGCTGTTGTTTTGAAAGGAACATGTTGCACAAAAACTATGACAACTACTCTGAGAGTATTATTCTTATTTTACAAGTGAGAAAATCAAGGATCAAAGAATTTGAGTATTGTTCAAGGTCACATACTTGGGATTCAAGCTCAAATCAATTCTTCTCATTGTTTAATTGAACTCATGAAAAAGAAGGAAGGGTGGCAATATGGGTGCATGTGATTTTCACTCTACAGATTGGGTGAAGCAGAAGAGGCCAAGCAAAATGCCCCAGGACTTGGTACCAGATCCCTAATGGAAGGAGCAGAAAGCCATAGTGTTAATAGGAGTGAGCCAGAGCATACTGTTTGATTCTACTTAGTTCTGGCTTGAAGTATTTTAACTAATAATGGCTCTATAACTCAAAATAGTGTGGAGAGGTTGAAGAATACCTTTAAATTAGCGTGGAAAGTTTTCCTCTAATATATATATAAACTATGTGGATTATTGGAAGTTTTTCCTAGCCCAAATTACTCTGTGTCTCTTCAGCCACAGTCATCCTGAGATGTGAATCAACAAGATACATTTTATCCGATTAGATAAGGATCAGATGGTGGCAGAGTGGTGAGAAATAATAAATATCATTGCACCAAAAGAATAAAATAATGAACCATTTGAAACCAAGCTTTCAGGAAATTATAGTTCAATAGTTTGAAATTGTATTTATCATTCTCTGAAGTTTGGGTTGTCTAAAGAATTGAATCTCAAATATGACCTGAGGTTCCACAGAGGTGGAAGGACATCAAAATGGGCTGCAAACTGAGCCCCCCAGTGGCTCTTAACTGTTGCTAACAACCAATTCCACAGACTGTAATTTTGTGTCTTGAATTTCTGGCTATTTGCTAATAATGTACTTAGTGATGAAGGATTACTAAAATTGTTATTCATAAAGTTTAGCACCTTTCTAACATTTACTGATGGTTTTAATTCCATGTTCTATAAACAAGATTAGCTGCCATGCAATGTTTGGCAAAGTTGTAAAAGTCTATCTGTGCATGTATACATGCAAGAGACAGAAATAACAGGATTATCTAGCTTGCTGTTTAAGTTATAGGAAGCAGTATCTTCAAAAATCATATAATACTTTTGAGAGAGTATAGGAAAAGCAAGAGGGACTTAACTCCTATAAAGCCTCTGGTCTGAGGCAAGGGTTAAAAGTTTCCATAAGCTTAGAGACAAACACCTCCTTCCAAGAACAAGAGATAACAGCGTTAGGGCATAACGGTTGCCCAGGCAAAGATGGAAGCAACAATTTAAAAGCCTGTTTGCACAATTATTTCTATTTTCCAGGAGCCCTAAAAGAATGTCAACCATGGAGAAAGGCATGCTGTGATTGTCTTGTGTCCACTAAGAAGTAAGGATCACAAGATAATGACCATGGGACTGAAGGACACCCCCACCCGCCATTCCCAGCCCCCTTCACCCTTTAGGGAAGTGCCTTTATAAGTCCCACCCATTAACCCTCAGAGAGCAACATTACTCTTTCCTAGCTGTTCCCTTGTATACAGGTTATCCCTGATAAACTCCACTCTTTTCTTTCTCTCGAGTTCAGTGTTCATTCCTATGACCTTGAGACTTAAGAACCTGGTCTTGGGGGCCCAGTAACACTATGTTTATCCCAAGACTGTTCAGATTCTCCAGGATAGTTGGGGTAGCTGTTATATTCTCCATCATTTCTTTACTAACTCTACAAATTCACCTTACCTTCTAAATGGTTTCAGGCTCTACTTCCTCTACTAGAGTGACAAAGTAAGGAATCTACTCTAAAAACATACTCTCCAAATGAACTTCTTGACCTGTATGAGATGGTGGATGTTCACGGCTGGAGGTAAAGAGAGGCAGTCGTAACGTTTCAGTTAACAGGAGGAGTCTTAATGTCAGGAACATGTGAGTTTAAATTTTGGCTTTATAATTTATGGTCTGAGACTTTTTAGGAACAGGACAGTTACTTAACTTCTTTAAGTATCAAATTTCTGCTTTGTAAATGCCAATAAGGACAATTGCCTCATAAAGTTTTGGAGTTAAAGGAGAGAAATCATGTAAAGCACTTAGCACATTATACAGGAAGCAACTGGTAGATGTCAGCAAAGGAAGAAATCTTGTTTTACGTGGTAAATCTTGAGATTCTTGTGCAGCTGTATTTGTTGGTTCTATCTAAAGAGAATTTAAGGCACTTAAATGTATTCAATAAACTCAAGAAAAGTTCTATGAAAATGGCCCATTTAACAAATCTCATCTCTGCCCCAAATAGTTCCCATTCCTGAGCCAAAGATCACAAGGCCCAGATATTGATAGACATTTGCTTCTAGATTTTGACAAGGTCATCATCCTACAGCTCTACCAATGGGCTGCACAGCCTGAAGAGAGAAGCTGTCCCTTACGGAATCTATGTCCATTGCAAAGTCATAAGCTACCATGGCAAATTTCAATAGAACTGATATTTTCTTACTGAAAGATAAACAGCAAAGAGGTAGAAAACAATGGGAAAAAATTATACTTATGAGTATAACAAAATAAATAGAAAGTAATCTGATGTGTTAAAGAATCAAAGTCAAAAGTTAATTTTAATAATGATGCATCTGCTTTTCAGTATGACACAAATTAAATTACTATTATTTCAAGTATTTATTGTTAGTAGTTATATTAGTAGAATATATAACTAGAAATATATAGTAGAAATATTATTTCACTATTATTGCCAATTTCAAGGCAGTGGATAGTCTTGGGTTTAGATCTAAAGAAGAAGTTGATAAGACCTAACATCTGAAGGAAATGATTAGTAGGTACAATCATTATGGTTTACTTGTTGAACAATTCATTTAGATATTAATTAAATCCCATGCTTAAGGATAAAAGCAGAATGAGCCCAAACAAATGTTCAAGGCATAGCTGAGTAGGCCAGAGAGTATTGAACCTATATGCTTAAAGTTAGAGGGAGGCAGGCAAACCATGGTCAGGGAATATACAGAGAACAAGGTTAAGACAAACACCAAGCCAGACGAAGATAAAGCAGGATCAGGAAAGTTTGAGTATGGTAAGTGGCCTAACTCTAAGGCAGTAGTAGTCTAGAAGGAGAAAAAAAAAAAGGACAGATCTACAATAGAGTGTACAGGGAAAATCAAGCAAAATATCATTTATAGTCATGAAGATCAAAAAAGGAAAAGAAGAAAAAAAAAAACCTCTGTTAATGGAGATAATTTATACATCACCTGTATAAACTTTGTATGATTCCTGGTAAGTTGAGAACCAGTTCTGATTGCCAGTTAGCTTTTAGAGATGAGTAGGCATGAAGATGTGAGATTAGCTGGGTGGCATCATGAAACAGGAACAGAAAGGGCATGATAGAGAAAATAGGACTGAGAAAATAATTTACAATTAATTATAGAAATGATAAAATTTTTAAAAATTTATTAAAAGTTGCCATAAATATTTCTTTTGTTTAACTTTGTGTACTTAAGTAAAATGATGACATGCTTTATTAGTAAGGTGAGAATTGCTCTTATGACATATACAAATTTAATCAGAGAAAGGGGCTTGCATAATAAAGTTTCCCTGAAACTTCATTTGTGTTATTTTCTAGGGACTGTACCAATTAAGTGAAATTCATGTAAGAGCACTTGATCAATATAAACCAATGTAAGAACCAAGAGGCTAAAAAAATCATTCGTAAAAATTGAAATACGTAACAAAATAGTTTGCCACTGAGACTTGGCTGAACCCTGTTTCTGATTCACACACACTACTACTAACCTCAATATTGATCTAATAATAAATATTTCAGTTGAAACAAATCACAAATCATTGGTATTATTAAATAATTGGGGGTAAAATTCTAGCAAGCTACTTTATTGAATTATGTAGGCCTTAAACATCTCTTTATCGGGTTACTATTGAGTAAGGTAGATGATGTACGTGCCATACATCAGGAGACAGCCGATGGCCTTCAAACAGATAAGGTATCAATCTTCTCATTTTACACTGAGACAGGAAAGGCTCAAAAAGATTAATAGGTTCAAACCCTCCAGTATATGGGGCTTGAAAATAAGTAGTATTCCTAGCTACTTTGATCAGGTAAATCAAAGAGATTTCTCAAAGCATGGCAGCACGAGGTCAAAGAACTAAATAGAGATAAAATAAAATAACAATGTATAAAACTTTTTACTCTCCAATTTTTATTCTCAACTTCAACAGAATCAGAACAATCAAAGGAAAATCTTACTGTGATAGTATTTACGTGTCATAGTCAGGAATTGCTTGAAGTTAGAAGAGAATTCCATATCTCAAGTCGTGTGCCCTTTTTTCTTATTTACAAACATTTTGCTGCAGAGAAATAAAAGCCAATGTCAATGTTGAACATGTCTGTCTATCACTACAAATGCATCTTGTTTCCTTAGAACAAGCACTTCCTAAACAGCATGAAATTGGGGCCATTATTGCCCATCCTTAATTAGATGTTTCTTTGCATAGAGGAAACATGAATATAAAAGAAAACATTTATCTAAATATGATGTAGAAGAATCAATGGATTGTTTACATGCTGCTGGCAAAGAATTGGGGGGAAGCAAGATAAACAAGTAATTTTTTTTTTTTTAAGATTTTATTTATTTGCGAGAGAGAGAATGAGAGACAGAGAGCATGAGAGGGAGGAGGGTCAAAGGGAGAAGAAGACTCCAGGGAGCCCAATGTGGGACTCGATCCCGGGACTCCAGGATCATGACCTGAGCCAAAGGCAGTCACTTAACCAACTGAGCCACCCAGGCGCCCACAGGATAAACAAGTATTAAACATAATTTAGGGAGAACATAATTTCAGGATATAGAAAAGAGAAAGAGGAAGAAGAGAACAAAGATGAAGATGTTAAAATAAAGAGAAGTACAAAGGGAAGAAGGAATAAGACGCAGAGGACATTGAGAGGGAGAAATCAGAAAAAAAAATATATCAAGACAATAAGATGTGAAATAGAGCTGAAGGCAGACATAGAATTTGAAGAATATTTTAAGAAACTAGAATTAGAGAATTATTTTAAAAGCCAGAGACAGTGTCTTTTAAGACCGAAGACCATGAAGGAGAATGTAAAAAAGTTCAAGCTGCAAGTTTCCAATTCATTGTCAGTTAAAAATAAGAGAGTAAAAAAGTTTCAATTACTCATGATATTCCTTAGTTAAACCTAATATTGAGATTGAATGAGGTAATCCGAGCAAACTGCTCAGAAGAGTGCTTGACACCTAGTAAGTGCTCGATAATTGTTGGTTATTAGTATTCCTTATAATCTAGTTTAGAGGTTTGCCAGACTGTGAAGAACCAAGGTAGAATATATTTGAGGCCCAATAAATTCTAAGCAATAATCTGCATGTCAAATGATAACTCTAAATGCTCTTGTAACCCGTGATACATTTTAACCTTCTATGTATTTCACTGCACCTCCCACATCATATAGTTTCAAGATTGAGGCAAAATTCTTTTTTAAGATTTTATTTATTTGAGAGAAAGAAAGAGAGAGAGAGAGCATGAGTGGGGGGGATGGGGGGAGTAGGGGCAGAGGCAGAGGGAGAAGCAGGTTTCCTGCTGAGCAGGAACCCTGTGGCAGGGCTCAATCCCAGGACCCTGAGATTATGACCTGAGCCAAAGTCAAATGCTTAACTAACTGAGCTACCCAGGAACCCCAAGACTGAGGCAAAATTCTTAGTTTACAATGATCTGGTGGTAGAAAGTATGTAAGTTTTTATTTAATTTTGTAATGTAAAGAGTTATACGCTATGCTTAAATAAGCCTAAATTTCAGAGAAGAAATCATCAAAATCTCTGGGTAGGCCTAAGTGACTCTACATATTTCTAACAGAAGCTATTTCTCATATTTAAAGATTTGTTCAAGGAAATGGATACTTTTATTCTAAGAGGGTATTTCTTGATAGGATTAATGTTTGAGTTGTTTTTCCGATGGAGGTGAAGGAACATCTTTAGACGTAAGAATTATGCAGGTATTCTAATGACTGTTATTTTCAGCAGTATCATTCACATTTTATATGTATCAATTCAGACACAGGTGCAAACATTCGCTTGTCAGTTATTAACAATCAGTGAGTGTTCTTCAAGCCCCATTTCCTTACAGAATTTTGAAATGGAAAAGAAAGAACTGAAGGCAAATAATAATTTTCTTTTGTTACACAATTAATTCTAGGATAATAAAATACATGATAAAATACAATTATTACTAATAAAATTATCAGCAAGAAAAGTATAAGCCACTTTAGAATGGAGAACCACACTGATTCACTGTGATTCAAACTCTTCAGACTGAAATGCAACATATTACTTCTTCTATTGGAGTTCATTGAAACACACAGTGCTCACATTTAGTTTGTTCTGATTTTGTGATACCCCCAAATTAAAAAGATTATGGCTTTTACTCAACTAAACAGAATCTCTAAGTAGATGTTTTTTTTAATGTGTTTTTACCTGTGAAGTTTCCTGGCATCACGTCTTATTCTGTAGGTATTTAGCAACACCTTTTTGTGTTCTGAATTATCAGGTGCTGTTTCAGTTTTGTCAATGCAAAAGGAAAAGAAAACCTTTTAAATGGGCACTGTGGGGCCAAGCAAAACGTAAAAGGCCATCTTGTTGATATTTAATTCTCACAACCACCTTGCAACCTGAGAATTTTGACCCTTTTAACATATGAGGAAATGGAGTCTGGGGGTTAGTGAGTTTCCCAAGGTTATGCCATGGTCTTATTGATTCCAGAGTTCTGATACTTTTAACAATAACACAAGCAACAGACGAGATCATGAATCAGCACAGTCTTACAATTTAGGATTCAAGCTTCTTAGTCTTTGATATATTGCAACTAACTAATAAGCCTTTTTATCTTGGCCTTATCACCATAAATCACATTCTCTTTGTTTAAAATTGGGGAAGTTTTTTGTAGTGTCTATAATTTATTTTAAAATATATAACTTAACTATTGCTGAAATGTTACATGTGTGCAAGTTAGATTAAAGGATAATCCAGGCCAACAAACATGCTATAAAGAAAGCAGGCAACTTATTATCCATTTCTGAATTAAAATCCACTGTTTTGCTAAGCAGTATAATGAAAGCTCAAAAATGAGTTTTTATCAATAAAGATAGTGTTCTGTTATATGGTATGATAATGTTAGAGATGGGATATCCCTGGTAAAGTTAAAGGTATTCAGGATATTTTACAAGAGCTGAAAAACACTTTAGAGGCATCCCTCAGATTTTACAAACATAGGATAAGAATCCAGTGAAGCCTTGAGGCTGTACTCAGAAAAGGTTCATAAGGTTTGATCCCTGAACAGTGCCAGTGACCAACTATGGATGATTTCTTGATGCCAGATGTCAACCATAAGGCACAAACCTTGCTTATGGAAATTTGTTGTATCTACCCCAAGTAAACTTTTTTTTTTAAAAGATTTTATTTATTTATTCATGAGAGACAGAGGCAGAGGGAGAAGCAGGCTCCCCGCGGAGCAGGGACCCCGATGCGGGACTCGATCCCAGGACCCTGGGATCATGACCTGAGCTGAAGGCAGACGCTTAACCGACTGAGCCACCTAGGCGTCCCCCCAAGTAAACTTTTAAGTAAGGTGGGACTGGGGCTCCCAAAAAGACAAAGTACAGGGACTTTACCAACAGCTTGCTAATAAATATTTGTTTCATAAGCATCTGTTTGAGGGAGGAAATTTGTTCTGAAGTCTTGCATTTTAACCAGGGGCATGGGAGCAGGGGCATAGTTAAACCTCACTTGTCTCAAAGATTTTTGGCAGCTACTATTTATCTCCAAAAAAAAAAAAAAGAACTTCAGAGGGGCATAGGGTCAGATTGCCTTAGAACAGTGAGCAACAGTTTGTGCAATGACCCATGAGATGTTTTGAATATATGCAGAAGCAGGAATCTACACTAAGTCTTTTGGACTTGGAGAGAAATTTAAGTGGAATTTTGTTTCTAGGGTATAAGACACCACTAAGTTTACTATTTAACTATCAACTTTGTACTTTCTTTTCCTTTCTTTTTTTTTAAAACCCTGTGTGTGTGTGTGTGTGTGTGCATGTTTAAAAAATTGGCATACAATTTATACACAATGTTACATTAGTTTCAAGTGTCAAACCCTTCCTTTTGAAGAGCATTCTATTATTGGCATCATTCCCTATCATACAGATATACTTATACCTCATAAGGCAATTTACCCACTAAAGGATTCCTTATCACTCCTACTTCCTTACAGCAGGGCTGGAGTTTTCTAATTATGACAACATGGAGAAGGAAAACATCTGTGCTGTCAATGCTGAACAGCAATAGCTCTCAGCAAGTGAAGAAAAGAGCTTTCAGATACTTTAAATATTTGAGGGATTAAATGGAAGTTTGCTACTGATGTCTCCTTGAGTAGTCCTTTGGGAGGCTCGGGAGAACATTTGGGTACATGCAACATAATAAATGGAAATTTAAGAAAAAGAAGAAAAGAGGCATTTATTGTATAATGAGTTTTAATAGCTGTTTACAGCCCCCAAATAAATGGTATTGGAAACACCAAGAAATCTCTCCATTATATCCCATAGCTTCAGCTATTGGTTCATAAGGACATTCCAAAATGCACTAGTGCTAAGTTAGACCAGTGGACCAACTCACCCAGTCTCAACTTGGTTATGCCAATACAAGTCTTATATGACAACTTTCTCAAAGCACAAATGCCTCAATTACTCCCTAAATCACTTCAGAAAAGTCCTAAACTCTTTAACATGATATACATAACCTTTAAGGATTAGAATCACTTCACACTCCATTTATTCACCACCCCCTCCAGAGCTGTGAACTTTCCCCTTTCTCCAGCTCGAGCCCTAGCGCCGTAGCAACAGCCTGTACTGATCTCAGTCATCAAGTCAGAGTGTGTTTGGTGCCAACTGGTAAAGAGAGACTACCACTGACCATCTGGTCTGACTCAGTGTCTACCCCTTACGCTACTAACACTTTACTATGTCATTAATGAGTAAGGGCATATATGAGCAAATGAGCTGCTGAGTAATAATACCATCAAAGTTCTCTTAAAGCTTGGCATGCACAAGTAGAAAAATACTCCAGGTCTCGGGGCACCTGGGTGGCTCAGTCGTAAAGCGTCTGCCTTCGGCTCAGGTCATGATCCTGGGGTCCTGGGATTGAGCCCCACATCAGGCTCCCTGCTCCGCGGGAAGCCTGCTTCTCCCTCTCCCACTCCCCCTGCTTGTGTTCCCTCTCTTGCTGTGTCTCTCTCTGTGTCTCTCTCTGTCAAATAAATAAAATCTTAAAAAAAAAAAAAAAGAAAAAAATACTCCAGGTCTCATGCATTACTGTTTCCACAAAATGAGATTAAAATTTTCACACAAATTCACCTCTACTACCTTTAACAGTGATGCCAAACACTGAGTTGATTTTTCTATTTTTTTAAGCACTTTATTGGTTCTGCTTCCAATGACTTCTAGACTTTTGCTTTGACCTGGAAGTTAGAGAGAAAAGTTCATCATTGTGATAGTGTTTGGACTACCTTTTTCAAATGTTTTACCATATGTTCGGGATTTGTTCTTGATATGTTCTGATTTACCATATGCTCTTGTTCTCACTAAAATATACCCATTCCTACATACCAAATCCACACAGCCCCAACACACAGCACTATGCTTTATTCTTAGTTACTTGGCACTTCCACACACCAAAATATATCCTGCTGCAAGTCTGGAAATTTCTCAGTAAAATAGTTTTATCCAGGTCATTTACAAGAAAATCCTACATGAGATTGTTCATATTGCTTAATCTAAAAGCTACAACTTTAACATTTTTTACTTTTGAAGCTTTCTCCAGGCATACTATAGCACTGTACAAATTTTAAAAATGAAAAAATGCACAGAAAATGGCCATAAAAAATTAAAGTATTATCCTAATGCAAAATATGATCATTGTAATTATGATCATATTTAATCTCTACATATTCTTCAGTCCAGATCTATGAATAGGCTAAAACTGCCTCAATTCTTCAAAGCTCCTCATTTCCAAGACATGATAAAAGTGCATTACATTTCTTGGACCCTGCTTATACATATTCATACTGACCTTTGACAATTTATCAAGCATAGGTTTCTGGTTTCCAGGCTAGCCAAACTCCTCTTTATCAGTACACATGTGAGAATCTTTTCTGAGATTTTTCACAGAAGAGTCATGGTGACTAAAAGAAGTGAGGTCAGAGCAGGAAGAATAGTGGGCTAAGGGTCAGAAGCCCTGGATTTGGGTTCCAAACCTGCCATTTTTGGTTTGTGTGCACTCACTTCTCTGAGCCTCAGTACCCTCATATGTAAGTTGGAAATAATGATGCTAAACTCATTTCTATGCAAAAAAAAAAAAAAAAAAAGATATGTGTCAAAATGTTTTGGGATCTGCAGTATAGAAATACCAGGTATTTTTTTTTCCCTCTGATCTCAGCATAGCTTAGAAGATTTGAGGCTTCATCACAGGCCATCTGAGTCATATATCAAATTCATTTCGTTCAAATGAAAGCAATCACTGTGTGGTTAATATGTGCCAGACTCTGGGCCGAGCACTTTACTTGCATGATCTCACACAAAACTCATTAAAAACCCGGAAGAGAAGTATTATGATCCTCATTTACATCAAGAAAGCTGAGTCACAATAAGCTTTAGTAATTTGCCCAAATGTTGGAACTGACATATTAAAATAAATCAAACCATTTTTGGTTTTTTGTTTCTGTTTTTCCTTTTGGATACACATGAAGACACTGAATTCCTTTGACAAACCAGGAAAAGTAAAAAGTTGATCTTTGAGAACAGCAATGACTATCTTTAGAAACAAAAATCATTTATTGGCAGTGCAGAAAGACAAACTAAGAATGAAAAGAAATTAAATGTCTCAATATAAAAACATACAAACAAGAAAACAGAAAGAGGACTCCAGTTTCTAAGATTTAACTTGCAAATGCAGGTATCACAGACTCACAAATCTCAGAGTTTGCAAGTCTTTAGGTTACTAGTCCAGCACTACTGTTTTTAGCTCCTGGCCTCATCCCCTTGGAAACATCTTCCTGAAGTAGGCTTCTAGATCACTCATCTTCAGCTGCTCTGTTTCTCTCCACAATACCTGATGAATGGTATTCACGGCCACAATAAACACACATGGACTTGAGCTGAGACAATGAAAAAAAAAAATCTCTGATTTGTGCGCCATTCTTTCAAGGATAGTTATTAAAATGCTTGTTTTACTCTGAATTAAGTGATACTTAAGTCACTTTGGCTCAAAGTGCCATAAACACTTCGTATTTTTCTTCATTCTAAAAGGAAACCCTCCCAAATTTTAGTAATTCAAGCTATAATAGTAGCAAATGCCTCCAGTACAATAGCCTGTCATGTTGTTGATGATAGAATTCTCTTCTGCCCTATATTTCTGCAACTCACGTGACAGGTGATACCAGTTTGCTCTGGTTCAAAATGACATAAAACTTCATTCAAGTGAACATAAATAAAAAGTGAAAATTTACTTTTTCGTTTAGTCACCAAGTCCGGAGACATGGTTTACTTCATGTACGATTTGATCCTAGTACATCATGGCATCAGGACCCCAACTTCTGTGCTACACTATTCTTTCCCGTCTTCTGTCTCCCCTATGCCCACTTTATCTTCAGACTGCCACCTTCTCACACTATGTATTTTCACAGTGCACAATCACTGTTATACACAGTGATCACAGAGGATGAATATTTGTGCCCAAACTCCCTGTAAAGACCCAGAAACTCACCGTCCTGGGATCAGTTTAGGTCATGTGCCAAACATGAGCCAATCTCTACGACCTAGAATGGACTGCATTGATTGGCTCAACCTTGACCATGTGTTGAATACCTGGCGAATACCGTCCGCTTCCGAGAAACCACAGAGACCCACCTCCCCTGAGCCCACCAAAAAAATCAGAAGCTGTTGGAAAGGGGAAACGGAAGCTAATGCAGAGAGTATAGCCTGAAAAGCTCTCTTGAGAACTCTTCTCTGAAGAGATCTCCTTCCCCTTTTACACAACCAGATAGAAAATTCTCTCCTTTCTTAAACTTGATTTTTTTTCTCATAGATTCCACCCATTAATCTACATTCTTCCCTTGTAGATCCACAGAACAGATTGTATCCTTGCTTTTGCTCTCTGTGGCTGATATTTATCAATAGGATATCTTATTCTCACAGTTTACTCCCTTGAATAGTAAAAAAATTAGCTTCCAGTACTTTGTATGCACTTAAATAAGGATATCTCAAGAAAATAAAGAGTATATTAATATTCAATTTATCTGCTGATTTTCAAGGAAACCTAGTGATTTATGAGGGTTTATCTTGACATTTCATAGAGAAAAGGTATTTCTAAGTATTAATCAAAACACATTTAGTATTCTATAGCTTATAGGATGGATTGTAATGAGTGTGACTGGCCTCTTTATTTCTGGATGCAGAAAGGTAGATTTTGTTTAACTTCTTTAATGCCAGGTTAATAGAGGCACATTGGAGCAGCTGAAGTCCTTGGACCTTGAGTGGAATTATTTTAAGGCCCTAATTCTTCACAACAGGGAGTCAGAGAAAGTGTTGTCAGTTCTCTTATAAGTTTATTGAAAGGCCTTCCCATGCCACAGAAGCTTAGAGATATAAGTAGATGCTTGCCTCTCCCCAAGACCCCAAATGGCATTCCTTTTGGATAAATCTTTTAAGATTACCCATCATAGTTTAATCATTCTTTTAAAAGGGTTGTGCCTTTCCCACACCAGCACTTGTCTCATTTTTCATGGAGAAGAACTACGTCTACTTTTTCTGTAGTAGGAGGAGAATATGACCTTAAAGGGTGGAGGGAACAAGCTTAAACCTAGAGGCTTCTTAGAGTGCTGCTATGGATTATACTGGATATTAACTATGAGAGAGTATTTAGAATTACACTAGTGGTTTTTCTTCATCCCAAACCTGACAAATGAATTGATAAATGTGACACTGGCATTTTATTTCTAGTAAACAGATGGTGTGTTCCAATTAGATGTTAGTACATTGTGAATTGTGATGGGTCTACTAGAAGAGAAATTTGTGATGCCCCAACCATGAAAATAAAAGTACTCTAAATTTGTTTTTGAATGAAATACACTTTTTTATTCCAACTATGGGTCGAATCAGTGATCAAAAATCAATGATCACACACACGATATTTTCAATTAAATTGGCAAAGTGTGTGTGTGTACATGTGCACATTGGGCGTGCACATACACACACAGGATGCTTTCAATTAAATTATCAAATTATTGTGGAAAAGATTCATAGATTCAAAGATTATATTAGTCATGGCACTTACTGAGAACAACACTGAGAAACTAAATCACTTATTAGATCAGGAAGAAACATTACAAACATGAGTTCTAGGTGTTTAAACGGTCATAATTGGGAAAATAAGTGGATACCAGCTGGACAAGTTAATCTTTGAAAAGAGCTGGTTCAATCCAGACTATGCTGATAACTGCCTTAAGTGGGCAGCTAATTGTTATCAGGTTAGAATATGATTATTTAAAAGAAAATCATATAGCTGTCATATGTCTTTTGAATTATCTATTTTAAAATCTTAGTTTTTAAAAATAGGTAAGATGATATGGCCATCTTTTTCCATTAATCATTAATAATTAACTAGATATTAACATTTCAGAGTCCTAGAAATGTCCACTATTATTTCTTCCTAAGAGTGAAGTGAAATATATGGGGCGCCTGGGTGGCTCAGTTGGTTAAGCGACTGCCTTCGGCTCAGGTCATGATCCTGGAGTCCCAGGATCGAGTCCCGCATCGGGCTCCCTGCTCAGCAGGGAGTCTGCTTCTCCCTCTGACTCTCCCCCCTCTCATGCTTTCTCTATCTCATTCTCTCTCTCAAATAAATAAATAAAATCTTTAAAAAAAATAGTGAAGTGAAATATATATCATAATAAAATTAAGGTGTCAGATTCCCAGATGAAATAGCATTCTTCACATTTATGAGTGTTTAAGACCCAAAGTGCATTATTTAGACACTCTATAACCACAAATTAGCATTTTGTCTAATAACATGGATTAAAAGGTATGTACAAGAAGTTCTGTTTTCAGTATCATGAAACTAAAGATATGCGTCTGAGATTTTCAGCTGATATGGGAAAAAAACATTTCTGTGGGTGAATTTACTGGGTATTCCGAATTGAATTGTGTCCTCCAGGAAGATGTATTGAAGTCTTAACCCCCAGTACCTCAGAAAATGATCTTATTTAGAAGGAGGGTTGTTGCAAATGTAATTAGTTAAAATAAGGTCATAATGGTATAGGGTGGGCTCTTAATCCAATATGACTGATGTCTTTATAAGGAGAAGGTATGAAGGTACATAGGGCAAGTATAACAGGGAAGGCAGAGACTGAAGTTATGCCCTAGCAAGCTAAGGAAAACTGAGCATTGCTGGCAACGGCCCTAGAGAAGAAGGCAGAGAGTAGACTCTCCCCTAGAGTCTTTGAGAGATCTTGATCCTGCAAACACATTGATTTCAGACTTCTAGCCTCTGGAACTGTGAGAGAATAAATTTCTGTAGTTTAAGCCACCCAGTTTGTTATACTTTATTATGGCAGTTCTAGGAAACTAATACAGATTTTAAAGCAATAGGACCTTTGGTTTCACAGTTCTTGAGGCTGGAAGCCCCAAATCAAGGTTTTTTTCCAGAGTCACGCTTCTTCCAAAGCCTTCTACGGAAAGATTTTTCCTTTGCCCCTTCCAGCTTCTGGTAACCCTAGGTGTTTCTTGGCTTTTGGAATCATAACTCCAATCTGCTTTCATACATGACCTTCTTCCCTCTGTATCTCTGTGTCTTCCCATGTCATTCTCCTCCCTGTGTCTCTCTTTTCTTATGTGGATACCAGTCATATTGGATTAGGACCCACTTTAGTTCAGTCTAACTTCATCTTGATTACACGTGCAAGTACTCTATTTCCATATAAGGTCACACTAACAGATATGGGGAGTAGGACTTCAACATTTCTTTCAGTGGGCCACAATTCAAGCCATAACACTAAGCAAGGAAATTTAAGATTAAAATGTAATGGAAATATGTTAGGTCCCAATTATCAATAGAATTCCGGTGTATGCTCTTCAACATCCCCTCTTGAAGGTAGCATAACCTAGAGTCTAAATCATACTCCATAGAAAATAAGCTAAAATTGATTCCTAGACATGTGTTAGTTTATGTACCATTTGAAAGGAAAAAAAAAAAAAAACACTACAAATTACATTACAACAGAGTGTTTTCTCAGCATTTAAGCTGTATACTTATTAAAGCCTTCTTTTGGACTTAATTGGGCATGAATGTCTTTTCATACATTACTTTTGTGCATACATCAAAAGAAAAATAAAAGCAACATAATTTGGGTAATGAATTCTAAAATGTCTACATTCCCAGAATCTTTATTCTTTTGAATCAACCAACTCAAGAGTCAAAATGCTTATTTTTTTCCACACGAGATCATCCTCTCCGTTATCAGTAGCATTGGCAGGATAACATTACTAACCTACTTCAGGAATGTTATTCAACATCTAATCACCATCAACCCTCCTCTTCCCACAGCCATTTGATTTCTAGGAGGAAATACTCAGGATCATCTTTCAATCCTGTGACAACTATTCTTCAAGTTAAAGGCTGACAATTTCTGATGATCAGGAATACGTGGAAAATAATAATTATAATAGCAATTTTAATAAGATAACATCACATGAAAGAGATATTCCAATTTCAGAGATGTGGTAATGTGAAAAGAAAATGTGCTTAAGAAATAAGGTTTCTGAACATTTTTAGTGACAGAAAATTGAATATCGCAAAAAGTAGCCTATTCTGTAAATAATTATTCCTTTTCAAAAGCTTTCCCGATTGTTAAGTAAACTCTGGCCCCATCACTTTAAACTGTCTTTTGCCATTCTGCCACTTCCTATTTCACCCAAACAACCTTGTTTTAAAGTTAAATCTACCTCCAACATGGGGCTTGAACTCATGTCCCCACGATCAAGAGAGTCGTGTGCTCTACCAACGGAACAAGCCAGGCACCCCTTCACCTAAACAACTTAATAGATTGTCTAAAAGAAGGCCTTTCAATTATTTTAAACAATTACTCAATTTCTATCCTCCTCTCTCACTCTCCTCTCAAGGTAAGCATGTTCATTTCTTCAAAAATATTCCCCCAGTCAGTTCTTAACTAAGCACTTCCTGGATGAGTCATATGCAGCCAGGACCACGTTAGACACTGGGGAAGCAAGTCTTGACACGTGTGTGTGTGTGTGTGTCTCCATGCATGTGTGCATGTAAGAGTTTCCATGTGCCTTTGTACCCCCTCAGGAGCACGGAAATGACATGCTGATGCTAGGGGAAGATCCCTAGATCCCTGGAGTATCATGGAGAGAGGAGAGCAAGCTTAAAGTCCACGATGCAAGAAGGTGTTGGTGGGCTTCAAAAGAAGACAGAAGGCCTTCTGGCATGAGCTCACAAGTTTAAGATTTAATTCTAAGACCAATGAGATGCCAGCCTCTATTGACTAGCATAAAAAATGCGGCATAGTTTTAAGTCACCCGCCTATCTTGTTTTTATCCAGTATAAACTCTTTCGATTGTCAATGATCTTTTTAAAATGTGACATCTAAATGTGACTACTAAATGTAGTAGTGCCAGTACTTTTCCTGAACATGGCAAACAGAATGTGATTCTCACTGTCTTGCACTTACAATGTTGGAACTGTGAGATAAATCTTATTCTATTTAATTTCTTCCAGTTTGCCATACCAGACACTTGAGATCATTTTGGATTCTGATTCTTTTATTCCTTTCAACCCAAACACTCAGTGTCTCCCCTCAGCTTCCTACCACCTACTGATGTCTTTTCATATATTCAGCTCATTGATTAAAACAATAAAAGTGGAATGGGACACAGTTAAAGACCAAGTCTTCAGTGTCACTCAAAATTCTCTTGTGTGCTAACATCAATCAATAATTCAATATTTGGGGGGCAAGGCCATTCAAAGAGTTGTAAATTAATCAATTTACACTACCACAAAGTCATTTATCTTCATCTTTTTTTTTTTCAAAGACTTCATCAGGAAACTTCATAGAACTTACCATATTGTATAATTACATTATTTATTTTGTGAATACATTTTTTCCTGTCCTTTCCACTAAAATGTGAGCCTAATAGAAACTTTAAAAGTTTATGGTATGATTCATTTTAAGGAAAAAAAAATGTGCTATCTCAGGAAATTTCTTCAAAGGGAGCTTCCTTGAAACTAAGTCTTGCTCAGTCAGATGGCACCAGAGGGGAATATTTACTTGAGGCAGTCATGGAGGTGCGCTACTAAGATCTCCTTAAAAGAGACTTCTGCAAGGATGAGCCCGGAAGCTGAGATTCCTTGGTATCTCCCATGCACTGAGCTGATGTTCCCCAGCCATTAACTGAGCATGTCAGGGTCCAGAATTGCACTATTTCTGCTCAACACAGGACTCCTCCACTGGGCAATCTTTACTTGGGTCTCCCTATCACTATGTCCAAAATTTTCTCAGAGCTGTGCTACTGTCTGAGGCTCTTTCAATAGAAACTCTCCTCTTTCCTTCATTTATTTCATAGGTTGGGCCCACACTGAAGTCTGAAATTCTCCCTGCCTCCTAATTGCCAGTTCTTCTCTTTATCCTTCATGGGCATTCCCTCATTAAATTCCCTTTCACATCTAAATCTATCCTATTGCATGCTTCTCGGAGGACTCAGACTGATGCAAATATCTTCTAAAAGATTCTCAGGATTTAGACTGTTGGATAGTTAGGTAGTCAGGGCTAGGGTCCCCAACAAGAAAATATGAAGTCAGGACAGCTAAGATAAAACAGCACTAACCTCCTGTTTGCAGCTTAGACAGGACCACACTAGCATTTTGCTTTGCAGCCTTTGCAAAAATGACTTCTACGAAATGTCCTAAAATAAGAAAATTAACCACAAAGCATTTGTCACTATCACGGGCAAAGGGCAGTTAAGACATGAGCCCCCAGATGTCAGCAAAAAAGACCATCAGCACATGGACATTAACCTAATAGGTAGACAGATATGTGACCAAAGCCCTGATTGGCATGACTCAGAACACCCTGGTTGCTTAAGATAGTTCCACAAAAGAGCTCATAAAAACCCCTAAACTTAGTAACTCCAAGGGCAACCCTCTCAGGCCCCCTCCTTCTCTGGGAGCTTTACTCAACAAACTTTGCTTTGCTGCCCACCACTCTTCGTCTGGTCTACTTCTTGATTCTTCCAAGTGGCATGACCAAGAACCACTGGCACTAAAGGCAGAGAAATACTGCAAGAAGACAACCATGCCTCCCAGATCTGCTTACTCCAATCATTGCTTGAAGGCTAAGTTTCTCCTTTATTCAGTTGTCTTCTGGAAGTTCACTCCTGTTCTCTTAATGTGACTAAATAATTCATCCATACATTCACTTCCTTGTAAATCCTTTCAAGGTGCTCTCTGGCTTCCTAAAACATATCATCCCAACTCTCCCACATTTCAACCAAATCTCAAAACATTACCATTGTCTCTAACTAAAATGTGGCTGCAGCCAGGGAGCACTTCCTTCTTGGCCACCACCCCTCAAATGCTTTTTTTCTTGTTTTTACACAAATTGATAGGATAATTGTACTCTTTGTTCACCATTTATATTTCAGAACACTAAGCTTCTACCTTCTTTTAAAAAACAACAACAATAAAACAAAACAAAATAAAGCCCTGCTTATCTGATATTGACAGAGATAACTGGAGATACCAGGCTCTTCTCTTCAGCTACAGATTTCTCACTTCTTGATTTTAATGAGTGGCCCCACTGATCCATTGAAAATTTTAGTTATCAAACTGGTTCATAGTTTTCTTTTCCCTGTGAACTCCAGGAATTCTTCCTGGAGCCATAAACTCCTTTGTGAATAATCCAGTATTCTAGTCTCAGTTATTTACTTCCTTATCATCAACCATCAATGACCTTCCCTCTTCCCAACACACTACATTTCCAAGGTCACATTTTAGAATTTATCATCACCAAATTCTATCCAATTTCAAAATTCTGAAAGCATGCATTCCATTCTATCACCACAATTCCCTATCTCTCCTCTATACTTACACAAGTATTTCTGCTTAAATATTTTTGAACATATAATGACCTCTATTTTATTCATGTCATCAATTTCTTACTGTCAACAACCTCCTCCTGTCTTCATTTCCCATTTTATCCAGGTTAGTCTATGAGTCATCTTTTGAATTATACCCAAATAACATAACCTAGCAGACTGGATTCACACTAAAATCATAATTCTGTGTGTCAAATGGACACTAAACACAGCTTGGTAATCTTAGTATTGTTTCTTAAGAAAGTTTCTATTTCCTCCCAAATTTCCCATATTACCCTCTTTCTATACCCCATCACTATATCAGCTGATGATAAAAATTCATATTTTGATGAGATTAAAATATCTATCAGGCATACCTCTATTTTCCTATCCTCACCTCAAAATTTAACTGTGCACATCTCCTTCACCCACCTTTATATCCAACAAAGTGCTTTTTCTTTTTTTTTTATTATTGTGTTATGTTAATCACCATACATTACATCATTAGTTTTTGATGTAGTGTTCCATGATTCATTGTTTGCGTATAACACCCAGTGCTTCATGCAGAACGTGCCCTCCTTGATACCCATCACCAGGCTAACCCATCCCCACCCCCCGCCTCTCTAGAATCCTCAGTTTGTTTCTCAGAGTCCATAGTCTCTCATGGTTCGTCTGCCCCTCCGATTTCCCCCCCTTCATTCTTTCCCTCCTGCTATCTTCTTCTTCTTTTTTTTTTAACATATAATGTATTATTTGTTTCAGAGGTACAGGTCTGTGATTCAACAGTCTTGCACAATTCACAGCGCTTACCAGAGCACATACCCTCCCCAGTGTCTATCACCCAGTCACCCCATCCCTCCCACCTCCCCCCCGCTCCAGCAACCCTCAGTTTGTTTCCTGAGATTAAGAATTCCTCAACAAAGTGCTTTTTCAATCAAAGGCCAGTTGCTCAATATTATCATCTTTCTCCCATTCACTCTTGCATTTTTAAGAATTTTGAATCTTAATCTATACCTTATTAATCCCACTGTCCTTTTAAATATGTTTAATTGGTACATAAATGCATGTTAATATCACTCTAAAGAAAAATACATTATATGTTAAAAATAAAAGAAGATAGCAGGAAGGGAAAAATGAAGGGGGGGAAATTGGAAGAGGAGACGAACCATGAGAGACTATGGACTCTGAGAAACAAACTGAGGGTTTTAGAGGGGAGAGGTGAGGGGGGATTGGTTAGCCCGATGATGGGTATTAAGGAGGGCACGTACTGAATGGAGCACTGGGTGTTATACGCAAACAATGAATCATGGAACACTACATCAAAAACTAATGATGTATTGTATGGCAATTAACATAATAAAATAAAATTAACAAAAAAAAAAGAAAAAGAAAAACAAATGAAAGAAACTATTTGTCAAATGCCTGCTTCTAGTTCTCCCATTTTTACACCCTCCTTCAGTGTCACAGCTTTCAAAGGTTTTATAGAAATTTTATCCACATTCTCATATCCCACTCACCTTTTGACAAGCTGCAGAGCAGCTTCTGTTCCCAACAATAAAATGAAATGGCTCTTCATTTTACCGATGACCTTTAGGTTTACAAGGCCAGGTTTTAAGGCAGGACTATTGGCTCTACAGACAGGTTTAGTAGCAGATACACCTGGTTCTTCTGGGTGAGTGCTGTAGAGTTCTTGGTTTCTTTTCTCTCATGTAATAGATGCTGTATTTAATGAGATGACAACTCTAGTGTATCAAGATGAGTTTGGGCATTTTCTCTGTTTAATCTCTTTAAGGCTCTCACACATCCAAGCTCAATTCCATTATCTTCCCAAAGATACTGTAAATCACGTAACATTTTTAATAAATCCCTTTGGCTTAAATAAGCAAGAGAAAATTTATTTATCATCATCTGAAAACCCTAATCATTAGAGTTTCCATAATACCATGCTCTCCTGATTGTTTTCTTAAGAAATATAGTCACATTTGATCTCCTTTCAAATCTCCTTCCCTTTCCCTTTTTGCTCTTATAGGTCTCTCTCTCTTTTTTTTTTTCTCTGTACGTAACTTTTTCAGGTGATTTTTGCCCTTTACTATGGCCTTAAATCTCATCTAGATATAGTCTGGACATTTAGACGAAGCTCCTCTGAGCTCCAGGCTGATAGAACAGGAGACCATCTCAGAATTTTGCTAAAGCCCCCAAATTAAGAAAAGTAGGCAATACACATCTCCATAATATAAAGATATGATAGATAATATTTTGTAGCCAAAAGTTCCATTACATATTACCAGACTCTATTTAAAAGAGGGAATAAATAAAGAAGGAAAGACTGAGTTATGAATTGCAAGCACAACAGATGAGTGTCAAAATGTTTCCCCTTCTCCATGTTGGAGAGAAGAGAATTGTTTCTCCCTCTTCATGGCAAATACTTGTCAAAAAGGGAGATTGGCTTTGCCCTCTGGGCTGGATATATGCTGAACTGTGAAATCATGAGGAATCAGTGTCATCATAGTAGAAAACCAAGGATTATTTTGGAGTAAAAACTTTTATCACTCATAGATTTTTTTTTGCTTTTTTACCCTATAGCTAGTTTCATAAATATTCCAATCGTGAATAGTTGGCCCGCAGGTATTTTCATTGTAAAGGCTTCCATGTCTATGAAATGGTGCCTTTTTAGCTTGCTAATGCAAATTAAACATTTGCTTATAAAATGAAGATAAAGAGAATGACTGCTTTAGAGTGTTTTGTGATTTTTAGATGTGGAAAAGGAAAATAATGTGATAAATAGACTCACATTGTATTTGGATGTGAATTTTAAACAAAGCTAATTTTACACATAACAGTTGTTCCAGAAAGATTCTATTTACAGAATTTCTGTGGTTAGCAAGAAACTATCTCACCTCCATCAGCTTACCCAATGAAAATATGCAGTTATACACATACTTAACCAATATTATCAATAATATGTAATGTGTTGTATTTTTCAAATAAATAGTAACTCTTCCTTTTGAATTTTAATTCTGAGAGTGGCTAAGTGGGCAGTCATTATCAAGTGAAGACTGCTTAAAATCAATAATTTGAATTTCTAAATGTGTACATCAATTAAAACCCTAGTGAGAAGAGAAAACTTTGGATTGATGTAGAATTTTTAGTAAAATTGCTTTGCATGGCATTCTTCTGTGTCCTATTTACTTGAGATAAGCCTTCCAGGATGCAAGTTAAGAATAGAGATGGGTTGCCTAGATGCAAAAAAAGAATAAGAACAACAATAACTATGATAAAAGATTGCCGATAATCACAGTAAAGTTGTATACAGCAGTGTCTTGAAACGAGGGAGGAGAGTCAGTAAGCTGGGCTTTTCTCTGAGTGTTTGGAATACTCTTCAGACTTTATATCATCTTCTGAATGAACATTGCATAGCTTAGGTGGTAGCCATATTATCCAAATCCACTCCTTTGGGTTGAGGGGCAGGCGGGCAGGGGGGAGGTGTTGGCATCATCACAGAAGTGTGAATATGGGGAGAAAAATCTTTAGTGGATAAAAGCAAATTATTTTTAGATTTTTGATTCATCCATAAAGAACTTTAATAAGGACACTGGTGCTGCAAAATTGAGACTCTCACATAAGTCACTTCAATACCATCCTCACTTAAACTGGGGATGGCTGTAACATTACTGAATAAATCATTTTCTGCTAAGAAGCAAAACATTTTGAGTGATATTACAGTAGGTTCAAATACTCAATGGCAAGGAAGAGATCAGCAAGTTTATGTAAACTGTATTTATAAAATATGATTTATACATAAGGCCCAGAAAAAATTCTAAACTTCACACTTTATAAAATACAGTTGGATTATTTTTTACTGCAAATAGGGTAATAGCTTTTCACTAGGAGGTGCCAGGTCTGCAGTTTTGAAAACTCACCAAAGGTAGGACACAGCATTTTTAATGTCAGAGGGGATTTAGTGGGAGATTTTTGATGAGAGAGGAGTCACCCTACTCAAGGTCTCTTTGTGGGAGACCGCCTTGGTAAATAGCAATCAAAAAGAACCACCTCTCAATGGACATTAGGTCACTGATGTGGCATGAATCATTCATCCAAGGTCTCCAAAGTCCCTGCTACTCTGGGGTTCTAGGACTTCTTGGTGAATAGGAAATGAAATAAGTTCATGCCTGGTTTTTCCTCTAATGCCCTATTGAGCTTTTTCTTGGGTAGGCTTAAGCAGTATTGCCTGGATGCTGTTGAAGCAAAACAGAAACTGCTACTACCTGTACAATTGTTTTCTCCACGAATAAAGAGAACATTTTTCTCTTGGTCAATTTTATATCTTTCAAAAGCATAATAATTATGTGGAAAGAATAAAATATTTTTGACTGGTACAGAAAAGGAAAAAGATAAGAAATAAAACCAATAAAAAAGAAAACAGCAGTTTTGGGGTACCTTTCTTACCTTTTCTGATGAGTCTATTTTTCCAATACATGGTGTCACTTTGTTGGAATGAATGACTTGACCAAGCTGAGGTACAAACAGTAACTTCCCACCTTTGCTCAGTAATCGGATTCAGAACTTTAATACTAGCTCTGGATTGTGGCTAATATTAGGCACCGTTAGACAAATGCCAATTCCATGGCATCTCCAGGGGAGTACAAAGATCTAAGTGTGTTAAAATTACGTTGGGTCAGTTTTATTCACCACTTGGCCTAGAAGAGCCTGGGAATCAGGGCGAAGTGCATTATAAAGAAAGTATTCTTCTTTCAATTTACCCATGACTTAGGGGGCATGAGTCATGCAACATGAGCAGTATTCCTGAAGCCTTAGCACCAATTACATCTTATAATAACTATTTATCTAGCACATCTGAGCAATGCACACTTAACAATTGAAGAGAAACTTTGCCAAGGAAAACAGATGTTAGATTGTATAATTTATAACAACTTATGTATTCATTATTCCTAATATGGTAACTTCTTTTTTTTCCGGTTTTTATTTATTTATTTTTAATTTTATTGTGTTCTGTTAGTCACCATACAATACATCATTGGTTTTTGATGTGGTGATCCACGATCCATTGTTTTCGTATAACACCCAGTGCTCCATGCAGTACGTGCCCTCCTAAATACCCATCACCAGGCTAACCCATCCCCCCACACCCCCTCCCCTCTAAAACCCTGTTTGTTTCTCAGGCCCATAGTCTCTCATGGTTCATCTCTCCCTCCAATTCCCCCCCCCCATTTTTCCCTTCCTTCTCCTAATGTCCTCCATGCTATTCCTTATGTTCCACAAATAAGTGAAACCATATGATAATTGACTTTCTCTGCTTGACTTATTTTGCTTAGCATAATCTCCTCCAGTCCCATCCATGTTGATGTAAAAGTTGGGTATTCATCCTTTCTGATGGCTGAGTAATATTCCATTATATCTATGGACCACATCTTCTTTATCCACTCATCTGTTGAAGGGCATCTCGGCTCTTTCCACAGTTTGGCTATTGCAGACATTGCCGCTATGAACATTGAGGTGCATATGGCCCTTATTTTCACTTCATCTGCGTCTTTGGGGTAAATACCCACTAGTGCAATTGCTGGGTCATAGGGTAGCTCTATTTTTAAAGTTTTGAGGAACATCCACACTGTTTTCCAAAGTGGCTGTATCAACTTGCATTCCCACCAACAGTGTAAGAGGGTTCCCCTTTCTCCACAACCTCTCCAACATTTGTTGTTTCTTTCCCTGTCCATTTTTGCCATTCTAACTGGTATAAGGTGGTACCTCAATGTGGTTTTGATTTGGATTTCCCTGATGGCTAATGATGATGAACATTTTTTCATGTGTCTGTTAGCCATCTGTATGTCTTCTTCAGAGAAGTGTCTTTTCATATCTTCTGCCCACTTTTTGACTTGATTATTTGTTTTTTGGGTGTTGAGTTTGAGAAGTTCTTTATAGATTTTGGATACCAGCCCTTTATCTGTAGTGTCATTTGCAAATATCTTCACCCATTCTGTGGGTTGCCTCTTTGTTTTGTTGACTGTTTCCTTTGCTGTGCAGAAGCTTTTTATCTTGATGAAGTCCCAAAAGTTCATTTTTGATTTTGTTTCACTAGCTTTTGGAGCTGTATCTTGAAAGAAGTTGCTGTGGCCGATGTCAAAGAGGTTACTGCCTATGTTCTCTAGGATTTTGATGGATTCCTGTCTCACATTGAGGTCTTTCAACCACTTTGAGTTTATCTTTGTGAATGGTGTTAGAGAATGGTTGAGTTTCATTCTTCTGCATGTGGCTGTCCAATTTTCCCAGCACCATTTATTGAAGAGACTGTCTTTTTTCCATTGCATGTTTTTTCCTGCTTTGTCAAAGATTATTTGACCATAGAGTTGAGGGTCCATATCTGGTTTCTCTATTCTGTTCCATTGGTCTACATGTCTGTGTTTGTGCCAGTACCATGCTGTCTTGGTGATCACAGCTTTGTAATATAGCTTGAAATCGGGCAATGTGATGCCCCCAGCTTTGTTTTTCTTTTTCAACATTTCCTTAGTGATTCAGGGTCTTTTCTGATTCCATACAAATTTTAGGATTGTTTGTTCCAGCACTTTGAAAAAATGTCATTGGAATTTTGATCAGGATGGCATTAAAGGTATAGATTGCTCTGGGTAGCATAGACATTTTAACAATGTTTATTCTTCTGATCCATAAGCATGGAATATTTTTCCTTCTTTTTGTGTCTTCTTCAATTTCTTTCATGAGTGTTTTGTAGTTCCTAGAGTATAGATCCTTTACCTCTTTGGTTAGGTTTATTCCAAGGTATCTTATGGTGTTTGGTGCTATTGTAAATGGAATCGTTTCTCTAATTTCTCTTTCTACAGTTGGGTTGTTAGTGTATAAGAAAGCAACTGATTTCTGTGCATTGATTTTGTATCCTGCCACATTACTGAATTTCTGTATGAGTTCTAGTAATTTGGGGGTGGAGTCTTTGGGGTTTTCCACATAAAGGATCATGTCATCTGCAAAAAGAGAGAGTTTGACTTCTTCTTTGCCAATTTGAATACCTTTTATTTCTTTTTGTTGTCTGTTTGCTGTTGCTAGGACTTCTAATACTATGTTGAACAGTAGTGGCAAGAGTGGGCACCCTTGACATGTTCCTGATCTTAAGGGAAAGGCTCTCAGCTTTTCCCCATTGAGGATGATATTCGCTGTGGGTTTTTCATAGATGGATTTTATGAACTTGGGGAATGTTCCCTCTATCCCTATACTCTGAAGAGTTTTAATCAGAAAAGGATGTTGTATTTTGTCAAATGCTTTTTCTGCATCAATTGAGAGGACCATATGGTTCTTTTCCCTCCTCTTATTAATGTGTTCTATCACATTGATTGATTTGCAAATGCTGAACCACCCTTGCATCCTGGGGGTAAATCCCACTTGGTCGTGGTGGATGATCATTTTTAATGTATTGTTGGATCCTATTAGCTAGGATTTGTTGAGGATTTTGGAATCCATATTCATCAGGGATATCAGTCTGAAATTATCCTTTTTGATGGGGTCTTTGCCTGGTTTGGGGATTAAGGTAATGCTGGCCTCATGAATGAGTTTGGAAATTTTCCTTCTGTTTCTATTTTTTGAAACAGCTTCAGTAGAATAGGTATTATTTCTTCTTTGAATGTTTGGTACAATTCCCCAGAGAATCCATCAGGCCCTGGACTCTTGTTTTTTGGTAGTTTTTGATCACTGCTTCAATCTCGTTACTGGTTATTGGCCTATTCAGGTTGTCAATTTCTTCCTGTTTCAGTCTTGACAGCTTATAGGTTTCCAGGAAGGCCTCCATTTCATCCAGATTGCTCAGTTTATTGGCATATAGTTGTTGATAATAATTTCTAATAATTGTTTCTATTTCCTTGGTGTTAGTCGTGATCTCTCCCCTTTCATTCATAATTTTATTAACTTGGGTCCTTTCTCTTTTCTTTTGGATAAGTTTGGCCAATGGTTTATCGATCTTATTAATTCTTTCAAAGAACCAACTTCTAGTTTCATTGATCTGAACTACTGTGTTTCTGGTTTCTAATTCATTGATTTCTGCTCAAATTTTAATTATTTCTCTTCTAATGTGTGGCTTAGGCATCATTTGTTGCTTTTTCTCTAGTTCTTTAAGGTGTAGAGTTAGTTGGTGAATTTGGGATTTTTCTATTTTTTTGAGTGCGGCTTGGATGCCTATGTATTTCCCCCTTAGGACTGCCTTTGCAGTATCCCATAGGTTTTGGACCGATGTTTTTTTGTTCTCATTGATTTCCATGAATTGTTTAAGTTCTTCTTTGTTTTCCTGGTTGACCAAAACATTCTTGAGCAGAGTGGTCTTTAGCTTCCAAGTGTGTGAATTTCTGCCAAATCTTTTCTTGTGATTGAGTTCCAGTTTTAAAGCATTGTGGTCTGAGAATATACAGGGAATAATCTCAATCTTTTGGTATCAGTTGAGACCTGATTTGTGATGCAGTATGTGGTCTATTCTGGAGAAAGTTCCATGTGTGCTTGAGAAGAATGAGTATTCTGTTGTTTTAGGGTGGAATGTTCTGTAAATATCTATGAGGTCCATCTGGTCCAACGTATCATTCAAAGCACTTGTTTCCTTGTTGATTTTCTGCTTAGATGATCTGTCCATGGCTGAGAGTGGAGTATTGAGGTCTCCTACAATTAACATATTGTTATCAATATGACTCTTTATTTTGGTTAACAGTTGGCTTATGTAGATGGCTGCTCCCATGTTGGGGGCATAGATATTTACAATTGTTAGATCTTCTTGTTGGATAGACCCTTTAAGAATGATATAGTGTCCTTCTGTGTCTCTAATTACAGACCTTAGTTTAAAATCTAATTTGTCTGATATAAGAATTGCTACCCCAGCTTTCTTTTGAGGTCTGCCGGCATGGAAGATGGATCTCCATCCCTTCACTTTCAGTCTGGATGTATCTTTAGGTTCAAAATGAGTCTCTTGTAGGCAGCAGATGGATGGGTCCTGTCTTTTTATCCAATCTGCAACCCTGTGCTGTTTTATGGGAGCATTTAGGCCATTCACGTTGAGAGTGATTATTGAAAGATATGAATTAATTGTCATCATGTTGCCTGTGAAGACGTTGTTTTTATAGATTGTCCCTGTAAATTTCTGTTGTATATCACTCTTGGGGTCTTTCTCCTTTTATAGAACCCCCCTTAATATTTCTTGCAGGGACAGCTTAGTGGTCACATATTCTTTCAGTTTCTGCCAGTCGTGGAAGCTCTATCTATTCTGCTATCAGCATGAATAGTTAGTGTTACATATGCACACTAGGAGGATTATGTAATTCAGGGAGAAAGGACCCATTCACTTCATGTTTTATTTTATTTTATTTATTTTATTTTATTTTTTTGTAAAGATTTTATTTTTTTGAGAAAGAGAGCATGAACAGGGGGAGGGTCAGATGGAGAAGGAGAGGGAGAAGCAGACTCCCCACTGAGCGTGGAGCCCCATTTGGGGCTCGATTCCAGGACCCCGAGATCATGACCTGAGCTGAAGTCAGACACTTAACCACCTGAGCCACCCAGGTGTCCCTTCACTCATGTTTTATTTATTGTAAGAACTTTAAACAGACACTTTGGTAGTCTTGATGTTAACAATTGAAATTATCCAGTGTATCCTTATCCTTCTGTATGACATGGGGAATGCTTTAAGCAGTTTTAGTGCTGGGGGGTTGGGGAGATTGCATTTATGAGCATTCCCATGGACACAGACATTGTGTGAGCCAATATTGCCTGCACATGGCATTGAAGTCCTGGTAAGATACCTAAAGCAGAGCCCTTTCCAACTCTCAATGAATGACAGAGAGAATTCATTTTAAGAGAAGCCAAACTTCAAATTAAGAGCCAAACTTCAAACTTCAAACTTGGCCAAACTTCAAATTAAGAGCAAGGTCTTGAATTCAGAATGCAACACTTGTTTCTTATTCCTTCTTTAAAATAACTTTGTGACTATTTATATTGTTCTTGTTGTGAAAGCCTGAAATGACAAAAGGCTTCTAAGAGGATTTTAAAACCGTGCTTTAATCACTCCCTGATAAGTGCACTTATCAGACTATTAATGCTAAAAATGTCTCTTTCTTAAAAATAATCAATCCTTAAAAAAATGTTAAAGGAAATGGCTTCAGCATTCATTTGCCTGTTTTCATTCAAAGCTTCTACTTCAATCACCTGATTTTCCTTTCTCTTTGCTTCTCATCTGCTTCCCTTTCTCCACATCCCCATTTCACTTCTTTATGTGGCATGAATATATTGTTCTCTTTTTACTCTTAACAGTCTTTGCTCTTCCTCTCCTCTGTGATTATCAGGCTTCATAAACAGGGCTGAAATAGGAGTGAAATGAGTTAATAAGGATTTCCTACTCAGAAAAATTTGTCTTTGGTGGTGTCTGATGATTTCTCCTGAGAAAAAGGCATTCAAAGTCTTACCCTAGTCATCTCTGAGCAAAACATTTCAAATTGGCCAAGCAGCTTCATAAAGGAGAGCTAGAAACTGACAAGAACAAAAAGACTTCCAGCAGCGGTAAACACAATGATGCTTTTATATTGGTAACACTCTGAGGGCAATTCCTGCATTTCTAGCAAAGGCCATTTAAAGTGCAGATTAACAATGGGAAATCTAGCCTTTTAAGACAGTTTACATGAATAACATGTTGGTTTGCATTCATCACCTGGCTTTTTGATTTTTCTATTTTTAAAAACGGAAACAGTGTAACTTGTGCCATTTGAAATTCTTATGCATTATAATACATCTTCTTGAAAATAGATTATTGGTTTTCCAAGGGAATAAAGTTTTATTTTTTATAAAATGTTTTAATTGATGTATCAGAGAGAACAAGTGCTCTAAAAATATTTCTCAAATTGTTTTACCCGTCATTATTCTAGTGAGAAGAAAGAGAATATATAACCCTTCTGGGATCTAATCAGGTAGCAAGAAATTCCTTTAAATCTTAAAGATTCATATGCATTTGCATTTGATTCCTTAGCAGTATCACCATTTAATTTAAAAATTAAGTTTAAATAATTTAGCTTAATTTCCCCGCTTATCTTTGAGAAAAAACAATATCTGATCAAAAAAGTATTGTTCAACATTTGGTTGCACGCAACCTCCCGGGCTGCCAACTCACATCCCAGTATAAAAAATACAGGCACCTTCACAAGGTCTATTGTTTCAGAACTGGAGAGGCAATATATAGCCCTGTGAAGGTGGTCATTAATTTATTTTGGAAATGCAACACTGATTATTTCAATTAAACCATCTCTATCATACATGCATGAGCACACACATGCACAGAAGTACAAGACAAAGAAGATGCTGTTTCAAGCAACTGAAGTAAAGGTCACATTGTTAATTTGAACAAAACATAGTCTGTTTTCCTTTGTATATTAGATCATGAAATACACCTCAAAACGATACTCCTTTCTTCAGTTTGTTAACAATTATTTACTGAGTGCTTGTTACACACTCAAAATGCACAAATGCAAATGCATTTTGTGGATGAGTTTGGTAAATAACACAATTAACCAAGTTGCCCTCATGGTGCTTGTATTTTATGGAAACTGGAGATAATTAACAATGTAGATAAACAAACAAGCCACTCAACCAATCCACAACCAGGTAGTTGTAGATTGCAACAAGACCCTGGAGGAAATATACAAGGTGATGAGATGAAATTCTGGGAAGAAGCCAATTTTGATAATATACTCTGAGAAAGTTTTTTTGAGAAGGCAATGGTTGGGGTAGTACCTGAAAGACAGGAAGGAGACAGCTGTGCAAACCAGCAAATCCCCATCACATTTTTTATGGGTAGAAGAGGTGGATTTAAAGCCAAGCACACTTTTTAAGAAACTGATTATTGGATCTCTTTGGCTTCTTGTTTTGACATCAGCAGGAAGCCATTCTCAGTTATGGTATCCATGTGCAAACCTGTGTTTTCTGAGACTTTCATTCCATACATGTGTTCCACTTTCTGAAGGAATGTACCTTGAGATAGCATTTCCTAAAACTTTCTTGAATAGTTTAGTACATGATAGATATGAATCCCATCAGCACAGCCTTTATTGGAGGGTTTTAATTTCTGAATCTCCTTGTACTTGGTTTTGGTACATACAAATCATTATATACGTTTTCCCAAGAAAAATATAAAAAGAAACAATGTTGTTTTACCATCCAAATGACAGAATTTTTTTTTTCTCATTTTAGCAAAGAGCTAAATGTACACACATGCACGCGTGCGTGTGCGCACACACACACACAAACACACACACAAACATGTTCAACTTCAGGCAATTTTCTTCAAATGGAATTTCACTACCAAATTTGTTACCAAAATGTAGTATCAGAAAAATACTTATTGAATCCAAATTTAGAGGCCAGGTTGCCTCCTAAATAGGCCTTTCCTACCGTGTTTCATGCTCCCCACATTCCTTCCTCAGCAGCAAACCCTGAGCAATCTGACAATTGTAATTGTGCACCTGGGGCTCTTGGGAGCATGATAGGAATTTTCTAGAGTGATACGAAGGTCCATATCAATCTTTCATTTCTTACCCCTATAATTTTAAAAGGAAGTATATAATATCTATTGAATATTATGAACTCCAACCACTTTGATGCCTTCCTTAATGGGAGTCGAGACTGTGAACACAGTCAATTCTACTAATAATTTAAGCAATGCATTACAGCAGGGTGTCCCAAACCACTTTACTTTCCTAACCTTATATTGGAAAATTATCTTTTCATCCAATAAAGGTCAAATTCTAGTATTTGTTAGCTTAGAATACCTGATAAAGAGGGCGCCTGGGTGGCTCAGTTGGTTAAGCGTCTGCCTTCAGCTCAGGTCATGATCTCAGGGTCCTGGGATTGAGTCCTGCAATGGGCTCCCTGCTCAGGGGGGAGCCTACTTCTTCCTCTTCCTCTGCCCCTGCTTGTGCTCTCTCTTTTTCTCTCAGTCAAATAAATAAAGAAAATCTTAAAAAAAAAATACCTGATAAAGAAAGTCACCTTTTCAAAGTGTCAATTATTTCGGGGTGCCTGGGTGGCTCAGTCGTTAAGCGTCTGCCTTCGGCTCAGGTCATGATCCCAGGGTCCTGGGATCGAGCCCCGCATCGGGCTCCCTGCTCAGCGGGAAGCCTGCTTCTCCCTCTCCCACTCCCCCTGCTTGTGTTCCTGCTCTCACTATCTCTCACTATCTCTCTCTGTCAAACAAATAAATAAAATCTTTAAAACAAACAAACAAACAAAAAAAACCAAAATGTCAATTATTTCTAATCATTCTTTCAAGGCAAAATCATTTCAATCTTCAAATTTTACCATTTGATTTTAACCAAATATCTACAATATGAGTCAACATATTAGCAAAGATGTATAAACATAAATGTTAAATATCTCTCCAAATTTACAAGTCCCTCAAAGGAAAAGCTTCTCTTAGAAATGTTTTTTAAATAGTTTTGAGTCCAGGGGTGCCTGGACGGCTCAGTCAGTTAAGCATCTCACTCTTGGTTTTGGCTCAGGTCATGATCTCAGGGTCTTGAGATCGAGCCTTGTGTCAGGCTCTGTGCTCAGCGTAGAGCCTGCTAGAGATTCTCCCTTTTCTTTTTTTTGTTTTTTTTTTTTCTAAAGATTTTATTTATTTATTTGAGACAGAGAGAATGAGAGAGAGAGAGCACATAAGAGGGGGGAGGGTCAGAGGGAGAAGCAGACTCCCTGCCGAGCAGGGAGCCCGATGCGGGACTCGATCCCGGGACTCCAGGATCATGACCTGAGCCGAAAGCAGTCGCTTAACCAACTGAGCCACCCAGGCGCCCAGAGATTCTCCCTTTTCTTCTGTCCCTCCTCCCTGCATGCTTTCTCTCTCTCTCAAATAAATAAATAAATCTTAAAAAAAAAAGTTTTGAGGGGCGCCTGGGTGGCTCAGTCGTTAAGCGCCTGCCTTCGGTTCAGGTCATGATCCCAGGGTCCTGGGATCGAGTCCCGCATCGGACTCCTCGCTCTGCGGGAAGCCTGCTTCTCCCTCTCCCACTCCCCCTGCTTGTGTTCCCTCTCTCGCTGTGTCTCTCTCTGTCGAATAAATAAATAAAATCTTTTAAAAAAAAAGTTTTGAGTCCATGAACACATTTGGTTTAAAGAAGAAAAGACTGTTATTTCTTGTGTAGGGACCAAGGGCAGGCTGCCCCTAGATGGGTCACTTGGGCAAGAAGATTATTTTGAGTTAAAAAGCAATCAAAACCTAACAGGTTCAGGAAAAGTTCTCACCTCCCACAACTGCCTAAAAAGAATTTAGATAAAGGACCTACTCCAGGAAGAGAGCTATCACCATAGATAACTACATTATGATAATGAAATAGGTATGATAGGGAGGACTTAGCAAGAACTGTTGGATCAAAGTCCTCTATGTCCCATTGTTTCCCATTGGTCCAGCAAACACTTGCTTACCAAACATGTATTCTTCTTCCTCTTCCTATAAATTGCATTCCTTCCCTTTGAAGTCCCAGATCTCCACCCCCTTCTCCTTAGGTCAGAATGACATATATACCTCATTTGCCGATGTTCGTGTGGATTACCAGTAGGTATGAAGTTAAATTTGATTTTCTTCTGTTCATCTGTCTCATGTCAATTTGATTCTTAGTCCAGCTAGAAAGGGGACAGGAAATTCTTGCTTCCCGACAGCTGCATTATTGTATATTGTCTGAAACAGTTTTTACTTGGGGGTCTAGTTTACCAATTCCTATTAGAATGTTTGGTTAGAATAATGTAGTGGACACTTGTTATTATCTAAGGCAGCACACTGCATTTAGAAGCATTTCCAGGTGCTTCTGAAACACACTCAAAATTTAGAGCAGCTAACCTAAATTGTGGATTGGTTCATGGTTACTGCAATTAATCTCAAGAAGAAAGATTATAAACATAATCTACTTTCAGTGAAAGAGTTAACTCAAGTGTAGTTATGTGGCTTTCTACAATTGGAGGGTTGGTAATTGCCACATTGGAACAGGTTTAAGAGATGTGGGATTAATTTAAAAGATAAAAATTGCTTTATCAAAACAGTAGCTCACTTGTTCTCTCTTTCAAATAAATAAATAAAATCATATAAAAAAGATTTAAATTCTAAAAAAAAAATTCAAACAATTTCCATGGTATTTGAGCACCTGAGATTTTAGTAAGAAAATATGTTTTATTGAAAAGAGAAATATGGATCAGCAAAAGAACGGAAATTAGTAAACAATTTGGTCTTAGTGTTGTCCCAAGTTCCTTGTGCATTATTCCAGCACCTAGAAAGAGCGAGAGACCTACATAAAGCTTATACTCCAAAAGCCTGGCCAGGATAGATTAACTGAAAGCAGACCATTCAAACATTGGGGACCCTCTGCTGACATAAGTAGTCATCTTCAAATTTGACTATTTCAGGAAAATACTTCTTGCTATTTCCAAAGTAATTTCAAATACGCTTATGTACTCTAAAGAAAACAATAGCTGTTTTTTCATGCATTAGTAAAAACAAAAGTAAGTTAAAAGGAAAGAGGAAGGAAAAAGGAGAGGGAGAAGAAGAAAAGGAGGGCAGAGAAAGGAAGTGATATGCAAATACTAAGGAGAGATGAGGGTGTCCAGTGAGGGGTTCTCTCATACTTTTGCACATAATCTTGCTATTTATGATAGAAATATACTAAAAATAGATGGCCACCAAATCTGTTTTTATACGACTGGTTTTAGGTTCTCTATCAATGTATAATTCTGGTATATTGAATTTTTTTCTTTAGGAAAATTTATATCAATTGCCCAGAAAATCATAAACCTGAATTATCTTCTAACAGATTTTTCTTGGTTTATGTAAAACTATTCTTGCAAATAAAGATTTGGAACAAAGAAAGTAGGAAAGGACAAAAGGCCTCTAACATAAAAAAAGATTTAAAGACTTGCCATAAAAAATATTTAAATATTCAAATTCTATTTCTCTCTACAACTTATCATGAAATCTAAATGAAAAGGAACTGAGGATGCAAGCACCTTCTAACTCATTAAAACTTCCCTGTGATTCTCCAAGAAGCATTATTTGGATAGAGGTGGAAGCTGACTTCATAAATGAAAAAGAATATGAATGTAATAAAGATCATGTTTGAATACAATTCTATACTAAAGTCTAGGGCTAAAACATTACCCACCACCCAAGCATGGGGGAAGACTCATGGTGAAAATATTTCCCTATACTATGTACTAAATATTCCAGTTGAACATCTTAGCCTTTAAGTATGTTTTGGGAAGAAAAAGTATAATTTTAAACTGACCGGTGCTAACAGATATAACTGAGGCACATTAAAAAATTTAAGTTTATTTAAACAAACATTGATTCCAATAGGGCACTGTCAAACTGGAAGTTGTGAGGGGTGCTCTGCAGACAGAAGGTAAGGGAAAAACTTATAGGGCAGATGCAAAGGCAAAGCAAGGCGATCATTGGATTGGCTATAGCTTGAGCAGTTGCCCTATTTGGGAAAGCCTAGGTGGTTGTGATTGATTGCTCTTAGATTTCATTTTGTTGGATACAAATGCATTTATAATCGACTGTGGCTTAGGTTTCAAGTTTGCTCACATACGCTGCCTATGTGTTAGGGCCACCTCAGTCTAACAGCCTCCTTTTTAATGACTTTCACAATTCCCCCTTTTGGTCATCCTTCCCTACATAAGAGATTTGGTATTAGTGCCATTCTCAGTCACCCTCAGGGTTCAGTTATTCTTTTTTTTCCTTTTATTAAAAAAAAAAAGATTTATTTATTTATTTTAGAAAGAGAGAGAAAGTGCACATGAGCAGGGGAAGGGGCAGAGGGAGAGGGGGAGAGAGAGAGAGAGAGAATCAGACTCCCCACTTAAGGCAAAGTCCATGCAGAGCTTGATCTCATGACCCTGAGATCATGACCTGAGCCAAAATCAAGAGGCAGACACTTAACTGACTGAGCCACCCAGAAGCTCCAGGGTTAAGTTATTCTTATCTCATTGTGAAACTCATAGGTTATAATGACAGGTTCATGGCAAGTGGTTTTTTTTTTGTTTTGTTTTTTGTTTTTTGTTTTTTTTCCGGTTCACCTCTTGTCCATCTTGTTTCTATTTCTCCAAGTGCGATGGAGAACATCTAATGTACTATTGATGGCCATGAACACACATTGGAGACACCTGACAGAATACAGTGTACTAGGGAGTCTATAGAGTTGACTATCAGAAGGACAATACCAAGAGATTGAAGTATGCTCTTTAGCCAGGGCCCCCATTAACCAAATGAGTTGATATCAAATCAATCAAAGAATTGACCTAAATGGAGGCTTTTATTTTAGCCAAGTGGTTTGTTTGTCAATTTCTTCTATTTGAGTTTCTACAATACAGGAAGTGTTGCTCTAGGTACAGTGGGAAATATTTGTTAGGCATGGACTCCTCTTTATTCAGTCAACAAAGTAATCTCAAGTCATTCTGTTATCTAAAGCCACCGTAGCAGGAGAGCATAGGGACTGTTTTCTTTCCTGGTTCAGTTTATTTTTTATTTTTTTACTAACATATAATATATTATTTGATTCAGGGGTACAGATCTGTGATTCATCAGTCTTATACAATTCACAGCGCTCACCGTAGCACATACCCTCCCCAATGTCTATCACCCAGCCACCCCATCCCTCCCACCCCCCACCACTCCAGCAACCCTCAGATTGTTTCCTGAGATTCAGAATTCCTCATATCAGTGAGGTCATATGATACATGTCTTTCTCTGATTGACTTATTTCGCTCAGCATAACACCCTCCAGTTCCATTCACGTCGTTGCAAATGGCAAGATCTCATTCCTTTTGATGGCTGCATAATATTCCATCGTATATATATACCACAACTTCATTATCCATTCATCTGTCAATGGACATCTTGGCTCTTTCCATAGTTTGGTTATTGTGGACATTGCTGCTATAAACATTGGGGTGCATGTACCCCTTTGGATCCCTACATTCGTATCTTTGGGGTAAATACCCAGTAGTGCAATTGCTGGATCATATGGTAGCTCTATTTTCAACTTTTTGAGGAACCTCCATATTGTTTTCCAGAGTAGTTGCACCAGCTTGCATTCCCACCAACAGTGTAGGAGGGTTCCCCTTTTTTCGGCATCCCCAGCAACATCTGTCGTTTCCTGACTTGTTAATTTTAGCCATTCTGACTGGTGTGAGGTGGTATCTCATTGAGGTTTTGATTTGGATTTCCCTGATGCCGAGTGATGTTGAGCACTTTTTCATGTGTCTGTTGGCCATTTGGATGTCTTCTTTGCAGAAATGTCTGTTCATGTCTTCTGCCCATTTCTTGATTGGATCATTTGTTCTTTGGGTGTTGAGTTTAATAAGTTCTTTATAGATTTTGGAAACTAGCCCTTTATCTGATATGTCATTTGCAAATATCTTCTCCCATTCTGTCGGTTGTCTTTTGGTTTTGTTGACTGTTTCTTTTGCTGTGCAAAAGATTTTTATCTTGATGAGGTCCCAATAGTTCATTTTTGCCCTTGCTTCCCTTGCCTTTGGCGATGTTTCTAGGAAGAAGTTGCCGCGGCTGAGGTCGAAGAGGTTGCTGCCTGTGTTCTCCTTTAGGATTTTGATGGACTCCTGTCTCACATTGAGGTCTTTCAACCATTTTGAGTCTATTTTTGTGTGTGGTGTAAGGAAATGGTCCAGTTTCATTCTTCTGCATATGGCTGTCCAATTTTCCCAACACCATTTGTTGAAGAGACTGTCTTTTTTCCATTGGACATTCTTTCCTGCTTTGTCAAAGATGAGTTGACCATAGAGTTGAGGGTCCATTTCTGGGCTCTCTATTCTGTTCCATTGATCTATGTGTCTGTTTTTGTGCCAGTACCATACTCTCTTGATGATGACAGCTTTGTAATAGAGCTGGAAGTCCGGAATTGTGATGCCGCTGGCTTTGCTTTTCTTTTTCAACATTCCTCTGGCTATGCGGGGTCTTTTCTTGTCCCATACAAATTTTAGGATTATTTGTTCCATTTCTTTGAAAAAAGTGGATGGTATTTTGATAGGGATTGCATTAAATGTGTATATTGCTCTAGGTAGCATTGACATCTTCACAGTATTTGTTCTTCCAATCCATGAGCATGGAATGTTTTTCTGTTTCTTTGTGTCTTCCTCAATTTCTTTCATGAGTATTCTATAGTTTTCTGAGTCTTGGTTAGATTCCTTCCTAGGTATCTTATGGTTTTGGGTGCAATTGTAAATGGGATCGACCCCTTAAGTTCTCTTTTTTCTGTCTTGTTGGTGTTGTATAGGAATACAACTGATTTCTGTGCATTGATTTTATATCCTGCCACTTTACTGAATTCTTGTATGAGTTCTAGCAGTTTTGGGGTGGAGTCTTTTGGGTTTTCCACATAAAGTATCATATCATCTGCAAAAAGTGAGAGTTTGACTTCTTCTTTGCCAATTCAGATGCCTTTTATTTTTTTTGTTGTTGTTGTTTGATTGCTGAGGCTAGGACTTCTAGTACTAGCTGAACAGTAGTGGTGATAGTGGACATCCTTGCTGTGTTCCTGACCTTAGGGGGAAAGCTCTCAGTTTTTCCAAACATAGGGACTTTGGTTGTACAGTTTTGTCCATAAGGTTAATTTTAGCAATAGTTAACAGATTTAAGGACAAGATTCTAATCCATGTTTCATTTGCACTTACTCCAAGCCAAGGAAGTCGGCCTCTTTAAATGATGCCTATCCAGAGTGGCTTAACATCTGCTGGAAAACTTCTTTTGGATTGGTGATGCACATTTAGAAGAGTGGACCAAGGCTCCAATTCTGGTTTGTTTTGAAGTGATAGTGGTGCTGCTCAAATTTCTCATCCATACTAGCTCTGTACTTGCCTACCATTGAGACAGGTGACACTCTATGTATATTTATTACCATTGCCACACAGACAAAAACATACCCTGAGGAGCAACATTAACCTTGTTAAAGTGGTAGTAATCATTGCTTCACTTTTTGTGATGCTATCATTTGTGGTTAATAGCCAAGGGTCTATGGTGGAAGGATTACAGGAGGCCAAGCTACCAAAATTCATCTGCCTTCTGAAGTTCTTACATAGTAAAGTTTTGAAACATTGAGTGGGCAATTCATATTGATTTTGGTTTAGTATGACAAACCCAGCAGTTAGTTTCCTGCAGTAGCTGTTCCTTGTGAAATCCTAATTAAAGCATTGCTTTTCCAGGCATTTACAGAGAGAAAAGGCAAGTGGCAAAAAATTCAAATGATACAGAAGTTTCATATTGGAGATTAAGATCTTGATACCTCATCTTTGAGATGCTTCCATGAGGAAACTCCCTAGTCAGTTTTGATTTTTAGATCTCCAACTGGTGCACAGTGCCAAGATTCTGGAGGACGGATTTTCAATTGGGAGATGTGAACCCAAGTTTCAGGGACCTGAGGTTTGGCTGCCATCTGGGTAGTGCAAAGGACCAGGTATTGGCCTTTCCAGTGAGGTTCAAAGTCAGTCTTTGCTCTTAGTGGTCCTAAGTCAGAAGAGCAGGGGAGGGCACCTGGGTGGCTCAGTTGGTTAAGCGACTGCCTTCGGCTCAGGTCATGATCCTGGAGTCCCGGGATCGAGTCCCGCATCGGGCTCCCTGCTCGGCAGGGAGGCTGCTTCTCCCTCTGACCCTCCTCCCTCTCATGCTCTCTGTCTCTCATTCTCTCTCTCTCAAATAAATAAATAAATAATAAAATCTTTAAAAAAAAAAAAAGAAGAGCAGGGGAAAGTTGGAAACCTTAGTTTGGAGACTCATGGCTCGATATTTGGGGAAATTTAAAAAAATTCAGGATACGGCCCAGTGTACAGGTAGATATCAAAACTGAAAAACAATAAACAGGACTAAAATCTGATATCCACAAGCATATGTTATAGTTTTCTACTGAAAAAATATTTTTTCTCTCTACAATCACCCTTATTTCTAGCAAAGAGAATCACAGTAAGATTAATTTATTTGCAGAATAAGTCTAGTTGGATTAAACTTGGCTGATATTTTACATACATGCAGCAAGGATAATGATTAATCATATGCATTCTTGTTAAGCCTGCTTTACTAGAACTTTCGTCAGATTGGACTTTTAAAAGCTTCTTGAGGCTGAAAAGTCAAGCAAAGTACTCACTATCAGACTTTGCCTGCAATACCTATAGATTTGGCTGAATTATTCTCTTCTTGGGGGTCCACCAAATATCCTGAGATTCCTGGGCCTGCCTTCCTTACCTGGCAAGGCTGCCAAAAACCCTATATGCAAGTTACCAGATGGTTTTTCCAAGGGATTTTATTGACTCCATAAAGTCAACCTTAGTTCCTTAAAATAGTCTGGTCATATCTGATTCTATGTACATCATTTTCAAATATTACATTCTAGTTAAAGTTTTGGTAATATAATAAATGTTTCCAATTGTGTCCTGTTAAAAGGAGAATGAATTCTTATTAAAATTATGCAAATAACTATATTGCCATGAAAATAAACCACTCACTAAGAATTTTCTAAATTCTAAAAAGATCAGGCAGGAAGAAAGAAAGAAATGTTTCAATTCTGTTAACAAAGATATAATTTACCAAATTGCTGTAAGTCAAAGATAATTTAATAAAAAAAGTTTTTCTTAGATCTGAAAAACAAAATGCTAAAGAGCTAGCGATGTTTCAAACAAAAAATCACAAAAAACTATAATTACCCCATCAGTTCATTCAGTTCCACATAATTAATTCTTGTTCTGTTTGATCTCTGGTTAGCAGTTTTATGAATTCCATTTTTCCATTAGAGTTCTTGAGATTCTTACCCTTTCAGTGGTATGATTATTAAAGTTACCAGAAAGCTGTACTTTTCAGAGTCCTTTCCATAAATTTCTTTGAAGACAAAATGATTTTGTAAAAGCATCAGAGTAAAAAACTGTCCGTAAATGACAAAAGGATTTAAAAATGGCCATGGTAAAGAGTTGATGAGAGTTCATTATAATGCAATTGACAAGAAAATTTGGTTATTTCTTTTTTTTTTTTTTTTTTTAGATTTTTATTTATTTATTTGACAGAGACACAGCGAGAGAGGGAACACAAGCAGAGGAAGTGGGAGAGGGAGAAGCAGGCTCCCCACTGAGCAGGGAGCCCGATCTGGGACTCGATCCCAGGACCCTGGGATCATGACCTGAGCCGAAGGCAGACGCTTAACCGACTGAGCCACCCAGGCGCCCCGAAAATTTGGTTATTTCTGTGGCATACATTTAAAGATAGTAATTAGAATTATGACCAATAACATTATACCAGGACATATCAGATCTTTGGGAGTTTCATACAATTTCTGAAATACTTTTATTAATAACACATACCCAAACAAATATAACCTAAAGGAGATTTGACATCACTTTGCATTTAATAATGATTCTCACACAATTTAATATATCAAATAAGTCTCATTTGTTCAACATCTCTCTTTTTACATGGAGAGAATAAATTCTTTTGAAATTTTTCAGGTACACATGGAAATATCTTAAAGTTAGTGAGAGGTCAAAAAGACCTCATTTAGAATTTTATTTGGGGGAGGTAGTCAAAGATATCAGAATGTTTAAAATACTTGATTAGGGGAGCCTGGGTGGCTCAGTCGTTAAGCGTCTGCCTTCGGCTCAGGTCATGATCCCAGAGTCCTGGGGTCGAGCCCCGCATTGGGCTCCCTGCTCTGCGGGAAGCCTGCTTCTCCCTCTCCCACTCCCCCTGCTTGTGTTCCTGCTCTCACTATGTCTCTCTCTGTCAAATAAATAAATAAAATCTTTAAAATAAAAAAAAAATTAAAATAAAAAAATAAAATACTTGATTAAATAGGATCACGGATCATTGTGAAACAATACTTAGTTATCCCTTTAACCTAAGTAGCAATTAAAGACTTCAAAGACAGAGAAAGTTACATAGTTTTAAAAAACAAAACGAACACCTAGTTCTTTAAAAAAAAAACCAAAACAAAACAACAACACAAAAACCTTTTCTCTTTTAATAGAAAAGATTCATTTCTCCCCAGCAATCAAAAACTTGATAAAAGCAATATTGAACACAGGAATCTATTTTGGTAAGACACAAAATCTTTGCTCTCCAGGCAGATTACCCAAAAGGTAAAGAAAAATTGTTCACGATCTCTTATCAAGAACAGACCAATAGTCCAAGAAAGCTTTATCATTTTTAACAGATGAAAGAAAATTAAATTTTAGTTTTACATAGGCACACTGTTGATATGAAAGCTTATCTTTAGGACAAAATTATTCTCTTTTCCCTTAAAATTCATTTCCATACCCTATCCTTCCTCTTATCAAAAATACATCCTTCTTACCTTGCATACAGAATTGTTTTTCTTATTATTTCTAGCACCTTTAGTTACATATATTGATTAGAATTCTTACACTTAAAAATTTTAATTTGTAGTGAAAATTAAGAATGTTACACCAGGATTTCTAGATTAGCAACTTTATCAATACATTTCATAATATCTAGATGCATATTCTTCCTCATGGTAAAATTTTCAATGTGGCACAAGATATGTTTGCTAATAATCCCAAATATCTTCAGTTCCTCTGTAATAAATAGCCCCAAGTAAATAAATCCTGCTAAGCAGGGGTCCCAATGCAGGGCTCCATCCCAGGACCTTGAGATTATGACCTGAGCTGAAGGCAGATGGTTAACCAACTGAGCCACTCAGGTGCCCCTCTTTTTCTTCCTTAAAACAAAACTTTCCCTACCTAAAGTCTCACATTGTACCCAGTGGTCAGAATTCTGACCTCCAGACTGTAAGATAATTAAGTTATCTTGTTAAGTCTACCTCATTTGTGGTGATCTGTTATGACAGCAGTAGAATACTACTAATCTCATAGGCTTCACAAATGCAACACACACACACACACTCCTCCACTCTCACATACTATAATCTATTATAATGTCTAGAAATGGATGGAACCTACATATCTAAGGTAGATGATGGAGTTGTTTGACTTCAGATAAATAGCCTATTTTTGAAAGCAAAACAAAGCAAATTCTTGAAGGATCAGAGGTTAATCCATTTTCATTGGTTCTTTATCTTTGGACAAATAATTTCAAAGGAAAAAAAATAAGTTAAAAAATAAAAACCCTAGTCTATGGTCTTCTCATTTTTTCTTTTGTTTAAGTATTTTTACATAGTGAAAGGAAACAACCATTTTGTAAAATATTCTAACTGTTTTTATAATCTTTGTGTTTGGGGGGAGCCATAAAGTATTGAGGACACTTAAACATTATTAAAATAGTTGATTCTTTTGTGAGAGGGATAATGACCAAGTATTGACAGATTAGCTAGCTTACTTTTGAATCAAGGATAACTTAGTGAAAGATGCTTAAAAGTCTGAACTGAGCTTCCTGGAGATCAGAAAGTTTCTGGCCTTTATAGGAATTGGAAGCTTTAAAAGGAATAGTGTAAATGATTGCAAGACATACCCAAATAGTCACACTTGAATTTGTGTGCACCACCTGTCCCACATCTAAATGTACTTGGTTTGCCTGCTTCTGCTATTACATAAACTTGTTTTATGTCATTGGAATATGTTTTCCTTTCTTGGGGCCTCTATCTAATGGTAAACTCATCCTTAACAGAACAGAGCATTTTATCTCTGCTTTGTTCCCCTGCACCATAAACACTCAATATATTGTTGACTAATTTCTCATGGTAGCTAAAGTAGAAACCTCCTGCTCAGGGACCAGAATTTTCCTTCAAACCTCAAATACAGTATTACTTCAGTGAATTGCATTCATACACTACTTTTATTCCCAAGATATAAAGCCAACCTACATTGCTGTGAGTCACATTCACACCTGCCTGATATGCAGGCAGAATGTGTCACACACAATAACAACAGGTTTGCCTTACTCAATAACCCAAATAAAACATTCTTGTGCAAAATAAAAAGAACTTTCAAGTACAGCAAGGCAGTGGCTCTCCAACTTGAATGTGTACAATAATCATGTGGGATATGCAGATTCCTGGGTCTCCAGATTCAGGATATGGGGTTTCACTGCAGATAGTCAGGGGACCACACCTTAATGTCAAAAGCAAAAACAAGCAAAAACAAAACCAAATGAGTAGACTTAATCTGGAAAAAATAGTTGAGTGGGGTGGAAATTTTTTCTAGAATTAAGAGCTCGTATCAGGTAAATCTTATCCAGGGTAACAAGCTTAATCTCTGATGGCTAGGTTGTTTGTTGGTTGGTTTGTCTGTTTCACTGTGTTTAAAACACCATTAAAACACTTAAGATAGCTTTAATTTCCTTCAAGAAAAACCATGTGGCAAATGGTTCACCATGATGCCTCTCTATTTGGACTAGAATGAGCTCAGCCATGAAAAGTTCTAAACTATGAGCATGTCTGAAAGAAGACAAGAACTCCAGTTGGGCAGATATGAGCATATTAGAGCCCTGGGGCCAAGGGACTAATCCACTGCAGAAGCTAACCTGGGAAGAATAACCAAGACTCCAAGACCAGGAGTTCATTATCCCAAGGAAGAAAGCAGAAATTAAAATCGCCAATATTTTTTCGGTGTGGGCACAAATGTGTGTTTGTATTTCTGAAAATGGCATGGCAGAGCAGAGTATACCAGCAGAGAGGACCATGTGTGACACCAAAAAACACTGCCACTTTTTTTTTGAAGCCTGTGTGTTTCCAGAGTGAAGATGAGTTTATAGACATTGGTGGTCATCTTATCCTGAATCCATTGCTTTCTAGCAATGAACTGTGTGATCATTAGCAAATTGTTTTAAGCATAATTTCCTTACTGTAAAAATGAAGGTAATAATAAATGAGAAACAATTTAACTGGGTGTCTAAACACTGGAAGTATGACCAAAATGAAATTTTCCTAAAAAGTTTTGAATAAAATAGTCATACAAAAAAATCTCAAAGGTAATGGAGTAATAGTGTTTTTCTTCAATATGCTTCACAGAGTTTATTAATACAAGAATAATTTTAAATACATGAGCATATGTATAATGTATTAAATTAGAACAAGTTTTCTCCTTTAGCTGTGCTGATTTCATTTGAGTTTATAGTTACTGCTCATTATGTGCAGCATCTGCTGATTGAATAAATCAATAAATCAATTAGGACCATAGAGCATGAGCTAGCAAAAGAGCACAAATTCCAAAGTTTAGGGACGTGTATATGAATCCTTCTGGTTAATTCTAATGAAATGTAGTAGAAAGAGTACTAAATTGGGAATCAAGAGAATTGGGTTCTTTAGCCTAACACCTGTTATGGATTTCTATGGCAAGTCGCTTTCAAGTAAAATATGAAAAAGCAGTCATATACAAATAGTTTCCATTAACTTTTATGCAATAGTATCCCTTCTTTTCTTTCCAGAGGAAATCAAACACATCTCAGCTATATGAATCAGAAAATTTAGGACCCCTCCTTTATTCATGTTAAAATCCAAGGAAGGGCTACCTGCTTACTTCCCTTTGACTACCATTCTATTCTTCCATGAAACCTCACCAACCAAACTAAAGAAACATCTGAGGTAAATCCATGGGTTTCTAAGCATTAAGTATTCTTTTAAAATCACTGTTAATAGCTAAAACATTGTTCACATCTAACCTTGATGATTTTTTGATCATTTAAACTAAAACATTTGATATTCTATCTAGTTAAGTTTATTTATATACCATATTCTGGATTCATAAAAACATATATTATTTTTTTTAAAGATTTATTTATTTATTTTAGAGAGAGAGAGCTGGGGGGAGGGGCAGAGGGAGAGAATCTCAAGCAGACTCCCTGCTGAGCATGGAGTTAGACACGGGGATGATTCCAGGACCCTGATATCATTACCTGAGCTGAAATCAAGAGTCAGACGCTTAACTGACTGAGCCACCCTGTGCTCCCAAATCATATATGATCTTATTCCATACACACACACACATACAGTATTTCTTCCTTATTTGCAAAACCTCTACATTGGGAGGGGGAGGCATATGGGCTAAGTTCAGCTCAATGCACGTTTCCTTCATAGCCTTGTAGATACAGCTAGCATTAAGACGGAAAGAGAACTCATGACCAATCCTGAGAAAGTTCTTAAAGAGTCCTAAGTCAACTCAAAGTCTTGTCAGTGCTGATACAAAGTGGAAGCCATAGCAAGAGGTCTAGTAGCTACCTTGAAAACATGGTGTGACCTTAAAGATGGAAGTCATGAACTAGCAAAGGTAGAACAGATAGGAGGGGAATAGGGTCTACTGAAGGTGAAGCAGACAAAGCTCACACCAGCCAAATTGCCTACTTCTAGTCTTCTTTTATTAGAAAAATAAATAAAACATTATTTAAGCCACTGATATTAAGACCCAGCCTAACTTAATCCTGATATTAACATTTTCTAGACCAAATATAGAGCAATATAGGATTTCAATCACTACTTCTACTTTTTTTTTAAAATGTGAAATACCTTACACTACTACCAAAAGAGATTTATGCTTTTTTTTTTTTTTTAATGGCTCTTAGAAAACTAATGGGCTCACATGAGAGGAATAAAAAACTCTGGGCAAATGAGGAATAGCATATGAAGTATATGGGATAGTGGATAGACATACTGATAAAGAAGGAATGCAGAAACATAGGTCATAATTGGGATTGCTTTTTAGATTTTTTTAGAGGGAAAATTGAAGACACCTATGTTTGAAAGCCCCCTGGACCTCTTAGTCACTTTCTTTCTTAGACATGCCCATAACCATTCTGATTCTCAATTTTCTTGTCTGTAAAATGAAGACTGTGTTATTACTGATCTCACAGAATTTTATGATAATCCAATGATATAATTATGCACAGAATATTTTAAGCCACCCATATAGTAAGTGCTCAATAAATTGAAGCCATTTTTGTTCTCATTATCATCAACACAGTCTCTTTCATTAGTTAAATAGTCTGTACTTCCATTTACTGATTGAAAGATGGAAACAGATGGCTTCTAATGTGTCCTCTCAAATCAAACTTCTTTCACCCAAGGCAGATATAAATAATGTATATGTTAGCAGTCTACACCAAATCACCTTCCCTCTGGCTGCTTATACATCTTCTACTTAAATTTTTACAGTGCCGCAAATTCTAACAATTTGAGTTTTGTTGTGCTCTTGATTGAAAATTAAGGTTATGGGGAAGTGGATAGGGGTTAAATATCTTTAGTGTTGCAGTCATTAGACTGCTTTATTCTGAACCCCACTTACTCTGTGAGCTTTGGTGTTGTAAGATAAAAAGAGATAACAAGGAGACATGAGGGGTATCAGTGGGTGGAGCTCTTTGCAGGGGAGGGTCTGGGGTGAGCAGGTGTGCATTTGAATATAGCCCTCTAAGTAGAAAGAACTGTAATGAAGGGTAAGAGCAGGAATGTAAGGTTTTAGGAGAAAAGTAAGGTAAAACCTCCAAGTGTACTACTTTGAGTAAGGATCAAAGAAATGAAATAGCTCCCTGGACTAAGATCTTCCCAAAGACTAAGAACTATCTCTCTAGTGTACATTAATATGCCCCCACAATTAGCACAGGGCTTGGCAGGTAGTAGAGTATTAAATATTTGATGAATGTTCAACAACTTGCCAATTTTCACAATACTAATCTTAGATGCCAGGAAGAACCAAGGTCTTCTGAATATAATTCTGTTATGTTTTGTTTTTTTCCATCATTTGCACATTGTTTTAATTCCACTGCCTAGAACAGCAAATATCTGATAAATGAATAAATAAATTAATGAATATACCACTCTGCTTTTGTGACTATGCCGTGGTACAAAAAGAAGAAGAAAGACAAGAAGATAAAAAAGGAAAAAGGAGAGAGCCATCTCCCTTCCTTTCCTGCCCCCTCATCTCCTCTTTCTCTGCCTTCACCCACTCCAACACCCACACACAGTTCAAACCTAATCCAAAAAAAAAATTCTAAATCAGAGCAAGATGTGCGGGAATAAGAATGAGGCATTTGGCCTTGGTATTTTTATTTTAATATATATACTTGCAAAGGACAAAAGAAAGGTCAGACAGCAAACAATGCAGGAAGCACTTGAAAAAAATAATAATTGTAGGGGAAAGCAGGGTTCTCTCTGACAGTAGTGACTAAGGATGAACAAATGTTGAGCAGCTGTTGTCAAGGGGATTTATCTGAACCAGAATTTGGAAGAGAAGAGTTGTTTTGTTGCTTGACATATTTAATATGCACAGAAAGGGATGAGAGTAAATCATGCCTCATTGTAGGAGTCCTAATATGTGCCAGCAGGTGCTGCCTGAGTCAGACATACTCCAAAAACCACCTAGAAAATGCTGTAGGAAGTCAAAGAAGTTGGATGATTCCGGTGTCTGATTGGGTGGGAATCATTTGTTAGGGGGACAGGTTTTTTAGCTGAAACACATCTATGTGGGAGTTCTGTGCAAAACGATCTTGCAAAGGGGAAAAAAAAATAGAAAAGAAAAGGACAGCCTTTGGAGAGAAGGCAAACCAATTCAGAACAAAGATGAGGCCGTTTCAAGCGTGAGCTGCTGGGAGAGTGCAGATTTTCTCCCAGGAATAGCCCTCCCCCCCCCAACCCTCTGCAGTGTATTCAGTCTCCAGCAGGTTCCCAGTCTACTGCGGTGGCTTACCAAATGTTTGAAGGTCTACTATAAAAGGCTACATTAAAAGGGTGGGGTTGGGGGAAGATTCAGGAAACTCCAAGCTCAGTTTCTCGTTCTAATTTTTAATAAACTCTAGTTGGCCTTGTTTTGCCATAGCTTTATCTTTTATTTAAATAATAAAACTTGTATTGTTTTTATTACTACTAAAACAATGACTATTCATAGAAAAGCAAAATAGAGTAGTGCCAAAAGCTAGTCAGCCTAAATTACTACTTTGATTGTAATACTTAATACCTAGGTGACCTTGAGCATAACATTGAAACTCTCTTCGTCTCATTTTCTTCAGCTGTAAACCAAAGCTATTAATAGTACCTAATTTATAGGATTGCATGAGGACTAAATGAGTTAATTTGTGAAAATAATTTATAACAGTGCCCTGACATTTATTAACTGCTTTGTAAGTATCAGTAATTATCGCACAAAATACAAAAGATTCTAATAATATTGACATAATAATAGAGATATGTAAAAAAAAAATATATCCACAATCCCATTCCAACTAGAGATAGCCACTGTAAAATTCTGGCATGTTGCCTTACTTGTAGTTTGCTGCTTTACGTATTTTGTTAAGTCCTTTTCTTCCGTGTTGCTAGTACTAATACTATTAATTATAGCAACCATAACACACACATCATATTTGTTTTACACCATGTTTGGAGTTCAAGTTCTCTTTCATTTAATTGTTATGTAATTCCAATTAACTTGGTAAATTATTAGCTCAGTTTTACAAATAAACACATTAAGCATTAGTGTGTGTTTGGTAGGCACAATTTTAAAGTGATTCCCAATGACTCGCACTCTCTTTATAACCCTTTCTCATTGACTGTGGGTAGGAATATGATGGGATTTCACTCTTGTGTTTACTTGATATGGTAAAGGTGAAGAAATTTTGCACATATAACCAAATGTTATATCATTCCAAATCAGTGGATTTTGAGTTGATGTTCCAAATCAGTGGATTTTGAGTTAATCACAAGGTAGATTATTCTTACATGGGCCTAGCCTGTATAGCTAAGAAACTCAACGTGTTGGGCTTGGAGAAATAAAATGCCATATTGTAGAGAGAATGACGTGGCAGGGAATGATGGACAGCCTCTGATGTGGAGGGCCTCAGTCCTCCAACCACAAGAAACTCAATTCTGCCAACTACTGATGAGCTTAAAAGAAGACCTCAAGCCTCAGTTGAGAGTACAACCTTGTGAGACACTGAACAAAAGATTCAGCTAAACTCTATGAACTCCTGACCTACAGAAACTCTGAGATAATAAGTGTGTGCTGTTTTAAGCCATTAAGTTTATGGTGAACGGCATGCTAACAGTCTAAAAAAATACATGAGAATGAAAGTGTAATTACGTAGCTCAATATGAATAAGATACAGAACGAACCCTTGAATCCAGTTCTGACTAATGTCAAAACAGATATGCTTAATAGCTCTAGTACAAGCTTTCATTTAAACAGGTATAATATGTATTTCTTCAATTACCACATAAATATTATTTGCTCAGTTTTATTCCACTGCTTAGGTGTATGTTTATATAGTGAGCCAAGAGCCTATGTTGGATATTTAGCATGTTTTGTATTTTGAAGCAGTGCTACAAAATATATATTTCAAACTAAATCTTTTCTTGCATCTCCTTAGCAAATTTTGTAGGATCTAACACTTCAAAGTAGAAAGACCAAATTAGAAAGCATGTGCATTTTAAGAATATTTATCATATTCCTAATGTTGATATAACCAACAACCCCACTAGGATCCACATGAGTAAGGAGTTAATTTCTTCTCTAGAATATATTAGGTACTAAAATACATATTATATCAAAATTCATAAAATCTGCAAAATAATTTTATGAAATTCAGAAAAATATAATTATGATTAAGTCCACACCAAAAGTGTTTTAAGAGCTTTCCATGGCACATAGTGGAAAACCAAAAACATATGACCTTATCCTATAATGGGCATATGCCAATCCCAGAGTAAAATGTGGCAGTCAGTTAATGACCATTGGTAATTGTTGGAATGTTACTATAAGCAGAAAGGAAATTTGTAGACAATGTGAAAATCCTATCAGAACAAAAATTCTAACCTCTATGCCCATAAGAAATTTGAATAGTTGTCAGCAGGTTTTTCTAACACTTTTCCCCCTTATTTGTTCCTGTCTCTTACGGCTGGAATACAGTTAAAAAGAGGGAAAGTGAAGGGAAAAATAGAATCAATTAATGAAAAAAATAAAGAACCTTCAAATTATCAGCACACCCTTCAAATTATCAGCACACCCTGTACCAAAAATTGAATCCATCATGTATCACTAAGAGGTTTAAGACAAAAAAAATAAATAGTTTAGGAAAGAGAAATAGAAACTGCAGAAATTCATTATGTTCTAAAAAAAAAAAAAGAAGGGGTGAGATACCTCCGATCGAGAGGTATCTCACAGAATCCAATGGCAAGACATCTAAGATTTATAAAGAACCAAAAATTCGAATTACTTTTTTTATCTTGTATCTTCTGCAGTGCATTATCTCACCGTATCCACCCTCTCTGAAAACTTGCTGTCCCTACTTTGGTGCACTATAATCATTGTTGGCCCAGAGCTCCATGATCACAGATTTGCCTGACATGGGCCAACTAGAATTTCTGTGACACAATTTCAAATTCCCAAGAGTATTAAATTGATTCTTTAAGGCAAAAAGCTACTTCCATTCTTACCATTCTGGTCAAGGGGTTGAAGATCATATTTCAGCCTCCATGGGACAGGAGAGCAGATACTCTAAGAAGAAACAGAGATAAGTTATCCATTAATTTACACTTTACAATTAATATTTCCTTGAAAAAGGAAAAAATAAACTCTGCATTTCAGGGTTTTTGAAAATTTCCTTAAAGTTTTTTTGATGAAAGAGAAAAGGGAGATTTTTTTCAACTTTTTATTTAAAAATAATTATAGCTTCATAGGAGGTTGCAAAGAAATGTATAGAAAAATCCTATGTACAACTTCTCCCAGCCCCCTCCCATGTTAACATCTTATGCAACTTAGTACAATGGCAAAAACAAAAAAAATTGGCACTGATAAAATCCATGGAATTTATTCAAGATCTGTTAGTTATACATACACTCATTTGTGTTTATGTATTTGTAAAGCTCTATGAAATTTTAACATGAGCGTATCCTTGTATAACTACCACCAAAATGAAGATTTTCAACTGTACATACATATCACCACAGAATTCTATTACCCCTTTCAGATATACCTATCCCCAACTCCTATCCTTAACCTTAGCAACCAATAATATCTTCTCCATATTTTAATTGTTATTTAATGAGTGTTATAAGCATGGAATCATGCTGACTATATCTTTTTAAATAGGCTTTTTAAATTCAGCATAGTTTCTTTAAAATTAAATTGTGGCATGTATCAATAGTTTGGCACTAAATATTGGTGAGTGGTATGCTCACAGTATGGATGTAACAAAGTTTGTTTACCCATTCACCCATTGAAGGACATCTGAGTATTTTCTAGTTGAGGGCTATAATAATTATATAAAGCTGCTCTATACATTCATTGTAAGTTCTTGGATGAAAATAAATCTTGCATGAAAAGAATTTCTCTGGAATAAATGCCCAAGAGTGCAATTTTGTGTCCTGTTGTAAGATCATTTTTAGCTTTAAAATTAACTTCCAAACTCTTTTCTGAAGTGGCTGTACCATTTTACATTCTCACCAGCAATGGATGGTGAGCTAATACTTCCACATTTTGGCTAGGATTCAGTGTTATCAATTTTTTTATTCTATCCATTCTGATATGTGTGTAGTAATATCTAATTGTGGTTTTAATTTATATTTGTCTAGTGAATAATGATGTTAAACATCTTTTCCTATGTTTATTTTCCATCTGTCTATCCTCTTTGATGACATATCTGTGCATGTCTTTTGCCCATATTAAAATTGGATTGTTGTTCTTTTACTGGTGAGTTTTCAGAGTGCTATATATATTCTAGAGACAAGTCCTTTTTTGAATTTATACAAGTCTGTATAAAGACAGATGCATCCTTGCAACATAATATGCTTCACAGATGAAAAGCTTTTATTTTTGATGAAGTCAAATTTATAAATTTTTATTTTTATGGATTATGCTTTGATGTCAAGCCAAGGGAAAGACCCTGGGAGATTTTTTCCTATGTTCCTCAAACTTATAAAGAGTATCCATAGGATACCTACAGATAAAATCATACTTAATGGTGAAAGACCTTCAAGATCAGGGAAAAGGCAAAGATTCTTTTCATACAACTCTTATTTAACATAGTACTGGAAGTCCTAGCCACTGCAATCAATCAAGAAAAAGAAATGAAATGAATACAAATTTTTAAAAATGAAATAAAGTTACCTCTGTTTGCAGCTGATATGATTGTCAACACAGAAAAACTTAGGAAATTTTATTCTAAAATGTATATGGAAAATAAAAGATCTAAGAAGAACCAAAATTATTTTGAAAAAAAAAAATAGTCAAGCATTAGTAGTAATTCCTTCCAATATTAACATTTACTATATAGCAATAGTAATCAAGATACTGTGGTACAGGGGAATGGATAGACAGATTAATAGAACAGATTAGAAAATCCAAAAGTGGATCTACACAAATATGCCCAATTAATTTTTGACAAAGGAGCAAAAGCATTTCAGTGGATCAGGAACAGCTTTTTCTTTCTTTTTTCCTCTTCTTGGAATAGCTTTTTCAATAAATGCTGTATCGATTGGACGTCCACTGACAAGAAAGAAGAAAGAGTGAAATAAAGAAAGACAGAAAGAAGAAAGAAAGAAAAGAAAGAACCTTGATCTAAACTTCACACCTAGTACAAATTCAATTAAAAATGTATCATAGCCTTAAATATAAAGTGGAAAACTATAAATATTCTAGATGATTTGTTTTAAATCATTAAAATCTAAAGTTGCGTGCATGCAAATGAAGTTAAGAAATAAGAATAGATTACTTTGAATAGAATCAGAGTATTTTAAGCTTCTTTGAACAGGTGCATCAGCACTTAAACATTACAGAGAATGTTAGTAAACCCCTCTATAAAAGAGGAAACATATAATCAGTGCATTCTTTGGTACATCAATATTCTAATCAGTGAAACATTCCTGATTGTGACTCAGTGATAAGTTTCCCTTATTTTTTCATAATTCTTCTTGGAAACATCCAGTATATCAGGAATAGACCAGAACCATGACATGTGATTTGTTTGCTTTCTCTCATCTAGTCTATTCAGAAAATTATGGAATGGTAGAAAAGCATTAACAGCTCGAACACTAATATTTGCCGAAATTGGAAACACATGTGTTTCTAAAGACTAGGTATAGCCAAGATAAATAGGGTGATATCCACTGATGTTCTGTGCAAACTAAAATTCAATAAATTTTTAATTTCTATAGGGCACAAAATAAAGAAACAGGGAGTATGCTTGGAGTGAGTGTGCCAAATAGCCACTATTCCTGGGATTGAACCCCACAGCAGGCTCCTTGATGAGCAGGGAACCTGCTTCTCCCTCTCCCTCTCCCTCTGCCTGCTGCTCCCCCCTGCTTGTGTCCTCTCTCTGTCAAATAAATACATAAAATCTTTTTAAAAAATTAGGAATATAAAATCTACCTCAGACACTTGTGAGGATTAGTGAAATGTGTAAAGAGTTGTCCCAGGATTGGTACTCAATGAATGGTAGTTCTAGGTATAGATAATATTGTCATTGCAATCCAAAGAAAATTATTTTAAATCTCTTTCCATAAAGAACCTATTAATAAGTTACCATAGGGTTGATTTTAATTTCCACCTTTTCTCTCTTTACTTGCCCTCTGGCTGAGTGCTAATTACCCATATACCTATATCAAGTTTAATTTTGAGACTTAAATTTCTCTCATTTCTTAAATTTCTCACTGCTCAAGGTGTAAGAACTGATAAAGTTCTGACCTCCCCGGCCATCATAATTCCCTAATGCCATTTTCTGCTTTTTCTGAAATTAACATATATCAGCTTTGTGAAGCACTGGAGTGCAAGCTTCCAAAAGACTTTGCTCTTATTACCACAAAATGCTAACTCCCAATGACAGCATGTTATCCTCTCCTTCATGCCACTGCTATTCACTTGTTAACAATTTTCTTTTTAAATAGAAGAAAAAAATTCTGACATATCCTTTCACATATCAGTTGACCTATGGACTCAACATTTTTAAATTACTCAAATCCATCTGTTGGGTAAGGAGTCTGGACAAAGTTCTTCTTGGTGCTTTGTTTCAGGATCTCATCTGAAAGCTGACACCAAGGTGTGGTTGCAGTGTCTCCTCAAAGCTTCAGTGTAAAAGGATCCAGTTCCAAGATGATGTGGCTTTTGGGTGAATTCAGTTTCTCACAAGCTATAAGACTGAGGGCTTCAGCTTCTTATTGGCCATTGACAGGGTCTGTGCAAAGTTCATTGCTATACAGGTCTCTCCATAAGGAAATTCACAATATAGCAGCTTATTTCAGTGAAAGAAAGATACTTCTGGGAAGACAAAAGTCACAACTTTATATAGCCTAATCACAGAAGTGACACCTATCACATTTGACATTTTCCATTGAATAGACACAACTCATGAGTCTTGCCCACACTCAGGATTATTCCAGGTGGAGATACCAGGACACATGAAAAACTGAAGGCCATTTTAGAATCTGTCCACCATGGAGTATAAATCCAAAAGAAGTTCATAAAGGCAAACAGGACATTAAAATATAGTTTCATATATACTTTATTTAAAAATTTTAATTACCCTAATATCTAGGTATTATTATCTCATTTTACAGATGAGGCTACTAAGCCTCAATGTTGTATCTAAAGCATCAACAATCAATAAAATCAGTATTTGAACTGAGGTTAGGTTTATTTTTTTAAAGATTTATTTATTTCTTTTAGACAGAGAAAGTAAGGGAGACAGGGAGAGAGAACATGAGCAGGGCGAGAATCAGAGGGAGAGGGACAAGCAGATTCCACACTGAGTGTGGAGCCTGGATGTGGGGCTTGATCTCACGATCCTGAGGTCTTGACCTGAGCTAAAATCAAGAATTGGATGCTTAACTGACTGAGCCACCCAGGTACCCATAGGTTATATTTATTCAGATCTATAGCTGCGCTCTAAACATAATGGTAGTAAAAATGTGTATCCCTAAAAGTCCTGTAGATATCATGAAGACAATAACAACATAAATATTTTATGCCAATAAATTCAACAAGTTATGTAAAACTGAAAATTTCTAAAAAACAAAATGTATTAAAAATTAAACAATGAAACATAGGAAAGCCTTCGGCTCAGGTCATGATCCCAGGGTCCTGGGATCGAGCCCCACATCGGGCTCCCTGCTCAGCAGAGAGTCTGCTTCTCCCTCTCCCTCTGCCTGCCACTCCCACTGCTTGTTCTCTCTCTTATCAAATAAATAAATAAAATCTTAAAAAAAAAAAGTACAACCACAAAAGCAAACCATAAGGCAAAACAACACAAAATTTCACACTCACTGAGTGGGTTCATGTTAAAACCTATAAACGGATGCAGGAAAATTGAAATTCTGTAATATCAAGTCTTCTTCCAGTGTTAGGATATGTCCCTCAATTTATGCAAGTCTGTGTCTTTGAGGAAAATTTTACAGTTTTCTTGATTAGGACCTACATATTTCTTTTTAATATCATTTCTAGAGATTTTATATTTTTGTTAATGTTAAGTGAATTCTATCACTTATTATGATAAATAATATCGGTCTTAGACAAATATTTTTCAGGAAATAAAAAAGACAGGACCCTTCAAAACTCATTCTATTAGGACAGAATAACTCAGATAATGTAATCCTAAAAGTGTATCTTACAAGGCAACCTTAGAAAGAGGGGATATTAGAAACCAGTATCCTTCAAGAACAAAGACACAGAAATTTATCATAAAACATTGGTAAGTTAAATCCCATAATATGCAAAAAAATATAAATACTAATCATAAACAAGCAGAGTTTATCTCAAGAATGCAATGTTTGTTTAGCATTTGAAAACCAACTAATGAAATTAACCACATTCACAGAATAAAACAATCCATATAATCATGTCAATAGACACAGAAAAAGCATTTGTCAAAATTCAATATTAATGATAAAAAATCTTGAAATAAAAATGAAAGGGGATATCAACTATTTGATAAAGGGCATCTACAAAAACATCTTCAGGTAGCATTAGGTTAATGGCAAAATATTAAACAATTTCCTGTTAAGATTTAGAGCAAAGCAAGCATGACAGCTCTGAGCATTTTATATTAAACATTACACAGTGTGTCCTACCCATTTCAGTAAGGCAAGAGATAGTCATGAATTTTGGAAAAGAAGAAGCAAAATTATCTTATTTTGTATTGACATAATCGTGCAGGTGGAAACAAAACTAAACAATATATATAAAAAAAGACCCCTCTTGAAGAATTATTAGAACTAATAAAGAAATTCAGCAAAATATCAGAATTCATTCTATAGACAAAGTTCTATTGTATACTTACATACTGTCAATGAACAATTAAAAAATAAGATTTCTAAAATGAAAATGACATGTAAAATATCAAAACTTTTAACAAAAAATTGTGCAAGATCAGCACATTGGAAATTACAAAATAATGGTGATAGGAATTAAAGAAGAACTAAGTAAATGGAGAGATATATCATGTTTATGAATTGGAAGATTCAGTATTTTCCAGACATTATTAACCTAATAAACAGAAACAATACAATCTTAATATTTTAAGGGTTTTTGGTTTGTTTGTTTGTTTTTCTGGTACAAATTGTCAAGTTGATTCTAAAATCTGTATTGAAAAATCAAAGGACCTAAAGTAGTCAATGCAATTTTTAAAGAGAGGATCAAAGTTGAAGATTTCAGCTAACTGGTAAATTTCATTAATTAGAATAGTATTGGCATAAGGATAGACATAAAGATCTGTGGAACAGAATAGAGAGTCCAGAAATAAAACCACACTTATAAAGACAAATGACTCTTGACAAAGGTACAAAAGGAAAAGAAAATCTTTTCAACAAATGGTGCTGAATCAACTGAATTAAGTTTATTCATAAAATAAAATTTGACCCACTACTCATATCATTCACAGAATTTTATATGAAGCAGATGAAATGTATACATAAAAGCTAAAACTGCAAAGCTTCTAGAATAAAATAAAAGGGATTTTGCAAATTTGGATTTGCAAATAATACTTAAGATACAAAAATCACTAAATTAATAATAAAAGAAATTTAAAAATAAATTTTATCAAAATTAATATTTTATTCATTCAAAAAAAACATTAAGAATATGAAAAGCAAGCCATAGCTAGAGAGAAATTAATTGTGGTATATATTCTGACAAAGGACTTCTTCCAGAATATATAAATACTCTAATACTCTTAGACATCAATGTAAAAAATAGATAACCCTATGAGAAAAAAAAAAGAGAGACACAGAAATTCCTAAGACAAGAGCTATCAATTGTCCTTAAGTACAGAAAAAGGTGCTCAAATCATTAGTCATTACAGAAATGAAAATAAAACCATAAAATGACATTTCACAGTGATGGTAATGGCTAAAATTTTTTTAAAATGATACCAGATATTAGCAAAGATGTGTATGGGCAAATATGCAGAGCATCTAGAACCCTCGTACATTGTTGGTTAGAACATAAAAGAATTCAAACATTTTGGAAAGCTAGTGTGCAGTACCTTATGGTGGTTGGCAGTCTCTAAGATAATTCCCAATCATCTCCATCTCCTTAAAGTCATGCGCTTATGTAATCCCTCACCTTGAGTGTAGACTGGGACTAGTGACACGCTTCTAAAGAATAGAATACAGCCAGTGTTGCTGCACTTGTGATGAGCATAGCATAAGGTATAAACATCACTATGTTGTACACCTGAAACTATGTAACATTGAGTGTCAACTATACTCAAAAATAAAGGACTACTACCAAATTCAACAGCACATTAAAAAGATTACACACACACACACACACACACCTCTGACTTTGTACCTGTCTCTGGGCTTTGAACATGATGTTTTGGGAACTACTTGGTATTGGAATTATCTCTTTTTCCAGACTGTGACTTATGTCTCTAAGTTCTTAGCAACCCTTGTTGCCAACTCTAAGAAGGAATCTCAAACCAGATACAAATATATCTCAAATATTGCATGACACATACCTATATTTTTTAAAAAATGTATTTTTTACTTATCATGAAATTCAAATTTAAGCTGATGTCCTCTCTTTTTATTGGTTTAATCTGACAACCCTAACCTGATGGGACTTGGCATCATGGGGCAGCCAACACTAATATATATGAAGCTCAACTTGTATTTGACACCAAGAAACCGCTGTCCTTCTGTGCTCCCATACACTGTGTGGACCATAGGAGGAGTAAAAGGAGTCAGTCCAAATTCCACAGATTCTTTATACTCCAGGCAAATAGAAGTGCTCAGCAACTCAGCACAGCAGAGACTATTCAGATACATCAATCCAAAATGGCAGGGGGAAAAACATCCATTAAATGGCATTGAATACATCTCAGTAATGTCTTATTATCAAACTGCCCAGAGGAGTGGCTCCCAAGAAGTGCAGGTTAAGAGGAACAGAATTGTGTGGAGAATATTGTGAATTAGGTGAACACTATACAAGTCTATAAATAGCCTAGATCTATAGATGTGTTACATATATCTTCTAATTTGTATCTAAATGTTGTAACGACTGCACTATAAAAACCATTAAAACTTACTACTGAAGGCTCTTTTGGTTCTTTGAGGTTAGTTTAGAAATTAGTATATCACTCATCTACTCTATTTGTTCATTTCCTTAAGAGCTTCTGAAAACCAAATAGGTCAGGACAGATTTGCCTGAAGCTTTTCAAAGTGTTCAGCTACAGAAGTATCATCTTTAAGGTTTAGGTCCAACCAAGACGTGGACTGTCTAGGAAAAGGGGAAAAATGAGGATTCATCTGCACTTCTGAGAAATGATGCATAAAGTAATATTTGTTTTCAAAGGAATATAAAACAGCTATTTAAGCATGGGAGGCACAGGATGGCACTGAATCTGCTTCCCATTGCTCTTTCCTTTTATAAGAAGCTCCACGGCAGCAAGCACAGAATGGGGACAGCGAAGGAAGAAACAAGAGGGCGTTTGGCTCTAAAGCTTTGGCTATACTCTTCCTTTAAAAAAGGAACAGGGGCAGACAGCAATCATAATAAAGAGAGAGCAAAATAAAAAGCAACCTTCTTTTTCAAAAAGAACTGCACTCCACTGGAAAAATAGAGATGAAATCAATTCTGAGCAGCAGTTGAATTCACATCGCACAATGCCCTATTCAAAGCAAGATCTGCCAATCATACTTGATAACTAAAAAAAAAAAAGAGAGAGAGAGAGAGAGAGAAATGATTATTTTACAAAAAACCTGCCTGTTCCCCACCCTGATTTCATCAAGACCATCTAAGTTTATAAGCTGGGGGGACAGGGGAGTTTTCTCGTTGTTTATGTCCCGGTGATAATTCTAAATGAGTCTCCAGTGTCTCCCTGTGTGTCCAAATTTTCTCTTCTAAGGACAATGGTCAGATTGAATTAGGGCTCACCCCAAAGGCCTCACTTTTACTTAATCACCTCTTTAAAGACTCTATATTCAAGCATAGTAATATTCTTTCTACTCTGGATGCCTTCTATTTCTTTTTCTTGCCTAACTGCCCTGCATAAAGCCTCCAGTACAAGGAAGAATAGAATTGGCAACAGTGAATTCTCTTATCTTTCTCCTGATCTCAAAGGGAAATCATCCAGTCTTTCATCATAATGTCTGATGTTAATTGTGGGTTTTTCAGAGATGCCCTTTATCAAATTGAAGTTCCTTTGTACAGATATTTTGGTGAGTGTTTTTATCAAGAAATGGTCTTGATTTTTACAATTTTTTTCTCCATCTACTGAGATTATGTTTGTATGTGTTTGTGTGTGTGTGTTTTCTGTTAATAAGGTATTATTAACTCATTTTCATATATTAGGCAAACCTTCCAATCCTGGGATCCCACTTGGTTATGGTGTATAACTTCTAAAAATATATTGCTAGCTTGAGTGTGCTAGAATTTTGTTTAGTCTGTAGCTTTCTTTTCTTGTGAATTTTTTTTTTAAAGATTTTATTTATTTATTTGAGACAGAGAGAATGAGAGAAACAGAGAGCACATGAGAGGGGGAAGGGTCAGAGGGAGAAGCAGGCTCCCTGCCGAGCAGGGAGCCCGATGCGGGACTCGATCCCGGGACTCCAGGATCATGACCCGAGCCGAAGGCAGTCGCTTAACCAACTGAGCCACCCAGGCGCCCTTCTTGTGAATTTTTATCTGGATTTTTATCAGGATAATACTGACCTCACATGATGATTTGGACAGTGTTCGCTCTTATTCTATTGAGAAGAAATGACATTAATTGTCTTCAAAATGTTTGGTAAAATTCACCTGTGAAGCCCTTGGAGGCTGGGCCCTACTTTTTGGATAGTTTTTGATTCATTTTGATTTATGTCTGCAAAGTTGATAGTAGGTCCCCTTTTTTGTTTCTGATTCTGGTCATCTGCGTCATCTCTCTTTTCTCTTGGCTTTTTTTCACTAAGGCTTTTTCAGTTGTACTGAACCCTTCAAAGAACCAGCCTTTGGCTTCACTTATTTTATTTATTGTTTTTATAATGTTGAGTTAATTAATTTCTGCTCTAATCTTTATTATTTCCTAATTCATTTTAGTTTGCTCTTTTTTTTCCCCTTAAGGTGGAGGGTTAGGTTGAGATCTTTCTTCTTTATCAATATAGGCATTGAACATAAATTTTTCTCTGAGCACTGCCTTAGCAGCATCCCATAAATTTGGTATGCTGTGTTTTCATTTCCAGTCATTTCAAACTGTTTTCTAACTTCCCTTTTGATTTCTTCTTTGACCCATTTGACTACTGGAAACTGGGCATTTTAGAAAATATATTTTAGCAACTCTGGTTCTCCTCCCAAGTACTTGTTAATAGTATTTGCTCGTTACATGTTTATTGACTGGATGGACTATTTTAGTGCAGTCTACCCTCCCTTCATCTCTACCAACACAGTGTGAAGCCTCTGACTTTGCTCATTGGCAGTCACATTCTTTGGTATGTTCACAGTCACCCTGGGGTTACAGTGGTTAGGGCATTCCAGTTGTTAAACTCTACTAATTGTTGGAATGCTGCTCTATTGTTTCCTATAGGATCCTGGGCCATAAATTGATTCACAGACTAATTCAATCAAATTTGTGATCTTTCCCAAGGACATTGTTTGAGATTTGTTCTGACCCCAGGAGGGTTCTTCCCAGCTGTTCCTTTTCCCATTTCTGTCAGGCAAACTAGCCAGCCTACAATTTAAACTGTATCTCCAGTGCATCTATTCATCTCTTGCATAGACATATAAATTTTCACCAATTTTCCTTGAGAGAGGGTCTAAGGAGCTCCTTGTGCTCCCATGCTTGTCTTATATATATATTTTTATTATTATGTTATGTTAATCACCCATACATTACATCATCAGTTTTTGATGTAGTGTTCCATGATTCATTGTTTGCATGTAACACCCAGTGCTCCATTCAGTACATGCCCTCTTTAATACCCATCACCAGGCTAAACCATCCCCCCACCACCCTCCCCTCTAGAACCTTCAGTTTGTTTCTCAGAGTCCATAGTCTCTCATGGTTCGCCTCCCCCTCCGATTTCCCCCCACTTCATTCTTCCCCTCCTGCAATCTTCTTCTTCTTCTTTTTTTTTTTTTTTAATGTATAATGTATTATTTGTTTCAGGGGTAGAGGTCTGTGATTCAACAGTCTTACACAATTCACAGCGCTCACCGTAGCACTTACCCTCCCCAGTGTCTATCACCCAGCCACCCCATCCCTCCCACCCCCCACCACTCCAGCAACCCTCAGTTTGTTTCCTGAGATTAAGAATTCCTCATGTCAGTGAGGTCATATGATACATGTCTTTCTCTGATTGACTTATTTCGCTCAGCATAATACCCTCCAGTTCCATCCACGTCATTGCAAATGGCAAGATTTCATTCCTTTTGATGGCTGCATAATATTCCATTGTATATATATACCACATCTTCTTTATCCATTCATCTGTCAATGGACATCTTGGCTCTTTGGATCTGAAGGGGTACGTGCACCTCGATGTTTATAAGCAGCAATGTCCACAATAGCCAAACTATCTTATATATTTTTTACTTTAGATTTTTCAAAGTAAATTCACACTTATTCCCATGAAGACAGTACTGAATAAGAGTAGTAATAATAAGAGCACATAATATTCTTGAGTACTGCGTATGTGAACACTATGCATATATTGTGCATATTTCTTTCATCTACACTGTTAGGCAAATAATTTTATCCCTGTTCTACAGACAAGAAAGCCAAAGATGAGGAAGCATTTTAGCAAAGTCATTCAAGAGTCCCTGGCAGAATCACGCAATCTACTCAAGTCTCTCACTTAAACGTCACGGCTTAAAACCAATTATCTGAATTGTAGGCAAATGTTAGTATGAAAAACTTGAATAATAATAGAGAAGACAGCTTAGCTATCTAAAGTTACCAGAAATTAAATAATAAAATTAGATTTTGCAACCAGTCTTTGGATCACTTGCTCAGAGTACTTTCACTTAAATTATAATTGATTTATGTGTATATTTATTATGACGCATCACTGAAGAACCAAGAGCATTTTGGCACAACTCCACAGAGGAGGATTATCCTGTTACCTTATATTATCTTTAGTTGAAATCAGAGAAACAATTATTCATTAAACGCCTTGAATTTGTCATGCATTATGCTGGGAGATTTCATACACCTCATCCTATTTATTTTTCCCAATAAGATCAGCTTTGTGGTCCCTATTCTTTGAGATGAGCAACTAGACTCCCTGAAGTGTGAGGTTAAAGAATGTTTCCTGTAAGACTGTCATTACCATGAGGACAAGGCCTGAGTGTATCTTATTCAAGCTCTTTCCTAATTACTTAACAAAAAGTTTCATTCATAATAATTGTAGGGAGGAAAACTTTTCCTTACTTCCCTTCTAGGTTCTTTAGATGATCTGATAATTAAACTGACACAAGGCAGGTTAATAGGAGAAAAATTAAATTTTAATTTTGTATGTATGGGGGCTCATAGAAATGAGACTCAAAGTGACCAGAGCAGGCAGCTTTTATATCTTTTAGACAGACAAATTTGTGAGGATTGATGGCAAAGAAGTTTGGGCTTGGGGTAGTCAATTAGTGAATAAATAACAAGGTTTGTTTATAAGGCCTTCTCGGCCCTAAGTTCTCTATCTCTGGTGATAAGGATGTTACTTTACCTCCTGGTAAAGGAAGGCACCATTCACATGGGAGATTTATTTCTTGCCTTCAGGAGGAAAAAGGAGGGTCAGAGTGTCCAGTGTGGAGTCTGCTTGAGATTCTCTCCCCCTACCTCTATCCACCCTCTGCCCACCCCCCTTATGCTCTTGTGCACACACTCTCTCTCTTTCTTACAAATAAATAAATAAATAAAATCTTTAAAAAAATGGTTAAGAAACTAATTCTCAACAAACTAAATACTTAATCACTCTTACCAAGAATTTCAAATTAAAATGACAGCAATATAACAAACAAAAGGTAAAAAAAGAAAAAAACAAAAAACACACAAAACCAAATAGACCTTAAAGGTAAACAAGCAAACACAATGGAGCCAGGACTGGACATGTAGAAAAAACAACAGGATCTTTTTCCTCATATGGTGTGATTAATATTTAAATGAGGTTGGAAAAGATGCTGATACTCAGATTCATTCATTCATTCAACAAATATGTATCTCTACAGTGTTGATTATGTGGCAGATATTAGAAAGACAATGGTCCCTCCTTAAGAAGTTCATCTTCTCATGGAGGAGAAAGACACAATTAATAGTATGTATAATAGTCACAAGTGAGACCTCTGATGCACGCATAATATTATGGGAGGAGCAAGAAAAAATATAGGCAGGACACTCAGTGATGTGGGGGAATTCTAGAAGAAGGCTCAGCAGTAGAAATCCTGCTCAAAGTGATGAGAAATGGTTAGACAGAGAAAGGAGGGCATTCCCAGTCTGAGAGAACATATTTTAAAAAGGACTAAGGACCTAAGAGAGAATGACATACTAAGATTTTCATAAGTTGTTAGTTTTCTGTGGCTGAATCACTAAGTTAAATATAGTTGAGTGATTGGAGATAGAGGCTGCAGAGTTATGAGTACCCAGCAAACCGTTGAAGGTCTGGAAATCTGAGCCATCTTGAGGAATGAGTTCAAAGCAGGGGCAAGAGTGCCATCTATTGAATCTCAGCTACTACTTGCTACAATCCATCTGAATCTTTTACTTTGCTTATAGTCTGAGCTTCCCAATTTCCTAGGAGCCAAACAGCCTAACATTTTATTAACTCAAGGTAAGCACTTTTCTTATGCCATTCTTAATGGGCCATATTTATGTGGCTGTTGTACAAACTCTCCCCTAGAATGACAAGTGGAACACAGTTGAAAAGCCCCCACAAAGTTCCCATCAATAGACTGCTACATATCTTTTTAAAGAGGAGAGCCTGGTTCATTTTCTTTTTTTTTTTTTTCTTTTGACAGTGGCACAAAAATCCTGTCCACAAAAATTGTGAGTATTTTTTTAAAGTGCCTGCTCACTTTGTAAGTGGGCTCGGGCTTGAACTTTTAAACCTGTCTGAGACTTCCCACTTCTCTTGTATAGTTCACTTTTGCTTGATACCATTACAAAGTCGTTTTGGGTTTGTTCTCATAACTCCATTTGAAAGTAAGAATATTTCTGTAGTACCTTAATTCTTTTTATGAAAGATTTGGAGAGAAAGAGAGAGGGATATATATATATATATATATTTTTTTTTTACTATAATCAGAAACCTCAGACCTTCTTCTCTCAACTGTCAGTGATGTACGTTCTCGACCACAGCAATGATATCCACTGTACATGAATTCAGTGTGGTTTCAGTTGGCAGTCCAACAGTATTTTTACTCTATTTTTCACAGGTTGGTGATTTTTGCCCCCCAGGAATCAGGCTGAAATGTATCTTTGTAAAACAATATTAGCTTGAAAATATTAGGAAAAAAATTAAGCTGCCATTATTAACACATTATTATTATTCATTGTCATTATTATTATTATAGGGATAATAGCACTAATTATTATGGGATAGTGAAGCTAGTAGTTTTTGAATGAAATTAGACATTCTGATGGATGAATTCAAACAGGAGAAATGTAACAAGGTGGAAACCTACAACGATGCTCTTATCAATTTCCCACTGTTATGAACAGTTTTCTGCTGGATAGTCTGGAAGCAGTGACCTAAACAAAAAGATGTATCTGACAGGTTAAACGAAACATAATGCTCTTCTCAAGGCCTCTTTTAAAAGAAAGTAAAGTTGTTTTGTAGTGTTGTGAAAGCATAAAAAGAGTCAGTAGAGGGTGCTTCTAAATGTTTGGAAATGATTAGGGCCCTATTCTACTTCTTTATGAAAGTACTTGAACATTCGATTCTGAGATTTTTATTCCACTGAATTTCAAACTTGCCTATGGAACACTCCTTGATGGTGATTTGTCAAAATGAAATGACCTTCCTCCCTGCCAACTTCAGAAGATTCAAGGAAGAAAATTTCATTTTTTCCTTAAACTTTTAATTCAAAATAGACATTTTGGAATAATCATCTCAAAATTTTATATATCTAGGTTATCTCAATAGCTTATCACCTGTATAATAAATGTTAAAATCCTTAGCAAATAGCATAAGCAACTCCACCAGCATCTGACTAGCACTAAGCATAGGTTCATCCTGGTTTCTAGTGACTCATCTATATGAGCCTGTGAATTTGATCAGGATGTTGTTTCAGTGTTATTATGCTCACTCTTATTTGTATTTCTTTACTACTACTATTCAAACTGGTATCCTTCTGTACCTCTCTAGTTCTATGGGCCTTGCTACATCCATGTAACTATCTCTGTGTACATGTGTCCCTATGTATGTATGTATGTATGTATGTATCTATCAATCTTCATACTCAACCAAATCTTATCTTCTTCTTTTTGGTCTTTTTTTAACTGCCCATTCAAAGGCAATCTCTTCTCTCTGAACTACCATAGCATTTATTGTTGGTTTTATATTGCTTCCTGCCTAGAGGCCTTCATTCAATGGTCTCAAACTACTAATAATAAGTTAGCTCCCATAGGTAACAGGTTCTTGAAATATATAAATGAAACATGTATGACTGTGCTCTTGTTCTTTTTTTTTTTTAAAGATTGCATTTTATTTATTTGAGAGAGAGAGCACAAGAGGGGTTAGGGTCAGAGGGAGAAGCAGACTCCCCGCCAAGCAGGGAGCCCAATGTGGGACTCGATCCAGGGACTCCAGGATCATGACCTGAGCCGAAGGCAGTCGCTTAACCAACTGAGCCACCCAGGCGCCCTGTGCTCTTGTTCTTGAGGGTGGTATGTTGAGGGCAGTAACTAGGTTTTATGACAGATACAGTATTTAACACAAAACTTTGTACATATTAAACAGCAAATATGTAAACTAAAAACAACGATTTTTCCTTTTCATTTTATATTCTATATTGAAATCTGAATGTTAAACCTTGCAAAGTAGTACTGCATGATGGATTCTACTAGTTCTTCTGTAAAAGGCTAATTTTAATCTACTCCTAGCCAGGAGACTAGTTATGGTAGGTATGGCAGCAACACCAACAGCAAACTCAACATATATTCTAGTTCAAACTCCACTGAAGTTTATTCTGCACTCGTGTGTAACACTCCAAATTAGATATTCCTGGTAAGCAGGAGCAGAGGGCCAGGGCAGTGGGCAGTGGAGGATAAGGGGTATTTCTGCTCAGTGGGTACATCGAAGCATTTATTTGTCACCTTGTCACATGCTTATCTTAATGGTAGACTCCAGCTTAGTCTCCTGGAAGGAGAGAGGGAATGAGGAACTCAAGTGGGAAGTTTTTATGAGCCTGGCCTGAAAGTGGCACACACTATTTCCATTCACAATTCCTTGATCAGAACTCAATCACATAGCTACACATAACTCCAAGGGAGACTAGGAAATGTAGTCTGGTTGTGTGCTCAGGAAGAAAAGAAAATTCATTTTGGGAAACACTTAAACATACTTTAGGGATTTACAGAAATTATTATAATCTATTGATACTATAATGCTTTATATTATATTATAAAGTACTTACATACCATTAGTATTATAATACTATATTATAGTTGATTTACATTAGGACTATAATATAGTATTATTTTGAATTCTAAAGCTATTTTGAAAATTAAAGCCAGTAATTGTCTTTCATCTCACTGTCCTTTCCATTTGCTAACCAACAAAGTAGGAAGAGAGGATTAAAAAATAGTTTCAAGTAATTAATAAGGATTTAAAAGTCATCACCCAGATTTAAAAAATGAAGTGAACTATTTGCAGTGAAATATTTTGAAAAACATATAACAAGAGTTATGGAGTGAAATAATTTAACTGTAAATCTGGTAGGAAAGTTGTAAATATTCTCTTTGATTTTTTTTTTAATTTAAGCAAAGATTGCCTTGTTCAACTTGCATTTTAGTTAAGGGCATGATATTTTTTTCTATGAGAAAAGTGTTAGTAAGTGTAAAAGGAACATGGCTGATATTCATGTCACATTTTAAATGCAATTATTTTCCAACAGAGTTTAGAAGAAAGCAGATATTTTCCAAGTCAAATGTTCATTTTTATCAAGTAAAATAACACCCACAATCAAGAAAGGACTCCTTACTTTTATTTTCATTTTTGTAGCCAACAATCCTCTTTGACAATCAAATGAACTGGAAATTTCTATGTGTGGCTTCCATTAACACTTGGTGAAATTCTCATAGTAACTAGCAAGGTCTCTTGATGAATCCAAGTGGATACTATTTTTCTTCATAGGATTAGAGTAGTGATCAGCAAATTGACCTTCTGAGATGAAATAACAGGATTAATATCAAATCCTATATGTGGCTTCAAAAAAGAAACTTCATATAAAAAGAATGGAGAAGATGCTCTTTAACTACAGTGGATCTTAACAAAAAACACTTAAGAATATAGATGACTACAAGCTTCTTATGAGCCAAAACTATAGTATGGCTGCTTTAAAAATGCAAATATTGTATAATGTATAAACTTGTTAAATCACTATGTTGTCTACCTGAAACTAATGTACCACAGTGTGTCAACTATTCTCAAATTAAAAAAATTGAAAAATTAAAATGTAAGTATTGTTACAAACAGGAGATTGAATCTTTGCAAAGCAGATTTAGATAAAGATTTACTGTCCAAAAATGCAATAACCTATCTCATGAAATAATGAGTCACCTTCCCCCAAAGAGTTCAGGAGGAGACTATGATAATTTGACAGGAATAATGCATGTAGAAATCTTGTTTTAGGTATAGTTAAAATACTTCTAAAGTAACTTTACTCTAAGGGAGCCTGGCTGGCTCTGTCGGTAGAGCATGTGACTCTTGATCTCAGAGTGATGAGTTTGAGCCCCACATTGGGTGTAGAAATTACTTCAAAATAAAATCTTTAAAAAAATTAAATAAAACAGTTTTACTCTAATATTCTAAGATTTAATGATACCCCTATTTGTTCTTTTGCATTTCTGTACATCTTGCAAATGAGGTACTTGTTCCCTTATGTTCCAGACTATCTTTCAAATATGTTTGTATAGCAAAAATTTTTAGAAAACAAAATTAGTATTTTTCTCCTGAGAAAAGGGCAAACATACTCCAGTATAATAAAGCTAATATTTTTCCTCAGAATAAAGAAAAAATATACTTACTACTTGTTATAAAAGATTCAGGTCCCTTAAACTCAAGTTCCTCTTCTTTAAGGCAGTTCTGTTGAAACTGGGCTTCAGGGACCTAATGTGAAAATGATTACCTTCTGCTATCGATATCACTTTGAATAGTAAGTTGCTATTCACCTCTGACTCAGGAGCCAAGTATCTTCTACGTGTATTTATGAAACTATGGTAAACTAACTTGTTAGCTTGAAAAATAGCTTCAGAGTTCTTTGTGCTCACCTTGGCCAAAATTATATAGAACTATCAAAACTCAAAATTCACTATTTTAAAATCTATGCCTATTGAGATAAAAGGCATGGATACTGAGGCACACATATTGATTGAAAGCCCAAAGTTACTATTTTTGTGAAGATTTTCCTGCCCTATGGAGTTAGTCTTCAAAAATTAGTTTTTCATATTTTTTTGCTTGTACAAGATAAAATATTTTATATTTTTCTATTTATAATTTTATATTTATACAAGAAAACAAATATTTTATCTCTATGACCCTCAAAATAGACTAGAAGTTTTAGCAGTAACCTAAACATATTCCCTAGGTTAACACAGATATAATAGAATTGAAATAGATTGAGAGCAAGCAGGGATGATTCAGGAGGAGGGAAATAGTGTGGTATGTTATAACAGAGGTCAACAAAGGCAGTGCCTTAAAATGGGTAACAAAGCAAATCCAAATCAGTCCATGGCAAAAATCCCAATTCTTGAGCTATTCTCTGTAGTGTAGGTTCTGGACTGGGAAGAGAGAAGCTGTCTTCTCCAGGATCCTTTATTACTGTGCCAGGAACAAAGGAAAGGAAAAGAAAACACATTGAGGGCATGAAACTGCTCTCTACAAGGTCTCAGAGTACTGCAAATACAAGGAAGCCTCAAAAATTCCAGAGAGGGAGGACAAAATAAGGAGAAGGTTTTCATCCACCAACCCTGCTTTTTACAAGATCATGATATCTTTTAGAAGAATCCATTCTCATACTATTCTGGTTGGCTGTACTCCCATTTTTTTTTTCCTAGACATTTATAGGTCATGCAATTTATAACTGGATTAATCATTCAGGGACATTATCACAATACCTATGCAAAAGTTAGAATCCATTGCAAGACTCATAGAGATTGTTTTCTTTAGTTTGCCATCCCAGGGCCTAGCTGGCGCCTGGCACAGACCAGGCATTCAGTATTTGCCTACTAAATGATTGAGTTAATTTATATTTGCTCTGAAGAAAGGAATTTCATATTTCAATGAGTGGAAATCATTCCAATTGTATTAATCCTGCCTAGAGCTAGATATAGCTTATTCATAATAGAGATGCACCTTCTACAACTGTAAGAAAAAATTCTGGCTTCTATGCACAGCAACACAAAACTGCTAGGTGACATATTCAGCCGAACTCACATATAACCTGATTTCCTAAAAGAACAGCCTTTCTTATTTATTTATTTATTTATTTATTTATTTATTTATTTATTTTAAGATTTTATTTATTTATTCAACACAGAGAGATAGCAGATAGTGAGAACAGGAACACAAGCAGGAACACAAGGAGTAGGAGAGGGAAAAGCAGGCTTCCCACTGAGCAGGGAGCCCGATGCGGGGCTCAATCCCAGGACCCTGGGATCATGACCTGAGCCTGAGGCAGACACTTAATGACTGAGCCACCTAGGCACCCCAGGCTTTCATATTTAGAGTGAGATATTAACAGATGTATGTCAGAACTCTGGTGAGACAGTCTCTATGAGTATTTACAATATTTATCTACTGTTGACATTTTAGACTTATCTCTTTTTTTTTTTGCCAAATACATTAGCTTGCCATGTTATCTGGGGGAAAATAGTCTTTCAACATTAAAAGATTTTGCAATATTAAGCCCAATATCATTGTAGTAAGGAATAAAAACTGAAGAAAGTGATGTAGAGAAGATTGCCTAAAGAGAGTCAGGTTCTGTGAAGTATCTGGGTATCTGAATATTTGATTAGTTCTCTATCAATGTGATTAACTATCACTTATCTATCATCATCATCTATCTATCATCCGTCATCTGTCTAGATATACATATCTCACACTACACATCTTTCCATTTTATGGTTATGTTCTCCAAGATGAAGATACCCATCACTATTTCCTTGATGAAGTTAAATCTTATGAAAGATAATCTACATGAAGATCTTTTACTTCTTAACAGAAAGTATAAAGATTAGATTTTTCTCCAATTCTCAGGCTTTCTCACAGGACTATATTTTTCTCAGTTTAAATATATACAGGCTTTTTATTTTATAAGTTTAAAAATAAAATTAAAGAAATCATCACTGTTGTCTATTGGTGTAAATCCATACTGTGAACATTGTTGATTCATCTTTAGGTGTGCATCCTACAGAATACTATAAGCTGTACTATGGAGACAAAATCCACAGGTTAGCAAAGTATATATCTGGAGATCATGCATCGTAAGTAAAGATTGGCTGGATTAAGTATTTTACCTCATTCTATCATGACCACTGACCTCTCACTGTAGGCATATTAATCCCCATTTTACAAAAGAATAAACGGAGGACTTAAAAGATTAATACATTATCTAAGATTCTATGTAAAAATGATAAACACTGTGATTTTCAAACCAAGGCTCATTTTCTTTACCAGAGCAGAATACTTCCATGAAGCTGTCAATGGACAACAATTACACACCTAACTAGGGGATATGGGCTCACAGTCTTCAATCCAACTATGTATTTGGCCTTGCTACATCTAAATTACTGGGTTTTTAAAACCATATTTATAAGAATAATGCTAGGTAAACTTCATTCAGGATTGAACGTTTTATTGAATTAACACAAATATTAAATTAATTTTGGACTTCTCAGCATCCTGCATATTCACAAGGAATTTGGGGGGACATTTGGTCTTATCTTACTCTTGCAGAATATTCTAGTTGAGAGTTGTGTCAATTATTTTTATTTGTAAAGTCTGTTTATTTATTTTTATTTTTCCCAGGCTATCTTATAAAACCTAATATCCCACTTTTCCCCCTACACATAATCTTAGATCATGTCCCACAGGTATTCCTTTCTTTTCTCTTAGAGTGCCTATGCTTACACTACTTCCTCTATTTTTAATGAATATCTCAAGCATATCTCCACTGGTCAAATGCTATCTGTGTTTCAAGGCTCAAAATAAAATAAATACTAAATGTCTTCATCATTAACTGATTTCTCTGTGGGTTTTTTTGGCCATAAATCATGGATGCAACATAATGTAGTAAATGTATTTGCTATTCCTCAGTTTCATTTTTTTTTTTTAAGATTTTATTTATTTATTTGAGACAGAGAGAATGAGAGACAGAGAGCATGAGAGGGAGGAGGGTCAGAGGGAGAAGCAGACTCCCTGCCGAGCAGGGAGCCTGATGCGGGACTCGATCCCGGGACTCCAGGATCATGACCTGAGCCGAAGGCAGTCGCCTAACCAACTGAGCCACCCAGGCGCCCTATTCCTCAGTTTCAATTGTCCTCAGTTTTAATTCCAGCTTTGCCACTTACTAGCTTTGTGACCTTAGATGAATTACTTAATTTTCTAAGCCTCGCTTTCCCCTTCCGTTTAAGGTAAATGTTAACTGGTACTCTAGCCAACTTACAGAATTGTTGTGAGGACCAACTGGAATCCTTGTGTGATAGTACAAAAAAGTTACATTGATTTTATCATCTTGGGAAGGTAGTGGAAATCTTGGAATTGAAAACCTGATAGACCCATACTTGGCTGGAATGTTCTAACCAATATGGTACGTGACTATAAATGAAGTTGAATGCAACCTGGATCTTAATTCAGAGTGTCAAAGTTCAGAATTATTACTCATTATTCACGGAAACCACATTTTTTCATTGTCCCATTTCATTTAGGCTTTTGAACATGGTAGATACTGAAACAGATGTAAAACAGGAAAAGCCCTATACTTTCAAGGGTGTCACAAATCACAGACTCTTCATGTCCAAAAGAAATGCTTTGGACATCTGGGCTCTTTCCATAGTTCGGCTGTTGTGCACATTCCTGCTATAAACACTGGGGTGCACGTACCCCTTCAGATCCCTACATTTGTATCTTTGGGGTAAATACCCAGTGGTGCAATTGCTGGGTTATAGGGTAGCTCTATTTTCAACTTTTTGAGGAACTTCCATACTGTTTTCCAGAGTGGCTGCACCCACAATGGAATATTATGCAGCCATCAAAAAAAAAAAATGAAATCTTGCCATTTGAAACAACGTGGATGGAACTAGAGGATATTATGCTAAGCAAAATAAGTCAATCAGAGAAAAACAATTATCATATGATCTCACTGATATGAGGAATTTGAGAAACAAGGCAGAGGATCATAGGGGAAGAGAGGAAAAAATGAAACAAGAAGAAACCAGAGAGGGAGATAAACCATTAGAGACTCTCAATTTCAGGAAACAAACTGAGGGTTGCTGGAGTGGAGGGGCATCGGAGGGACAGGTTGGCTGGGTGATGGACACTGGGGAGGGTATGTGTTGTGGTGAGCGCTGTGTATTGTGTAAGACTGATGAGTCACAGACCTGTACCCCTGAACCAAATAATATGTTATATGTTAATAATAATAAATAAATAAATACATAAATAAATAAACAATAAAAAGAAAAATATTGTCAATAAAAAAAAAGAAATACTTTGGAATGTGGTGAGGATTTGAATAGCAAAAGCTTTTAGGTCAAAACCAAACTGATTAACCTGTCAGTGCAGATAAATGAATACAGTTATGTAGTCATATTCCCCAACATGACTGAGCACCCACATTGTTGGGTTCTAATTCATGGTTATAAAATTATACAAGAGGGGTGCCTGGGTGGCACAGTTGGTTGAGCATCTGACCATTGATTTTGACTCAAGTTGAGATCTAGGGGTCATGGGATCGACCCTGCATAGGGTACTAACTTCAGCATGGAGTTTGCTTGGGATTCTCACTCTCCCTCTTGCTCTGTCCCTTACCACGCTCTCTCTTTCTTTCTCTCTCCTTCTCTCTCTTTCCCTCTCTAAAATAAGTTTTTAAAAAATTACAGAAGGCGCCTGGGTGGCTCAGTCTGTTAAGCATCCAACTCTTGATTTCAGCTCAGGTCCTGATCTCAGGGTCCTGGAGCCCCACATGAGGCTCTGAGCTCAGCAGGGAGTCTGCTTCTCTGTCTGTCTCTCTCTCTCTCCCTCTGCCCCTCCCCCTGCTCATTTGCATGCCTCTTTCTCTCCCTAAAATGAATAAATAAATCTTTAAAAAAACTTACACAAGAATTAGCACCATCTTCACATGGTGCCTAAAGAATATTTTGCAATATGAAACAATGCATTTTACTCTTAAAATTGTGTGTGTGTGTGTATGTATAAGGATGTCTAGACATTATATGGGAAAAGCATGATACCAGTTCTTTACATGGGCAACTACGTGATCAGTGAACACTACAATTGCAATATTTTGTTTGAAATTATTTAACATTACTTAATTACCTTAAAAATAAAAACATTTCAGTCTCTTTTAAATAATTGAGAAGATTATTGAGGGCAGACATACATATCATCGTTAGATGATAACATGATTGGTAAGGAAGAAGGCATACAAGATAAATTTTGGCCCAAATCCAGAAACACCCTTTGGTTATGAATGGCACACAGTTTGAATTTTTTACTGGAGACAGAACCTCAGCTGTGCCAATAATGATGACATCCTTTGGAACAAATCCAAGTTTATGTATGAGATTTTCTGGGTATCTCTAAAGATGGAACATATTTATGGGACACATTTCAAATCTGATGTGATGGGGATGCTGACTAGATGTTTTCTTTAAAGCAACTAGATTAGATTTAGAGAAAATATAAGATGTGCAAAAAAAAATGCAACAAAACAAAGATTCTCCAAATAAAGAGAAATTATGGTTAGCAGAGAAAGTAAAATTAATTCTGAATTTTCCCTATCCACGGAACTTTTTACCATTAAAAAGGTTGACAAATGCTTAACAAAAAAAACCCTCAAATATAAATTCGAGTATATCACTTGTTTTTTTTTAAAGATTTTATTTATTTATTTGACAGAGAGAGAGACAGCGAGAGAGGGAACACAAGTAGGGGGAGAGGGAGAAGCAGGCTTCCTGCCGAGCAGGGAGCCTGATGCGGGGCTCGATCCCAGGACCCCGAGATCATGACCTGAGCCGAAGGCAGATGCTTAATGACTGAGCCACCCAGGCGCCCCTTGAGTATATCACTTTTAAAGGGATTTACAAATATTTAGAAAACTATGGCTTTTCTTTTTTAATTTTTTAATATTTTATATGTTTTTAAAAGAGAGAGAGAGAGCATGTGTGTGCATACCCATGAGCGGGGTGGGGGGGGAGGGGCAGAGGGAGAGGGAGAGAATCCTCCAGCTGACTCCTTGCTGAGCAAAGAGCCCCATGCAGGGCTCAATCCCAGGACCCTGAGGTCATGATTTAAGCCAAAATCAAGAGTCTGACACTTAACCAACTGAGTGACCCAGGTGCCCCTCTTTTTTTTTTAAAATGGCTTTTCAAATAAAAAAAAAAAGTGAAATACGCAAAACAAAAAATGTTCCAATTTAAGTATAAGAAAATCAAAGGAATGAAATAAAAACATTTGCATAACTTTGAGGAAGATTCACAAAATAATCCTGAAATTAATTTCTATAGATACCATATTCTGGGCATTATATATCATAGTATGAACTCAATCAAAGAGAGATTTGAACATATAAAATATCTTTCTCCTGTTTTTATTTTTTTACTATAACATATTAGCATTAAAATTTTGAGAGACAAATAACTTAAGATATTGTAAGGCTCTAAATAATGCTCTAAGAATTGATGAAATTGCAATAAATTTGTGATAGCAGTTTATACAATAAATTTAAATATTTTATAATATTTCCACAGTAATGATAGTTCATTATATGTTATCAATGATAACATTTTAATTTATTATTAAATAATAAAATTAATTGTTCATTTATAAATCTATTGCTTCATGAAAATTCCAGTTTATAAATTTCTCTATGTTGAGTTTAATTAAAAAAAAAAAAAAGATTTAAAAAGTCAAAAAAAAAGGTGGTCTAATTTTGCACTACAACCAGTAGAACATAAATTATGTGAAAAGCATTGATTATAACAACATATTAAGGACTTTGCTGAAACAGTAAAAAAATGCTATGGAATAAATATATAATAATTTATTATGTATGTTTCTGTATTTTTACTCAAAAATTACTACTAGCTTATCAACAGAACACTCAGACATGGGCAATAACAATTTAGTTCAATTAATTTTGCCTACTTTCAATCAAATAAAAAATAGACATCTATATTTAAATACTTTTAAAAGTATTCTCATTGGGAAGAAATTTTGTCAAGGTAGGTGGATAGAGCTTTTCTTTCTTTTCTAAATCTGTAAGCTTGATTATTAATTTCAAATATGTAAACCAAAAGCATAAAAATCTCTGTTTGAATTCTTGTCACTGTCCCCAAATTTTAAATGGCAGGCTTATATTGAATTTTATCTAGAGGCGCCTGGGTGGCTCAGTTGGTTAAGTGTCCGCCTTCTGCTCAGGTCATGATCTCAGAATCCTGGGATCAAGCTCTGCTTCGGACTCCCTGGTCAGTGGGGAGTCGTCTTCTCCCTCTCCCTGTGCCCCTCCCCCTGCTTGTGCTCTCTCTCTCTCTCTCAAATAAATTAATTAATTAAATATTTCTTAAAAATGACTTACTTTATTAAAAAAAAAAAAAGAATTACATCTAATTTTTAGACTCTCTTCTCCATCACAGATTACTTCACTAAGGACATACATTACAAGATATAAGTTATCTCTAGGACTTACATTTTCCAGAGAGAATATTGACATTAATTTAAGAAAATACACAATATTATGTCTTGTTAAAACTATATCCGATCTGGACATTTTCCTGTTTCCCATCTGTCTTATACTGGCCATTTCCATGGGCCCCTAGATGTAATTCAATATAAGCCTGCCATTTAAAATTTGGAGACAGTGACAAGAATTCAAGCAGAGATTTTTATGCTTTTGGTTTACACTTTGAAATTATGCATCAAGCTTACAGATTTTGAAAAAAAAAGAAAAAGAAAGAAAAACACTATCCTCCTACCTTCCTCTGCAGCAGAAATTGCTACCCTTGCTTTCTGATTTATATGTATATTTTCTTTGTTAAGTTGTCCTTAAAATATATGGTTAGTGATATTGCTTGAACTTTGTAATCAACATATAAAATCAAACCTGACCCACTCAGGAAGACAAAACTCTCTTGACTATTCTTTCATTCTGTTCTGCAGCAGTAACATTTGATTATCAGAAATCATAATTCAATCTTGCCTAGAGCTACTGCATACCTATAAGTATACCCCTGTAACCACAAATTGGACTTAAAAGGACAAAAAAATAACCCATATTTTTTTTAGTGCCTATGACTTACAAAATACTTTTATCCACTCTCCATACTGGCCCACATAATTATCTAATGGGATGGGCAGTACAAGTAATTCTCTAGATCAGCATGATGAGAATGGAAGATGCTAACTGGCTTGTTTAGCATCACTCAGAGCAAGGAAGAAAAGGACTTAAGGTGTTTCTTGCTTTTAATAAGAAGAGGTCTACTTATACAGTTTCTAAAAGAAGAAAAGTTAAACAGCTTTCATCAGCATGCAGCTTTTGATAGTTTTCTGTCATTTGCTTATTTTATTCACTTTAAATATAAATTCCAATTACTGGTTTTGAGAGTATATGCTTTATTCCATATCTATGAATATCTTAGCATTAGAAAATGATAACCGAAATCCTCAGGCTATACAAAACCAGTGAGTGAAATTAAAGGTCTTGGTTTGTGCATCTGATGTGAATGAACAAAAGAAGAAATAAACGTGACAAACACAAATATAATCGAAAGTTTTCTGATAAAACTGATATCACCTGATGTTGGCCTTTTTAGTTAGAATTTTTCACAAATTCAATATAGATGGAGATGTAGATACAGATATAGATTATATAATAAGATGTGGATATAGATTTATCTCTCCAGGTCTTCAATGGTGAAAAAAGAGAGCTGCTACATTTGTTTGGTCTTGTGGCTTTTTAGATACCAATTTTGCAAAGAAATGCTGGCTTATACTTACCATATTTTTCTATACTCAGCTATTTTAGGATTTCTTTGCACTGACATGCTTCTTCTACATGGTTTATTCATACAGAACCAACATTTCTCATGAACCTCACCCACAACTCTAAATAGAAATGCAGTGCAGGAAAATAGGGCAGTGGAATTGAACCAGATGAATATGAATTTAAAATGTAGACTGTCTCGGGGTACCTTGGTGGCTCTGTCGATTAAGCATCTGCCTTCCGCTCAGGTCATGATCCCAGGGATCTGGGATTGAGCCCTGCTTCAGGCTCCTTGCTCAGCGAGGAGCCTGCTTCTCCCTCTCCCTCTGCCTGCCACTCCACCTGCTTGTGCTCTCTCTCTCTCTGTCAAATAAATGAATAAAATCTTTAAAAAAAATAAAATAAAATGTAGACTGTCTCTTGTGACTTATCCATCTCAGTTTCAGTTTCCTTACTTATAAAATATAGATATTAATGATTATGTTTCATTATTAATGTAAAATTAGAATTAATATGTTAAAAGAACCTATAACAAAATCTGATATGTAGTTAGAGCTCAGTATCTGTTAGCAAATAAGGATTCACAAAACCTCCACTGCTGTTCAGGGTTTTATCTTCTTAGACCTTGTTTGACTTTGGTGCGTGATATTTTTGGTGCTATATTCTACAGAATAATAAGCTCCCTCAGGAACTATGAACTACTTAATTCAAATTTTCTCATGTGGTCCAATCCACCAGGTTACTGGTGTTTGATACTCAATAATTATTAACCCAGTTGAATTTTATCTATTAGACTAAAGTCCCTGAGAGTGATGACTTATATATAACACAGAGAAGGTAGCCACTAAATATTTTTTGAATAAGTATAGGTTCTTGATAATGATCATTCAGCACCATAAATTCCACATTTATTTAAGCTAGTACTGTTATTGACTGAAGAAATACTTAACTTGGCAAATCCACTCTCCCCAACTTTAATTTGTTGCTAAATTTACTAAGATCTCAATACCATCCAAAATTCATGAGCCAACATAATAATAAAATAATAATAATAAAATAAAAATGATAGCAGCAGCAACAAAACTACTTTTTACTTCCATGCAATTTTATTTATATAAAGCACTTTGAAAACTCTTAATGTTATACAAGACTACAACTTTTAGGAAGTGAGCAAGGCCCAAGATCAAATAATTTATAAACCTCAGACCTGGAACTGTAATCCAGCTTGTGTCCTCTCTCTCTCCCTAACGGACTATAACTTTTTCCCTATACTTTTGTGGATTGTGTCTTTTGGGTAAACTACCCATAGTTCCAAACCATAATTTGGATGCATTACACCAAGAGTTGTTTAGAACACAATCCTAAAATGTGAACTTGGTGTTCAGCTCCATCTTCAGAGGAAAGTGAACTACTGAGAATAATCCAAAAACAACTGAGAAGTCACTTGATCCATGTCAACTCAAGCAGCCAAGTAATCCCTAAGCATCAGAATAGCCATTAGCTTGATTTGAAACACTTTCATAACTTTGCTTGGTAAGGATACAATAAGCCCAGGTTGATTTAGATAATTTTTTACAGCACAACATGAAGCAAAAGTTTCATTGTTCCCCTGCCCTCCACTTTCCAATAGGAGGGGATTCAGAGGTGCCCCAGGTGGATGATGCATTCAAAGTGTATCTGTTTCACAGCTAAGAGATACTGGGCTTTGGAAAAGCCTGCTGGCAAAGCTGCTTTACATTTGCCTGGAGGAAGACATTATCTTTATTACTCAGGAATGTAGCAAATCTCCTCTAGAGAGGCGGGAGACTTTACCATTATGGAGTAAATATAAGTCTGCTCTCTGACCCACATATAACCACTATAACTACCTTCTGCTTAGAAATGATCAGAAATGCCAGAATTATCTTCCCAAACCCACAGCGGGAGTTTAGGCAAACAATTCCTGAGCCATTCCAGATAAAGCTTTATGATTTTCAATGACCAGGTGATTGCACATATTTCTCTGACCCGTTACAGTGATGAAACAAATTAGATTGTTTTCAGCAGCTCATAGTAAATATTCAAAAATGTGATAACTGTAATCAATATAATTTAGTACTATTGACAGTGAAGTGTATTTGGCACCTATTTCTTACCAGCCATTATGCCTCATACTTGACTTTTTTCTTCTTTCTTTCACAAGAACTATTTGAAGTATAATCCATTGCCTCATCTGATAGATCAAAAAGACAAACCGATGCACAAAAATCTGGGCTCAAAGTAAGTTATGTACAAGTCTACCTAGCTGGTGAAGAGCAAAAACCAAGGTATTTTCGCTCTTGGATCCTATGTTTATCCTAGGCTATCTTCCTGTCAAGCTTGTATCTGTTAAGTTATTTGAATTAATTTGCTAAAAGTGCTACAGAAAACACTATACTTCTGAATATAAAGGAAAAAGTAACTCAAAAGTCTTTCAACCTCTAATAGAATGGCAAAAGGAGTATCATCTGAAGTTGAAATGAAAAGATTATGCTAGAACGGAACTTTTGTAGCTTTGGGCCACTTCACTTTGTATCAGTGATTTTAGGAATGACTTTGGATCTAAAATTGGTTTTTCAAACACATGTTGCATTTTGGAATTAGAAAATCCACTATTTGAAACTGAAAAAAGGCATTGTTTTATATTTCAGCAAGAATATAATAATTAATATACAATAGAATTACAGCACTAAGAATGTAATAAGGTTTTTAAGGGGAATAAGAGAGAGAATAAAAGTACGTACTTGACTCACCAAAATAAACTTATTAATGTTAATGATAGTGTGAAACAACCCCAAATTGAATTCAAATTGTAAAAGCAATTAAAAGCCCAGGCTCTACTTAAAGGTGTTTTATTGTAATATTCTAATATTCTAAATATTGTAATATCCAAATAAAGTCAGTTATATGCCAGAAAGAAGTAACCTATTTAAATAGCATTAATCATGTGCGGTAATATCAAATTTAAACTATGGAAAATTGACAGGGAGTCATTGATTTATTTATTTTTTTTACAAAGAAACTTGAAACTGATCAACAATTTTAAATGCCTGTCAGTTTAAAACAGTAGACCTTTTGGTTACATTAGATATATTACTCTCTCTCTAAATATCTGATTTATAATTGAGTCACCAATGGATGATGTTCATTTCTAAAACTCTTAAATCATTTCTGGTATATAGATTATTCTGAATTTACTTTTAGCTAAAGCATATGATAATGAAGAAAGAGCCACAAGTCTTTTATACAGTTTTCAAGAAGTAGGAAGATGCAGTCAAGCAAACTGTGGAAAAGATGATAAGAGATAGATTCAGAATGAATAATTTTCCTGTTGCATAAAGACTCATATTAAGTATAGGCCTCCTGGGGGCCAATGTAGAGAGTAAATTACTTTCTCCATAATATTCTTCCCTTAAAAGAAAAAAGGAAAATCAATGCATTTTTAAAGTCTGGAATGACAAAGGTTGAAAATGGATAAGAGAATTCAGAATTCACTCCTTTGAGTTTAAAGAAACAGTAATAATAGTCCTAGTACTATTGTTTCCTTGCAATGTGCCAGACACTTTGCTAAATGCTGCTTTGTATAAAATAGCTTATTTAATTTTCATGAAAATCATAAAGAAGACATAGTATTAATATATCCATTTTACTAAAGAGAAAACCAAGATTTAGAGAGTTCAAGTACCTTGCTCAAGACTGCACAGCTGGTAACAAAAACAGAAAGAAGAGAACATCATGATTTGAAATCAGATATATCTAACTCTACCACTTAAACTTGTAAACACTATGTATGCAATAATTCCTCCTTGAGAAATCAAAATGCTGTAACTCAGTCGCTTATACCATATTACTCTATACATTTTCTACTCTGACCCAATTACTTACAATCTCAAACCCTTTTACTGAGACTCTGTGATCATCTACTCTGGGTAGAATTTTGTTAATATTTTCGAGAATTTATACCATTTGTCCCTCTCTCTCTATATTTTTTTTTCTTAAAGTATAGCTGGTCCTAAGGACCTATTATTGCTCTCTCGAAATGAGGCTTGTTTTTATTTCCTCAATTCCATACCTCAGAGCTAGAGGATTGGGTTTGTATCACTTTCAAAGCATCACTCTCCCTCTTTGCTATAAAAAAAATCTTTGGCCCCTGAGCCTCAGGACACTGGCATTATCTCTCTATAGATACATGATGATGATTATAGATAGACAGACAGATAGATACATACACACATACACACAGATTCCCTGACTTCACGGCATTAAAATAAGGTTTTGTATGGACCAGTGCTTTCCAAAGGAAATATATTGCAAACAACATATGTAATTTTAAATTTTCTAATGGTCAATTTTAAGTAAAGAAAAAGAGATGAAATTAACTTATATGTTGACTAAATATATACAAACTATTATAATTTCAATACATAAATAATATTCATATTGTTCATAAACATGAATATTATAAAACCAAATGAAAGATATGAAGTTCAATACTTCCATAATGCATTTGACCACAGCATCCCTTTTTATAAAAATTTTATCAACTTTGATTAACTGTTAGATGGTGTTCACACAAGTTACAGGGAGAACATATGATAGTGAAACACGTATTTTCCCAAATTGTCTTTATTCCTTTTTGATTATACTACATCAATGCTCTTCATGACTTTTTTTTTTTAAGATTTTATTTATTTATTTGACAGCGAGAGAGACAGCGAGAGAGGGAACACAAGCAGGGGGAGGGGAAAGGGAGAAGCAGGCTTCCCGCTGAACAGGGAGTCCCATGTGGGGCTCAATCCCAGGACCCTGGGATCATGACCTGAGTGGAAGGCAGACGCTTAATGATTGAGCCACCCACGCGCCCCCCCCGCCCATGACTTTTCTTTTTAAGTAAAAAAAAAAGGCTGAGACTTTTGGTTTCAGCATCAATAGGTAAAGGGCTTGGAAATTATTGAATCTGTCCTTACAACAACAAAGAAGTCAGAACAAATAAATACAATAACACTTTTTGACTCCACCAGAGAATTGGAGTTCAGAGGTCATAGGCAAACCACCACATCAAAATCTGGAGAGATAGACTAATATAGAAAAATCACAGCTAAGATCAGCTTAACTAGAGCAAAAGTCACTGGGGCCATAAACAAGTAGAAAGATTCAAATGCTAATTTTGATTAATTAATATACCTGCGTGTGAACTGGCATGAAAGCAAAAGGCTGCTGAGGGCCCAGTCTTAGAAGATCCCTTTTTCATGGATCTTACCTGTATGACTCCATTAGCTACTCAGGGTAGAGATCTATGAAAAATCTCCTTGGGGACCTGGCAGGAGGAGGGGAAGAGTAATCACAATGAAATACACCCAGTGTGTTTGCCATAATAAAGATCTATGCTCCAGGGGCAAAGACTTCACTAGAATCTAAACCCACTTTGGGAGAGGCATCCCTCATTCCCATCACTTCTAGTCTTCTTGTCTTACCTAAGTGGGGGAGAAGGTATATAGCCAAATTGACCTGTGCGAAGGTCGTGCCTCTGTGAAGAGCCCCGCTAAAAGACCAAGATGTAATCTTAAAATTCTAAGGGGCACCTGGGTGACTCAGTCAGTTAACTTTCTGCTTTCAGCTCAGGTCATGATCCTGGGGTCCTGGAATTGAGCCATATGTCAGGCTCCCTGCTCAGTGGGGAGTCTGCTTCTCCTTCTCCCTCTGCCACTCTCCCTGCTTGTGCTCTTTCTCTCTTAAATAAAATCTTTTTTTTAAGATTTTATTTATTTATTTGCCCGAAAGAGAGAGCATGCACAAGCAGGGGGAGTGGCAGGCAGAGGGAGAAGCAGGCTCTCCACTAAGCAGGGACCCTGACATGGGGCTCCATCGCAGGACCCTGGGACCTTGACCTTAGCCGAAGGCAGACGTTTAACTGACTGAGCCACCCAGGTGTCCCAATAAATAAAATCTTTTAAAAAAAATTATAGAATACTTCCCCTCCCCAAAACCTTAACACTGTATCAACAGTGTTCCAGTGTAATAAAAGTGGATTGCACGTGAAGTATCTGCAATGCCCTGCATCAATTTTAAAGAGAGTTATTAAGGAAAAGCAAAGACAACAGATAAGACAAAAAGAGGGATCCTAAGAATCTGTAGCGTGTGATCCCTACAGCTACAGCAATATGAAATCAGCCCAATTCCTAGCAAGATTAGCATAAAACATCACACTAATTTCCTACTTATCTCGCTTTCTATTACCCAGTACATCATGTCTCACTTTCAAAACAAAATTATGAGACAGAGTAAAAGGCAGGAAAATACAGTCTGAAGAAACAAAGAGAGCATCAAATTAGACTCAGGATGGTCATGTGAAGATAGAGACAGAGGTTGGTGCTTTGCCACAAGCCTGGAGATACCAGAAGATGGAAAAGGAAAGTATGTATCTTCCCCGAGAGGCAGGAACTTCATCAACTAGAGTGTAGTGCTTATGTGCAACCAATATTGATACGTTATTATTAAAGTCCATAGTTTACATTATTGCTCAATTTTTCCATTGGACAGTTCTATGAATTTTGACAAATGATAATGTCATGCATCTACATTACAGTATCGTACAGAAAAGTTTTACTGACCTAATAATCCCCTGTGCTCCACCTATTAATCTCCCCACATTTTCCCCCTCAATCCCTGGCAATTACTGATCTTTTTACTGTATCCATAGTATAATGTCATATAGTCAGAAACTTACACCATGTAGCCTTTTCAGACTGACTTCTTTCACTAATCATTACACATCTAAACTTCCTCCATGTCTTTGCAAGGATTGATGGTTCATTTATTTTAATCACTGAGTAATATCCCATGGTATGTATGTACTATAATGTATTTATTCATTCACTTATTAAAGGGAGCAGAGCTGACATTTTTTGTTTTAATAAGTCCAAGCTTGTTTGTTAATTTACTTTTGAGGTGTTTTGCATCTATGCTGAGGAGCAATATTGGTCTGTAGCTCACCTTTCTTGTAATGCCTTTATCAGTTTTGGTTTTAGGGTGACGCTGGCCTCATAAAATGAGGTAGAAAATGTTCCCTCTGCTTCTATTTTTGGGAAGATAATGTAGAGAATTACTATCATTTCTCCATTATGTATTTTGTAGGATTCATAAGTGAAACCATCTGGACCTGGTTCTTTTTATTTTTGGAAGCTTATGAATTATTGACTCAACCTTCTTAATAGATATTCTCAGATATCCTATTTTTCCTTGTTTGAGTTTTGATACTTAGTGTCTTTCAAGGTATATTACATATCTTGGGTTGCCATAACAAATCATTACAAATTGGGTTGACTTAAAATAAGAAATTAATTCCCTTATACATCTAGAGGCTAGAATTCAAAATACTATGTTTAGAGTTAGGGCTGAGATAGAGCTGATTAATACCTTTGTGTATAATTACTAGTATTCCGAGGTGTCTGAGATAGACATATCCAACCATGTAAAACAGAAAATCAGAGGGAAAAAAAATCTATCCACAGAGTGAAAAAGAATGAGAGTACTGGTGTATTTAGGGTTTTTTTTTGTTGTTGTTGTTTGTTTGTTTTGTTTTGTTTTTTAATCTTTCTAGTCCTATCTTGCAATTAGGTGTATTGTTGCCCTTGAGTTCCACAAGATAACCCACTATTTTCTTATGATTTTATCTTAGGTATTCATTAGGCATTGGGGATAGTGTCTGTAAACCTAACAGACAAAAATATCTTCTGTGAAGGATCTTATGTCTTAATGTAGTTTACTTTCCTCACTACCTTCCAGTCATAGTGATCACCACATCCTTCTCCCTAGTTCCTTCAGTATAAAAATGTCCCTCTATCTTCAGATTTGGGGAAACACATTTGCCCCTATGCTTGAGATACTTTCATAAATACAACCATATTCTAACAATGCAGATTCTAACAATGCAGATATTCTAAAAACAGATTCTGAGTCAGAATTCTCTGTATCAACACCTGTGGAAGGGCAGAGAAGGAAGCAAGACTGGGTAGAAGGAGAAACGGAGCTGCAATGCAGTCCAACCAGGACTCAGCCCACCCAAAGGAAAGATATGGAACTAGAATGGCCCTTAGGTTTGTACCATGTTGTAGTGAGCTGCTGGATATTTACACTCCTGACTTGATCACTCATCACAGTGAGCTTCCCCCAGAAGGAGATGTGAACTTGAGTTAAGCTGGGTTCGTCAGCTGACATATTTTCTAAAAAAGGCTGAGACTTGAGATCTGAATTCCGGCAGCAGTTCCAGCACTTGGGAAATAAGTTCTTCATTCTTTAAGGGAAATCTGGGTTGGGCTACATGGCTGCGCCATTCCTCAATTTCATCAACGTATCTCGGCCTTCCTGACCCCAAATACACACCACTGCATCCTAGGCCAGATTTCTCTATCATAGATGCTAAATATGCACTATAAATTTTTTTCTTACAACTTGAAAAGGTTATTATTTCTTCCTCATTAAACTGCAAGCTCCATGAAGGCAAGGGACCTGTTTATTTGGTTCCTCACTCTTATGTCCAGAATTAGTGTGGCATAGTGTGGGGCTTGCTATATGTCTGTTTATTTCATGTTGAACAATTTAACTTACATTATTGACCACTTCTCTCATTTTGCTATATCAAAATTGATAGAATGCAAAAGTCAAATCTCCAGCCCTTCTATCTCTAAATTAGATTGAGAAAGGCAACATATTTATAGAAGATAATAGAAGCCACCCTGGTATTATCCTATTAAAACTTCATCAATATTTAGGAACCCTGTATCTAAGATCCAATATAACTGTAAAGGAACAGTGATATTAAGAAAAATATCTTCAGCTACTTGTAAAAAGAGAGCCAAACAATTCATCCTGTGTATACCTAGATGTTACTGGTATCACCTTGTCTTTTGTAATTTATATAAATTGTCTCAAACCGCCTATCTCAATTCTGGTGGAAAGTGATAATCTCTTGGCAAGATTTCCAAAATTTCAGAGAATTTATAATCTTCTGTTCACTTTGTTGCTAAGAGTTCTTGCTGCAGCTAAAATCTTAATGTTTATCTCTCATCTCATGGTTGCTTTTTTCCCCTTTCTCTGTAAAAACAGAGAAGTGAAACCCATCTCCTCCTCTTAAATCTCTTCCAGAAGATTCTTGTGAATATCCAATTTTATCAAGGTTTGGGACAACAGAAATTTTATCACAAAACTTAAAAATAACAGTACTGGGTATACTGCTCAGGTCTCATGTGGTGGAGCAGATATTTGTGGACATCTGGCACTCAGTTACCTTCCCACCTAATGGTTCAACACTACGGACAGAAGAGGACACCTCTATCTCTCGAACTCTGGCTCTATCTCTGCCTCTTTTTTTCTGCCTGGACTTACATGGCCTGACACTGTAAAATATTTTAGATTTTTTTTTTAGTAAAATAAAATTTTTGATGCTTGATATCTTTCTAGATGATGCAATATTTTTCTCCCCTTAAATTAGCAATTAACATGCTTCCAGAAATCTCTGGGTTTTCTAAATTTTATGGTAAACATTTCATATACTTTAGCAATAAATTTCTGATCACAGTGGTCTTTCTATCAATTAAGATTGAGTTCCTGTAAAGATAAAATAACAGTGTGTCTCTTTTAATGCAGGCTGTCATCATAAGATAGTGCTGTGTATTTCTAGATGTAAGTGGCTTTAACTATATGTTTTAAGCCATGCACATGGCCCAATTAAGATTAATACTAATACAGGAAAGGTGGGCATCTGGACCTGTCAGGAAATTTATCAGTGTCTCTAGATAAAGAAATGTCCAAATCTTTAACACTCAAATCAGCTGCACAATACCATCATAAACTCACAAGGAGCATAACAGAAAAATCCCCATTGACTATAAATCATCAAGTGGAACTTATATTCATATGCATAACATATAACAAATCTTCAGGACTCTTCTTGTATAGATCTTAGTTTTATGGAATAGACTGAGATTTAATCTAGAGCTACTATCCTCAGCTGTCCACTTCTAGAGTTTTCCAGAGAAATTCCCATTCCTAGTTACTATCAAAGCAAAACTAAATGAAATAAAACCATGCGTGCCATCAAGGTCTTTTCATTTTGAAACTCTATATAACCTACCAAAATCTTTACTAACCCCCATGCAAAATCTTGGTCCAACTCTATCTTTTGAATGTGACCCTTATTCTTTCAAACAAGAAAACCTCACTGAGCTTTATACTGGGCCTCTGGAATTATAGTAAGTCTGCAGTTGAAATAAATGTATATGGATGGATGTACTTATGTACGTATGTATGGTTCTCCTTCATAGGTGTGTGTGAGGGATCATGTACAGGTTGAGTGAAATTATTTTACTCTACTCTCTGTGGTTAAGCAGTTAAGCTTTAGGGATACTTATAAAACTCAACACCAAAAAATAAAAAATAATAATAATCCAATTAAAAATAGGCAGAAGACACGAACAGACACTTCTCCAAAGAGGACATACTGTTGGCCAACAGATACATGAAAAGATGCTCAACATCACTAATCATCAGGGAAACGCAAATCAAAAACACAATGACATGCCACCTCACACCTGTCAGAATGGCTAAAATCAAAATCACAAGAAACAACAAGGGTTGGTGATGAGGTGGAGAAAAAGGAACCATGGAGTGCTCTTAGTGGGAATGTAAATTGGTACAGTCACTGTGGAAAACATTATGGAGGTTCCTCAAAAATTTAAAAAGAGAATTATCACACATTCTAGGAATTCTACTACGAGGGATTCCCCCGCATAGAAAAAACACTAATTCAAAAGGATATACACACCCCTATGTTTATTGCAGCATTATTTACAATAGCCAAACTATGGAAGCCATCCAAGTGTCCATCAATAGATGAATGGATAAAGAAGATGTGGTATATATATAAAATGGAATATTACTCAGCCATCAGAAAGAATGAAATCTTGTCATTTGCAACAACATGGATGGATCTAGAGAGTATAATGTTAAGTGAAATAAGTCAGTCAAAAAAAGACAAATACTGGGCGCCTGGGTGGCTCAGTCGGTTAAGCGACTGCCTTCGGCTCAGGTCATGATCCTGGAGCCCCGGGATCGAGTCCCGCACCGGGCTCCCTGCTCGGCGGGGAGTCTGCTTCTCCCTCTCCCGCTCCCCCCTCTCATGTGCTCTCTCTCTCATTCTCTCTCTCAAATAAATAAATAAAATCTTAAAAAAAAAGACAAATACTGAATGTTTTCTCTCATATGTAGAATTAAGAAACAAAACAAATGAACAAAGGAAAAAAGAGACAATCCAAAAACCAGACTTAACTATAGAGAACAAACTGATAGTTTCCAGAGGGGAGGTGGGTGGAGAGATGAGTGAAATAGGTGAAGGGGATTAAAAGTACTTATCTTGATGAGCACTGAGCAATATACAGAATTATTCAATTACTATATTGTACACCTGAAACTAATATATCATTGTATAATAACTATAGTGAAATAAAAATTAAAAAAAAAAAAGTCATGGTCTCAGTTTCCTTGTTCTGATGCTCGTTATTCAGCCTACTTCTGTTTTTCTCCTTGAAAACTGCAACTGAAGACCCGTTTCCTCCAATTAGCCTAGGAAGTATAAATTCAGTTTTATCAAGAAATACAGAATACACTATGTACCAAACAGGGAGTCTGGCAGTTTTCATCTACCTTATTTCACTAATTCTAATGTTTCACCTACATTTTATAACACCTCAGAAATCAGGATGGATTTTCTTGCTGTCTCTAAAATAAACACTAATATGTTTTGGTTCTAATGTATTCATGAATTTTTTTTTAATCTCAAAGGTTTTATTGATAATCACTTGGGAGAAAACAGTGAGTGATTTTAATAGACAGTCTGGAAAGCTAAAAATTCTTAGAAATCCTACATTCACAATTTTGTTGCTTAGATGCCCTTGAAAGTTAATAGTTACCTAATTTTTATCTTTTGATCCAAAATATGAAATTATTTTAAATATTCCCCCTATAAGAGAAGTTTAAAGCCTCCATTCAGGATAGGATATGCTAGTTAACATTCCTTCTGTAGGTGATAAACTTAAGGCAGTAATTTGTATTTCTGAAAACCTCAGGCAGGGTGACACAATGTATAGTTCTTCTGCCCCAATGTATTCTCTGCCTATATAATTGCCCTATTTGAACTTTAAATTCGTAGCAATTCTATTTGACCAGATTTCCTACTGTAACATTTTGGGCTTTCTGAAGATATTTTTTTTTTCTTTTTGTGTTTTTATTCTGACACTTAAAAGGACAAAAAATATTAATGAAAGCTGACATTCTGCAAGAAGCTCAGCAGACATTGTGGACAACTCATTTTCTTATTGGGGAAATGCTTTCCTAAGTGGTTAAATTATAGACTTTTTTTTTATGTACATAGCCTCACTAAGACAGATGGGCATCTGGTCCAGTCAGGATATTTGAATATTGTCTCTAGATAAAGAAATGGCCAGATCTGAACACATGAACCAGCCGACTAAAGCTGTCATGAATTCAAAGAGCACTTAATAAGCTATGTTCCTCTCCTTCTTAAAGCAAAGCAGGGCAAATTGATTAACATGTATCGAATGCCTTTTTTTGTGCTAGGTATTGTATTAAGCATTTTTACCTATATTTTGTTAAATTACCAAAACATCTAAGAGAGTTATATACTTTTGGTATTGCCATTTTATAGATATGGCAAGTAAGTCATAAAGAGTTAAATAACTTGCCTAAGCTGATTCAAACAGCCAATAAGTGTGATTTTTACCCAGGACTATGGGCTACCTAAGTTGGCTCAAGAACTGGTCTTCACTTTACAACCAACCATAATGTTTCTATCAAGGTAGGAAATTTCGCATCCCTTCTTGGAGTAGGTATTGCTGCTTCCTCATGTGTTAGGGAGACCTTTCTGACTGTATCTCAATGATACTTATGTCTCTTCATGTGCTTTGCTTTATAAACTGCATTTTGAGAACCATGCGTCTCATTATTTCAACTAAGCACTAGAAATTAATTTGTGTTTAATCTCCCTACTCTTTCTTTTTCACATATAGATCAATATATGTAAATGATGATGATGTAAATGATCACCGATGACAATGATGAGAATATCGTTGCCACTGCTGTTTTTGTTATTTTTTATCTCTATTACAATTAGATAAACTTTTAAATTTTTTAAAAAGATTTTATTTATTTATTTGACAGACAGAGACATAGCGAGAGAGAGAACACAAGCAGGAGGGAGAAGCAGGCTTCCCATGGAGCAGGGAGCCCGATGCGGGGCTCGATCCCAGCACCCTGGGATCATGACCTGAGCCCAAGGCAGACGCTTAACGACTGAGCCACCCAGGCGCCCCACAATTAGATAAACTTTTAACACTGAAAGTAGGTATAGGAGAATACACAGTGAACTCGATTAATGATAACTTACACTGACTGAATACCTACTCTGTCTCAGGCTCCGTACCTAAACACTTTCACTAATATTTAATGTAACTTCACAATAACCAGGAAGTGTATACCATTGTCTTTATCATGCAGATTAGGGAACCAAGAATTAGGGAAAATAAGTAATTTTCCAATGGCAGTGCTAAGGAATGGTAGACCTAAGATTCCAACCCACCCAGTCTATCTGCAAAGCCCATGTCTTTGTGTGACTGTAAACTGAAAACCCTTCTGAAAACAGAGGTTGTATTTTATCCACAATTACTTGTACACAGTAAGTTCTGAAGGAAGTCTTTTTTTCAAATGAATAAATAAAAAACACCTGATGTTACCATAATTCTTACCTATTACTAGGCATATTTAGCAGATCTTCTGGGACCTAATCTGTTATTCTAAAAAGTATAGGATCATCCTGGATAACTTCAAAAGTTATTTTCAGTTATAAATGTTTGATTCTACTCCCCACAGGGCATGTATCTCTTTATAACATAGAAGTAAATGTATAAATTTATGGAAAAGACAACTTTCAGCAGAATCCTTTCAACACAAATTCCTTCATGACACAGAACTTATACTTCATTCTCATAATCATTGAGCTGAAGTTGAGAGAGATTCAAATAGTGACATACTCTTTCTTTCCTTCTTTTTTCTTTCTTTTTTAAAAATTTAAAAATTTAAATTTTTTTTTCTTTCTTCCCTTTTTTTTTTTTTTTATTTTTTAAAGATTTTATTTATTTATTTGAGACAGAGAGAATGAGAGAGACAGAGAGCACATGAGAGGGGGAAGGGTCAGAGGGAGAAGCAGGCTCCCTGCCGAGCAGGGAGCCCGATGCGGGACTCGATCCCGGGACTCCAGGATCATGACCTGAGCCGAAGGCAGTCGCTTAACCAACTGAGCCACCCAGGCGCCCCTTCCCTTTTGAAGCCATGTAATTTACCCCAGAAAATTCATTGGCAGTCCCATTTTTGAAGATCTGAAAGGGTAGTCTTCTAAAAGTGGATTGGAGAGGAGTTTATTAGGCTTTGAGTGCCTCTCATTGCCCACATTTCTTCTGAGGAAAATTGACTACATGTGTTCCTCACTTTGGCTTGGCTTAGTTGACTAAGGCTGGGTATCTGTCTTAAGGACTTCTAATTTATTGGCTAACCAGTGAATGGTGACAGACAGGAGAGCTATACTTGATCAAGATAGTATCAATGACCAACTGAACCAAAGAGATCTCTCACTCTCTCTCTTTCTCAAAACATCTTAAAATAAAATATGCAAATATTCATGGGATGGTTCAGATCATCAAAGGCTTCAGGAAGAACAGAAACAGGGTAAACAATAAAGTGCTATAAAGCTACAGGGGAGAATGAAGTTCCATGTAGTCTTTCTTCTGTGATGGGAGCTGTTGTTTAACTGTTAGAGGTATTTCGCAATTATTATTCATGCCTAAATTGTGGGAACTTTTCTTCTGGTGGTACTAGCTTTTCAGCAATCCCTCTTTTCCATCTGTCTCCATATATCTTGACAGTAAGATTCCCTTTCTTTTTTTTTTTTTTTAAGATTTTATTTATTTATTTGAGACAGAGAATGAGATAGAGCATGAGAGGGTCAGAGGGAGAAGCAGACTCCCTGCCGAGCAGGGAGCCCGATGTGGGACTCGATCCCGGGACTCCAGGATCAGGACCTGAGCCGAAGGCAGTCGCTTAACCAACTGAGCCACCCAGGCTCCCTAAGATTCCCTTTCTGAGGGAATCTGAGCATGTTTAATTCTTTATAACCTGAAAGAACATGACTAACATGCATAACCTCCTTGGCATAGCCTGTTCTTCTGTTGAAGTCCCCTCATGCTTCAGCAGTCAACTCTTTAATTCTAAATTAAACCTCTCTATTATGCTAAGTGAAATAAGTCAATCAGAGAAGGACAAGTATCATATGGTTTCACTCATATGTAGAATATAAGAAATAGTGCAGAGGATCATAGGGGAAGGGAAGGAAAACTGAATGGGAAGAAATGAGAGAGGGAGACAAACCATGAGAGACTCCTGACCTGGGAAACAAACTGAGGGTTGTGGGAGGGGAAGTGGGTGGGGGATGGGATAACTTGGTGAGGGCATTAAGGAGGGCACGTGATGTGATGAGTGCTGGATGTTATATGCATCTTACAAATCAATGAACACTACATCAAAAACTAATGATGTACTATATGTTGGCTAATTGAATTTAAATAAAAATAAAATTAAAAAATAAAATAAATCTTTCTACCATCATGCTTACCTCACTTACTTTTGCACTTTGTGTAAAGGTAGAAAATGTATCTTGGGTGCTTCTTAAGGCCACTCTTCATGTACTTCAAGAGAATTGTTAATGATGTTTGGTTCAAGGCTCAATCAGAAGATGTTCTTTTAGTTTTAACTCATCTCCTAACCTTTTAGATAGGTTACCTTAGTTTGTCTAAACCACCTTTAATTTATCCTATTGCTCGCAGCTTGATTGCTTTTCTTCTAGATAGATCCTGCAACACAGGACGAAACTTCAATTTTAAATAGCTATTTCTATCTGCTAAAAAAAAGGGCAGAATTCTCTGTAGACCTCAACTTTGTAACCTGTACCTAATCTCGAGCTATTTATATAAAAGTCCTCAGTGAGGGAACCACTTGATTAACAGGTCAGGAAGTGTGTGTTCTCTGCCTAAAGCCCAGCATACTGAATCCAGCATCGGAATGAAAGAACTCCAGAAAAAAGGGCATATTTCTGTGAATAATCAAAACATAAATAAATAACAATACATGCTGCTTATCAAAAATAAAAGCTAACTGTTTAACTTGTACATTTTCCAAACAGTTCAGTTCTCATTCTGGTTTAAATTGCAATTTTAGTTCTGCATTTGCTGACCATAGTATTTCAGTTATGTTTGTAATCCTATTGGATGTTTTGTCATATATTTTGATGGAGCACATGTAGGTGTAAGTGTGAGAGAGAAAGCATATGTGTGTGAGAGTGTGCATACATGTGTATTTGTGTGTCAGAGAGGGAGATTTTCAGCCATGAATATTTCTTGTTCATTTATTAGATACCTTATAATTACCTTGAATTCTTTTGTTGACAAGTGGACCTTTGATATTCAAAGAGTGGTACTTGGACCCACCCATGACTTCATATGGAACTTGTTAGAAGGGTAGGATTTTGTTCTAACCTAGATGTATTGAATGAAAATTTGCATTTTTACATGATCCTCAGATGACTTGTGTGTACAATAAATTTTGTGATGTACTTCTTTCTAGCATTCCTGTTAGTACTGTATCCTGGGTTATGGCTATTGTTTTAATCATTATCTTCCTCTGTCATTGCCTTACATTTTGAACTACATCATAATACATTGTCCTATATGGTTTTTTTTTTTTTTTTAGACTGTGATTCCTAAATTCTCAGTAATCCCCTATATTCCTTTGTTATCCTATTTTCATGATCATTGTTGTAACCAGTATTTCTCTTGGGCACCTTACCTTATAAAGTGAGATTTCTGGTTTCAAAGACCCCTTATTAAGATTACCAGACATTGGGGTCAATTCTATCACTAATCATATGCATCATCCTGATCCAATTGATTCAGATGGCTATACTCTTCAAACTTACTTGGTTCTGTGTACTTAGGACAGGCTGCTTATTTATATGTGTCTAGCCTTTTTAGTTAATTCCACTAAAAAGATTAGCCCTCTCTACAAGAAATAAATTTGTATTCTTCTTAGTTTATTATTTCTATTTTTAATTTCCTAGCTTTTGGAACACAGTGAAAGAGGAGGATTGGGATTAAATCCCTCTTCTACTTCTTTCAAGCTATTTAGTCTTTGGCAAATTACTTAGCTCCTCTTAGCGCCATATCTTCAAAATTGGCAAAGTAATAAGGAGGAAATGAACTCTGTAAGCACCCAGAAAAGCACTTCGCACACAGTTGGCTCTCAAATACAGCAGTGCCTTTTCCCTTTTCTCCCACAGATGCAGAATAAGATAGAAAATGTCTATGTTTCTCACATTGCTGGCTCATCCTGAACTGTTGCCTCCTTGGCAGACAAAGCTTTTGAAGCTTTAGCTACTTCCTGGCTGCCATGTATAGACTGCAAATTGCTGTTCATGACCTAAGGACTCCTTTATTCACTACGTTTCCCCCCCTAGTTTTGCTGAATTCCAAAAGGTGGCAGTTATATGAGGCACGAAAAGAAACTTTCTCTCAGAAGCTTAATGAAAATAAAGGAATATGACCAGCAGCAACCTGCTTAAGAGAATGATGAGAAACTTACACATATTTGCATTTCCTTTAGAGAATATTCCATCGGTTCTTCTGTAACTCTAGTGTGTGGGGAATGTCTTCTTTTGAGGCAGGAATAGGTGTCTTTAACTTATTGATCAAAGAAGAATAGACATTGAGAGGGATTAAAGACACATGGTGCCAGTGAGTTCATTTATCTATTGTATTATTACATATTTTAATAAGTCCTTGGTAAATGATATTTTAGACCCTGCGTATACAACAGTGAGAAAAGCTCAGATAACATTCTACTCCTCATGGAACTTAAATTCATGTGAGGAAAAATAGCTAATTAACAAATTAAAAGACAAAATATATAATTTCAGTGCTAATAAGTGTTATGAGAAAAATAAGATAGTGTGATGTGGATTTTATGCAAAACTGTCCCAATTCTCTAGCTCTCCTTATATCAGTGCTCTTTGCAATATGACTTAGTATTTCCTCCCATCAAGAGGTGTGGTCAATTTGTCCACCTTTGACTCTGGGTTGGCTTTGTGACTTGCTTTTGGCAGGAAAATAGGGCAGAAATGACAATGTGCCAATTCTATGGATGGGTCTCAAACCCCTCATGTGCTTCTACTAGCTATTTGGGAACAACCTGGACTAACCTGCTAGAAAATGAGAAACATATGGCCCAGACATCAGCATTAACCCATGCATCAGTCAGCTAATCACTCGAGACATGAGTGAAGTCATCTTAGACTAGTCAATCCCCTAGCCAAGTTACCAGCTGATGCAGGAAAGAACTAGACAAGATTAGCTGAGCCTACCTGACCTAGAGTAGAGTTACTCATCCCGGAATCCATAGAATTATCCATAGACTTGTGGAAAATAATGAATGATTGCTAGTTTAATCCTCTAAATTTTAGGGTGGTCCATTATGTATTGATAGATAACTAATACAGATGATACACTGGAAATGACCAGGAGAGACTTTTGATGTTAGACACATAAATCAGAGAAGGGATGATATTTGAGCTGAGAAAGAAGTGACAAAAAGATGTGAACCATGAAGGCATTTGGGAATTGTCCAGGTAGGAGATACAGTAAGCACCAAGGCACTAAGGAGGTACTAGAGCTAGTGTGTTAAAGAAGAGGGAAGGCCTGTGTGCCTTCAGGAACATAATCAAGGAGGAGATTAATAAAAGCTATCACTGGTGAGATAAGCAAATATCTAATCATGTGAGTTACTTTGGCCAGCTAAGGCTTAAGGAATATGAATTAAAGAGGTCACTTATATATTTGAGGCCAAATCGTTTTCTTGCAGTTAATGACAGCTACTTATGAATCTGACTTAGCTATTGCAAATCTATCAATAAGATGAAGAGAATATTCCCTTGCAGTATTACAGAGACATCAAACTCTAGCAGCACATTTAATTCCAGAGATAAAAGTCTCAATGGAGTTATAATTTCTTTTGATTAAAAAGATAGCGGGCGCCTGGGTGGCTCAGTTGGTTAAGCGACTGCCTTCGGCTCAGGTCATGATCCTGGAGTCCCGGGATCGAGTCCCGCATCAGGCTCCCTGCTCGGCAGGGAGTCTGCTTCTCCCTCTGACCCTCCTCCCTCTCATGCTCTCTGTCTCTCATTCTCTCTGTCTCAAATAAATAAATAAAATCTTTAAAAAAAAAAAAGATAGCAATTTCCAGAGGCATGTTGTGCATGGCTCCTTTTCCCTGACTTAAAGTTTGGCATCATTAAGATGATCTGGGTGATCTGATTTTGGCTGATGATGTAGTTGTGGTAAGATGTGTCGGGCATTCCCGCCCCCACCTCCACCCCACTCCTGTCTTATTTCATCTAAACTCGGCTACCTAGATATGAATCCTCAGCAATTAGAAAAGAATAATGAATGCTTTCCAAGTTTGTCGTATGACCTGGAATCATACAGCTTACATACATGGCAGAAAGGCTGTATCTAACCAGTGTATTTCCATAGGAAAGCTCTGTGTAAAATCCAGCTGGGAGGTCAGGCTGAGATGTCAGCGTGGAGGGACAACAAAGTGGCGTGACTGTCGTATGGTAATGGATCGGCATGTTTTATGGCCCCAGTTACATACTCAGATGGAATGAGCTGAAACTTAGGAAAATTAAAATCCCATTTTTTAAGTTTCATTTACATAGTTTGACTGAAGCTTTTTGGTCAGCAGTTCAACAAATACTCTTTGAATCTGTACTAGGAGCCAGGCACCAGAGGAAATAAAATGAAAATCAGAAGTTCTGTCTCTTCAGAATCTAGTTGGAGAGAAGCATATAAACAGGTGATTAAAAAAAAATAAAAAGGGCATGCTAAATGCAGTCACAGAATTATAGATGCAGGTTGCTACCAGTCTAGGAAAAAAAACACTTTTATTCATTTGACCCATCTTTAAAGCACAACAGAAGGTCCATTTTAAAAATTATATTATCACATAATATTTCTGAATTTTGTTAGTATTATAAAAATACTAGGTATGCTTCTTAGGTTTAGCAAGAAACTATCAACCCTGCTACCAGTTTCTAGGATACAGTGTTTCATATTTAATCAGCAAAATAAAAAATCAATTCTTCAGATTCTTGATAGAACTTAATCTCCAATTATGTACTCCTCAGTTCTTGTCAAATGCTGAGCTGAGAGAAATGATAATTAGGTAACATAGTTTAAGGGACATGAAATATATGCCCTAATATAAATGGCCAACATTCTATGACTTATTGTATAATTGGCTTCTACAGGCCATTATTCATTACTATGATGCCTCTGAATAATAATCACCATATCTCTTTGGAAAAGGATGGATCTCATGAATATTTCAAAGCCTGAATTATTAAGCGTTAGCAAACAAGTTGTCAACAACTGAACTATGAAATACTTGGAAAAATGTAGGTTTTTTTTCATTTGTTAAAGCTTTTTGTCATATATTTTCAAATGAATACCTATGACTATTTAGAAGACCTCTTCTAGGAAAGCTGGCTTCAGAAAAAATACAGAAATTTCCACTTGCCTTGAGTCCCTACTGCCTTCCAAGCCACATAATGACTAGAAACACTGTTACGTTTGCATCGAGTACTATTTTCCTAGAATATAAATGCAACTGACTTCTTGCTAGTAGCTTAGAACAGTGGTTCTCAAAATGTAGTTTGAGATAAGCAGCATTAGTGTCACTTAGGAACTGGTAGAAATGCAAATTTTTAACCCTCCATCTACTAAATCTGAAACTCTTGGGGTGGAATCTACTATTACGTGTTTTTACACCCTCTCCCCAGTGATTAAGTTGCACACTGAAGTTTGATAACACTGTAAAGTCATCACTGTTGACTCAGCTGAAGAGCAGTAATGCATGTTGACATCTCATGAGATAAAGAAATGAACAATAGACAAAAAACAATGAGATATAATCCATCTCAATTTTAGGAAGGCCTTCAATACCTTTCCAAATTATAGTTACATCAGCAACATTGGAAAATAAGAGCATACTCCACAGAGGTTAGATGGATAAAGATTTGCTTTCAAGGATATAGTGAAGCTCTATCCTAATTCCTTACCCAAAATATTCCCTACCAGGGAGATGTAGGCTACTTAATTAAATGCCTAAAATCAATATATACCCCTAACTTTATGCTTAACCTTGGACTAGGCTAAGTTCTAGAATTGGCCTGTATCCTAGATATACAAAATTATCTAATAATTTTGCTCCCAGTGCTAGTACCTTATTCCCCTCCACTCTCTACTTTGCCCTATGATTCGAAATCTTATGTTTCCCTGAGAGATTTTTTTAGACCTCATTCTTGATGATGTGCCTTAAAAGAGGCTGGCTTTCTCCAGATTCCTAAGATGTGTCTATCTTTAGCTTACTTCCTTGATCTCATTTATTCATACTTACATAACATCCATTTCTGAAATGGCCATCTCTTAGACCCACTGAGCCATAGTTTCCTCAACTACAGGAAAATAATTATGGCATCCTTTCCTTTGTCAGTTTTGAGTTGTTAAAAACCAATAAACAACATTATGTAAGTGACTTATGTCTTTTAAAATAATAAGCATAATGAACACAACAATACCAATAACAAGTATTATTCCAATACTAATAATGGCTTTTATCATGCTAAATCTCTATCAGTCTAACTTGTGTTTGGCGGTTTGCCCTATTAGGATACACTTCTATCCTTATGCAATAAACTGAATGTTTGTGTCCCCTCCCCCCCAAATTCATATTTTGAAACCTCATCCCCAACATGATGGTATTTGGAAGTAGGGCCTTTGGGAGTTGATTAGGTTATGAGGGTGGAGCCCTCATGAATGGGATCAGTGCCCTCATTAAAGAGATCCCAGAGATCTCCCTTATCCCATCTGTCTTCTGAGGACATTGCAATAAGATAACCAGGAAGCAGGCCCTTACTAGACCCTGAATCTAATGGCACTTTGATCTTGGACTTCCCAGACTACAGAACCATGAGAAAGAAATGTTGATTGTTTAAGCCACCCAGTCTCTGGTATTTTTATTAGAGTACCCTGAATGGACTAAGTCTAGTCTCCTAGGAAGAGTGTCCTAATCCTTCTTTGTTCCCCTAATGTTCACTTCTTGATCTATTGCAACACATATCCAGTACTAGATAGTCCTGACAAACTGGAAAACAAAACAGATTATGACTTAAACAGGAAAATTGAAGGCAGTGGCCATCTGAATTTTAAAAAAATAATAATAAAATAAAGGAGTTTTAGAAGAGATAGGCAACGGCTTGCCAAATATAGGAACTGGGAGAAACTAGGGGGACAGAGAAGTCTGATTACAAAATAAATGAATCAGTCATATAGTTTCATTGGTAAGTCATAGAAGCAAATACTGGAACAGGGCTTATATTATTTAATTGGATAAAGCTACTTATTGTATTTTGTATTAAACATTCCTCAGCAAAATATTAAATTTGTGTACTTCCATAAATTAATCATGAAAAGTTTAAAGGATCCTATTTTCTCTGTAGATCATCTTTCATCTGCTCACAGGTTCTAGAGAAAAGCAAATATAACAAAGGCAAACAAAGGTAGGGACACAAACTCTTCTCCAATCAGAACTACTGAATCAACTCTCATCATTAATGGAAAATGGCTCTCTCTCACTTCTAAATGAGTAAAACTAAAATAAAGCAAAATGTTTCTATTCAGACCAACCCTGTTTTTTATTAACTATTTTCTTCTTGATCAGAATAAAATAAACGTTTAATTTTTTTTTTTTCCTGTTCTGGGCCAATCCCTTATGTGAGTAAGTGATTGGATTGAATGAAATCTTATATTAACTCCTAAGGATCTAAGATCTTTCTTAATTCAGCTATTACTTCTATTATTTTATCCTTCACCATCCTTTCCTTGTTAAAAAAAATTGTAATAAAAACTGTGAGAAAATCAGTGGGAGAGATCTATGTGAGCTCATTTGAATAAAATTCTTTTTTAGACCTTCAAGTGCTGTAATAAAAATGATTTATTTTTATTAATAATAATTATTATTATATGTCTTATAGACAGAAACCAAAAGTTTAGTCAAACATTTTCTGCTGACAATTCTATGTTAAACTTTTATAAAATCAATGTGACACATTGGCAAGCATTAGAAAACATGTTTTTACCCCTGCAAATGAAAAAGAAGTAATATAAATTCACCTCAAAGAAGTTCTGAATGGTAACTTGAAGCAAATACTTGTTCTATTTTATTTGTTTCTATTTCCAGAATGTCAGGAAAAGAAAAAGTCATGGAAGAGATTTTGGTGGGATATGGGAAAGAACTTATTGATCACTACTAGTAAGAAATACTTAAATACACACGTCAGAATTGTGAGGCCTATGCCTTTAAATATTTCAAAAGAGAACACAATCTCTTCCAGATGGCTTAGAATTTTACCTGCCTAAAAGCAGGAGGAAGGACATTAACTTGCATAATATCTTCTAGCTTTACAATTCAAAGATGTAGGTGACATTATTAATCTATTCCAAAGAATCATTGCCTCAAAAGATAGAATTGAGGCATGATTTAGTGAAATCACATAAAGGCATGATTTAGTGAAATCCAATTGGTCACAGACCTCCATGTGTGACATCCATGGCCATGGTCATGAGCTGTGATGTTTTAAACAAAGAAGCAACGGCAGGCTGGTAGAATTCAGGAGAGAAAAGAAACTATGTATAGGAGAAAAACATCTTTTCAAATAAAATCATCTGCTCAGAAATAGAAAATGCCCACCAATCCTGGCAAAATATACTGTCTTTCTTTAAATGTTTAAAACTCTTGTTTGTTATACATGTAAAAGAGTAAATATATTCCACTGAATGTTAAAAAAAAAAAAAACTAAAAATTTTTAGAAAAGGAAAAGACAATCACTTGATAAACTAGCCAAAAATAATCTTATTCTATTACAAAGACTTCAACATCACTATCCAGATATTTAGAACCCAATAAGCCATTCACTCCATTCCTTTGCAGAGATAGAATACTTAACACTCCACAATATACCTCTTGATGTTTTTCTCTGATTGCTTAAACTTTATTGTTAGTGAATGAGTATCCAAAATATTCCCTGGGAACCTGTTGAATCAATACAACTGTATGTTAAATCATAGCATGGCTCTGAGCATTTCAATAAATAGGTATTGATGTATCTTTACCAAATCCATGACAGCAGCATACATATTAGATACCCCTTGTTCCCTAAAACCAAACAACAGCTGAAGTGGAGATTTAAATGTCAATATATAAAAATAGGCCAGATAGTTTTGTCCTCAAACCCAGTTTCCTGCAAAGAGTTATTCAATCTTTATTTTCATAAGAATGTTATGATTTCGGGGCACCTGGGTGGCTCAGATGGTTAAGTGTCTGCCTTCGGCTTGGGTCATGATCCCGGGGTCCTGGGATCGAGTCCCGCATTGGGCTCCCTGCTGGGCGGGGAGCCTGCTTCTCCCTCTGCCTCTGCCTCTCTCTCTCTCTCTCTCTGACTCTCATGAATAAATAAATAAAACATTTTAAAAAAAGAATGTTATGATTTCAAAATGTATATATAAAAATGGATCTAGGTTCAATTTTCTGTGTAAGTTAAAATATTTAAGTATTTTCCTCAATTAATTTTGTCTAAATCCATATCTGGCCTGTAAAGTCAAGGGAAAAGTAGCACTGACTTTCTTTTAAAGGTGGTATTCAGCATACCTTAAAATATATCTCCCCCTCCCCAAAATGAATCTGGCATCCAGATACATGTGATTCCATTAAATTAGCCATGAAGACTAATATGCTGATGTTTTGCTTGATAAAGAAAATGTTTTCCACTAACCAAGACTGTTTTATTCATCAACTTCAATAGTGAACACAAACCAATAGCAAATTAAAACTCACAAACACACAAGATATATAACTTTGTTTTGTTTCTATCTGCATCACAAAGTTTGTATGAGTGTTAGGTCTTACTTTCTGTTTAATACTGAAACTAAAAGTGACTGTAAAGTGCTTGAGGTCTTCATGGGAGGAAAACAATCCCTAAATGATTACTTTATTTTAGTTCTTTATCTAAGAGTTCTCAGCTATTCAGTCAACACAAGTCCAGTACAGTCTTAATAGCATTCATGATGTGCATTAAGCATGGTTTCTGACTTCAAGGCACTGATGATCTACCAGAAAAGATGTAATCAATGTAGCATACCTGGGGGCTAGAGTAATACTTAGTGTAAACATGATTTAGTGATTACGTGTTTGAAGTTTAGTTAGTACTATTTAAAAACAAATTTTAGAGGTATTATGTATCAATTAAAACTTTGTGTTGTATGTGATATGAAAGCTCATGCAAATGATCTTGAACATAAAAGACCAATTTTTGGTATATGTGGCCCAAATGTCTAGATGTTGGTGTGGCTTACTTCATCAGCTCAAACTATGGCACTTAGGAACTTGCTTCCCTTGATGTTGCTCTATCTTGATATCCCACCATGCAGTACCACATCAATTTCCCTTTCTATTTCACTTGGATCGGCAAGAAGCCTTTGTCACTCATAAAGATGGAAGGCTTCTGACCACAGAAGTCACATGAAAGAGTTGGATCCGGCTCTCATTCAGTAAATAGGTACTGACCATTAAAGCACAATAATAAAAAAAATAATAATTCTGTAAGGAAGCATTTATAATAATAAAAGCAGACACTATAGAACAGGAGACATGTGTTTAATTGTTACAAGATCATAAGTGTCAGATGCCTGATATACTGGGATGTACATTAAGTCACATCTCACTCAATGTTAATTTTCTATTTCTGCCATAACAAGTTAGCTCAATTTTAGCAGCTTAAAACAACACACATTTATTTATTTATTTATTTTAATTCTGTATGTTAGAAGTCCAGGTGGGCTTGACTGGGGACTCTGTTTAGAATCTCACAAAGCCAAATCAAGGTGTCAGCTGCCTGAGCTCTAATCTGGAGGGTCTGTGTGAGATTCCACTTCCAAGTCTATTCAGGTTGTTGACAAAATAGTTTCCTGTGGTTGTATGGCTAGAGTCCATATTTTCTTGCTATCTGTCAGGTGGGAGACCTCTCTGCTCCTTAGGAACCTACATTCCCCATTCTGTTGCCGTTTCCATCTTCGAACTATCAATGGTTCACATAGTCCTCCCCATTTTTTAATCTTTCTGATTTCTCTTCTGCTGCATCTCTGACTCCAGAGACATTTCTCTGTTTTTAAAATTTCATGTGATTAGACTGGGTCCAACCAGAAAGTCCAGGATAATTTTAAGATCTTAATATCTATAAACTTAATTATATTTGAAAATTCCCTTTTCATGTAACATAACATATCCACAGGTTAACACCAAGGGGCAAAGATCAAGGGACCAAAAATCTGCCTACCATACACCCATTAAGTGTTAAAATGCCATCTACTGCAGGGAATTGAATATGGTGCTATGGGAGCATGAGTAAGTCTAAGGGAGGGAGAGGCTAAGTCAAAGTGGGAGATGAGAGCAGATTCTAACAATGGAGAATCAGCAGCTGAAGAAATATAAAGACAATTCATGCTCTCAGTGGAGAGACAGCAAGGTACAATCTTTGGTAAAATGTCATGGGCACAGTACTAGAAATTGTTCTAACTTCAAATTGAAGGAACAAGATTTCTTGAAGTTTCTGGGACAATATGGAAAGCCAGCAAAGAAAAAAAAATCTATAAAATACTGTCTTTCCTCCTGCCACATAATTTTGCTACCTTTTTGTCTTATTAGTTTTGTATGTTAAAGCTTCTCAAATAGAAATTGGAGTGGGAGAGTGAAGAATATTCTATTTAGTCCACAAAAGTCTCTGAAGAAAGGAATTATGCTAAATCTATTAACATCCTTAGTATGTTTTACAATAAAATCATTGCCCTTATTTATAATTTGTTTTACCTCCTGATGAAATTTAATCCTCCATTTGCTGTTTGGGTCAGTCTCTGATGAATTTAGCCCAAGCCAAATGAAGCCATAATAACTGGAAAAGTCAAAAAGCTAAATTTTATTCTTTAACCAGATCCACTGAAAACAAGAGTACATTTATGTTGTTTTATATTTGGGCACACTGCCATTATAATGGTTTAGGTGACAAATATTTGAAAAGAAGTCACCTAAACCCTTTATTTTACAGGCATGTGGGGAGATATGATACAAAAATATTCCTAAAGGATGGTATCTGTGCACACAAACTGTTGAACGTCAGTTTCTTGATAATACTTAATGTTTTTGGTACTCTTACATAGACCTGTCAGCAACAGATGTTTCAATCCAATAAAAGAAAAGGGGATCAAAAACATAGCTTTCAGGATTAGAAATAGTAAAATAGAAAAGCCCTTCACTTAACTTTTAACTAATGTAGCTGTACAAATTAAAAGCACCAAAAAAACCCATGGCAATTGTTGTTGAGATGCTGGATGTCAGCTGGAGTTTCATTGCTAGAGTTGGCTTTGTATTGAAAAATATCCAGGCAAACAAATGGATATAGCAGCAGAAACTCTTTGTTAAGCAAAAAGATGTATCTCCTTCGATGTATTTGGTGCCATTAATTGTGAGTGCTGTATCAAGCTCTGATGGCTAAGAGAGATGACCTACCTTCTCACCTGGGCAAGACTATAGCATTTAGTGAAAGATGAAAAGGATGGTCATTAAGTAAATATTTTACAGAAGAGAGAGCTTTGTGGTATAGATAGTGCATTCTCTGCTGCTTATTATAATCTAAATATCCAAGAGTTAGGGTGCCTGGGTGGCACAGTGGGTTGAGAGCCTAACTCTTGGTTTCAGCTCATGTGTGGTCTCCCAGTCGTGCGATCGATCCCCACGTCAGGTTCCGTGCTCAGTGCAGAGTTTGTTTAAATCTCTTTCTCCCTCTCCCCTGTGCTTTCTCTCTTTCAAATAAATAAATAAAATCTCAAAAAAAAACCCAATAGTATTCAAATTAGGTTGTGAATTTTGAAAACATAAGAGGTAATTTATCCTAAAAATGGAATACATACATGCACATATATACAACTACAACACTTTGAAGAAATCTCTTTCCCTTGACAATGGTCTAGTGATAAGGCTGGGTTGTAGAGGCCTAGATTGAAATAAAGGCAATGGAGTCCAAGCTTTGGTGCTCATTAGAATCACATGAGGAGACTTGAAGAGCCCCAATGCTCAAATTAAACTCCATGCCATCTAAATCTGAATGTCTAGGGTTGGGAGCCAGGCATCAGTATTTGTTATTAAACACCCCCAATTGATTCCAATGTACTGCAACATTTGGGGCCCAATGAGGTAAAGATGAGAATCTGAGTAAGCATGCACATATTATTAGGCTCTTCAAAACTACAGGTGCCTGTAAATAAAAATGATAAGTGATTAGAAATGTGACATTAACTAGAGGATGGGTAACATTTATGCTACTGAGAGCTCAGAGGATATTAAGGTTCTGGGAATCCCATATTTTGGCAGGTCTCAGTAGGAGTAAATTACTTTGGGCAAGGAACTCAATAAGCTGTGGGTCTAAGACAGAGAAACTAAAAGTGGCCCATTCCATCTTTTCTACCTCACGAGGAATTGAGACTCATAACTGTGTCTGATCTTGACTAATGCCATTTCGATAGCAATTAGAATATAAACCTGGAATATATAGGAAAGAACTATCATAAGAGCTGGATATCCCACCTGTCTTAGCTCAGACTACCATAACAAAATACCATGAATTGTGTGGTTTAAACAACAGACATTTATTTTCCACAGTTTTGCAGTCTGGAGGAGCCCAAGATCAGGGTGCTAACATGGTCATCTAGAGTTGGCCTTCTTCCTGGCATGCAGAAGACTGCCTTCTTCTTGCTATATCCTCATATGGCACTGAGTGATTGAGAAAGAGAGAGAGAGAGACTGAGGGAGGTGTGGGATTGAGAGAAAGAGAGAGAGGAGAGAGAAGGAGCTTGCTCTCCAGTCTCTTCTTATAAGGGGACTAATCCCATTAGGAGAATCCCATGACCTCATGGCCTCATCTAAACCTAATTACCTTCCAAAGGCCCTGTCTCCAAATACCATCATAGGGTTTCAACATACGGATTTGGGGGGAGACACAATTTAGTCCGTAGCACCACCTTAAATTTGGGTAACTTTCTGAGATGTAAAACAGCACATATAAAAAATAAAAGTGCATTCAAAATTATGCAGCACAAGCTATAGATGCTGAGACATTTTGAGAAGGAATAATTTAAATTATCTAATCAAACATATTTATTGAACACCCAATATGTAACTATGGACCAAACAAGGTAATAATAACAGGAATAATATGGAGGAAGTGAGAACGTTGGGATCAGAAAGACTGGTTGACTCTATAGGTTTGGCAGAATGGAGCAACCGTGTGAATGAATGCTTGGAAGCAAAAATAGTCTAGAGAACTGATGTGCAAAAGGCTGCCAAGGGTCAATCCCAGGTCTTTACTCTTCTAGCCTGGACCAGTAGCAGTGGTTTGAAGTTCAATTACTGTCCTGTAGACTCCTCTGCTTCATTATAGCTATGTCTCCAGCCTTATTTTCTTTGAGCACAATCATTTTACATCCCTCTTCTGCTCATGATGGTCTCTAGAACTAAGTATAGCTACTTATCAGCAGCTTCACCCACCAAAATTAGGATCTCATGCATTTTTTAAAAATTTTTTAAAAGATTTTGTTTATTTATTTGACAGAGAGAGAGAGAATGCACAAGCAGGGGGAGCAGCAGGTTTTCCACTGAGCAGGAAGCCCAATGCAGGGGCTCAATCCCAGGACCCTGGGATCGTGACCTGAGCTGAAGTCAGACACTTAACCAACTGAGCCACCTAGGCGCCCTAGGTCTCATGCATTTTCATTCCTTGGGCCCACTTCTCTTTCCCATATGCACAGGTCTAATTTCACCTCTCAATTGCTCAGCTTTATCTAGAACAAGGACTTTAATTATTTGCTAACAATAATTGGTCTGCCATACTTGTTTGTCTTTGTCAGCATACTCTTTCTTCCGACCGCAGCTTACATGCCACCTATTCTGAGAGATCTTCCCAAATTGTGTTAGACTGGAAGTAAACTCTATCTCCTAATCATAGTGGGGTTTCACTGGAACTCTCAAAAAGCCAAGGGATTTTCATTCCTCTTTTGCACCTCTACGGAAATATTTGTTGAATAAATCAAGTCAATTTGAATAGAATAAAATCGAATCAAACTGAATTAAATTGAACGGAACTGAATTGAAATGGATGGTTCATTTTAGGTTTGAGTTCCAGACAGGTCATAGGGAAAATAATTTATTTCTTTGTATTTTTTTCAGAATCTCTCAATATATGCATCTCTAATAGAAGAGCCACACAGAATATTCTACACACAATCAGTTGAAAAGTTTGAGATGATTCAGACTTAATAGCCACATTCATGTACAGATAATAACACTGTCAAATGAGTGTCATCTTTGACTAAGAAACAGCAGAATTCTTTAACTCTATACTAAAAAAATAGGATATATTTAAAGCTAGGCTAAATGGGCTCTGTTTTTAATGGGCCAACTTGAATTCAAAGTTAATTGGATATTGAAAATCCCAGCTTATGCTTAATATGTATCATTTTTCAGAAATCCCAAGATAAAGCTGCTAAGTATAAAAAAAATGACAAAACTATACATTTCCTGAGCCGTGGATTTTAGCAATCCTCATTCCAGCAATAAAGCCCTCTTCTGAAAATTTTCTTCCTCTATTTGCTAATAGACAATGCTGTTCTTTCTTATGTAATCTACTTAAGCATACCACTGTTTAGAGCATTCATCACTTAATAACCTGGCCATTATAAAGTAAGGAATATTCCCAAAACCATTTTAAACAGCAAATTACGGGATAGGCAGTTGGGTTGCAAAAAGTTGCTAAGATCCTTTCATAACTCAAAGATTTTGTGATATATCATCTTGGTTTATTTGTAAACAAAAGCAAAACAATAAAATCTTTATGCCACAGACATCATTAACGCATTCTGTTTTTTCTGGCCCAGCTTTCATTTATAAAATTTAACTTACAACAGCAGAGTGAAAATAAGCCCTATCACAATTACAAACAGCAGTGTCTGTGAATCAATAGAGCAAACAATATCTGCTCAGCATATTTCCTACAGATTTCTTTCTAAAAGCCAGACACCCTTTCTCACCCACCTTTGCTTACCGGAAAGACACACACAGGGGAATACATACACATACACACAATAGTCTTTTTCTTTTTTTTTACACAATAGCCTTTTGACAACCTTTTTTTAAAGATTTTTACCTATTTATTTGACAGAGAGAGACACAGCAATAGAGGGAACACAAGCATGGAGTGTGGGAGAGGGAGAAGCAGACTCCCCAGTGAGCAGGGAGCTGGACACGCGGCTCCATCCCAGGACCCTGGGATCATGACCTGAGCTGAAGGCAGAGGCTTAACAACTGCACTACCCAGGTGCCCCTTGACAACATTTTTTAAAATAAAAACAAAGCCCAGTATTTCAATAGTTAGAAGGAACTGCAGTTACTATTCTAATAGCTTTAGTTTGATCTCTTGATTTTATAGAACAAACGTTATATATCCAGAGGAGTTGAACGGCAGAGCACCTAATTTATTTATTTATTTTTGTTTATTTCATTAGCTGTGCTTCGTTGTTTATTATATTATATGTCTTTGTCTAAGGACTTTTCTCACACTATCTAAATTAATTCTCACAAAAATCCTGAGGTTATCCTCTCAACTGATCAGATTAAGAAACTGAGGTTTCAGAGGTTAATTCATCTGTCCCAAATCCCACTGTTAGTGACAACATGAACACTTAATACCAAAACCAAGATCCTTTCCTCCCAGTTATTAGAAGAGGAATGATATCCTAAGTTTCCCAACTGCACATTCTGAGAGTTTGCATAACACTCAGAAGCTTGTTTTCAAGTGTTTGCTTCTGTACTTTGTATTTAGAAATATTCAAGCAGTTACTACTTAGCTAAGTTGATCATTTTTAGTATTTCAGATTCTCATGCTGTATTTAAAGTACTATCAACCAAACACTGCATGACTTTATTTATTGCTTCTATCTATCTATCTAATCTATTTTATTCAGAAATTGCCATTCTCACCATATCCAAACTCATTGTCACACCTTTTCAAATCATTGAATCAGGTAGTTTTAGAGGTTCAGCTCCTGTGTATTAGCCAAATGAGTCACTGAGATTTTTTACTTTTTAAAAGTCAGAGAAAAAAAACTTTAACTTGACCGTGTTATTTATGCCCTTTCTCTACAACTGGGATTACACAAAAACACCCAAGGGTATTCATTACATTCAATCTTCTTTAAATTCCTTCCTTACTATGAATATTTACTTCTAAATATCATTAAAAACAGAGGAACTTCAGCTTTTTAGTGGACCTCTAATGTGATATGTTGTATCATCATTTCTCTTTAATCTAAATACTATAAATATTTGAAAATTCTAGACTCTGTGTGTACATACACGCATGTGTGCCTGTGTGTGGTGGTTATCCTGCTTTAAAAGCAATTTTAAATGTCCAGCATTATAATCCAATGCTTTTTCAATTAAATTAATCTCTTTTTGGTCTTTTGTCAGTAGAGTAGAAAAAACCAGGAAGTTCAGAAGTTTCGACCTGTAACCTGCTTTTCTCTGAACACAGAAGTCTAGGGGTATTAAATGAAGCATTACAGCTATACAAAGCCTGTTTGGGACTGTATCTCTTCTTAAATACTTCAGGGAATCTTTAAGAACTCTCTGATGATTCCATGCAAACTCATTATTTTGATTATCACCAGTTCTTCCTTAGTTGTTCAGATTATTTATGCTCATGAGTTCTTCATTGTCTGCTAAAGAAAAATACAACAGAGGTACAACCAATGCCCAAGAAAAGCATCCCCATTCTCAATGGGACAGTCAGTGTTTGAGGTGAAGGGCAGTAACCCCTGCCCAGAGGGCACATGTCTACATTGAAGATGCATCACCACCCCCACTCCCTTTTCTAATACACTGTCACCTCTGCTAACAGGGACATCTCTAATGCCACAGACACCACTGTGATGAACCAACCATGGTCATACTTTGAAGTCAGAAAAATTCATGGAAGTAAAACAAAGCACCCAGCTTTTGCATAGGTTTTTTTTTTTTTACTCTTTTTTAAAAAGAGTTTTTTTAAATTTATTGAGAGAGAGAGAGCATGAGCAGGGGGGAGGAGAAGAGGGAGAGGGAAAAGCAGACCCCCCACTGAGCAGGGAGACCCACGCTAGGCTTGATCCCAAGATCCTGAGATCATGACCTGAACCCAAGGCAGATGCTTAACCCCCTGAGCCACTGAGGTGCCCTTAATCTTTTAAATATAAAAGATTTGGAGGCCTCCTGGGTTGAGATATCAGGACAAACTGAGAGGCAGATAGTTAAACTGAATGGGTGAGGCTGATTTTTCCTTAGAAATTCTTCTCCAAAAGGACCTTTAATCTCCATGCTAACACTTCCCAGGCATGCTTGCCACATTGGATGTTTATGTACAACCTGTTTTTTCAGTTAAATATAACTTAGATAAGTGAAATAAAAATAAGCGTGTTACAAATGAAGGCAGCCAGTGGGAAAGACAGAATAATAAGGCTATGAGAACATGTAAAAAACTATTTTAAGGCCAATATATAACAAAATATTTCTTCTAGGTTTTAAATTACTTTTGAGACAACAATTCAATACCTAAATCCCCACTAAGTTTAGAAATGAAAATAATCCTAAATAAAATAAGTATATAACACAGCCTGATATTAAAATAGAATACAATTAACATTGTTCCAGAAATGCCAAAATGATTTAATATTAGTAAACTAGCACTTAACCCAATGTCTAGCTCATCTGAATCACTCCATGAATATCAAGCTTTCTTTAATGTTATTACTATCTCTGAATATAATGTACCCTATAAATAAATCAAAGGAACAAAGTCACAAGATTATCTCAGTAAATACTAAGAGAAATTTTCACAAAATCCAACATTTCTTTGTAAAGTCTTTTAGGTAGTTCTTTAACAATGTAAAATATTTATTTTACATCAATGATAAACATGAAACACAAAGCATTCCTTTTAAAACCAGGATAAGACTGATATCATTAGTACTTAGTGTTCTGAAAGCTATATCAGTACAATTTAAATAGGGGAAAGTAGTTTTGTTGAAAAGGAAGGGATACATTTTTCTTTATGTGAATACTATATAAATCTCAAAGAGTAAGTTGCAAATAATTACAATGACATAGTTAAATATTTGTCTAAAAATATGCAAAAAATATTTTCTATGTCCCAGAAATGTTTTTGAATAAATATCCACAAAAAAAAAAAATCAATCAAGGGGCACCTGGGTGGCTCAGTTGGTTGGGTGACCAACTTCTGGTTTTGGCTTAGGTCACTCTCTCAGAGTTGTGGGATTGAGCCCTGGGTCAGGTTCTGTGCTCAGTGTGGAGTCTGCTTGAAATTCTCTCCCTCTTCCTCTGCCCCTCCCCTCACTCATGTTTAATCTCTACCTCTCTAAAATAAATAAATAAAATTTTTAAATATCAGTCAAAATATAGATGTACCGAAATTAATAGCAAGTATTTAAGACTTCTATGAATTATGCTAAACATCATTAAAAGGTTGAATAAATTTGAAGAAAATTGTAATTCATACTTGTTATGGTTGGAGAGTTTACATAGTATCAACTGTCAATTCTCTTCATCCTAATTGTTTTAAATTATAAATAAATATATGTGTATGTATATATATGAAGTCATCAAGGTAAATAAATTCTCATGCATTTATAAGATATTTTCAAATTACTATGAATGAGGGCGCCTGGGTGGCTCAGATGGTTGGGCGTCTGCCTTCGGCTCAGGTCGTGATCCCGGGGTCCTGGGATCGAGCCCCACATCAGGCTCCTGGCTCAGCGGGGAGCCTGCTTCTCCCTCTCCCTCTTCCTCTCTCCCTGCTCATGCTTTCTCTCTCTCTCTGTATCTCTGTGTCTCAAATGAATAAATAAAATATTTAAAAAAATAATTACTATGAATGAGGAAAGCCTTGCGTTGTAAAAGTTTGAAAAGTAGAATAAAATTACAATGTATACAGTAATAAAAGCCCTGAAAGAAGGTAAAAGCATGTCCAAAGCTGCAATTGCATGGATTTTGAAGGATATACACATATCCAGACATCATGGGTGTAGTCTTGCATGTGTTTGAATATAAGCAAAGGGAATATTATAGTACAAAATTAAACCAGAGTGTTTTTTAACATTGCAGAAAGCATTTAGCTTTTTATAAAATATAATAATGTACCTATTGCACATATACCAAAATTAATTCCTAATTATATGCATTAAATTAAAAATAAAAGACTGAAAAATGTTACAATTGTCAGAGTCTCAGCAGAAGAGAAATGTATCTACAACTTAGGATAATTTGAGGTTTGAATGGAGACACTGTTTTACAAAGCTTTGGGCTGAGTACAGAGAAATTCTAAGGGTTAATGACATAAACCCAGGAGTAATAGGTGACAAAGGAGAGACAGAGTTACAGAGACCCTGCGTAGTTAAAGTGTGCATAGTCCATGAGACTGTCTTCACTTATGACTCCATCTGTGAAGTTAGAGCGTTCTGAAGACCACCCTTTGGTTTGATCATCCATTAGAAGGATTCACAGAATCCTTGAGTTGGTATGCTCACCAGTTAATAATTTCATAGAGCTAAAGAATAGAGATTAAGGCGCGCCTGGGTGGCTCAGTCGTTAAGCGTCTGCCTTCAGCTCAGGTCATGATCCCAGGGTCCTGGGATCGAGCCCCGCATCGGGCTCCCTGCTCCGCGGGAGGCCTGCTTCTCCCTCTCCCACTCCCGCTGCTTGTGTTCCCTCTCTCGCTGTATCTCTCTCTGTCAAATAAATAAAATCTTTAAAAAAAAAAAAAAAAGAATAGAGATTAAAATCAGCCAAAGGATAAAGCCCATAGGGCAGAGGCTAGGAATTAAAAGTTCAGGATCTCCTTTCCTGTCATCCTTCCTCTTCCTGAACCACATGTTTCAGTGAGTCAGGGCTTTTCTATTGAACTGTACTCCGGACACCAACTGCAAGAGTAGCCAACTGCAAATTTAGGGAACTGATCATAAGACTAGCTTCACTTCTAACACCAATTGCAAGTTCGGGGGCTTCCGCAAGCCATCCTCAGATTGAATAACTCACTAAAAGGATTCACTGAGAGCTGTCATGCTCAGAGTTATGGCTTATTAGAGAGAAAGGATACAAATAAAAATCAGCCCTGAAAGGAAATTTGTGAAGCATATTCCAGGTGGATTCTAAACATGGAGATTCCAGTTGTCCTCTCTGCATGAGTCAAGGATAGCATTAACTCCCCCAGGCAAGAATGTGTGACAATATACATGGAGTATTGCCAAACCATGGAAGCTTACTCAAGCATCGATGTCCAAATTTTTATTGGGGCTATATCACATAGGCATAATTAGCAGCCTCCAAATCTGATCTCAGTTTCCAGCTTTTCAGGAGATTGGGCTGATATTGCATGACTCAAAGCCCCTATCCTAAATCTCATTTTATTATCTGGCTGGTCCAATAGCCCCAGGTAAAAACAAGAACAACAACAACAACACATCGCCAAGCCATGACATTTTAAGGGCTTAAAGATTACCTCTCAGAAACCTAGGGCAAAGGCCATAACTCTTTATGGGCAAGGTTATATTCTTTACAAAACAGATCCCCAAAAGAGAAAATTTTGGAGAGAGGGCTCTGTGGAGCAGTCACTTTAGGTTGAGGGAATAATAGGTCACCCTGCAAATGGTATATTTACAGAGTCGAGCTAGAATAATATCACTCAATAAAGCAAGATTCAAAGAAAAAAAATCACACTGTATTTTGCTAGTTTGAGCAAAAATTAACACAATTTTTCTGGAATGTAAATGTCAATATGAATAAAATAAATATTATAAATATGCATACGTATTGACTCAGTAAGTCCACTTCATGTTCTTTATCCTAAAAAATTCATCAAAGCATCTATTAATATTAACTAATTAAATCCATTTATTAAGAATGGATATTGAGCATCTTTTTTTTTTTTAAAGATTTTATTTATTTATTTGACAGAGAGAGACATAGCGAGAGAGGGAACACAAGCAGGGGGAGTGGGAGAGGGAGAAGCAGGCTTCCGGCTGAGCAGGGAGCCTGATGTGGGGCTCGATCCCAGAACCCTGGGATCATGACCTGAGCCGAAGGCAGACGCTTAACGACTGAGCCACCCAGGCGCCCCGAGCATCTTTTATATGTCAGGTACCAGACACTGAGAGTACAGGAATGAATAAGGAGAATAAGGAGAATAAAAGAATAAGGTCCCCACTGCTCAAGGAACTTTATTCTAATTGTTCTTTTCTATAAGAAATATATTAATATTAAATAAAATTACAAGTATAATTTGTTCATTAAATTATTACATACCTATAGGATATAATAAAATATTTTAGAAAAATATCTAAAGCAAATTATGTATTGTTAAGTAAAAAAAAAATGAAGTATCTATATTACTGCCTTTTTGTTGTATTAAATTAGAAAAATATTCATTTTTAAAGGCTTTAGAGTAGTTATTAAGTGCAAAAATTATTGGAAAATATTTTTTCTTCTCATGATTTTTAATTTTTTTTTACAATGAGCATAATTAGAGTAACTCTTATAATTAGAAATAAAATAACATTTGTTCTAAAAAAATGGTTTCCTAAATGAAAGTACTTTATGTAATACTTCTTTAATAACACAATATATAACAGCAATATTAACATAGCCTCTCCCCATAAATAAAACTTGAATGGGGAGAATTGCCAAGCTAGTTATTTGAGAAAATCAAGTAACTCTTATAATTACATTTAGAAAATTTAAATGCGTTCTTATATAGTAGCACAGTGTGCATTTTGGACAGAACCAATTTTAGTATTAAATTTTATTCATTTTTATATGACCTTGGCAAGTTAATGCACCAACTTTAGTTTAAACTAAATTTCTGCTTCTATAAATTACAACTAATTATAACTGCTCAGTAGCTTTGCTTTGAAGATTAAATGGAGTACAATGCCTGACATAGAGGATTTTAATTATTTGTTCTTATTTTTAAGAGGATTACAATCAAAATCTTTATTTATTTATTTATTTAATATTTTATTTATTTATTTGAGAAAGTGAATGAGAGAGAGAGAGAGCACGAGAGGGGGGAGGGTCAAAGCGAGAAGCAGACTCCCCGCTGAGTAGGGAGCCCCAGGTGGGACTCAATCCTGGGACTCCAGGACCATGACCTGAACTGAAGACAGTTGCTTAACCAATGATCCACTCAGGCGCGCAAAATGTTTATTTTTATTACCTGGGTGTAGTATTAGCAATCTTAGACTTTTGGTCACTCTGCTGAATCTCGTCAAATTAATCAAAACTATATTTCAAATTATTGAAAGAATTCTCTGAAAGCCATTCAATTGCTTCTATGTTCTGTTCTCTTAGTGAATAATATTCTTCTGTTCTACATTATTATGTAGTTTATTTACTGTAAATAAATTAATATCAATTTATTTGACCCACTATTCACATAGATATTGTATTTGCATTTATGATTTCTGGAGCCTGCTTTTAGACTTTCACCAAACCCAAACAAAATTTCTTATCTGTGAGCAAAATGTTTAGAGCACACAAACTCATATATTCTTGTATATAGAGACTAAGCAATCTTCACAGAAGAAAACAACATAATTCTACAAAACTATTCAAAACCTGCACTCCCACAGTTCTTTTGAGTCAAGTTGGTCCTATCACTGTTCTAAGAGTTTTCTTGAGCTACAAATCTAGACAGAATTCACATCTTCTTGAAGGAATCACTTCACTTTTATAATTCAAAAGATCTTTGAAGTCATCTTTTAACTAAGGAAATTAAGTGGCTCTGTCTTGGGAGATATGTCACATGAACTACTGATACTATCATGGCAGAAAGTGAGATACTGTAGAAGAAAAATGATACCACCTCCACTCTTTTTTTTTTTTCTTTTAAGATTCTCTTTTTAGGGCGCCTGGGTGGCTCAGATGGTTAAGCGTCTGCCTTCGGCTCAGGTCATGATCCCAGGGTCCTGGGATCGAGTCCCGCATCGGGCTCCCTGCTCCTTGGGAGCCTGCTTCTCCCTCTGCCTCTCTCTCTCTCATGAATAAATAAATAAAATCTTAAAAAAAAAAAGGATTCTCTTTTTATATTAGAAAGAGAGAGAGAGAGCAGGAATGGGAGGGGCAGAGGGAGAGGGAGAAAGAATCTCAAGCAGACTCCATGCTGAGCGGAGCCCAATGCAGGGCTCAATCTCACAACACCAAGATCACATCCTGAGCTGAAACCAAGAGTCTGACACTCAGCTGACTGTGCCACTCACCCGTCCTTCCATTAATTTCTTTTTTGAGTAAGAGCTTATCTTGAATGCTTCCTATGCTAATTATAATTAGACCAATGATTATGAAGGGAGAATGAAATAGAGTAAGAATAAAATAGAGTAAGGGCATTAGATAAAGTAAAATAATGACTTTATATATGTTTATATTTTATAATACATATAATGATATGTAAGTATGTATAATGTTATACGCAATTTCATATATCATATAATGACAATATAATATGAAATTACATTAAGTATACATATGTTTACATATATATGCATAAAATGATATAATGAAAGGTTATTCACAAACAACAGCAGCAGCAACAATAAAACCTTTATCTGAACTGAATTAGTCAAAAGCTACCTGCAGTTTTTGCAACAAATGAGAAGAGGAAGCTAATTCCTGAGTGGAAAAGAGCCCTTACAGAGGGCAGAAGACCCATATAGAGATATCAGACCTAGAACTCTGTTCAGGGTCTTGGAAAGGGGACAAAAACAGAGTAAAACCAGGCAGGTTCGGACTCAGCTGCTTCCCCATCCAATCCCAGCAGACCTGATGCTAATTCAAGCCTTTTCTGTCCACATAAGTAAATGTGTAGTTGAGGGGAAATTTCTAGGATTAAATACGGGTCAACTTTGACTATTGGTAAACAAAGCATGGAATTCTTGTTTTCCTTGATCTTTACTCCCTCTGACTGAATATAAAATTGATGCAGAAGTAAGATATTTAATAGGAGTCAGACAATGACATGGGCTAGAAACCTTTGCTTCACATAGAAAAAGTAGGATGTTTTCCTAGAAAGTTTATTTTTCTTATAAGTTTCCACCTCATATTGAAATAAAATTTGATACTGTACTGTCTGATAGTTTGGAACATGTATCTAGAGAACTAAAGAAAGCAAAATATTGAACAAAATGTATATAGAGAAATAGTATTATAAATATCAAAAGATTTTCTAACTTCAAGCTTCCATCACTAGAGACGTAATAAGAATAATTAATTCCTTTGCTCCTGTCATTTCTCAGTGACTTCACTGTGAATACTCACACTTTATTAATAACTCCTGGTATTTATGCACTGTGTCTCATCCACAGGTCTCAGAAATTACAAACATTGACTTACACAAGAAGAAGCTAAGTTGCAAGTCATCTCATTGTCTTAACAGAGAGTCAGAAACCCAAATAGGTTAAAATTGCTGTATATGAAGAAGCAGTGTGTAGTGGGATAGTGTTGCCTTTGATCTAATATTATAGGCAATAAATCCACAGCTCAGTAATGGTTTAAGGACCACTGAAAGAAGGAAAGAAAGAATGCTAGTGAAGCCTACCATCTCATATTGCTTAAAATAATCCTCAAAACTCATAGGGATATATAGAAAAAGCAAAATATCAGTCAAGCAACAACAAAAAACTTTATTTGCAAACAATTTTCCAACCTACAAATACTCAATTTGTGTCTTTTAATAATTCCACGTGATTCTCAGTAACTGACCTGTGAAAATTCTACTGTGTTTTTCTTTTCTTTCATTCCCCTCCTTCTGATTGAACATAAGTTCAATGAGGCAAGAACCACATCTTTCTTGTTACTCATTTTATCCCCAATTTTTCTCTTAGAATCTCACACATGGTAAGAGTTTAATAAATATCTCTTGAATATTTTTGAGTGAGTGAATGTAGAAAGTGAGAGGCAGAACTAAAATAAGAGTGGAGTCCTCCTTACCTCCAGTCCAGAGTTCTTTTCTTGAAGCATGTAATGCGCTCATAATAGAGAAATGTATTAAGAAATGAGAGGAAGAAAGAAAGGAAAACAATGTTACTCATAAAGTAACTGCTCTGTGTGATACTTCAACACAGAAATCACTCGGTAGAGGTGGGCAAAAATAGATGGTCATAAAGAATATAGAGAAAATTCAAGGTTCAACATGGGCGTTAGGGGAAAATAGTGTTTTCACCTACAAAACACTTAACTGCATAAGGATGGAAAGAGAGAGTACTACCAATCAAAAAAACAAGTAAAGTAGAAATAAAGATATAGAGAAAATGATTAATGATTACATATTAATTTTCACAAGCAGAAGAACTTCAAATTCACATAGTTTTGACTTCTCAATTTTTATCTCTTTTGTAATGAGGTTTTTCTCCTTAGGAATCCACTCCTGTGGTCATAACTCTCCCCAAAATGTTCAATTTCAATGCTCTCTGATAATGTCTTTTCTTCCAGCTCACTTATTCTCATTCCAAAATTTCCTCCTACCATGTTGGATGCCTATATTTTTTCCGCTTTGCCCTGTGCAGTTAATGCTCATGGAATATTAATTGCTCTCTTATATTTCTTAGCACTGTTGTAGTTAGGTTGGATCTGTGACTGAGTTCTAGCAAACAGGACTTTGAGCAGATATTTTCCATCACTTCCTGTTTGTTGCACTTCTGAGGTCTTATTCCCTTGTCATGGCAAACATAGCCATGTGATAAGATGACAGTAAGTCTCTATCTTTGCTGACTCATAAAATCAAAAATTCTCCCATTTTACCTCTCTACTTAAATGAAAAATAAACTTTGGTCGTGTTAAGGCACTCAGATTGTATAGTACATGTTACTAAAACAAATTTTGGGTTAATTTTCCAGTGTAATACCTTTTACTCATCCTCCACAGAGGCAGTCAGAGGAATCTTTAAAAAATGTAAACAACATCTTATTACTTTCCTTTTTTATTTTTTAATTTTTTTTTCAAACTTGTATTTAGATTTCAGTTAGTTAGCATACAGTACAATACTAGTCACTTCCCTTTTTAAAAATATTCACTTGTTTCCCATTAATCTTGGGTAAAATTCAAATCCCTTACTGCCTCAGAACTAAAGACTAACACCATCTGGTTTCTATCAATCACTCGGAACTTACTTACCTCTGTCCACTCATCCACTTGCTTTCATTCTCTTCCTCAATTATACCAAAGCTTAGTACTTCTGTGCCTTCTGCTTAGAGTGCTTATTTCCAAGATCATCACAAACTCAGATCCAAGTTTAAACACAATTTCTTTAAGAGGTTGCCCCATACTTAGTTAAATGAGCATCCTCATTTACTATATACTCTAATGTTAGAGTTATGGTTGATATTTTTGTCATAGCACAAATTATTTATTTGTTCACATTCTTATCCTGTATGTACAATTTGAGTTCCTTGATGGTAGAAACGTCATTATTTTTTTTCATTTTTGTATTCTGGAAACATAGAATAGTACCCATTGCATAGCAGCCATTCAACATATATTTTTGACTGATAAAAAATCAGTAAGATTATTTTGCAAAGAGATTAGTATGTGAAGAAAATAAAATCCAGAGGAGGTGACATTTGAAATGGTAATTGAATAGTATGTTAGTAACTTACAATATTCTGGAAGCAGAACATTCTAGGGAGAAGAGACAGCAATTGCAAAATCCTGAAGGTAGAAATAAGCACAATGTATTTCTGAAAGAGAAATAAGGTCAGTGAGACCAGGGAATAATAAAAAAGAGCTTTGGATTCTTTACCCAACATTGTGTCTTTGCCTGGGAGAAAAAAGATGGTTCTCCCCAGAGAGCAGATAGCAGTCATGTAATTAACACCCACATATCTGGCATGAGGGTACAAGTGTTCCCTGCCCATGGCTTTCTTATTAACAATATCCAACCTGGCCCTAGGCTCAGAACCCAGCAAGTTCCACACAACGCCTTAGCAAGAGAGTTTCATATATATTATTGTTTCTAAAAATGGAATTACATATATTTTAAAAGTCAACAACAAAGATTTTCATCAGCATTTAAACAAGACTTTGGAACATAGATGTGGAAAGGCTAGTTTCAGGACAATCTACTGATGAGATTAGTCTACAGAAGAAAATATAAATCTCACTTACTTTGTGCCCTACTTTTCCAATCATTGACCAAAACAAACATAGTAATCACTGCACGTGAGAGGAACAAAGTATTCCACAGAAATCCCATATGAATTTTGATGTAGAAATAGAAAGTTAAGAAAAACAATGTTTAGTCTGGAGATGGTATTTTTGTTGACTCACTTGGGTAACATAGTAAATGGAGAATAACACCTCTTATACCTACAATGTAAAGACTAGCAAAGCACAAAAGTAAGTCTATACAAACAGATTTTTCTTCACTAATGTGCCAAGGGCCCAATTGCACTGCGGAGGTGGCTATTTCCAGAATGTGAAATCTGCACTTTTTTCAGGCCACTAGGAAACTATTTAGAGCCATCCTCAATTATGCAGCGCCTAATAGCCTCATTTGCTTTCCCTCTTTGCTTTCCCTCTTGCTCTGGACAAGATGAGGGAGAAAAAAAGTCAGTTTTAGGCTTAAAGTCCCAAGATTCTATACTTTGATATGTTTTATATAATCTAAGATCTAGTTTTTATCTTGACAGTTTCAGGATGTTGTTGCAAAATAAACAAACTTTTTAAAAAGTTTTAAAGCAAAAGGAAGAGTTTTATTCAAACCCAAATTAGCACAGCTCCCCGGGATACACATTCTTCAGAAAGAAGAGAGTGCTTCGGGGAAGGAACATTTGGTGCAGGGTTATCTATGTTTTTTTGTTTTGGGGGGTTTTTTATTACATAAAGAGTTACAAATCATCATGACAAAGACATTCCAGAAAGTTATAGACTTTATCTTATGTTTTTTGTATATGCAAGTTTGTATGACAGATCTAATGGGAATCAGGGAAGATTTTTTGGTTTTTTTTGTTTTTTTCCCCTCATCTTTATGTTTGGAATTCTCTTTTTTGGTTATTATTACTATTATTATTTAACAAAACAAATGTAAAGTATGTGCTTAGGACAGAAAGAGAACCCATGCTTTGAGGTTTTGCCAAGTCATTTTGACCTTGGGTAAATGTTAAAGTATAGCTTTGCTGGGAGCCCAGGGACAGGGCCCACAAACATGAAAAGTTGAAAATTTCCTTTATTTTATCAAGGATCTTTATTTTATTTGGGCAGGATTAAATTCTGGTACAATGATGGGCACTAACTAATCTCTCAAAAGATGGTTTTCCACTGGAACGGCAAACAGTTCATTTTCACTTGGAAATCAGCCAATTGGACCAAACTGCCATATCTCTTGATTGGCCAGTACTAAATTTCTTGAGTAGAAAAGGCAGTGAGAGATAGAAAATGAAAGTCAAAAGGTAGATAAATTTCTAGATAAGAGGACCTGGAAGATCAGAAGAGATCATTGTCATCAATCTCAGCATCTACATCTTCTAGAGACATAATTCTGCCAAGTAGATAAAAATGTTTTTTCTTCCACATGAGTGTGGAACAATCACCTATACATTGTGAAGCTCAACTTTTTCACCCAGGAAGGCGATGAGACTGTTATCTAGCCTAATGTCCTTTTCATGACCAAATTTCTCTTATTCTATAATTTTCTTAAAAGCATCTTTTTTAAAGAATGAGGCTAAACAAGGGCAGAGGTCAATAAATGCAAATGGCACCTCCACAAAACCTGAAAAAGTTTTACAATTAGTAACATGAATCATTGATGCATATATTTGTCATTTTCTTTCACCTTGAAAGATGATTGAGTCATTCCTACTTGTTTTATAACACAATACTCTACCTTACTAAGCAGGTCTTCCATTGAGGACCAAAAAAAAGTGGTTATGTTAAATGAGTAACCAAAATTTCAAAGTGGTCACTTTGAACCTTCAGCTTTTTAAGGTAAATAAACTACTAAATAAACAAAAATTCTGCTTCCATCAAACAAAAATAACTGTCATTTAAAAACCCATAAATGAACAGAAACATAAGTGGGGCTTTCAAGAAAAGATGATGTTGGGTTGCCTGGGTGATGTAGTCAGTTATGTGTCCAACTTTTGGTTTTGGCTCAGGTTGTGATCTTAGGATTATTAGATTGAGCCCCACAACGGGCTCTGTGCTGGGCATGGAGTCTACTTAACACTCTCCCTCTCCCACAGCCCCTCCCTCCCTGATCTCTCTCTCTCTCTCTCAAATAAATAAACAAATAAATCTTTTTAAAAAAGAAAAGATGATGTTATTTGTGCTCAAAAAATTTTAAAGTTATCAACAGTGACTCCAGCTTCAATTTTCTTTTCTGATAATTAGAACAAGAATTGCACTTTTTTAAAGATTTTATTTATTTGAGAGAGAGATTGAGGGAGACAGAGAGTGCACACAACCTGGGGTGAGGGGCAGAGAGAGAGGAAGAGAAACAGACTCCCCGCTGAGCAGGGAGTCTGATGCAGGGCTCTATCCCAAGACCCTGGGATCATGACCTGAGCGGAAGGCAGATGCTCAACCAACTGAACCACCCAGGCGTCCAAAGAATTGCACTTATTTTTTTTAAAAAGGCAACTACTTGGCTTCTTTTATATCATATTAAAGCAAAAGTTGCACTGGGTAACATTAAACAGGCAAGGGAGACTTTATTTAAGTCTATTGCAATAAGGGAGAGAAGCCAAAATTCAGTGTGCATTAAACTCCCCGGAAACAAAGGGCCAGGAGAGTTTTAAAGGGGATTTTAGGGCATCATCCAAAAGGAAAAATAAACTTTATAGCAAGAAGTAGTTTTGCAACTTGGAGTGAGGTATCCACCCCAGTTAGGCTCCTATTTCACCACAGAGAGTAGGAGATACTTTGTCTGCCTTGGTGACTACATTTCAAATGGTGACTCCTCCAAGTCTTAGAGAAAGACATTCCTGGGTTGTAAAAATGAGGACTTTTAAAAAAATTTCCATCTCAAAGGGGTAGAGAAAGAATTTACAATTATCAGTTCGCTAAAGAAAATACTCTGGGAAATGAAAGACCAGGAGCCACAGAGTCAGGAAGAAGCTGACCTAAAGTTTAGTCAAGTTGAGAGGAATTTTTAAAGCCATCTTGGTTAATTGCAACTTTTTTTCTCTGTACATTGTCAAGGAGAAAGTGGTGGAGCGGAGAAAGAGGAAAACAGAAACACAAAGAGACAGATAGATGAGAGGTAAATAGGTGAGAGAGACAGAGAGAAACAGAGAGACAGAGAGAGGGAGAGAGAGAGAGACAGTGAGACAGAGAGAGAAAGAGAGACTTAGCTTTATAGTGACTACCTTAAAGGGACTGCTTACTCTGAGCCTAAGGAGTAGAAAGAAAGGATAGAAAGAAATTTGATTTGGGTTCTTAAAAGCCAGTGCCCTCTTCTGCTGCATAATAAATCTAGACAGCTCTTGTCTGCATCAGGAGATAAAGGGATAGCAGGAAGACCTCATATGAGGTCATTGCACTATAAATACCCCTTTCCTTGGGGTATCCCCTTCAGCTGGGACTAGCCATCACATGGAGCACTGATAGCCAGATGATGAATTAATCTTTCCCTCTTGCCATCACTTCAACAATTATGTGAAACAAATGAGATATGCTGGGTGTTATCAGAAAAAAATAAACCCTTTATTTTCCCCCACTGCTCCTCCATACCTGTTCTATGCCTTACATGTATACACCCCAGTTCTTCTACCACACCCTTAATGAAATTTGGGGCTGATTCTGTGTCATACTGTCATCAGAATCCATTTTCTCTTGTATCTCTTAGTTTTTGATCATCCTTTGCAAGCACTGTTGAGGTGATAGCACTTTACATTGAAATATGTCAGGAGTTTTCACTTTATTATTATTATTATTACTATTATTATTATTATTAGAACCTTATTTGGGTTCTAAGCCAAAATAGATACACATTGTCCATTTGAAGATCTATTTTACTATCCATTTTTCCTGCCCTCTGTTCTTCCTTCTATCATTCCTTTTAAACATTAACGTGATATCTAAGCACTGTATTTATTTCCGGAGCCGCTGTAACAAACTACCATAAACCCAGTGGCTTAAAATAACATATATTTGTTCTCTCACAGTTCTGAAGGCTAGAAGTGCAAAATCAAGCTGTTTGTAGGACCACAGTCCTACAAAAGCAGTAGGGCAGATCCTTTTCCTATCTCTTCCATCTTTTGGTGGTTTCCAGCATTCCTTGGCTTGAGGCCACATCACTCCAATATCTGCCTGCATCTTCACATTATTTTCTTCCAAATAATCCAGGTAATTTCCTCACATCAAGATCCCTAACACACATTTGCAAAGATCCTTTATCTAAATGAGACAACGTGTACAAGTTCCAGGGTTCAGGACTTGATGTCTTTAGGTGGCCAATATGTATACTTTAAGTCACACATTGTTAAGAGATATTATCTAGGCACAGAATAGCAATGGGATTAGTCCCTAACCCTAAAGTGTTTTGTCTTTCTTAACACAAAACATATTTTATGACAATTAGGGACACAGAAAAGATGGCCCTTACTAGAAAAATATAGAGAGAAGATGGGCAAACGGGAATTTTGCCCCTTTGGTCCCTTTTACCAGATTTTCATTACCATAGCATTTGTCATGATTTGGAGGCTTTTCATTACCCACATCACTAATAATAAATGAAAAAAGAAATAATAGACTTAGAAAACTAAAACTGTCTTATGCTAAGATAATATTGATTAAAACAATAAAAGTCAATATTGTCATTTCTATTTTGGGAAAATATTGTAGATAAAGTAATTTAATAACTTGCATACTGTTATTTATTAACACTTCGTTAATTATGATTCTTGTATTTTCCCAAATTACCTATAATGTTATTACTGTATTCAGTTAAAATATAATATGTAGTAATTTAAGACCCCAGGCTTTAGATTCAAACATAGCTGAATCTGAATCCTATCTCCTCCTCACAATTTCTGTATCCCCTAAGATCCTCATACTTTTCTACTTAAACTTTGTACAGTTACTAAATATTTAAGATAATGTATGCTAAGTGCTTGGTATATGACCACTCAATAATGGAGCCTGTGTTAATCTGAAGGTGAACTTCCTGGGTCCAAATCCCACTTCTACTTACTAATTTTGTGACATTGAACAGGTCAGTTAATATCTTTTTTACATCAGTTTCCTCATCTGAATAATAAGGTAATAATCTATTTCCTAGGGTCCTTGTTAGGTTTAAATGATTTAACTGATGTAAAGCATAGAGCCCAACACATACGAAACACTCAATGAAGATTAGTTATCATCATCATTTTTATTTATATTGTATTGATATTAAAATAATCTCTCAGCAACTCTGTGAGGCACCAAAGTTGAAGAACCCTAGATTTAAATTTGATTTCAGAAAAAGTGTTATATATGATTTAATAAAAAGATGAATAAGTTATTTGTAACTTGCATGTACATAATGCCAATCTCATAATAGATAAAGCAAAGGAATGCTGAGTAGAAACTTAATGTACTAAATCAGAACTATTTTAATAACTAAGAAAATTTAGAGTTAATATCTGAGAGAATGAAGGTCATTGCTGAAGCTACTGGAAATAAAGCTCTTCAAAGGAAAACATACTCTACATGTAGAACAAATCATAATATAAATGTACATCATCATTTAAGTTGTGCTAACAATTCAAGAACATCGGCACAGAGATTCTAAAACATATGCCAAGGAGCATTAATAAAGATGAGAATTTTCAGAGAGACCCCACATTAAAATAAGCCAATTGATATGTTACAAAGTTCTGCCATGATTTGATCCAGAGATCTGACCAGTTATCTTAAATTGATTTCAAGTCATCTTAAAAATATCTCTAAGATCCAAGAATGTTTTTTTTTTTAGGAATGATGATGTGTTATTAATTCATTTAAATTTGAGATCATATCATCCACTGATACTCATTCAAAGCCTCCTTCCATGAGCTATTCTATTAGAAAAATAAGTATTTGTATCACCATAATTTGTGATTATAAAAATCTGTCACTTAAGCTCAAAATAATGTCTTTAATATTAGCAACTGGTCCATAAAGGTAGCCATTTAGGAAGATTTCCCTTGGTTCTGATTCATATATTCATATGAATCATGACTGCAAAAAATCAGTAGTTCTTACTGACTTATAGAGAAATAATAACAAATTCAGGAAAAATAAGTACTCAAAGATGAAAGTGAGTGTTTTTAATTGGGGTTAACATGATGCCATTGATGGATGAAGGATTTTAGGAGCAAGAAGTAAGGAAGAAAAGAGTTTAATTCTGAACACATTGGCTTTCAGGTAATAGTATCTGAATGGAGATGTTCATAGAAATTGTGAAAAGTGGAATTCATGTGAACAATTAGGTGTGTTTTAAACTTGGAGGTAGTATGAGATCACTAGGAAAAAAAAAAGTATTCTTATATAGGTGTTGGCAAAACAATGATCTTCAGGGAAAAGTCACAGAATGGAATCATAAGGAAGTCATAGGTTTTCGAGAAGGACCACAAAAATACCAAGAATTCTATGACTGGGGAGAATATCTGTTCCTGCTAGGTCATATTCCCATATATGTTCAGATATTTAATAGAGATTTTCTATATCTTACATGCACTGCTTTCTAATTCTATCACATGGGCTCTTCAGAATAATTGTTATGCTTCCTCCTTTATTTGGTTCTTTGGAAGAACAATGACTATTCTTTCCCCTATTTGTGGCATTGTATTCCTTGCACCTAGCCTAGAGTCTGTTACATTGTTATATAATAAATAGTTTATAAGTATTTATTAAATGATTACAAAATGAAGGAAGATATATTACTTCAAAAATTTTTTCTTCTCTGGGTTATTTCTGTATGTGGCCTTATTATTCCCATCACTTTATCAAAAATGCAGATAGGTACTGCTTGTTTATAAGATTCTGCAGACTGTGGAACCTCTGGTTTTTCTCCTCTTCTTCAGGCTCTGGAAAGAAAACTTCTTTAGGAAGTGAAGTATGAAGCTGTCAATCATGCAGCCTCAAACTGCCTCAAAGAGGGTCCCTTTTGATTTCTATTATAATGCATCCAAACAGAGCCAGTCAGATTAGCCACAATTATCCCTGTGATTAATTAAATCAACTTCAGGGTGAGAATCCATTTTCTGAAGGAATTGCTAAACTGGAAGGATATGAGTAAGCTACCCCAAATTGCTGCCACATGAAGAGAAACTGTAAAGAATGAAGATCAAGAGAAATTACTGGAGTTGAGAGTTGAAGAGAAAGACACTCTTTGTTGACCTCCTAAATAGAGCTGTGCCCTGGGGCTCATCTTTTATAAGAGCCAATGGATTTGTTTTCCTAAATTATATCTGGAGATGTTTCATCACTTGTAATTAGAAAATGACTTATTAAAATCAGCACCCAAAATGTCACACGGATTCTAAGTGTGACCTGATCTCTACAAAGTAGTTCTAATTAGACTTAAAAAAAAGCTTATTTGCCTAATAATTTTCCCAATATATGGTTGTGATTTATGTATTAAAATGTGATATATTAACAACCGATTAATAGTCATGTACGTCTTTCCATTTTTGGTCACCATGATGTCACCTACATTCACAGGAGAATTTTGAGAGATGATAAACCCATCAGCTTACCAAGTCAATTAAATGTATGTATGCTACTTTTAACATAAGAAGCTATTCTTCACTTGCAAAAAAAAAAAAATCAAACTTGCTACACCTTACCATGTTTCATGGGGTGGTAAAAGAGACTGCTTTAAACAAAATTCTTTACTGATAATGTGGCATTATAAGAAGATCCTTGTCAGTGTTAACCTTTTTTTTTTTTTTAAATGGCAATAGAGCACAGACACACTTTTAATTAATTTTTTAGAATGACAGTGGAATTAGGATGGCAAAATGAAGACATCCAGGTAAATGCCAGGCAAACTGACAAGGTAGAGTTATTTGTGGATTAGTATTTTGTGCAGGGTGAGGGGGAAGAATGATTCATGGGAAATGTGCTAGAGAATGTCTCCTATATAGACTGGTCACAGAAAAACCTAAAAGGCCCTCCAAAAACTACCTGGAATTTTTCGAGAAGAAAATAAATGAAGATGTCAGAAAGAAGCAGAATAAAATAATACATATTTTTTCAAAGTTAGATTATATTTCCTTTCTTGTTATGCTTCAAACGGCTTCTTGAGCTTTTCATTTTATTCTAATTGTCATCTTAAAAAACAACTCTAATGAAATTGCTGAAAGTGTTAGAAAAATATAGAGAGAAAAGCAAGGTGCCAGAATCATCCATTATTATGAGACTGTGAACTGTAAATATCAGACAGGGCACCCATCACTGCAGAGGCAAATTGAAAGCTGAAAGAGGTTTGCTTTATTGTCTCTCTGATTTAAAATTGATTGAAATGCATATCCAAATGGAAAAGCTGTCAAAAATTGTGGTATGTTGATAGCTCATCTTTTCCTTCTGACCCAAAGCTTTAATGGAATTCCTTTCAGGTGGGGAAGGAAGAAGGTCAGTTTTGAGTCCGTCATGTAGAAGTAGGAACTGAGATCTGGACACTGGAGACAACCATTTCCTGGTGTCTTTGTTGATTACATGGCTCATGAGCACAGTTTATTTGCCCAAGTTGATGAAATCAGTGTATATGCCACATTGCCTATATCATCTAGTGTTTTTTGTTGTTGTCCACACAAAAGATAATGTCCTCAAGTCTGAAGGGCATCCATATGTCACATGAAAATAGGCTGAAATTTAAGAAACGGTAAATCTAGGAGCACATTTGGTAAATGGTAAATCTAAGAGAACCTAAAATTTATTACTTTCTCTAATATTTTGAAGTAATTATTTTATTCTTATCAATTTTGTACCACAAATCATGTAAGGGCTTTTAATTGCCAATAGCCTTACTAAAAATTAAAATTTGAACCCCTCGAGGCAGGCAGACATTCAGGCTTCCACTTAGGTCCACTTTATCTCTCCATAATTAATACCTACTCAAAGGTTCTGTTAAGGACAGGTCGGTCTCCTCCATCATGCCTTCACCCCAGACACCTCAGACCCATACAACTGCTCAATTCTGCCTCTAAACACTCCCATAGACTACTTTCTTTGCCTGAAGAACCTATCCAGATTCTCTATTTACAAATTGTATCCATTCTGCAGATATTCTTTTTATTTTTTTTAAGATTTTATTAATTTATTTGACAGAGAGAGACAGAGCACAAGCAGGGAGAGTGGGAGAGGGAGAAGCAGGTTCCCTGCCGAGCAGGGAGCATGATGCAGGGTTCGATCCCAGAATCCTGGGATCATTACTTGACCCGAAGGCAGACCCTTAACTGAGGGAGCCACCCAGGGGCCCTCATGCTGCAGGTTTTCATGCAAGTCTTAATGTCCTGATGCCTAATATGTCCCCTAAAACATTCAGTTGTTTCTGCTGGAGTAAGTTCTCAGCATGGAAAAATTGTTTTATAGTAACAAGAACAGAGGGCACCTGGGTGGCTCAGTCGTTAAGCGTCTGCCTTCGGCTCAGGTCATGATCCCAGAGTCCTGGGATCAAGCCCCGCTTTGGGCTCCCTTCTCAGTGGGAAGCCTGCTTCTCCCTCTCCCACTCCCCCTGCTTGTATTCCCTCTCTCGCTGTGTCTCTCTCTGTCAAAGAAATAAATAAAATCTTTAAAAAAATAATAATAATAACAAGAACAGGTAAGATGCGGGTTGTTTGAGGCAACAATATATAAGGAACTCAGCCTGTATAATTTTGTAGTGTTTCTTGTTTTATGCATACACATACATCCACACAGACATACAAAATATATGCTCATTTCTGGTGAGACAGAATAGTGACTTTTAAAATTAGAAAGAGTTCTATAATTGAGAACAGAAGATCAAACCAAAAAAAGCATTTATATGATGAGATTTTACGAGGCTCAACATGAAATGTCAAACACTCATACCAACCAATTCCTTAATGCCAAGCACATTGATAAAAGTAAATGAAATAAAACAATGACCTAAAACTTACACATAGATCACATGAAGTCTAGAATATATGATGTAAGTTATTTTTAATTGGGATTTACCTTTTATGATGATAAAACTTACTTAGATCTTTAATGTGTTTTATGAAATGAAATTCTAAAAGAGGTCTAAAATGTCATGTCATTTTGAAACACAATTATCTATACTTTGAAAGAAGACTCTCAGCTTCTTTCAGCATAAGCTCAATATTATCAAATATTTTAGGCAAACAAAATTAAAGTCTGATTTCAAAACTGTACTTATAACATTGTTTAAAGCAAGTTGCTACCTAACACTGAGAAAGAAGCACACAATCTCAGAGAATAATTTATTAAATCAGTGCTATTTATAGTGCAATAAATATCTTAAAAGAGAAAAAAATCTGTGAATATACAGTTAGCACAATTTCCTAATAAGAATATAGAAAAGAACCCAAAGATATGAATCCAATGCATTTAATACATTAATTTGAAGGTAAGGAATATTTGAAATCTTCACACTTGGCTGGAAGAAGCTTCAGATGTTGCTATTCTCTTCATTTTTCAGGTTCTTATTAAAATATATTTGAAAAAATGATTCTGAAGAGAAAACAACCATTTTAAGTGTTTTCATTTTTTAAATATTCAAAGCTATTGTCAAAAATGTGATGATATCTATATTGAGAATTTGAAAACAGTGTAAGAAAAAAAAGATATATGAAACTTCTATTATGTGTAAGCTATTATTCTATGTTTCATAGAAAAATAGCATTGGTTAAGAAAACTTCCTACAAAATATTATCATATAATATCAGTACTTACTGTATTTTTATTAAAATGTTAAGGTAGGGGGCGCCTGGGTGGCTCAGTCGTTAAGTGTATGCCTTCGGCTCAGGTCATGATCCCAGGGTTCTGGGATCGAGCCCCGCATCAGTCTCCCTGCTCCCCGGGAAGCCTGCTTCTCCCTCTCCCACTACCCCTGCTTCGCTGTGTCTCTCTCTGTCAAATAACTAAATAAAAATCTTTAAAAAAAATGTTAAGGCAGATGATTTTAATTGTATTTTGTTTAGAGTTATTTGTAATCCTAAAGTTAGTTAATTTTTCTTTTTTACACTTACACTGGAATCTGTTGTATGTCTCTATGAAAGTTTACAGCATAAGAATTTTAAATGACATTTTAGATGTTAAACTCCAGACATTGTTGAAATAGCTTGCATATTTTGTTCCTAATAATCTAAATAAGTCTGTTAAAGGAAGAAATTGGAAGGAGTTGTTTTGAAAGAAAGTTCATTGGAGAAAAGCATGAGTCCAGGGTGATGATGGTTTCTCTTTGGCTGAGTTGCAGAGGTGGTCCCTGTGGGGAGTGTTAATTGATGATTCTTTTCTGTTGGGGTCTGTAATTGACAATTCTTCCTGTAATTGACAAGTGGTGGGGCTCCCCCTGCTAGCCTCCCCTTGTATCCTCCCTAGTCCATTTCAGTGAGGTTTCCCTTTATTAATTTTCACAAGCCCAGTTCACATTCAGAGTTACCTACTTTTTTTTTTTAAGATTTTATTTATTTATTTGACAGAGAGAGACAGTGAGAGAGGGAACACAAGCAGGCGGAGTGGGAGAGTTAGAAGCAGGCTTCCCACTGAGCAGGGAGCCCGATGTGGGACTCGATCCCAGGACACTGGGATCATGACCTGAGCCGAAGGCAGACGCTTAACGACTGAGCCACCCAGGTGCCCCAGAGCTACCTACTTTTACGTGAAGACTATCAGCATTAAAATTGAAGCATAACATTTGAGTTCAGCATGCAAAGAGAAATAAATTTGACTATTTTGAAATATTACATGATTATTTGATAGATGAATCCAAGGTATCACACTGATGAAATTTTTAAAAGATTCCTAAGTTACAAGATACATTTGTAATTTTTTTTTTCCCCTCAAACAGTAAACATTTTAGTTGTCAAAAGAACATTATCGGGGGGGGGGCGGAGCAAGATGGCGGAGGAGTAGGAGACCTGGATTTCGTCTGGTCTCAGGAATTCAGCTGGATAGGGATCAAACCATTCTGAACACCTACAAACTCAACAGGAGGTCGAAGAAAAGAAGAGCAACAACTCTCTGAACAAAAAACCGACCACTTTCTGGAAGGGACCCAACAAGCGGCAGATCCGGGGAGACTCACCTTCCTCCCCCGGGAGGAGCCGCGCGGGAGTGCACCGCAGGGATCTGCTGGGTTTGGAGACTCCACCGGGGGTCGGGTGCCAGAGATAGAAACGCGCAGTCACAGGCCGGGTGAGCATGGAGTGCGGCCGGAGACCGGGGAGACGGGAGTGACTGACGGCTTTTCTCTGGGGGCTCACTGAGAGGCGGGGCCCGAGTTCTCGGCTCCTCCGGGGCGGAGATTGGAAGGCCGCCATTTTCACTCTCCGCCTCCAAAGCTGTACGGAAAGCTTGCAGGGAACAAAAGCTGCGGAGAGCAAACCCCAGCAGATTACTTAGCTGGGAGGGGGCAAGGGCGGGGCAATTCTGCCTCCGGCAAAGACATTTGGAAACCACGGCAACAGGCCCCTCCCCAGAAGATCAGCGAGAATAGCCAGCCAAGACCAAGTTTACCCATCAATGAGAACGGCAGAACTCCAGCTCTAGGGGAATACTGCACATAGAATTCATGGCTTTTTTACCATGATTCTGTAGTCTTTCAAAGTTAATTTTTTTTAACTGTCTTTTTTTCTTTTTTTATTCTTTTTGAATTTTTCTTTTTCCCTTTTTCAACCAACATCTTATCAATCCCTTTTTTTTAAAAAAAAACATTTTTATTTTTTCATTTTTAGAGTCATATTCTATCCCTTCATAGTAGTTACCCATATTTTTGGCTTATATATATAAGTTGTTCTCTCTTTAAAATTTTGAGATAGTTTCTTCTAACAGATCAAAATATACCCTAAATCTCTAGTATATGGTGTTTTCTGTTCCCCTGCCTGATCACATCCTCTCCCTTTTTTTTTTCTTTTTTTAAATCCTCTTCTTTCTTTTTTCAAACAACTTCTTATCAATTCCTTTTATAAAATTTTTTATAATTTCCATCTTTACAGTCATATTCCATCCCTTCATCATATCAACCCTTATTTTTGTACATATATAAGTTTTTCTTTCTTTAAAATTTTGGGAGGCACTTTCTTCTAAAAGACCAAAATACACCCCAAATCTAGTGTGTGGCACTGATCATATTTGATCACATGCTGGTTTTTTTGTTGTTGTTTTGTTTTGTTTGTTTTTGTTTTTATCTTTATCTTTTTCTTTTTTTTTCTTTTTCTTTATTCTCTCTTTCCCTTTCTTTTCCCACTGCTTCAGGTTTTTTCTGATTTGTTTAGAGTATATTTTCTGGGGACGTTGTTACTCTGCTAGCATTTTGTTCTCTCATTAATCTATTCTCCTCTGCACAAAATGACAAGACGGAAAAAATCACCTCAACAAAAAGAACAAGAGGTAGTACCGACTGCCAGGGACCTACTCAATACGGACATTAGTACAATGTCAGATCTAGAGTTCAGAATCATCACTTTAAAGATACTAGCTGGGCTTGAAAAAAATATGAAAGTTATTAGAGAAACCCTTTCTGGAGAAGTAAAAGAACTAAAATCCAACCAAGTAGAAATCAAAAAGGCTATTAATGAGGTGCAATCAAAAATGGGGGCGCTAACTGCTAGAATAAATGAGGCAGAAGAGAGAATCAGTAATATAGAAGATGAAATGATGGAAAATAAAGAAGCTGAGAAAAAGAGAGATAAACAACTACTGGATCACGAGGGCAGAATTCGAGAGATAAGCGATACCATAAGACGAAACAACATTAGAATAATTGGGATCCCAGAAGAAGAAGAAAGAGAGAGAGGGGCAGAAGGTATAATGGAGCAAATTATAGCAGAGAACTTCCCTAATTTGGGGAAGGAAACAGGCATGAAAATCCAGGAAGCACAGAGAACCCCTCTCAAAATCAATAAAAATAGGTCAACACCCCGACATCTAATAGTAAAACTTACGAGTCTCATAGACAAAGAGAAAATCCTGAAAGCAGCTCGGGAGAAGAGATATGTAACCTACAAGGGGAGAAACATTAGATTGGCAACAGACCTATCCACAGAGACCTGGCAGGCCAGAAAGGACTGGCAGGATATATTCAGAGCACTAAACGAGAAAAATATGCAGCCAAGAATACTATATCCAGCTAGGCTGTCATTGAAAATTGAAGGAGAGATAAAAAGCTTCCAGGACAAACAAAAACTAAAGGAATTTGCAAACACAAAACCAGCCCTACAGGAAATCTTGAAAGGAGTCCTCTAAGCAAAGAGAGACCCCAAAAGCAACATAGACCAGAAAGGAACACAGACAATATACGGTAACAGTCACCTTACAGGCAATACAATGGCACTAAATTCCTATCTTTCAATAGTTACCCTGAATGTAAATGGGCTCAATGCCCCAATCAAAAGACACAGGCTATCAGACTGGATTAAAAAACAAGACCCATCGATATGCTGTCTGCAAGAGACTCATTTTCGACCCAAAGACAGCCCCAGATTGAAAGTGAGGGGGTGGAAAACCATTTACCATGCTAATGGACACCAAAAGAAAGCTGGGGTGGCAATCCTTATATCAGACAAATTAGATTTTAAACCAAAGACTGTAATAAGAGATGAGAAAGGACACTATATCCTACTTAAAGGATCTATCCAACAAGAAGATCTAACGATTGTAAATATCTATGCCCCTAACATGGGAGCAGCCAATTATATAAGCCAATTAATAACAAAAGCAAAGAAACACATCGACAACAATACAATAATAGTGGGGGACTTTAACACCCCCTTCACTGAAATGGACAGATCGTCTAAGCAAAAGATCAACAAGGAAATAAAGACTTTAAATGACACACTGGACCAAATGGACTTTACAGACATATTCAGAACATTCCACCCCAAAGCAACGGAATACACATTCTTCTCTAGTGCCCATGGAACATTCTCCAGAATAGATCACATCCTAGGTCATAAATCAGGTCTCAACCGGTACCAAAAGATTGGAATCATTCCCTGCCTATTTTCAGACCACAATGCTTTGAAACTAGAGCTCAATCACAAGACAAAAGTCAGAAAGAACTCAAATACATGGAGGCAAAAGAGCATCCTACTAAAGTACGAATGGGTCAACCAGGAAATTAAAGAAGAATTAAAAAAATACATGGAAACCAATGAAAATGAAAACACAACTATTCAAAATCTTTGGGATGCAGCAAAGGCAGTCCTAAGAGGAAAGTATATAGCAATACAAGCCTTTCTCAAGAAGCAAGAAAGGTCTCAAGTATACAACCTAACCCTACACCTAAAGGAGCTGGAGAAAGAACAGCAAATAAAGCCTAAACCCAGCAGGAGAAGAGAAATAATCAAGATCAGAGCAGAAATCAATGAAATAGAAACTAAAAGAACAGTAGAACAGATCAACAAAACTAGGAGCTGGTTCTTTGAAAGAATTAACAAGATTGATAAACCCCTGGCCAGACTTATCAAAAAGAGCAGAGAAATGACCCAAATCAACAAAATCATGAATGAAAGAGGAGAGATCACAACCAACACCAAAGAAATACAAACAATTATAAGAACATATTATGAGCAACTCTATGCCAGCAAATTAAATAACCTGGAAGAAATGGATGCATTTCTAGAGATGTACCAACTACCAAAACTGAACCAGGATGAAATAGAAAACCTGAACAGACCTATAACCACTAAGGAAATTGAAGCAGTCATCAAAAATCTCCCAAAAAACAAAAGCCCAGGGCCAGATGGCTTCCCAGGGGAATTCTACCAAACATTTCAAGAAGAATTAATACCTATTCTTCTGAAACTGTTCCAAAAAATAGAAATGGAAGGAAAACTTCCCAACTCATTTTATGAGGCCAGCATTACCTTGATCCCAAAACCAGACAAAGACCCCATCAAAAAGGAGAATTACAGACCAATATCCCTGATGAACATGGATGCAAAAATTCTCACCAAAATACTAGCCAATAGGATCCAACAGTACATTAAAAGGATTATTCACCATGACCAAGTGGGATTTATCCCTGGGCTGCAAGGTTGGTTCAACATCCGCAAATCAATCAATGTGATACAATACATTAACAAAAGAAAGAACAAGAATCATATGATCCTCTCAATAGATGCAGAAAAAGCATTTGACAAAGTACAGCATCCTTTCTTGATCAAAACTCTTCAGAGTATAGGCATAGAGGGTACATACCTCAATATCATAAAAGCCATCTATGAAAAACCTACAGCGAATATCATTCTCAATGGGGAAAAACTGAGAGCTTTCCCCCTAAGGTCAGGAACGCGGCAGGGATGTCCACTATCACCACTGCTATTCAACATAGTATTGGAAGTCCTAGCCACAGCAATCAGACAACAAAAAGAAATCAAAGGCATCCAAATTGGCAAAGAAGAAGTCAAACTCTCACTCTTTGCAGATGATATGATACTTTATGTGGAAAACCCAAAAGACTCCACCCCAAAACTGCTAGAACTCATACAGGAATTCAGTCAAGTGGCAGGATATAAAATCAATGCACAGAAGTCAGTGGCATTCCTATACACCAACAACAAGACAGAAGAAAGAGAAATTAAGGAGTCGATCCCATTTACAATTGCACCCAAAACCATAAGATACCTAGGAATAAATCTAACCAAAGAGACAAAGGATCTGTACTCAGAAAACTATAAAATACTCATGAAAGACATTGAGGAAGACACAAAGAAATGGAAAAACGTTCCATGCTCATGGATTGGAAGAACAAATATTGTGAAGATGTCAATGCTACCTAGAGCAATCTACACATTCAATGCAATCCCCATCAAAATACCATCCACTTTTTTCAAAGAAATGGAACAAATAATCCTAAAATTTGTATGGAACCAGAAAAGACCCCGCATAGCCAGAGGAATGTTGAAAAAGAAAAGCAAAGCCGGCGGCATCACAATTCCGGACTTCCAGCTCTATTACAAAGCTGTCATCATCAAGACAGCATGGTACTGGCACAAAAACAGACACATAGATCAATGGAACAGAATAGAGAGCCCAGAAATGGACCCTCAACTCTATGGTCAACTCATCTTTGACAAAGCAGGAAAGAATGTCCAATGGAACAAAGACAGTCTCTTCAACAAATGGTGTTGGGAAAATTGGATAGCCACATGCAGAAGAATGAAACTGGACCATTTCCTTACAGCACACACAAAAATAGACTCCAAATGGTTGAAAGACCTCAATGTGAGACAGGAGTCCATCAAAATCCTAAAGGAGAACACAGGCAGCAACCTCTTCAACTTCAGCCACAGCAACTTCTTCCTAGAAACATCGCCAAAGGCAAGGGAGGCAAGGGCAAAAATGAACTATTGGGACTTCGTCAAGATAAAAAGCTTTTGCAAAGCAAAGGAAACAGTCAACAAAACCAAAAGACAACCAACAGAATGGGAGAAGATATTTGCAAATGACATATCAGATAAAGGGCTAGTATACAAAATCTATAAAGAACTCATCAAACTCAACACCCAAAGAACAAAGAATCCAATCAAGAAATGGGCAGAAGACATGAAAAGACATTTTTCCAAAGAAGACATCCAAATGGCCAACAGACACATGAAAAAGTGCTCAATATCGCTCGGCATCAGGGAAATCCAAATCAAAACCTCAATGAGATACCACCTCACACCTGTCAGAATGGCTAAAATTAACAAGTCAGGAAATGACAGATGTTGGCGGGGATGCGGAGAAAGGGGAACCCTCCTACACTGTTGGTGGGAATGCAAGCTGGTGCAGCCACTCTGGAAAACTGTATGGAGGTTCCTCAAAAAGTTGAAAATAGAGCTACCATATGATCCAGCAATTGCACTACTGGGTATTTACCCCAAAGATACAAAAGTAGGGATCCGAAGGGGTACGTGCACCCCGATGTTTATAGCAGCAATGTCCACAATAGCCAAACTGTGGAAAGAGCCAAGATGTCCATCAACAGATGAATGGATAAAGAAGATCTGGTATATATATACAATGGAATATTATGCAGCCATCAAAAGGAACGAGATCTTGCCATTTGCAACGACGTGGATGGAACTGGAGGGTATTATGTTGAGTGAAATAAGTCAAACAGAGAAAGACATGTATCATATGATCTCACTGATATGAGGAATTCTTAATCTCAGGAAACAAACTGAGGGTTGCTGGAGTGGGGGGTGGGGTGGGAAGGATGGGGTGACTGGGTGATAGACACTGGGGAGGGTATGTGCTCTGGTAAGCGCTGTGAATTTTGCAAGACTGTTGAATCTCAGATCTGTACCTCTGAAACAAATAATGCAATATATGTTAAGAAAAAAAAAAAAAAAGAAGAAGAAGAAGAAGAAGGTAGCGGGAGGGGAAGAATGAAGCGGGGGAAATCGGAGGGGTAGACAAACCATGAGAGACGATGGACTCTGAAAAACAAACAGGGTTCTAGAGGGGAGGGGGGTGGGGAGGATGGGTTAGCCTGGTGGTGGGTACTGAGGAGGGCACGTTCTGCATGGAGCACTGGGTGTTATGCACAAACAATGAATCATGGAACACTTCATCTAAAACTAATGATGTAATGTATGGGGATTAACATAAGAATAAAAAAAAAATTTAAAAAAAAGAACATTATCAGATTCGGGTGCCTGGGTGGCTCAGTTGGTTAAGCGACTGCCTTCGGCTCAGGTCATGATCCTGGAGTCCCTGGATCGAGTCCCGCATCGGGCTCCCTGCTCGGCGGGGAGTCTGCTTCTCCCTCTGACCCTCCCCCCTCTCATGTGCTCTCTCTCATTCTCTCTCTCTCAAATAAATAAATAAAATCTTTAAAAAAAAAAAAAGAACATTATCAGATTCAATTAAAGAAAATAAGGACTAGTTACATACTGGTAAGATAATGATATAATTTTGAAAAAAAAATCACTGCCTCTTTGTCGCTTCTACAATTTAAATGGAAACTGTAGCAAGGTAGAACATAAAACTGTTTGAAAACCATTTGCAACTATTTATCTGTGTGAATCAAGGATTTCTCAACAGTGTGCCAAGAAAAACAAAATTGAAAAATAAATTGAAAACCAAAAATGAAATGAACATGAAATAATTTATACCAACAAAACATTCTTTGGATCTGCTTTATAGAGCCTTGTGTAAGATTCCATTTGATAAAAATGGATCTGTTGTTAGAAATGGAAAATCATTAAACAGGAACTGTCAAAGAATTAGGACAGACTGAGAGACACTCCAGAAGTGGGGTAATTTTTGTTTTGTTTGTCTTTCTGTGAAGGAAGATAGAGGTCATATCTCTAAGCCATGTCTACTGCTACATCTATCTACCAGTTTACCAAAATGAACAAGTTGATTAAAAGTGTAATTGTCACCAGCTAGATAACTTTTCTGGTTAAGGTGTGGTGCTAGATCCTTTATGTAATCTCTCTTTCCACTTGATGTGTGAAGGCATATTTTTCTGTCCAAGGTCTTGTGATCCAAGATTCTAGACTACTGTTTAAAAAAAAATGTGGTGAGTGCTGTGAATTAGGAATTTAGGGTATTTTCCGCTACTCTAAATATAAGAGTGAATATAAGCCTGAGTGACTCAATAACCTCTTATTTTGAAAAATGAAGTCTATGGTCCTATGAAAGCCAACAAAAAATGTTTAGTCCAGCATGTGCATATATTTGCACAAAGGATTGTCTAACCTTTTTTTTTTTTCTTTTGCCTTTTTAGATTTATGGGAAAATCTTGTTTAATTATTTTCCTTCTCAAAGTATTGACAGTAATCTCCATTCCCAGCCAATTTTCTCAGCATTGATATGGCAAAACACGTATACAGAAAGTACTCTAAAGTCTGTTCTATGAACAAATAGCTACATGTCTCTGATCTGGATTTAAATTTCGTGAGGTTGTTCAGTTCTTTTTCTCTACTGGCAAGTTTTCTGTTATTACCACAGTTGAGAGGAGAATGCACCTCTGACAGTGTTCCAAAAAAGTAGGTCACATCTTCTGTTGTAGAAACTTTGAAAGCCCAGTTGGAGGCTGAATGGGTGGGTTGGGATGGAGAGTACAGTGTTGTTTTTCACTCTGTTTTTAAATAGATTCATTGTTAGACCCTAAAATTTTAAGAACCAATTGCCTAAATATTTTGCAGTAACTAGCCATAAATCCTTCTTTGCAGGAAAAAAAAAAATATTGTAATGACATAGAACAAGGGCCTCAGCTGTCCCTAGTTTCTGGAAACTAACTCAGGTGGTAGCTCACTGATTTCCTGTTGAAATGAAACTACAGTTGATAATAATTCCAATGCAGATAAACTTTTAAGAATCTACTACAGTCACTTAGACTATAGAGTAGAAGTAGCTGAAGGAGGTCTTTACTACTTATGAGAAAAGCTATAAACTGCCTTTTAACTCATTTTCAGAAGTCTGGTATTTTCTTTCTCCCAGATTATCTCTCATTTATCTGTTTTGTTGATTTTGTAGAAATGAAGGGTGATGTTTAATATTGTTCAGGTAGAATTGGAAGTAAGACAGGTTTTGATGAGGATTTACAAAAAAAGACAAAATTAGATATATGTTCTATAATTCAAGCACCTTAGAGACATGACAATGTAGTAAAAAATAATTATAATAATTGACCAGGTTTTCGCACATACAGAAAACAAACAAACAAACAATAATGGCAACCTTTAACTCAACAGTATGTATTAAACATACATCTGAATTATTTTTATGAACATACTTTAAATTATTCAACTGCTAAAATGCTATGGAGTAACTTTTAATTTTCTGTATTTGAGTATTTGTAACATCGATCTTAAGCAGGCAAATTGCCAGGATGCTGATCAAACATAAAGAAAAGTTGTTTTAAATTAGTTTTCTTGTTAACTAAAAGCAAAATCAGAAGGGTGATAATTACTTTTATCATTCACATACCCAGGATTGACAAATGTCATCTCACATTTTGTTTAATGCTTGATCACAATGACAGTTTCTGAAGCGGGGAGGGGAGGAATGCATATAAGGCTGCAGTCCAGATGAGTTTTTACAGCATAATGTAATACATTTGGTGGTGACCCTCCTACTGCTGCCAGCCAGCCTGGCTGTATTAGAAACAACTGAAGAACTAATTTAAAAACACAGAGTTCTGAGCATCACACCACCGGATTCTGATTCAATAAGTCTAGAGGGAAGCTCATGAATATGTATTTTTTACAAGTTTTCCAGGAAATTGTAATTTACCATAAGAATTGGAAACCATTAACTAATTTCCTCCATTTTCCTTATCCTTCCCCAGGAAACTTGCACCATCCACTCCCTTCAAAAGACATTACCTTCTATGATTTCCAACCTTACATCTATTTGGCCAGCTGCCACAAACAAAAATGCCTAGACATATATTCAACAGAAGAATTCACATTTGTTTTAGGTATATTATGCCTCCAGTATGGTGTTAAATCCTACATAAAAATTATCTGAAACTTACACAATACTTTTACAGAGATTTTATTATGCTCTTTTAAAAGATGAAGAAATCAAGTAAAAGAAAGGATGTCTCTCAAACCTTTCTACAGGATATTACTGCTATTTAAGGAGAGACCCAAGGCCCATGAGCAAGGTCTGAAGTCTTCAAAGGTGTTCATCACAGCAGAGAAACAAGAAAACACCAGTTCTGTGCATCATCCCCTTATGACATTCTCAAGTCTTTTGGACCCTATTTGGTGGCATGATCCACACCTTCATAATACAGTTTCAAGAAGGCCTCCCCTTCCACACATTGCTTTCCAGTTTTAGGGTTTCTGTAGTTTCAAAACTGCCTCAGTTTCATCTTTTTAGGAACTATGGTAGATTAAAAGTTGGCTCCCAATTCTTAGACATTACTCCCTTGTAAGGAAGGATATCTCCACCCCTTGATTCTGGGTAAGTTTCTCATTGAATCAATAGAGATTAACAGAAGTGTCATTATATATGACTTCTGAAGATAGAGCACAAAAAGATATGCAGCTTCCACATTGTTCACTGAACAACATAGGAAGCTTCCACATAAGAAGTCCATCTGCTTTGAGGCTGCCCCTTTGAAGAGACCATATGTAGGTATCCTGGCTGGCAACTGCAGCTGAGAGCAGCCTTCTAGCTATTCCGTAAGGAGCAGACATGTGAATGAAGAAGCTATCTTGGAATTTGGTCCTTCAGTCCGATCTATTGTCTTCCCAACTCGGGCTCCATGTCTCCTGGGGTAGAGGCATGAAATTCCTGCTAAGTCCTATGTGAATGTCTGACCCATTGAATCCAAGAACAAAATAAAATACTAGTACTTTGGTGCCACTAAGTTTGAGGTGGTCGTAACACTGCTATAGTTGATTTGGCTTTAGATCTGGATTCTGCTGTTCCTTCTTTGCAGTGCAATCAGCTCTACATGAACTGACATCCCAGGTATTAACCAGTGCTTTACTTCGGGAAAGCTTTGCCTGAACATTCAGCTCCTATCCCACTGCTCTGTGCTGCCCATTCAGGGGCCAGATGATCACTGCTGCTATACCCAGGAGTTCAGTTAGAGACTCCACACAAAAGGGAAAACCTTCCTTTGGAATAGTCGGGCTTGTTTTGGGTCTCTAGCTCTGCATCTTTTCTTATTTCAAGTTAAGAGCTCTATTAGAATTCTTTATATAGTGGTGACCAACAAGGCCTTAACATTTCCTTCAGCTTGAGGAGACCTTAGACAGGCTTCTTCCCTCTCAGCTCCTTACTTCTCTCTCATCTTGGTCCTTACAAAATCCAGGTGGACTAATCACAGAGCCCTTCCCTCTCTTTTCTTCAGGAATTTTCTTTAGAGAAGATGTCCTAAATTCTTTCTCTGCCCCTCTAAGATGCAAATCCTTTTAAAAGGTCTCTTCCTACTTTTAAGACACAGGAACACTTTCTCTAGGACCTGGGAGCAAGTCCTTTGAAATGTGATCATCAAGGGAGATAGTGTCCCCCCCCCCCCCGTCTCATTCTCTCTGAGAGGTAGGAGCCTCATTTCTGTGGGCCTTTGGACATCTTACTCCAAGTTGTAAAAACCTCCTGTCATGAAAATATTTTTCCTTTGGGTAAGAACAATTTGCAAACAAAAATGGCCTATGATTCTATACCTGCTTCCTCTGCCATTCCAGCTCTTAAAAACTCTCACACTTTTGTTTCAGTGCAGTTGAGTTCAGACTGCATTCTGGTCTCTCCATCCTATTTAGATAACCTTGAATAAAGTCATCCTTCCCTATTTAACTTTGCCCGGTATAATTTCTGCTTTGACAGAGCTCTGATGTCAAATAAACAGAATTCAAAACTCTGTTTTGTGTTAGCCTGTATTAATTTTGTGACCTTGGCTAAAGTACCTCGTGTCCATAAGAGAACTCTAGTGTGGCGAAAGAAGCCTCAACTTTATCCAAAATGAAATCTCCTACTTGTGTTTATGAGCTTTATGGCATGAACACATGATTTAAACTTCCTCTTGTCTCCTTTTCCTCATCTTTAAAATGGTGATAATAATAGCCTTTTTATATGATGGTTAATAAGACTGTTCATGTAAAATTATAAGCATAATTTAGTATGTGATAAGGACTTAATAGGTGTTACAACTCTTCACCTATCAGTCTTGTTAAATTCATGGATCGTTTTGGGAATCCTTGAGAAGGCTTTCCATCACCATGGAGCAGAGAATAGAACATACCAAGTGTCAGAAGAAAAAGAAATCAAGATCTTCATTCAGAGAGAAATACAAGAAATAAGATTTCCTGGTGATGATTTACTAGTACTCAAGGTAGAATAACCACAAGATGATTGCCACTTGCCTTGTCCCTTGATATTTTCCCAGGAAATAGCTAAACCAAACAGAAGGACCATAGGCTCCAGCTGGATCTGCAGTTTTATGACAATTATAATATTTATATTTGTTATCCAGAAATAAGATCAGTGGCTCATTGAAACAACAGTTTGAGGTGTCTTATTAAATAATTTTTTAAATTTTATTTTTATATTCCCTCAGGAAATAATGTTGCTCTACTTGAAAGCACTCTTTAAAAATGCCTTTTCATTTTAAAATAAAATGAGGAAAAATGAAGTGATGGGAACGGCTCAGTAGAAGCTGTTGTAGAGTTGACAAGGGCCAGAAAAATAGGAAGAAGACAATTATGTTTTCTTGAATTTGTGCTGTGCACTAGGCCACAGGCTAGATACTTGCATATGTAGATTAAACTCAAACATGCAACAAATTTATGGAGTAACATCTGGAATCACCATTTTACAGATGAGGAAACAGAGTGTCTGAGAGATTACATGAAATGTCCTTGATCACAAATCTAGTGCTGGAGAGACCTGACCAACTTTTCTTCTTTTCCCCACAAACAGAGGGATTATAATTTTCTACCCTTTTTATAGTTGGGTAGGGCCAAGTTACCATCTCTGTGTTGTGAGCAGAAGTGACTGACATGAGCCACTTCCTGACTGATATACTCAACATAGGTGTTCTCTTCTTTGCTAATTGGCATAGCAAACAACACATTCCAGATGGTAGAGCTACAAAGTTGTGTAAACACCACTAGCCTCTAACTATGAATTTCTGTATGGAGAACAGTTGCTTTGGAAAGTTACCCCTCTCCACAATGGACTTTGTATGAAAAAGAAATAAATCTTTGGTATGTTCAGCATGATTAGAAGCCAGGCTATCCTGGTGGCAAACTTTTTCTCCCTTCAAAAACCAGTTTCTTTTTGGGGGGTGTTTAGGTAAAACCATAGAGATTTGTTCAGTCTCAAGATTTTTACCATCATTCAGTTCAGAAATAGAAATAGTATTATGTTCTTACATGGAGAAACTTGCCATTTTCCTAAGTTACCTTGTAGAAAACTATTCAAGGAAAACATACACATTTTCAAACTGTTCGCTCAAATCTTGATGTTCACCTAAATGAAATTATTGTTAGTTAAAGACATCTAAGTCCTTTCTGTCAACCAGGGAGGGGTTAATAGTGAAAGGTTTGCTGTATCTCTGAACATGTAACTAAGAACAGCTTATGGGAGTGATTAAAAAAAAAATCCTGTTTCCATACAGCAAAAGTATAATAAATAATTCAGCTTTTATGTACAGATTGGATCCCTTAAAGGCAAAGAATGAATACACTCAGCACATTAATGCTTTTCAGATTTTGCTTTGTGAGATGTTTAGCAATTTCAATGAACTCATAGTGCTTTTATTTGAGAACCCTGAGCATTCCATTTTTAAGAATATTGAATAAAATACAGGACATGGATACCAGCGTTTGAGTATACATATTCTTTATTTTATTATTTTTATTGAGGTAAAATGGGTATATAACATTATATTAGTTTCAGTTATGCAACATAATAATTTGGTATCTGTATACACTACAAGGTGAGCACCATAATAAATCTAGTTACCATCTGTCCCATACAAGAGACCTGTTTCATACTTTTCACCTACCCACCCACCAACTTCCTTTCCTATGATAACTATCAATCTGTTCTCGTATCTATGAATTTTGTTTGTTTCATTTTTAGATTCCACATATAAGTTAAATCATATGGTATTTATCTCTGTCTTATTTCACTTAGCATAATATGCTCAAGGTCCACCCATGTTGTCACAATTGGCAAGATTTCCTTCTTTTTTTTTTTATGACTGAGTAGTATTCCATTGTGTATATACGCCATATCTTTATCCATTCATCCAGTGATGGACGCTTGGATTGTTTCCATATCTTGGTCATTGCAAATATTGTGCAATTAACATAAGGGTGCATTTTTTTTTCCAATTAGTGTTTTCATTTTCTTCAGATAAATACCCATAAGTAGAATAATTTGCTACATCATATGGTAGTTCTATTTTTTTAAATTTTTTGAGGAACCTTCATATTATTTTCTATAGTGGCTATACCAGTTTACGTTCCCACCAACAGTGCATGAGGGTCTCTTTTTCCTTATAAACTCTCCAGGGGCACTTGGGTGGCTCAGATGGTTAAGCATCTGCCTTCAGCTCGGGTCATGATTCCAGGGTCCTGGGATCAAGCCCCACGTCGGGCTCCTGGCTCAGCAGGGAGCCTGCTTCTCCCTCTCCCTCTGTCTCCCCCCACTGCTCATGCTCTCTCTCTCTCTCTCTCTGTATCTCTGTGTCTCAAATGAATAAATAAAATCTTAAAAAAAAAAACTCTCCAGTTAGTTCTTATCTTTTTCATACTAGCTATTCTGACAGGTGTGAGATAATATCTCATCGTGGTTCTTACTTGTATTTCCCTAATGATTAGTGATGTTGAGCATCTTTTCATGTGTCTGGTGACCATCTGTATATCTTCTCTGGAAAACTGTCCTTTCAGATCCTCTACCCATTTTAATTAAATTTGTTGTTATCATTACTAAGTTGTATGATTTTATGTATTTTGGATATTAGCTCCTTATGGGATATATAATTTGTGAATACCTTCTTCCATTCAGTAGGCTGACTTTTTATTTTGTTGATAGTTTCCTTCACTGTACAGAAACTTTTTAGTTTGGTGTACTCCCATTTGTTTATTTTTGCTTTCATTGTTAATGCCTTTGAAGTCAGATCCAAAACAACAACAAGAACAACAACACCTACCAAAAGCAATGCCAAGGAACTTACTGCTTATGCTTTCTCCTAGAAGTTTTATGGTTCCTGATCTTACATTCAAGTCTTTAATCCACTCTGAGTTAATTTTTGTGGACAGTATAAGATAATGGTCCAGTTTCATTCCTTTGCATGGGTTTGTCCAGTTGTGTCAACACTATTTTTTGAAAAGACTGTCCTTTCTCCATTGTATATTCTTGTCTTCTTTATTGTGAATGAATTGACCCTATATGCATGGGTTTATTTCCAGGTTCTCTACTCTGTTCCATTGTTGTATGTGTCTGTTTTTATGCTCATACCATACTGGTTTGATTACTATAGATTTGCAGTACAGTTTGAAATTAGGGAACATGATACCTCTAACTTTTTTTTTTTTTAAGATTTTATTTATTTATGAGAGAGAGAATGAGAGAGAGAGAGCATATGAGAGGGGGGAGGGTCAGAGGGAGAAGCAGACTCCCTGCCGAGCAGGGAGCCCAATGCGGGACTCCATCCAGGGACTCCGGGATCATGACCGGAGCCGAAGGCAGTCGCTTAACCAACTGAGCCACCCAGGCGCCCGATACCTCTAGCTTTAACCTTCTTTCTCAAGATTGCTTTGGCTACTCAGGGTCTTTTGTGCTTCCATACAAATTTTAGAATTATTTATTCTAGTCTTGTGAAAATTGCTATTGGAATTTTGATAGGGATTGAATTGAATCTGTAGTTGTATGGGGTAGTATGGGCATTTTAACAATATTAATTCTTCCAATCCATGAGCATGAAATATCTTTCCATTTATTTGTATATTCTTTAATTTCTTTTTATCAATGTCTTATAGTGTTCAGTGTACAGGTCTCTCATTTCCTTGGTTAAATTTATTCGTTGGTATTTTATCCTTTTTGATGCAATTGTAAATGGGATTGCTTTCTTAATTCCTGTTTCTGCAACCTATAGTTGTATATAAAAATGCAACCTATTTCTGTATATTAATTTTGTATCCTGAAACTTTACTGAATTCGTTTATCATCTCTAAGAATTTTTTTGGTAGTCTTTAAGCATTTTCTATATATATAATATCATGTCACCTGCAAATGTTGTCAGTTAACACTGATTTGTTCTTCCACTTCATCTAGTCTGCTGTTTAATCCTTCCAACATATTTTTCAGTTAAGTTATTGTAGTCTTCAGCTCTGTGACTTCTGTTTGTTATTTTCATATATTTTCTATCTCTTTGTTGAAGTTCTCACTGTTATTGTTTATTCTGCCAAATTTGGGGAGCATCTTTATAACCATTACTTTGGACTCTTTATCAGATTGATTACTTGTCTCCATATCATTAAGGTAATTTTCAGAGATTTTGTCTTATTCTTTCATTTGGAACATATTCCTCTATTTTCTCATTTTGCTTGATTCTCGGTGTTTGTTTCTATGCATTATGCAAACAGCTTCCTCTCCCAGTCTTGAAGGTGTGGCCTTGCGTAGGAGATAAACCTTATCATTTAACCTTGCCCTTGCTCTTAATTGTCTCTAAAACCTCTGTGATTATCTAAGTAGCTTGATTTATCTTTATAAGTCCTAGTTTTTGAAAGTGTGCCAGAACCTGTCAGTGTTCCAAAAGGAGTGATCCCAGTCAGCACCTGGATTCAGGCTGATTGGAAGCCAGATCCTCAGGCAGCAGCTTTTAAAGTATGCAAATATATACAGTCCTCTGGACTGCAATCATAGGCTTTGCTGACCTCTAGACCAGGAGATCTGGAGGTGCCCCTGGGTGACAGTTGCAAGAATCAGAGCTTCAGACCAGTGTATAAGCCCCATTTTAGGAGGTTCCAGTGAGCTGTGGCAAGGCCAAGGGAGGGCTCACAGATGGAGTCTCCCTGACTGTGTTCCTTGAGAGTGGCTCTCTAGCCTTTAGACATGTGGCAAACTTGAAGCCTATCTCTCAGGTTGAAGATCCAGGACAATTAAATGGGTAGTGTCTGTGTAGTGCCCTGAGTATGGTATCCTGCCCAGAACCATCTTTCAGATTGTTACAGTCCCATGGGGCCCAGGAGCACAAGCCTCTCTGGCCAGGAGAGCCACGCAATCAAGAAGCCTCCCCTCTGTGAGCTGTGCTTGCCCATCAGCTTTAGCAAGGCTGCAGCAGGAGAGTGTTGGGGGCACAGGATCCACCTGGCTTTAGTGAGGCCTGGGAAAAGTACAGGGGGCAGGGTACACCCATCATTTTCACAATGCCTGGGGAGAGCACTGGGGGCAGGGTACATCTGTGGCTTTAGCAATGTTGGAGAAGTGCGCTGCAGGCAAGGCACAGTTTTGGCTTTAGTGTGCTTGTGTCCATGTGCACCTGCCTGCACTAGCAAGTGAGAGAGAGAATGCAAAAAACGGCATTCACCAATGCCTCTGTCTCAAGAAAAATCCCAAATAATCCCTGCCCCTCCAGCAGATGCTTTAAGATTAACAGCTTAATTTTTTTCACATGTAATCCAGTCACCTCTCAAACTGCTGCCTTTGTGCTGGTTCCTGGGATAAGTGAGTCTGTACATGAGCCCCTTGAAAGGAGGATCTTAGATCCCCACTGTTTCCAGGTCATCTGGAAATAAGCCCCATTTTTTCTCAAAGCCAGACATTTTTGAGGCCTCATCTCTCTGGTGCAGGTCTCAAAGATTGGATGACTAAAGTGAGGTACAAACCTCTGATTTCTCAGGGAGAGGCTCCAGGTCCATCATATCCTCTCACAGTGGGAATAGAGTTTGTGGCAAGACCATATCTCTGCCTCCTACCTATCTTGATGTGGCCCTTTTATCCCTGTTGTAGAAGAAACTTTTGGCTAGTTTTCAGTTCTTTTGCAGTGAGAATTATTTCGTGTAGTTGTAGATTTGGTGTGCCGTGGGAGGAGGTGAGTTCAGGGTCTTCCTATGCCACCATCTCAAGCCCCAACGGCACACCCCCTGGCTTAATATTCCACATTGTAATAATCCTCAGGTCTATAAACCTGGATCAAGTCCCTCTTAGGGCTTTCTCTTTGAATTTGCAGAAGTCACACATTATCCTGCAATTCAGATTCCTGATTTATAAAAAGTGGTGAAGTGAAATAAAATACGGTGATTTTGGTAAATAATATAGGGTAAAAACAAAACAGCAAGCATATTGAATGTTTTACATGCACTTTTGTGGACAGATGAATTAAAGATCCTTTTTTAGTGGCTTGTTATGACTGACACTATGCTGATATTTCTTATTATATTTTGATTTCTTTTTTTATTAAGATATAATTGACATATAACCTTATATTACTTTCACATATACAACATAATGAGTCAGTATTTGTATATATTATGAAATGAACACCACAGTAAGTCTGGTTAACATCTATCATCATAATTATATTTTTCCCTTGTGTTATGTACTTTTAAGATCTACTCTCTTAGCAACTTTCAAATATGTAAAACAGTATTATTACCTATAGTCACCACACCATTATATCCCCATGACTTATTTATTTTATAACTAGATGATTGTGCCTTTTGACTCCCTTCACCCATTTTATCCACCCCCCAACGCCTGCCTCTGGCAACCACCAATCTGTTCTTATATTTGTATTCTTAAGCATGATTTGAGCCTTTAACAATTAAGAGTCCACCCAATTTCTCTTATTGTGTTACAGAATTGTGGCCATAAAATATAAACAGATGCTCTTGGTGAAACAACCTTGAGAAAAGGAGTCAGTGATGAGGAAAATGTTCTGCATTTGATGCAGAAGAATAAGTTAAGCAGTACTGAGAGAACTGAGCCCTCATCAATCTGTGGAGCTATCTTGTTGGCATAATACATTCTGTATGGATGATGTACTGAGACACAATCTTCTTTGAGTCCTTTTGTAGTACCTGGTCAAAAGTCGTCGCAGGGGCCAACACAGCTGAGACATTGTCCAAGCAGAATTATTTCTAACCTATCATCAATTTTGTCTATCTTAAGAGGCAGAAGTCCCGGCTGAAGAAGTCATCTGTCTTGGGGACTAGGAATGAGAAAGAGGAGGGAAAGCTAATTTCCTTTCCCTCCCATCTGTAGCATTACATAAATGTGCTCAATTCCATAGTTTACACAAGTGTGTGATTTCCTATTCCTTTTTCTAGCTATGAGGCAATCCAAAGTGTGTAGATAGACTAGAGCTAGGAATTGAAGCACTGAGGATAGAGGGGCTAATATATGCTATATAGAGATAGGTGGCAGGCCAAATTCAAGCTTGAGCTGGTAAGTACGAAGTCAGAAGTAGAGAGACAAAATATAAAGGTACATGAAGATAGAAATTAGCCAATTCCATATTTATTCATAACTGGGTTGAAATTCCACATTTTCCATAAATTTTTCCAGATACCTCCTTCAGAAGAAATGACTATATAATCATCTTGTATTTTGTTTGTGGATCATAATTGAAAGATACATCTAGACTTGGACAAATAAAGGGAGGGTATGTGAGAGAGTTCAAAGGCAAGTAATGGTGCATTTTTATGGCTTGTTTTTAATACCAGGTGCTTGGTATGTGGGTGAATCAACCTGGTTTAAAGATGCAAGGCTGATATGGACATAACCTTTGTATGATAGTTTGCTTCCTATGACAAATGCAGTCTGGATCTGTGATGATGCTTTTGGCTGTATAATAAGTGAGTGATCCGACGACCACTGAACCAGATAATGAATCAGTCCTGGGCCTGATTACATTTTAAATGCATATTAACCATTTAACCTCAATCGGAAGTAGTATTGGAAAAGAGTCTAAAATGATTTACAAGTTTGATATAAATAAGCAGAAATCTTTAAAATCTAAGCAAAAGGAAACCACTCAGGCAAAATGCATGCCAACTAACACACAGTAGGCATCTAATAAATGTTCTTTCCCTCCTATTAATTCTTGGCCAAATCTGAGCTTCTGTCAACTAAATGGTTATGTAGACAAGATTGTTGACTGAATTTTACTTATAAATAATCCAAATTTATGGCCCTTAAATTCCCCAAAAAGGTTTCATTTTTTAAACAGCTTTATTAATGTATAGTTGATGTATAAAGACCTATACATTTTAAGGTATATAATTTGATGAGTTTGGGTATATGCAAGCACATATGTTACCATCACCAAAATCAATCTAATATATATATCAAACACCTTCCAGAGTTTTCTTATGTTCTCTGTTTGTTTTTTTTTTTTCTTTTTTTTTTGTTTCGTTTTGTTTTGTTTGTTTGCTTTGGTGGTAAAAACACTTAATATGAGATTTAACCTCTCAACAAATTTTGAAGCACATAATTCTCTATTGCTTACTATAGATAATATTTTATATACCAGATCTCTAGAACTTATTCATCTAGCATAACTGACTAACTACTTTGCATTTCCCTCATCCCCAGCTTCTGTAAACCACAATCATGACTTGGAGAGCAAAAGCAAAAGAAATATGGAAAAAAAATAAATTTCCTTACTAAACAGCCCACTGACAAACATATGAGACAGTCAGAGTGCCCTTCCTCTAGGAACTCAACTCCCTCAGTGTTAATACTTTGCTAAAGACAAAAGGAAACCTTAGCCTGACATTAGCCTGACCTCCAAGATCCTGTAAGTCTTCTTTAACATATAAAAATCCCTTTGGAAACTTTATTTCTACCCCCCACCAAGATATATGTTAGCAATCATCCTCTAAACATTTGGCCACTGACATATATCTGAAGGGTCTCATGACTAAGGTTTTACTAGACAGCAGTAAATGATAGCAAACCCCTCAAGGTCCTGGAAGCCTTGCTTCCAAATTCCTTAGAGACTTACACTACCCCTAACCCTCTCCCAACTTGAAAGTATATAATCAGCCACTCCTCATCATCCCAGTGCAGCTCTTTCTGCCCATGGGTCCTGTCCCTGTGCTTTAATAAAACCACCTTTTTTGCACTGAAGACATCTCAAGAATTCTTTCTTGACTGTTTGCTCTCAAACCCCAATATTTCACAATTGTATTCTCTAATCCTATGTGTTTGACTATTTTTGAGAACTCAAAAAGGCATAAAAATTATCACCTAAGTTTTTAACATGTTATCCTATGAAGAAGCTGAAATCTTACATTTTTATGAAGTGTAATATTTAATTTAATTAATTTTAAAAAATATTTATTTATTTGAAAGGGGGAAAGAGAGAAAGAAAGAGAGAGAGAGAGAGCACAAGAGCAAGGGGAGGAAGAAGCAGACTCCCTGCTGAGCAGAGAGCCCAATGTGGGGCTAGATCCCAGGACCCTGGGATCATGACCTGAGCCGAAGGCAGACGCTTAACGAACCGAGCCACCCAGGCATCCCTAATTTACTTTAATTTAAATAATCAGTAATGTGTTGATAAAACAAAGCTGAGTCTGTTGATTAACACCAGAGAGTGAGACCACCATCCTCTGCAAAATTTTGGCAGTGTCTCAGAGGAAGGAAAAAAAGGACAGGATTTATTCAAAATTTGAATTTGATTTAAGACAAGTCTTTTCATATGGGGACTTGATTAGAACTGGAAAAAGATCATGGTGTTTTTCCTTCGTGAAAACAACAAGGCAAAGATTCTGAGGCAAATGATTCATATAATTTTAGGGTGCAAACTGTCTCTTGATGAGTATTTCAGCAAATTCCTGTAATGGACAAATCAAGCCATTTGCCTGGGCATATGGCTTTCAGAAAAATAATACTAATAATAATACTAATAATGACAGTGTAATAACAAAGTCAGGTTGATGTAGATAGTAAAATAGTTTTAGTTCTCATTGTCCAGGCTGTATATGCAGACTGACAGTATCATTTCTCAATGTGATTTCTCTTTGTGTGGCTCTATGCTAAGAAAGCCACAATGAATAAAATAGCATCTACCCTCCAGGATCTGATTTGTAAAAACTCCAAAAAAAAACGCACTAATAATTATATCATTATGATGTTGATGTTGTAGCTATAGAACAAGTAGTTCAGAGAAAGAAACACAATTCTACTAAGAAATAGCAATAAATGTTTCTTTGAAGAGTCCATATCACGGCTGAGCCTGGAAGGACAAGAAGGAATAACTGAGTTAGTGCAGTAGGGCTAGGAGGTAATATTCCAGGGAGGAAAAATAGCAGGTACAAATTTAGCAGGATTTTTGGAAGAACTCAAGGTGCTTAGAGAACCAGTTTGGCTTGGCTGATAATGCTATATTCAAATACAATATACAAGAGGTCAGGTAAGTGAAGAGCCTTGAGTACTATCTAGTATTTTGGCTTTATGTGTAGGCAAAGGGGTATAATTGCAGGAAAAATGAATAATACTGGTAACTGTTGAAGAAAATTAATATCTAGATTCTATTCTTTCGTCCTAGAAACTGAACCCTTGGAATTTAAAAGGCCTGGCTTCCCTTTAGGGCATATGGACATTAACAAGCACAGGGCTTTTCTTATACTTTTCATAGTATTGTTATAATGCTGATTGAGAATCTGCCTGCAATAAAGCCAATAATACCACAGTTAGCTTGAAGATAGATTTGACAAGTCTCTGCAGAGTTCATCTAAAGAAAAGAAAATAGACTATCACCAAAATATGTCAAATTACAAGCACCCTTTAGAGTCTTTTTACTTATCTCAGACTACTTAGGGATTAAGCTTAATGAAAGATAAGTAATAATAGACACGAGAAAGAAAGAGAGTGAGAGAGAATTAAAAGAGGGAGGTAATACTACAATTAGAAGTGATAGGCAAAGCATGGCCACAAGTGGACAGCACCTCTCCAATACATATTTATTAAATCAGGTATTAATTCACTGAACAATGTTTTTTGATACTTCTACAAGAAGTAGAACACAGTTCTAAGAACCTATATATATATATATATATGGAAAATAAACACAAATAAGCCCTAGTTATTGCCTTAGAAGATCCCACAGTCTCCAAATAGTGACAAAGAAAGTGAGTTGGCAGCTAACTATAAAATGTTTTCAATTTAATGTATATATTTCTATTGTGATGTGTATTATATTTAATAAACATATAGGGATAGAAAGTATAGCTCTGAAAAAGAAGGAGAAAGGAAAGGAAGTTGCTAAAGAAGGTTAAGAATAAAAAGACATTTTTTAGGATGTAAGAAATCTGGGTATGCTTAAATCTGATGATTATTGGAGAAGAATGGGATCCAAAGAATAAGGTGAGAGGTGGATTGATCAAGGGTTAATGTTTTGTGAAGTGGATATTCCAGAAAGAAAACAAGAAAAAGGAAGTAAAAATATTGGCAATGAATTGGTTGAAGAGATGCATAGTTAATTCTCAAGCAGAGAAAGTATAAAGTAAAAACCAAATAGGCTTAACATGTGAAAGAAAGTAGAGGGGTAATGAGAGTGCAAGTTTTGATGATAATGGAGTACTGAATAAAAGTTCTATTCAATTGTGGATATCTCTCCTGGCAACATGCTATTCAAGTTGTCTTGAAGTAAGTTACGTAAATTGAGTTACGTAAATTCTGATTTTTTTTTACCCTAAGTAAGTTATGGTTTAATGTCATCTTGGTGCAATTAAGAATAGCATACCTTTTTACTCTTAGAACAGTCCTTATTAGGATAATTAATTTTAAGTTGCTCTAGTTACAGCAATTGAAGTCATCATGCAATACAGGACTGGACTTTGGAATGGGTCAACAGATTAATATCGATGTCACAAAATACAATGGTAGGACTTGGAACAGGAAGAGAACAGTGAGATGGGTAACAAAGTCTTCCAAACTTATAAAAGAGTGATCAAATTAACAGTGGAAGACAAGGATAAAGACCAAAAGGATTGTCTGACTCAATAGAAGATTCTCATAGAAGTGGAGTCTTCTTTTCTTTCTTTCCTTTTAAACATATAGAGGTAATAGTAATAGATCCTGAAGTATACCTGGGTACTCATTGATTCCACTTATACTCATGAGCTGTACAAAAATAAAGAACATTTATTCAAAAGAAATGTTGTAAAAGTATCATCCTTCAGGGAGCCCTATATTTTAGTTAGTTCAGGAAATTTGATGGGAGCATGGAAAGAGATTCCAGAAATGCTAAAAGGCAGAGGTAAGAGAAAGGGTTAAGGAAATGTTGAGTTAGGTAAAAGAAAGCACAGTTTAGGTCCTTTAAAATACCACTGATTACAGTTACTAACATTTTAGGTAGTGACATAGCATGGCAGGACTGTGAGGCATTATCATTTTAACTGAATAGACATGTTTTTCAAAAGAATTGATCCCACCAGTTAGTTACCTATAAAAGGAAAGAAAAATAGGTAAATGGTAGTACTCAGGCCTCTCAAAATGGGTCAGCTACAGCTTAAACTAATTCTACTTCTATGGATGACTAATTCAGGTGAGCGGGTTGGCAAAGGGACAAACCAATTCCCAGGACTGTCACTTCCAATTTGAAAGAGCAACAACTTCTCCAGACTAAAAAGAAGATGTGTTCTTTGGAAAGGGCCAGAAGGTCTCCAGGAAGAGAGTGGAAATGGAAGAGGTGACTTTAGAATGGAAGAGAAGTTCCTTGGATATGTGTTCAATTTGTCAGTGGGATACTCAAGTTTAAAATATCTGTAAAAGTTGGGAAAATGTCCAACTCAACATTCTGTAGAAGTTATGATTAGCTTAAGAGAACTATTTGCAAACCACTTTCTTTGAGTAAAGAATCAGAAGTATGACAATGAAGAGAAGCAGGGGAGGGTACAAGGGGAGTGAAGGAATTGGAAAAAGGGAAGAGAGGGAATGTATCCACCTGTAGTGAAGTGTTTCAAAAAAACAAAGGAAAAATTAATGAAGTAGGAAAAAAAATAGTGCTCAAAAGTAAACAGAGAATTTAAAAAAGCAGAATATCAGCACTGTGAAACGCAAGGGCAATTGCATTGAATGAGAAAAATGCCTTGACAGGTGTAAAAGACCTTGACGGGTCTTTCTAAAAATCTTTTGCAAAACAATATTAGGTGTAAGTTTTTCTAGCAGGCTTTGTATACCAATGGGCTTCCTATAATGAGATGGCGTTACTGGTAATGATTAAAACTCCACAGGCAGGTAACACTGCAAAGATTAATAGGTTGTCCCATACTGAGTGACTATATAGATAGTTCTGTTGTTTGTGGATTCTCTAGCTGCTCAAGCAGGATTATCTTTGGGCTTCACAGTCTGACTCATTCTTCCTTTCATTCACTCAACAAATATTTATTGAACTTGTTGTATGCACAAGCTATAGGCTGGTCACTGTCTTTCAGAAAACACTATCACATTTCTGAGGACTGAATGGCATGTCTTTTTTGGGGAGAGGGCAATAGAAGTGCAATAGTTATTTATTTTTTTTTATTTTTTAGTGGTTTTGCCTATGACTATATACAGTATTAGGAGCATTTAAGTATCCAATATGTATTTTTTAATCAATTCCCGGGCACCTTACTTCATGAAACTTCCTTTATCTATTTGCCAGTGTGCATTATGATGCCATAAAAACACCCTCATTTTGCATGTAGTGGACCCTGTGTGTTTGCACATCTGATGGGGCACAATCATCAGCAAATAACAGCTTGCAGGTGCTTATCTTAAGGACTACCAACTCTTACTACAACTATTGGTTTAAAAGATGGGATAGAAAGAAAATGTCTCTGAGTCTTTGGGTATATAAAATGTTGAAACAGAACACAAACCATGTGTCAAAGAACATAAATCCCCTTGTCAAGATGAGTCACTTAGATCAGCATTTCCCAAAATATTCTCTGGAGAACAGTAAGAAGCAGGATTCTAACTTATTAAAGGGATTCTGGTCAACCAACTTTATTTATTTATTTATTTTTATTTTTTATTTATTTTTTATTTTTTTTTCACATTTTATTTTTATTTTTTATTTTATTTTTTTTTATTCTTATGTTAATCCCCATACATTACATCATTAGTTTTGGATGAAGTGTTCCATGATTCATTGTTTGTGCATAACACCCAGTGCTCCATGCAGAATGTGCCCTCCTCAATACCCACCACCAGGCTAACCCATCCTCCCACCCCCCTCCCCTCTAGAACCCTGTTTGTTTTTCAGAGTCCATCGTCTCTCATGGTTCGTCTACCCCTCCGATTTCCCCCGCTTCATTCTTCCCCTCCCGCTACCTTCTTCTTCTTCTTTTTTTTTTTCTTAACATATATTGCATTATTTGTTTCAGAGGTACAGATCTGAGATTCAACAGTCTTGCACAATTCACAGCGCTTACCAGAGCACATACCCTCCCCAGTGTCTATCACTATTTATTTATTTATTTTTAAAGATTTTATTTATTTATTTGAGAGAGAGAATGAGATAGAGAGAGAGAGCATGAGAGGGGGAGGGTCAGAAGGAGAAGCAGACTCCTTGCTGAGCAGGGAGCCCGATGCAGGACTTGATCCCGGGACTCCAGGGTCATGACCTGAGCCGAAGGCAGTTGCTTAACCAACTGAGCCACCCAGGCGCCCTGGTCAACCAACTTCAGAAAGTGTTGCCTTAGAATAAGTTAAGCAGGTTTCTCCACTGCAAGACGTAAAGTCTTTAATTGGATACTGGGCTTTATAATCTCCAATCACAGTGAAAAAAGGGCCGGTTATTCAACTAGAAACACTAATCATTTACTTTACTAATATTGGTACTTCCTGGAATACATTTGTTGAAATCCTACCTTGACAAAAAAGATGAATTATTTTATAAAGTTGTTCCAAGGCTTTTAAAAATTTGTTTCCCCAATTAAAAAAAAAAAACACCTTATATTAATACAATTCAATTGAGAAATCTTGTTTGATTTGTTTCTTAGTTCAAACAGTACACACAAATTGACGTTTCCAACACAAATAGGTTAAAATCAGTGGAAAATGTATTACCAGTAGTAAATGAAATGTTTCAATTTGCTAAAAAACATGATTCTTTAAAATTCAGGGATAAATAATAGGCAATAGACCATGCTTATTAAGGGTATATGCAAAGGAGATAATTCATCTTGTGAACATTCAAATCCTGACTTTGACATATACTAACTATAAATTGGGATAAATTTCAAAATTCCAAGTTTCTCAATTTTTTCTTCTGGAAAACTGAAGGAGTAATGGTAGCTAACCTCACAAAATTAAGTTAATAAATATGAAGCACAGAGTGCCTGCTTTTAACATTGCATAAAAAATGTTACATACTTTATAATTATAAGCAAAGGCATTGTGTTAAGCTCAATAATGGGGAATGTCAACAATACAAAATAAAAAGGTTAAATTCAGAATGACTATATGTTAGACTACTATTCAAATTTGGTTATTTCTTCTAAAATGCTGAAACTGGAGAATTTGATACATTGTGTAATTAAAATCATTTATCTGAAGATATATTGTGTACTTTGCAAGTTACAACTCACATGAAACAATTTAATTTTATTTCTTAATGGAAATGATAAACGACTTTAGGCAAATTTATTAATTGTTTGAACTCAATTTCCAAACTAAGGTTATTATTTATGTCTAATATTAAAGACTAATTTTTCCCTTCAAGGTATCTCACAGTCCCAAGTACAAATTTTATGAGTAAGGAAAGAGAGGTTAGGATAATTTGCTCAAGGCTGCATAACTAGTAGTTTACAGAACTGAAATTTGAATGTGGCTCCATATGATTTCAAAGTAATTACAACATTACACAATTTTCTATTATGTTCAAAGATTTTTGAGGACAGAATGCAAGAGCTATGTCAGGTAAACAGAAATTTTACCTATATACCTAAGTTACTAAGAAGAGAAGAATATCTTTTTGGGGGGGGTCCATATGCTGGAATTTCAGTAACAATCTATAAACAAGAAATTATTTCAGATACTCTTTCACATTTATCAACTTTAAACACAAGGGCATAGAGCTTTAGATCATTTAAATAACAGATGAGGTTCAAAACAATGCACTGCTTGAAAAATGTAGAAGCTAATGTCCAAGTCTCCAGGAGCTACTTTGGAAAATTTAGGAGTAATGTCCCCTGGGAAAATTTCATCCAGCTGTCTTTGATTAGAAAATAGAGCAGTCAACTTGCAAACCTCTGTAAAGTGTGCATGCCTCCTGACTTGTGAATAGTCAATTTGGTTTTTGATGGCTGGTGTCCAGTAACTAGCTATGGAGAACAAAGGAAGGACAAAGAACATAGAGACAGAAAGTTTCTTTCTCAATCCAAAAAGAAAAAAAAAAAAGTAGCATTAAATTCTTCTCTGATTGTACTGATCTTGAAAATAATTACAAAAAAGCTTCACTAAGCTACATCTTACTGACACAGTTTATGAATAGAATATTCTCAACATTTTACTACAAAATTTAGAATGGTCTGAAAGGAACACTTTCTTGCACAAATAGACAGTGATGGACTGGTTACTCATGTTAAGAAATAAAGCAAGTGTACTTCTGTGTCCATTTATTATGAAAAATGATGTGTCAATAAATCGGACAACTTAGAAGAGGTAGATACAATCTTCCAAAACGGAATCAGAAAGAAATAGAATATCTGAACAAACTGAATACTAGTAATGAAATTAAATTAGGAAAAAAAGACTGCAAAAAACAAAAGCCAAGGACCAGATGGTTTCACAGGTGAATTCTACTAAACATTTAAAGAGTTACCACCTATTCTTCTCAAACTATTCTGAAAAATAAAAGAGGAAGAAAAACTTCCAAATTCATTCTTTCATCCCACATCACCATGATACCAAAGCAAATAAAGGCACTACATTAAAAAAAAAAAGAAGAAAAGAAAAGAAAAAGAAATCTACAGGCCAATATTTCTGACACACACAGATGCAGAAATCCTCCACAAAATATTAGCAAACTGAATTCAACAGTACATTAAAAAAATTCACTCACTACAATCAAGTGGGATTTATTCCAGGGATGCAAGGGTGGTTCAGCATTCACAAATCAATCAGTGATTCATCATATTAACAAGAGGAAGGATATAAATAAAATCTTAAAAAAACAAGAAAATGTATAATCATACCAATAGATGCAGAAAAAGCATTTGACACAACACAACATCTACTCATGGCAAAAATTCTCAGTGTAATGGATTTAGAGAGACCATAACTCAAAAAAATAAAGCCATATAGAAAAACCCAGAGCTAACATTATACTCAGTGGTGAAAAATTGGAAGCATTTTCTCTCAGATCAAGAACAAGACAAGGATGGGGCGCCTGGGTGGCTCAGTCGGTTAAGCGGCTGCCTTCGGCTCAGGTCACGATCCCAGGCTCCTGGGATCGAGCCCCGCATTGGGCTCCCTGCTCAGCGGGGAGTCTGCTTCTCCCTTTCCCTCTGCCTGCAGCTCTGCCTACTTGTGCTATCTCTCTGTCAAATAAATAAATTAAAAAATAAAATAAAATAAATTAAAAGAACAAGACAAGGATGCCCATTCTCACTACTTTTATTCAACAGAGTACTGGATGCCCATTCTCACTACTTTTATTCAACAGAGTACTGGAAGTCCTAGCTGCAGCAAATAATCAAGAAAAAGAAATAAAAGACATCCAAATTGGTAAGGAAGAATAAAAGTGAAACTGTTTGCAGATGACGTGATACTATATATAGAAAACCCTAAAGACTCCACCAAAAACTGTCAGAACTGATAAATGAATTCAGTAAAGTTGCAGAAGAGAAAATTAATATACAGAAATAGATTGCATTTCTATACGCTAATAATAAAGTAGCAGAATAAGAAATTAAGAAAACAATCCTATTTATAATTGGACCAAAAATAATAAAATACTTAGGAATAAATTTAACCAAGATGGTGAAAGACCTATACTCTAAAAACTATGAGACACTGATGAAAGAAACTGAAGATGACATAAAAAATGGAAACATATGCCATGCTCATGAATTAGAAGAATTAATATCATTAAAATGTCCATACTGCTCAAAGCAATCTATAGATTCAAGACAATCTCTATCACAATACCAACAACATTTTTCACAGAACTAGAAAAAATAATCTAAAATTTGTATGGAACTACAAAAGACCCCAAATAGCCAAAGCAATATTAAGAAAAACAAAGCTGGTGGTATTACAGTCCCAGGTGTGAAGATATTCTACAAAGCTACGGTAACTGAAACTGTTTGGTACTGGCACAGAATAGACATACATCAGTGAAACAGGATAGATAGCTCAGAAATAAAACCACACCCATATGGTCAATTAATCTTTGACAAAGGAAGCAAGAATATGCAATGGGGAAAAGACAATCTTTTCAATAAATGGTGTTGGAAATACTGGTCAGCTATATGCAAAAGAATGAACTAAACCATTTTCTTATAGCATGTTCAAAAACAAACTCAAAATGATTAAAAACCTAAATGTGGGACATGAAAACATAAAACTACTAAAAGAACATAGGCAGTAATCTCTTGGGATTAGGCAGAAATCTCTTGGATTTCAGGCTTAGTAACATACTTATGGATATGTCTCTTCAGGCAAGGAAACAAAAGCAAAATAAACTATTGGGACTACATCAAAATAAAAAGCTTCTGCACAGTGAAGGAAACAATCAACAAAACTAAAAGACAACCTACTAAATGGGAGAAGATATTTGCAAATGATATATCCAATAAGGGGTTAATATCCAAAATATAGAAAGAACAGACACAACTCAACACCAAAAAAAGGAAAAATAAAAACAAAACAAAACAAAAAACACCTCAATCTGATTAAAAATGGTCAGAGGACCTGAATAGAAATTTTTTCAAAGACATACAAGTGGCCAAGAGACACAGAGAAAGGTGCTCAGTGTCACTAATCATCAGGGAAATGCAAATTAAAACCACAATGAGATATCACCTCACATCAGTCAGAATGGCCAGTATCAAAAAGACAAGAAATAACAAGTGTTGGTGAGGATGTGGAGAAATGGGAACCCTCATGCAGTGTTGGTAGAGAATGCAAACTGGTGCATCCACTGAGAAAACAGTATAGAGTTTCCTTTAAGAATTAAAAATAGAACTACTCTATGATCCAGTAAATCCACTACTGAGTATTTAGCCAAAGAAAACCAAAACACTAATTTGAAAGGATATACACAGCCCTACGTTTACTGCAGCATTATTTACAATAGCCAAAATATGGAAGTAACCCAAATGTCCATCAATAAATGAATGAATAAAGATGTGGGGTATATATATGTACAATGGTGTATTATTCAGCCATAAAAAAGAATGAGATTTTGCCGTTTGTGAAAACGTGGATGAACCTAGAGTGTATGATGCTAAGTGAAATAAGTCAGACAAGAGAAAGACAAATACTGTATGATCGCACTTAAATGTGGAATCTAAAAAAAAAAAAAAAAACAACAATCTAAAATCTAAACAATCAAAAAAAAAAAAAACAACAAACAAACAAAGCAGACTCTTTAAAGAGAACAAACTGGTGGTTGCCAGAGGAGAGGTCAGTGGGGAGATGGGCAAAATAGATAAAGGGGAGTAAGAAGTACAAACATCCAGTTATAAAAAAATAAGTCATAAAGATAAAAAAATATAGCATAGGGATTATAGTCAATAATACTGTAATGTTGTATGGTAAAAGATGGTGATGTTACTTACTGTGGTGAACATTAAGTAATGTATAAAATTGTTGAATCACTATGTCATACACCTGAAATTAATATAACATTGTATGTCAATTACACTTCAATAAAAAAAACTACAAATAAGAGAGTGGTGGACTGGTTGGCCATGCTAAGATACAGAGCAAGTGTGCTTCTGTGTTTGTACATTTTTTTCCAAAAACAGTTGTTAATTCTATCACAAGGATACAACTTTTATTCAAAATTAGTTATTTGCAAGTATAGACTCCTTTTAGTTATCTTTTTTATAGCTGAGTTTAGCCAAATTTGGTGTTTGTTTAAAATAACTTATTTCTTATTAGCTAAATGCTAGTGGAAATGAGCACAATAATTCAGGTGTTGGAAATATATTTTAATTTCCCCAATCACCTCATTTGTGGGCCTAATTATTCAAAACCTTTAGTTAGAGCTTACCCTTTCCATCCTCTGTGACATACGCAACACATCTGTATTCAGATAATGATATAACTTATATGTCCTTAAGGAAAGTCAGTATTCAGGGAAGATTAATTGTAAGTAATAAAATAAGAGTTTCTATATAAAAGCTGGATGAGAGGTATGTTTTATTACAAAGCATTATTTTTTCCTATTTTAACCACTTTTGCCTTATTACTTCTACTACTTTTCTTTTTTAATTAGTTAAAACAATCAGTTGATTACTCAACCTTCAAATTAATTATGTGCATATCTCTTGGCAGCGATTCATTCAAAAGAAATAACACACATATAGAAAATATTATGCACTAATATTATCAAGGAAGAATCGCTTGTAATAGTAAAAAGCTGAAAACCACCTAAATGTCCATTTATGTGTTCAAATTAAAAATCTGATGGTTATCTACAAAATGAAGCATTATAAAACCATTAAAAAGAAAGATAACTAAATCAACTAATACAGAAAGATGATTAAAAATATGCTAGGTAAAAAAAAGCAGAGTGTGTAACATGAACATATACACACACTCACATATATATATATTGCAATTTCATATTTGTTTAATAAAACATGTTCATTGTGGTTATCCTTGTGAAAGGTGGGAAAGGAGTGGTTATCCATGTGAAAGGTGGGACTTTCTTCTCTATTGCATATATTTCTGCACTTGATATTTTTGAGGAAAATATATCTTTTTTTCTCTCTAATTAAATTATAAAGACAAAAAGGGAAATAATGTAGGAAATACATTTTAAATTATTTGCTTATAATTACATTTATTTTAAACAAGTATATATAACAGATTCTTGGTTATATTTATAAAATTATAAGTACTTTTTATGATCTTTTACACAATTAAAATCCAGTGAGACACACGGACACATACTGGATAAAAATATTTCTTTTCTATTAAGAAAAGGTCTCATTTTTAGAAAAGAAAAAATATACACACACATATGTGTGTGTGTGTCCACCTACAAATATGCATATATGTATATGGGTAGATATAGGTATTGATACAGCAGATATCGGAAGTCATTCCTGAAACAGATCAGCACATTTATCTACATTCTTCTTCTCATCCTGCCATTTCAATGGCCCAGCTTTTCTGTTAAGCCAGAGATACATACTTAGTGACAACATTGACACTTCCATGTAGGCCCGTTGATGGCATTTTGGGCATTCTACATGCCATCCAATAGAAACCTGTGAGCCTTGGGTGCCTGGGTGGCTCCGTTGGTTAAGCGACTGCCTTCGGCTCAGGTCATGATCCTGGAGTCCCGGGATGGAGTCCCGCATCGGGCTCCCTGCTTGGCGGGGAGCCTGCTTCTGCCTCTGACCCTCCCCCCTCTCATGTGCTCTCTCTCTCTCATTCTCTCTGTCTCAAATAAATAAATAAAAAAAATCTTAAAAAAAAAAAAGAAACCTGTGAGCCTTTGCAGTCTGATTACTCTTCTGATTCCAAACATCACCAGTCAACTATTTCTAGACATTAAAAGTATTTTGAATCACTTAATACTTTTGTTGCTGATGTGTCTTGAAAAGCCCCACCAACAAGTAAGCCCATATACAAATTCTTTGTGTGGGGGGAAAAAAAAGAATACTCCCCATGTTGAAGGATTGTTCCACCTGGCTAACAGCCAGTCAGGCCTGAGGATTTCAGCAACTCAAATAAATTAATTAGTGGAACCACCAATTAATTTGCAGCCCATTTATCAGAAAAGCTTAATGACTCTGACATAAGCCCATATCTCATTTCACAACCTGCTTTACCACCCCTGCTCCCTGCAGCTGTTTGTTGTTGTGCTGCGAACACCAGCATGCTCACAGAATGCTCCGCTAGAATTAGTGTCCCGGGGTTCTCCACACCTTTGGGGCAGGGGCCAGGAGGAGATCTGGGCCAGCTGATGTGGCTGTGATGCCAGATTTTTTCTCTTCTGCCCAGTCCTTTTGGCCTGATTACATGATAGTAGCAGATGGTTCCCTACTCTCAGATAGTTTGCAAATTTCAAAAAAGAAAAAAAAAAGTTTTATTGTTGCCATTACATTTTTCATGTTGAAGGAAAGTGAGATCCAGAATAAGAGAGAGGTCCCCGGGTGACACGTGTGCACCTCAGAGAAAAATGGTAAAACATCGACCCTTACCTTTATTAAAGGAAAAGGAATAATGCACTAAGTCGTTTGCACATGACGGTCGTTTAGTCCGTACCTTATTGCATCCTGCTTATCTTAAAAACATACAGATAGATGAAACACAGGAACGTTTCAGGGAGCACAAAAGCATTCCATCTCCTTTGTAAATGTTAGTTTATATTCACATGGTTCGTTTTCTCAGAAAAAAATAACTACCCCCCCAAAAAAATGCAAGAGGAAAAACTAAAAAGCAGACCCAAACCTCTTTTTCTGCAAATGATTACTGAAAATGTCACCCCTCTGTACTTTCATTTGTGCCACATCAATTTTTCTTTTTCACTCCCACTGGCTTCAACACGAACATGGGTTTTATGTATGGATTGCAGTTTGTAATCTCCAACTATAAAATCAGCAATGTTTTAACTCTGTGTTACCACCTCAGGATTTTTAAGTAACTGTAAAATTTAGGTAAAAAGAATAGCAAAGCTTTTAATCACTGATTATAACTAAAGCGATCTTCCACTTAAGTTGCTTAGAAGTGAAAGTTATGTTGGGTGTCAAGAAGCTCTTTTTGATTTGGCTTTTATCTGTTCCAAGAGAGAGAAGCCATATTTCATTCATTATCTATTACATATTCAGAAAAATGGACAAGGCAATATGGAAACAAAGATTAGGGACTCAGGTAATTGAAGGAGAATGACTGAAAGAGAGAGAGAGAATGATTCTTACTGGTAAGCTAAGGGAACACACAGGCAGTTAATAGATCCAATAGGGAAAGGGTCCATGGGTTTAGGCAATGGGAATCAGAAAATGAGATGAACGTGTCATGAAAACCAATAAGAACATCTGGGAAAATGTGGGTAGAAGCTTAGTGAGGATGGCATATATATATGCCATAAAAGCTACTTTTCTGATTTAATAAAGTTATAGCAATTTTCTAAAAAAGAAAAAAAAAGAATTACATGTGAAAATATATCCACCAGCCAAATCCACAAAATTATTGATATAACATTATTTCTTCCTGAGAATGCATCCTGTGTTGGAATCCTTTCCAGTATTGGGTTTCCAAAAGTCATCACAAATAATGTTGGTCCATGAGATAAAACTTAAACTGCTTCCCATCTAGGTCAAACGCCTGAGTGCCACCTATCAGGAATAGATACTAGAAACAAAGCTAGAGTGTAATACTAAACCAACTTCCTTCATTTTAGGAGGAACATTGTGAACTTTGTGTCCAGTACAAGATATTCACATATAATAATTATTATCTATTTGTACATAAGCACTGACAAATAAAAAACAAATCCAGATTTAGGTAAGGAGAAACTTACTAAAAAACATTATTGCAAGAATAGGAAAAAAGAGCACTGCAATGGAGAAAGGGGCTATTTCAGCAAGAACACTCTGCCCGTGAGAATTGCAGCATCTCAAAGGTTAGTCAGAGAAGGGCTTTTCTTTTATAGGGAGTAGTAAACAAAGCTAGAAAGACCTGGGTACCAGTGAGTAGGCTGAAAGTGTTGTTTGATAGAACAGTAGATCAGAGACTATTTTATTATGAGGTCAGCTATTCTCAGGAGGGACATTAAAGTGGGGTTGTATGCTGACTAAGGCTGAGGGCAGTGGTAAGGAGGGGTCCTAAGTTCAGGTGCCTGGGGGGAAGGAGAGAAGCTTAACTCAATTTGGTCAAGTCAATATACAGCAGGTGTTCTGTCCAGGTTGGTCAGTGGGTAGCAGTTCAACTAACATTTATGAACCAAAGCATGGGAATTTCAAGGGCCTCTGTCTGCCTTGTCATAGGTAAACAAAGGGGACATCTATGAATCCTATGTAAATCATATGGAAAGGGCTTTTCAGAACACAAAAGGGTGAAAAGATTTCTTAATTGTTTCTATTTCCAGCAGCACTGGGCTACAGTAAAATATAACAATATAAAATATAACAATAAAATATAACAACAATACAGTAAAATATAACAATCCTCAGCATATGCTCTTAGGATTTTTGTCTGCTTTGTTTACTAATGTATGTTCAGTACCTCGGACAGCACCCAGCTCATCTTTGGTCTTCAACACATATTTTTGAGTGGAGAATAAATAAATAAAGGAAATAAGATCCACTGGGATAGAGAATAAAGGAGATAAGTGCTCAAACTATTCTATATGACACTACATATTTCATACTTCAAAGACAATGTGTCTGATTTGAGGAGTGGAGTGTAGGGCACCGGACTTGAGAGGTAAGAAGTGATGCTCTTGTGGGAAGAGAAAGTTTCTTTATTTACTATTTTCCTAAATTGAGAGACAGGCAACCATTTTGCAAATTGAATTTAGTAATATGTCTAAATCTGTCAAGTAGAAGAATCATGTTTCAAAGTTGTTGCTATTATCAACTCCTTTTGTAAAAGAGTTCTCGTTTAAAAAATGGAATTTGAATGGTCCCAAACATAAGATTCTTGTTTGTTTTCTCTTTAGGAACTGTATCTTATTTTTTGCCAGGATGGCCAACTGTCACTAATGACATCTAATAATTCATACACTTCAAACTATTTGCACAGAGATAGTTTCATTTGACCTTCAGTACAACCCTGTGAAGTAGAGTAAGAAAATTTTGATTATACACAACTTAACAAATATTATAAATGGGATCTATTAGGAGAAGTAATATTTCCATGGTCTTATAGGCATTTAGAGGAGAAAACTAGATTATGGCCTAGGTCAGTGTTGCTCGACACTTTTTTTTTATCACCCAAAAGAATTTTTACTAACATTATTTTCTTAATCACCTCCCCACAAAATTCTAACACCACAAATAAGCTATGTATGTTTTTATATAATATATTTATACTTGTGTATTATCCATAAAATAGGACTTTTTTTTTACCCTTGAGAACCAATTTTTTTACCACTTGGGAAAGAGATCATCCCACTGAGAATGCATGGCTTAGGGTCATGGTCTCCACTATCCCACATTATTTTACACAGCAAGAGTGCCTATATTAATATATTGGCATATGCTTACTTACTTAATCTGCACAACAAAATTTACTCCCATTTTATGGATGAGAAAAATCAAACCCCATAAAGTTTAAAGGATTTGTGCAGTGATACATATCTAGTTCACACTAGAAAAAAGATTCAAGTCAGTCCTTCCAATATAAAATATTTTAAACAAATTTTAAAAAAGATTTATTTATTTCAGAGAGGAGCAGAGGGGCAAAAGGAGAGAGAGAGAGAATCTCAAGGAGACTCTCCACTGAGTGCAGAGCCCAATGCGGGGTTTGATCCCACCCCAGATCATGACCTGAGGTGAAATCAAGAGTTGGATGCTTAACCTACTAAGCTACTCAGGTGCCCCTCAATATAAGATATTTTAAAAGACCATTCAGTATTTTGTACCAATAGAGAGAAACTTGCTATCATAAGTAGACATTTTCATACTTCTGAGGAAAACACTCTTTCCCAGTATTCTAAACAAACAAACAAAAAACCTGATAAAGAAGAAACATCTCTGATCAAAGTTGATATGCCACTTTCTTAAACACACTGAGGGCAGGGATATTTGTTTTTCTGTTTCTTTTTTTTTTTTAAGATTTTATTTATTTATTTGAGAGAGAGAGAATGAGAGACAGAGAGCATGAGAGGGAGGAGGGTCAGAGGGAGAAGCAGACTCCCCAAAGAGTGGGGAGCCGGATGCGGGACCCGATCCCGGGACTCCAGGATCATGACCTGAGCCGAAGGCAGTCGCTTAACCAACGGAGCCACCCAGGCGCCCTGTTTTTCTGTTTCTTAGCACTGTTCAAAGGACCTGATATTACAGTTGTTGTTTAGAAAACATCTGTTGAATTACTTTTGAGTGAATGAATAAATGATCTGTTCTTACAAATAAAATATGGAATAAAGATAGATTTTTTTTTCTTCTTAGCTAGAGAATATATGATTCTCAATGGAGAAGAATACATCACAACACAGGACAAAGTGCTGAATATATGTGGGTTTATATTAAACTGATAATAAAGTTCCCCCTTTAACATTATTGTATCACAAGAAATGCCAATTTATTGATTCTTTATTCATCTGGTCCTAAGCTCTACACTTTAAAGATAAGTTTCAAGAAGCCTAATGAGGATCAGGGTATGAGCTTTAAAAATATTAAGCCTCTAGTGATAAAGGGAAGGATTTCCCTATAAGACTGGATTAGGAAACATAGGTGAGACCTAAAAAAACTCAGAATGTTCCCTCCATACTGAATTTTGCCTTTTAACCTACTTATGACAGGAGTGAATTCCACAAAGCAGATTCCATGAACCATACAGAACCCAGCCAACCTCACAAACTTCATCACTGGAAAAACAGAAAATTAGAGAAATACCAGCCTCTATGTAGAGCAGTGTAACTATCAATGTGGAAAAATTAGAGGGGGGCTTTGATTCTTATGTAGATTCAAGAAACTAGGATAAGGAGGTAGAGAGAGAGAGAGGTGGGTGGAAAAAGAAGTAAGAAAGGAGGGAAGGAAGGAAGGGAGGAAGAGAGGAAGGAAGGAATGATTTGTGCTGTGATAAATACCTAGTTCATGCTAGAAGAAGGCAGAAAAGGAAGGAAGGAATGAAGGGAGGTAGGGAGGGAGGGAGGGAGAGAGGAAGGAAAGAAGGAGGGAGAGAGGAAGGAGGAAGGGAGGATAGAGGGAGGGAGGGAGGGAGAAGAGAAACAGTAAACACACCTTCAGATAATTTTGTCATCTTGTTCTTATCAGATTTCTTTTCTCGGGATAGATAAGGAGGGGAAAGATATTTTAAAATTCTCTGCTTTAGGTGATATGATACTTTATATGGAAAACCCAAAGGACTCCACCCCAAAACTGCTAGAACTCATACAGGAATTCAGTAAAGTGGCAGGATATAAAATCAATGCACAGAAATCAGTGGCATTCCTATACACCAACAACAAGACAGAAGAAAGAGAAATTAAGAAGTCGATCCCATTTAGAATTGCACCCAAAAACATAAGATAACTAGGAATAAATCTAATCAAAGAGGCAATGAATCTGTACTCAGAAAGCTGTAAAATACTCATGATAGAAATTGAGGAAGGCACAAAGAAATGGAAAAACGTTCCATTTCATGGATTGGAAGAACAAATATTGTGAAAATGTCAATGCTACCTAGAGCAATCTACACATTCAATGTAATTCCTATCAAAATACCACCAACTTTTTTCAAAGAAATGGAACAAATAATCCTAAAATTTGTATGGGACAAGAAAAGACCCCGCATAGCCAGAGGAATGTTGAAAAAGAAAAGCAAAGCTGGTGGCATCGCGATTCCGGACTTCAAGCTCTATTACAAAGCTGTCATCATCAAGACAGTATGGTACTGGCACAAAAACAGACACATAGATCAATGGAACAGAATAGAGAGCCCAGAAATGGACCCTCAACACTGTGGTCAACTAATCTTCAACAAAGCTGGAAAGAATGTCCAATGGAAAAAAGACAGTCTCCTCTACAAATGGTGTTGGGAAAATAGGACAGCCACATGCAGAAGAATGAAACTGGACCATTTCCTTACACCACACACAAAAATAGACTCAAAATGGTTGAAGACCTCAATGTGAGACAGGAGTCCATCAAAATCCTAAAGGAGAACACAGGCAGCAACCTCTTCAACTTCAGCCACAGCAACTTCTTCCTAGAAACATCAACAAAGGCAAGGGAAGCAAGGGCAAAAATGAACTATTGGGGCTTCATCAAGATAATAAGCTTTTGCACAGCAAAAGAAACAGTCAACAAAACCAAAAAACAACTGACAGGATGGGAGAAGATATTTGCAAATGACATATCAGATAAAGGGCTGGTATCCAAAATCTATAAAGAACTTATTAAACTCAACACCCAAGGAACAAATGATCCAATCAAGAAATGGACAGAAGACATGAACAGACATTTTTCCAAAGAAGACATCCAAGTGGCCAACAGACACATGAAAAAGTGCTCAACATCGCTCGGCATCAGGGAAATCCAAATCAAAACCTCAATGAGATACCACCTCACACCAGTCAGAATGGCTAAAATTAACAAGTCAGGAAACGACAGATGTCGGCGGGGATGCAGAAAAAGGCGAACCCTCCTACACTGTTGGTGGGAATGCAAGCTGGTGCAGCCACTCTGGAAAACAGTATGGAGGTTCCTCAAAAAGTTGAAAATAGAGCTACCATATGACCCAGCAATTGCACTACTGGGTATTTATCCCAAAGATACAAATGCAGGGATCCGAAGGGGTACGTGCACCCCGATGTTTATAGCAGCAATGTCTACAATAGCCAAACTATGGAAAGAGCCAAGATGTCCATCAACAGATGAATGGATAAAGAAGATGTGGTATACACACACACACACACACACACACACACTGGTATATTATGCAGCCATCAAAAGGAATGAAATCTTGCCATTTGCAACGACATGGTTGGAACTGGAGGGTATTACACTGAGCGAAATAAGTCAATCAGAGAAAGACATGTATCATATGACCTCACTGATATGAGGAATTCTTAATCTCAGGAAACAAACTGAGGGTTGCTGGAGTGGTGAGTGGGAGGGATGGGGTGGCAGGGTGATAGACATTGGGGAGGGTAAGTGCTATGGTGAGTGCTGTGAATTGTGTAAAACTGTTGAATCACAGACCTGTGCCTCTGAAACAAATAATACATTATATGTTAAAAAAAATTAAAAAAAAAAAGAAGATAGCAAGAAGGGAAAAATGAAGGGGGGGGAAATCGGAGGGGGAGACGAACCATGAGAGACTATGGACTCTGAGAAACAAACTGAGGTTTCTAGAGGGGAGAGGAGTGTGGGGATGGGTTAGCCTGGTGATGCGTATTAAAGAGTGCACGTACTGAATGGAGCACTGGGTGTTATACACAAACAATGAATCATGGAACACTACATCAAAAACTAATGATGTAATGTATGTTGATTAACATAACATAATAAAAAAAAATTCTCTGCTTTATACTGGCCCTGCCTGGGGAGTGAAGTGGAATGATTTGTACCAAAAGATAAAAAGAAAGATGGAGAAATAAGATTTTCTACCTAAAGGCTTCAGTAAAGCAGGTGCTTTGAGTTGTTTTTCAATATTAGTAATAGTCATAGCAATTTGAGGTGCAAGTGACAGAAAATCAATAGAACTTGTTTTGACAAGAAGGTTAATTTATTGGAAGAATATGACGGTATTACTTGTAATAGAAGAAATGGTTGGAAAACTAAACTGTAAGAAGGAGAGGAATGAACAGATTAGGATCCTACCAAGACTTATCCTATCCATCTGTCATGTCTGCCTTCCTCTGGAGAACACACTTCATGCGTGCCTGTGTTCTGTTACACTTCAGACCCCTTGACAGTATCCACAGTCATCACTGACAGGGCCTGAGCCTCATATTTTAACGAAGGATTTTCTCTCCCTCAGTTCTGTGGGAAAACAAATCTTGTATAATTCTTACTGACCCAGCTTTGGCCAGTAGTTGTAATCGATCCGTGGGGCCTAGGAGAGCCGATCATACAAACCAAATCTAGGCTATCCAGAACTAGAACTGTACCTAGAACTGCATGGTTAATCAGGAGCAGGAATTGTGGGGTTGTCAATACAATATGAGTTTAATTATCCCGGCTTATATATGGGTAGATTGCCAGCTTGAGAGAGAGGCTGGCAAAGTCAGAACAGAACTGCTTTTTCTCATAGCAGTAATGTTAAACAGTATGGATATATATCTCATTAAACAAATGAAGAATAGAAAAAATATCAAAACAATAATTGAATTAAAAGTGAGATTATTCACATGAAAAGAAGTTTTTATTTTTATTTATTTATTTTTTTTTTAAAGATTTTATTTATTTATTTGAGAGAGCAAGAATGAGAGAGAGTACATGAGAGGGGGGAGGGTCAGAGAGAGAAGCAGGCTCCTCGCCGAGCAGGGAGCCCGATGCGGGACTCGATCCCGGGACTCCAGGATCATGACCTGAGCCGAAGGCAGTCGCTTAACCAACTGAGCCACCCAGGCGCCCAAGAAGTTTTTAGGTAATAGCAATGATAAGTTTCATTTTATTAAGCTCCCTTGGGCATAATGTTAATTTATGTCATTCATTGATAATCTCAGATGCTGGGAAGAAGACAGTATGAACACTTTTCAGAGTTGCCAGTATGTAGTAGGAGCTATCCTATGAAGAGAACGTTGGTACTGGTATGATACAGAAACCGTCTTCCACTGTAAAAACCCCAAATGCCAGACATTATTTTTCCCGGCTTTTGTTGTCTCTAAAATGTATGTATTTGACAAATTCTTGACTTACCCCAAACTGAACCACAAGCTATTAAAGCAAGGGATTGAGGTAGCCGGCATCAGAAGCAGAAACATCCAGTTCGTAGGGCATCAGGACAAGCTGTGGCAAGAGCCATCTTGATGGACTAGTTCTGGGCTCTGAGCCTAGCTGCTCTTCAGTTGTTTTTTTTTTTCCTGATCATTTTCTGAGCCTGGTTTTCCAGCCTTCTGCATTTCTTGGCACTAACCAACATCCTTATAACAAACTCTTTTTCTGCTTAAATAAGTCACAATTGATTTTTGATGTGTGTGACCTAGGTCTCTGCCTAGTGCACAAGAACTCAATAAGATCTCTTAAAAACTACAGCCCTCTAAGAGTACATTGCATGTGATGTTAAAACCTCTGGGAATTCGTTTTGCAGTTCAGCAAGAAAATAAGGTATGATTTATATAGAGCTTATCAGAAATACAGTTCTGCCCAAAGTAAGGAAGACCTGCACTTAGTCTTTGTGAATGTATTAAAGTCATTCTTAGGATGTAAGAGGAAACTTAATTAATTAAGTCTTTAAACATTTTCTATGAGGAGACTTTTTTTAGATGTAGTTTTAATTGCCCCATCGAGTGAAGTTTTAGAAATGTTCTTTCTCTTTCACTGTTAATGTATAACACAACCTTTATTTACAAATTAAAGTATAACAGTAGAGTCACCAAAGAAATACAAATACTCAAAAAAATCATGATATCATGACAAGTAAAGAGTTGGACTCTACTGATTGCAAAATCCAAGTAGGTCACATTTATTATATGGTCTGGAATCTAATCAGATTAACAGAGATTAAGACCAGCTTTCAAACCCAAGCCTTCTAAGAATTGTTTAATTAATGCAAGGGCTTATACCCTTGATTTTAATCTCATCTCAAATTATTGTCCAGAGCCATATTGGTTAATTTCAGAATGTAATTTTCCAGTTAACATTTAGAAAGACACTCTACCATTTCTGCTCAATAGAAGTTTTCTACATTTAATTCATAGATATTTCATAATAAATCCCCAAGTGATTAGAATTTATGATTATGTTCTGAATTCATTTGAAGAGAGGCTTTATATAAAACATGTGTTCCAAAATGGTTGTATAAAAATGTTTGTCTTGGGCGCCTGGGTGGCTCAGTTGGTTAAGCGACTGCCTTCGGCTCAGGTCATGATCCTGGAGTCCCGGGATCGAGTCCCGCATCGGGCTCCCTGCTCTGCAGGGAGTCTGCTTCTCCCTCGGACCCTCCCCCCTCTCATGCTCTCTCTATCTCATTCTCTCTCTCAAATAAATAAATAAAATCTTTAAAAAAAAAATGTTTGTCTTAAATAAAATTACATTTCAAATCCTTAAAGAAACCATATTACTCATTATTAAAAAAATCAGTTCATGTCTTAATATCAATAATATTTCATTTTAGACAGTAGTTTTTAACAATGTTATCAGTTTTAATATTTATAGTTACAAGCAGTCAAAGCCCATTAAATTGTCTTTAAATGGGTATCTATCTGGGTGTATGTGATACAGCATATATAAGAATAATAGGAAATAAAAGTCTGCTTTAATAAAAGTGAATATGTTCGTAAGACATGTTTGTAAATTCAAGAAAGAAATGACAAATTACATATAGTGTAAGCCATGAGAAGGAAAACGAAGGAACAAATATCTATTTGGCAATTTTGCAATTTTGCACAAAATTCTACTTAGTTTAATGCCTACAGTAGTCCAAGGAAAGGAATTACTATCCCCATTTCTTAAATTTAAAAAGGATGCTTGGACCGACTTATTTCGCTGAGCATAATACACTCTATTTCCATCACGTTGTTGCTTTCACTAATATGTGGAATTTAAGAAACAAAACAGATGAACATGGGGGGGGGGAAAAAAGAGAGGCAAACCATAAAACAGACTCTTAACCACCAGAGAACAAACTGAGGGTTGCTGGAGAGGAGGTAAGGGGGTATGTTAAATGGGTGATGGGGATTAAGGAGGGCACTTGTGATGAGCACTGGGTGTTATATGTAAGTGCTGAATCACTAAGTTCTATTCCTGAAAGTAATATTACGCTGCATGTTAACTAACTGGAATTTAAATAAAAACTTGAAACATAAAAATAAATAAAAAAAAATAAAGTGAGTCAGATTTGACATAAAAAAAATAAAGATGCTTACAATTTAAATAAAACTAGGAACAGAAGAACTTTGAGATTTTTAATCAGAATTGAATATAACTTAAACCTCTGAAAAAATCGGGGCGCCTGGGTGGCTCAGTTGGTTAAACAACTGCCTTCGGCTCAGGTCACAATCCTGGAGTCCCGGGATCGAGCCCCACATCGAGCCCCACATCGGGCTCCCTGCTCTGCAGGGAGTCTGCTTCTCCCTCTGACCCTCCCCCCTCTCATGTTCTCTCTCTCATTCTCTCTCTCTCTCTCTCAAATAAATAAATAAAATCTTTAAAAAAAAAACCTCTGAAAATGATTTCTCTTATAAGAAAGTCTAGTGAGCAGTCAGTACATATTTGATGGTTTAATATATAGATTAATTAAAGGATTTAAAAATAACAATTTTTATTCCAGTATCTGTATTGTCAATTTATCTGTAAATACTACTTAAGTTTTTTGAATTTTTTTTAATACATTCAAATCTTTCCCAGAATTTTCTAGATAGCTTTTGCTTTCTCTTTCTCTCTCCCACCTCCCTTCTGCTACGTAAGGACATAGTGAGAAGACAACTGTCTGCAACCCAGGGAGAGAGCTACCACCAGACACTGATCCTGCTGGCAGGTTGACCTTGGACTTCTTGTCTCCAGAACCGAGATAAAGTTTTGATAGTTTATATTACTTAGTCTATTATATTTTGTTCTGGCAGCCTAAGCAGATTAATACATAGACTTAAACCAGTTACTGTGTTTTTTGGCCCAATATTTATTTCCAGAAATATTTTCCTTTCCAGAAAATATAGATATAGATATATAGATAGAGAGATAGAGAGAGATAAATATATATAGAGAGAGTGAGAGTTGCTTCTTTGCATCCCCACTTCTAGGTTAGGATTACTTTTGTTAATTAACTGCTATTTTGTATTTTCAAAAATTGATCATTTTCCCTCTCATTTTTAAATTTATTTTTTGTCATTGTAGCTGTGGGGTTTCAAAAGAAAGTAGGCTAAGTGCCTGTGCTCAGTCTAACTTCTCTAACCAAAAGTTAACTTATTTCAATACTTTTCAAACTGAAAATTATAGTTGACTCAGGCCTTATTTTGTGAGTAAAATGGAGAGTAGGTTGAATCTACTTTCTTACAATCTAAACTTGGGCTCACACAATCCAGGGAAAATGCTCTGATCTGGTCTTCAGCCATTCTGTCTGTTGTCCTCAGGATTCTTGCCCAGGTTCACAAGGTCCACTCAAAAGCAAATTGCTCCTCTGTTCGCATTCATCCATCTGAGCCAAACTTGTGCATACAGCTCCCAAACATCTATACAGATACGTTACCACTTCTATAAACCCCATAGGAGCTGGGACTAGATTCCTATGGCTCACAGAAACAGTATCGTTTCTGTGACCTTTCACTGAACCTAGCTGCATTCTAGCTGTATCCTAGTTCTCTTATCCTTTCTTGTCTTTGAGAAGCCACTTTCTTCAGACCACTTTCCACCTAGGGCAGTGTAATCAATCACTTCCAAGGGTCTAAGGCAGTGGCTATTAATGAGGATGATATACCTAGGGAACATTGGTTGGTATGTTTCTCATGGCCATGTTGATGGGTGAGAGAATCAAATTTAGTGGGATGGGACCATACCAGACATTCTGAAATTCACTGAACAGATCCACATAATGAAGAATTTTTTACATGCTTATGACTTTCAAGTGTCTTGATAGGTATTCATATAGGTGAAAACTCCAGTATAGCTATCTGACCATATAATCTAACCCCATTTTACATATTAACACAAACTAATTTTTCACGATTGTAGTCTAAAATCAATTTCTTGAAGCATGCAAACTTCATGTATGAATATTGATGGAAGACTGGATATTGTTTTGTTCAGAACTTTTCTACGACTTAACCATATCTCCAAGAACAACACTTCCTGAAGCATTTGTATGGCCACTGCAACACACTTACGTTAGTTTGCATTTGCATGTATGGTTTTAACCACTAATTAATTCATGACATTTAATAAAGTAATGCAAATCTGCACTATTTAAATAGCATATTGCTTTATAATTAACATATTTTAATTTCTCCATTTATTTCAATTATTTTGAGTTGAAGTTTTATTTAAATGTTTAGGTGGTTTACATTATCTATGAATTTCAATCAGAATATTACACAGGGGCATAAAGATACTTTTAAGGGTGTTATGGTCCTGGGGTGCCTGGGTGGCTCAGTTGTTAAGCGGCTGCCTTCGGCTCAGGTCATGATCCCAGGGTCCTGGGTTCAAGTCCCTCATTAGGCTCCCTGCTCTGCAGGAAGCCTGCTTCTCCCTCTCCCACTCCCCCTGCTTGTGTTCCCTCTCTCACTGTGTCTCTCTCTGTCAAATAAATAAAATCTTTAAAAAAAAAAAGGGTATTATGGTCCCAATAGGTTTGAGAATCAAAAGGTTTTTGTCACAAAGGAAACTCAAAGATTCAAAATTTATATACCTTTTTTGAATGTAAATGCAACATACATTTTTTATTTATAAGAAGCCTACAGCAGAGAAATGACACAGTTAATTCCCTAATAAGATTATTCTGCCTCATTAAATTGCCAATAATCACACTACTGTAAGACTAAAGGCATATGTCTTTTAAAACTGTCATTTATTTACCATTTCAGCAGAAATCTTTTGACCATCTATTGTAAACCAGATCGCTGCATAATTATGGGTTTTTAAAAAATATTTTGAATGAATCAAAAGACCTACTCTCTTTCTCTTTCCTTCCTTCCATCCCTTTCTCGCTTTCTTCTGTTTATTTTATAAATTATGCAGCTAAGACAATGGATACATTCTGCTTGTAAAAAATCAATAATAAAATCTTTACAGGTAGGAAGAAACTCCTCTTTTAGCATCCTGCACCTCTGAAATTCGAATCTTGCTTTCACCAGATAATCATTTTCTTTTTCTAATGTTTATATCCATTTATGTACCAGTGAGACATATGTGTGTTTTTGTAGTGGGGGGGGGTGGGATATGATGCGTGTGTGTGTGTGAGGGTTTTAACATATTAGTTAAAGCTGTAGGTATTTTTTTGAAAGATAGGCCTTAGAGTTCCATCCATAGTAGTGCATATAGTTCTCCCTTATTTTTTCCCTCTGTTGTGTTATATTTCCACAGTATTAGAATGTGAGTCTTCTAAAATTATCCATCAAATAACAAGTAGCATAGACTTTGCAATGCTGTAAGCTACTCAGACTTCATTAGAAAGGTGCTGAGTAAATGAAGGAGGTAGATTAAGCTGGGAGAAGGTATGTGTTGTTTCGAAAAACAGGTGGAAAGTCACCAAGGAACACCTCCTATCACTTACTTCCTGGATTTTCTTTGCTTAACCCACAAGGATGTGGTAAACAGATGACTGGATTAAAGAGAGAATGAGGGGATAGAAGAGAAGAGAAAAAAATACTGCAATTATCTGCATTTGCCTGTTTATATTCCTATGTAACATGTAACCACATTGTGGCCTAAAGTTTTCTCTTTAGAAATAATTACCCATAATATTCTTTAGATGCTGGCATTAGAGAAATGACAGATTCCCAGGACTTAATTCTCTATAATTTAAGGCCCAGCTCTCTACCTGCAACCCCAATTAGAATACATTTGCTGCTGGAAAATAGTCCTTCTGATTCCTATCCCAAACCAGAGTTAGAGTACTTATGAGCTTCTCAGAAAAGAAGGCACACGATGCTGATGAGAGTCTGTGTATTTCTCATCCAAAGAAAGTAGATTAATCCTAGATAGAATCTTAATTGGAGAGAGAGCAATATCAGCCATAGCATAGTCCATTATCCCATTTAATTGGAAATTCATTTCACTTTCTCCTAAACTGATTCAGAATGGCTAAGAATTCTTGAAAAAGAAGAAAGAAAGAAAAAGAGACAATGATAAAATAAGATTTTTCCATTTCTGGGAAAATTTTCAGCTATCTTACTTAGATCTTTATCTTTATTATTTCAATTCCTAAGAATATAAGACCAAAATATAGAAATCAAGAACAGAGGTTTTTAAAAAATCAGTAAGATTTGTATTGTTTTCATCTTTGTTATCTATGTAGGAACTTCTATAGAATTTTAAATCAGAGTTTTCTTTGAAGAAACCCAAAGATTCAATAGTATTGTGTGATGTTTTGTAAATCATTATTTTAATTCTCAGCAAGATGGAACTTCTTTAATTTATTCAGCCCTGCTGACATGGTAATCTGAATAGTATTATCCATAATAATGGGATTTTACTTTCTTAATTTATTTTCCAAGACTTACTCTACCCTTATTCTGTCTCCAAAGCTTTTACCATGGTGATTATCTACTGCAATAGTAAAGCCACAAGATTCATGAGGATAGAGACTTTTTTGTGTGTGATTTTAGCTGCGTTTTATCAGCCCTTTTGGTGATTTGTATTATAATAACCCTAATACATTACTCAGAGTCCTCTCCTCCTCTAATTCTGTTTGTCATAATGTGAATCGTGATCCATGCATGCAACCTTTTCCTATGTAGAAAGATTATTTAAAATAGAACAGGTAAAAGTAAAAAATAATTCAGGATTTTAGTCACCAGTAATTTAAGCTAGCAAAATTTAATTTTAAAAAGAAAGCAACAGGGGCGCCTGGGTGGCTCCGTCGGTTAAGCGACTGCCTTCGGCTCAGGTCATGATCCTGGAGTCCCGGGATCGAGTCCCACATCGGGCTCCCTGCTCGGCGGGGAGCCTGCTTCTCCCTCTGACCCTCCCCCCTCTCATGAGCTCTCTCTCTCTCTCATTCTGTCTCAAATAAATAAATAAAATCTTTAAAAAAAAAAAAAAGAAAGCAACATGTTGTTTTTCAACTGAAGCCTTAGTGAATGCCCAATATCTAACATACTTTTACTTAATAACATTACCCATTATTGGGGAAAATAGCTAACATGTCACAACGTATTTGCTACTGTAATATAGTAAACTGCTTCATGAAATGGATTTCTATTAATGTCAAAAATTAAATAAAACTTAAGAAAAAAGTTGAGTTTCATCTTCATAACATGAATATTTCAAAATTAATTCTTCATAGCTAGAATAATATCACATAAATATGTATAATATGAAAATTATACATTTTTTCAGTATTTCCTAAAGACACTAAAATTATTTAAATTGTATTTTTGTTTTCACTCCCATTGACTATATATATAATTGTATATTTTCTAATTATAAATATTTATGTACATATACATACATGAAGAAAACTTGAAAAAATAATATTTAGTTTTGCTGTGAGAAGATTCAGCTTGTGTTATTTTGAATTCACAGCCTACGCTATCTTTATTACAAGTTGCTATCCATATTTTGAAAAAAAAAGTATTCATGTACCAATTTCTTTAAATAAAAAAACACTGTTAAGCTCCAATTATGTGCAGAAACTATACTAGACACTGGACAAAATTAAGCACAATACATATCACCCATCTCTCTAAAGTTTTTTATCATATGCAGGAAAAATAAATATTAAATAAATACCATGAACCTGACTGGATTAAGAGAAAAACAAATTGATTTACACTTGATTTAGAAAATGTATATTTGAATTAAAAATAGAGAAATTTTAAGACTAACAGATGGAAAATATATAGACGGCAAAGACAAATTTAAAAATTAACAAATTTGATTTAGCAATATTAATGCCAGATCAAATAGATACTCAGAAAAAAATAAATAATTTACAAATATTTATTGAACACTTTTACAATGCGCAGACCATTGTACAAGACAGGCAAAAAGAAAGAAAGAGAGATAACAAAATACATTATTTATATATATAGTGTGGTAAATGAGAGTGAGAACTAGGGAGAAACATAAATCAGAAAAGGAGGAGGGAGACAGGAATTCTATGGTTCTGATAGACTTGAAATTTTTAATATGGTGGCTAGGAAGACCTCATGGAAAAGGTGATATTTAAGAAAAGATACAAAGGAGGAAAATTGAGGATCTATGTTTGTTTCTCACAGAAGAACATTCTAGGCAAGGGAAACACTGCATGGAAAAGCTCTTATATACTGAGATGTTATCTAGAATAATGGAATAGAATAAAGGAGGCTAATATGGTTGAAGTTGAAGGAGTGAAGAAGACAGTATTAATAATTCTAAAGAGGGATCATGCTTATAATTAAAGAACCAAATCACAAAAAGCCATAACATTCATGGAGGGTGTTAATGTAATCTGCCCAACATATAGCTCAGCCCTCCCCAGTTTTCAGGCAGCAGTGCATTCTGAATGGGATTTAACCATCTCTCCACTCATAAAGTGGGTTCTTATTCATCCAAATATTACGGTTCAGCATTGTAGTCATGTTGCAATATGTAGATCTAGCTTATATCTTATCTATTGCCCTTGTGATGGTCACCTACATTGCCTCCAGCTTTTGTTACAACAAATAACATTAATATGAACATCTTCATACATATCTCCTTTCACATTCACTTGAAAGTTTCTCAAGTCTATAGAGCATGTGCTTATTAATTGCAGTAAGTACTGTTTGATTCTGCTTCAAAGACACTTTGCCAATTAACATCCTACCAGCTGCAGAGGAGGGAGAGTGCCTTAATATCACATAACTTTCTAGCTTAAAAAATTAATAAGTATAATTAACCTTTCATCATTAAGATGGTGATCTCTGTTTGTTTGATCTGTATTTCTTTGTTTTTCCAGCATGCTTTGGTCTGTATTTTTGTTTTCTTATCCTCCCTTTCCAGGAATATTTTTAAAGTAAGTTTGCAAACCGATTGTGAAATTCCAGAAATTTCCAGCCATACTTGTCTTCTTGTTACTTCTTGATCATGCCAGGTGTAATTAAGTATAATTCAAGATAAGTTGTAATTGCCATAATATGTAATCAATCAGAAATGATCACTTACCATAGTTGGGTAAAGATCAGATAGGCAGTGGGCTGGGTCAGAATCCTAGCTCACTAGTATATCTGGATCTATCTTTTTCTCTTCCTTCATAAGGGATATGTTCAAATGTAAGGGAAAGTGATGCTAAATCAGGAATATATTTAAATAGATTTGAATATAAATCCAAAAGTTAACCACTCAGTAATTAATTTTGATACTTTGATCATTATTACTTGCAAAACACCTTTCAATTGATGGTGATATTATCATGTTCTAAATATCTTGTTTTGAATCAAAGAGCTAACTTATACTATTACTTGGGTTGTTGTTCTTGATAAAGCATCCATTTTCCGTATATAATGAGCACATGACCTGATTGTTTGAATGCCCACTCAACTCCAGAAACTTTGTTCCATCTATCAGTTTCATTTCATCACTAAATTTTGAAGAAAAGATGCCTCTTCCCTGCTATTGTGCATCCTTGCTAAAAATATGTTAGAGAATTAGAATATTTAAAATTGATATTTGCCTCTGGCATCATAATTTACTATTCACAAGTTACTCTCAACTTCTGGGAAATACTGCTTCTGTTCCAGTAGTGTTTTAAGTAGAGCGCCTCTTGGGAGGGTTTGGGATTTTGTAAATTTGAACAACAGGTGATCGTTTTAGGCAGCTTTTTGATTCAAACACTTAATTAATTTGCTTTTATGAACTTTGTTTGACTTTCTGCTCTGGAAACAATTGTAATCCCTAGCCTATTGAAGTGAGTATGTAATGACACATAGCATTTTTCAGTGGGTAATATATGATCAAACTGGCAAACTAAAGTAAAATCCATTTACAACATCCAGGATTGTTATTTATCTTTGCTTTAAATGTTTATCTTTTAGCTAATGGGCATAAACTCAATATATTTAATGTAAAACCCTTACTTATAGTTTAAATCTCAAGCCAAAATTTTATAAAGAGATTCTTCAGTGGCTGTAAATGCTGATGCTAAGGAAAAAAATGTTTGAGATGACATAGACTTGCTTTGTGCTTTCTTATTTTGACAGTGATTCTTAATGTTTAATCTTTTTGTCTGTCTTATTTATTTAACAAGTATTTATTGAACATCTAATATGTGCCAGAAATCAACATAAGCACTTAAGATACTTCAATAAACAAAACTTATAATGAATTACATGAGCTTAGTGAACATCTTAGTTAAAAATTTTAAGTTCAGAGAAGCTGTTCCCCTCATATCTGGAATTGGAAGCCAGATATCTCTTTTGGAGAAGCTAGTAAGATTAAATGATGTCATCTTTGTTATAAGAGTGTTCTCTACCTATGTGTAGAGATTAGTATGCAGAATCTGAACTGTATAAATCTATGAGATGATTTATAATATTACAGTGTAAGGTGAGGGGAGTTGGTGATATATCTTTAACTTATTTATTTCAGCATTGGCACATTATCTCAATCAACTATCAAAATAATATCAATCATGACCACAGTACATGAATCTGATCAAGAGGAATTCATGTTGAATGGCATGGATATTTAGCCTGTCAACAATCAACCTTTTGATATGTGGACAGAACATTTGTAAATGATATAGTATTGGAAGTCAGGGAAGTTAACTTTATGAATGATGCATATCAGTCCAAGGTTTCTGAAATGACAAGCTTTCTGTAAGATTCTGAGAAATTACAGAGATCAGAAGAAGTGATTTTATTTACACAAGCACATTACATGTAACTATTTGTTGATGAGTGTTTCTAATTCACTTGAAATTCACATTATGTGTAAGCAATGGTTATCTGTACCTTTTAGATGTTACCTCTCTTTATCCATATTATAGATGAATTTTCTGATGTGATATTCAATTTTAAATTTCCTAACAAAAAGTAAACTGATATTATTTAAACTAAGAATAGATCAGCTTAATATTATATTGCATTTGTTTGAGAAAAAAATGTTAAGTAGACAGAGTTAGTTTTTACTACCATCCAAAGCAAATCTTTTTTTTTATTTTTATTTTATTTATTTATTTATTTATTTTTAAAGATAAGTATTTATTTAACACAGAGTGACAGTGAGAGAGGGAACACAAGCAGGAGGAGTGGAAGAGGGAGAAGCAGGCTTCCTGCGTAACAGGGAGCCCGATGAGGGGCTCGATCCCAGGACCCTGGGATCATGACCTGAGCCGAAGGCAGACACTTAACGACTGAGTCACCCAGGCGCCCCCGCAAATCTTTTTTTTTTTTTTTTTAAAGTAACCCCTGCCTATAATTTTCCTCCACCCTTCTGGGAGTTACTCTTTAATCACATGCCATAGTGCCATAGAAAGATCTCTAATATTATTTCAGAGATTGATATACCTTAGAGTATACTGGGGTAGTTATTTGGTGAAATTAATCAGAGATTAATTTCTTTGGATATACTTTGAGTTACCTTCTGCAATGACAATATACTAATCTGTAATGTCACTGACAATTAAGACTATGGAGAGTGCCCAATATTGAGGTTAAAGAGATGTCAGTTTGAGCTACAGCACTCCTCACTACTCTATATTCTTTATCATGCCACTTCTTCGAGTTTTAAAGAGATCATCTTCAAAATGAGGGGACTGAAATAATCTCTGTAGTCTTGTTTCATCCTTAAATTTAATGCTTGTAAGATGCTGCTACAGAGGGGTGCCTGGGTGGCTCAGTCGTTGAGTGTGGGCCTTCAGCTCAGGTCATGACCCCAGAGTCCTGGGATCGAGCCCCTCATCCGGCTCCCTGCTTGGCGGGAAGCATGCTTCTCCCTCTCCCACTCCCACTGCTTGTGTTCCCTCTCTTGCTGTGCCTCTCTCTGTCAAATAAATAAATAAAATCTTAAAAAAAAATTTTTAAAAAAAGATGCTGCTACAGTATCAGACAGGAATAGTTCAGTTTGAAGGCTCTGTGCACTCTGATGAATGACCACCTCAAAATGTGAATAGAGAATAGATCAGAGTAGAATAAAAGATAGTATAAACATATATAACCATTGCAACCTTGAAATAGCCCAATATAGATCTTCTAGGTAAACAAAATTGTTAACATTGTCTTTAGTTCCTTATTCCCTTAAAGTATGGAACTTCTGTATTTATTTGGCCAAAATTTCCATATCTTTACAAACCTTACATGCACAAAGGCAGAAACAACTTCACTTGTTTGAAACATCATTTTTTTCCTTATTCAAACAAAGTCCATGGTCCATCATTCCAAGTTTACACTTGTCAATAGCAAAATATACCACACTTGTTTCTTTTTCTATTACATATCCAGCAAAACTCCCAAACTAGATAATTCCACCTATTATATTTACTACATATTACAGTCAGAACCAAAATAATTGTGTTCCCTTGGAAGAAGTCACACAAAAGTGCTCATAGGTTCTACTTTATATTTATGATTAGCAAACACAAGTGTAATCTCTACATGGTCCACCAATTGTTCTATTTTTGCTCTGATCTATTTGCTGTATCACAATTCACAAGTATTTCAGACTTCTATAACACCCTTAAAAATCCTGACTTCTTCAATACCCTGGTTTATTTATGTACCTCATATTTTCGAATCTGTGACTTGAATTCCATTCTTTCCTTTCTCATTACCTTTATAGTACTAATTATTCAGGCTTTCTTAACTATTCAATCTCTCCCTCAATTTGATCCCTTCCTTGTAAAGGATCTGTTTATTCCACATTCCCCTCAATCACTGCCCTACTTCTTCCTCCATTGATAGCTAAACTTCATGAAACATGGTATTCACTATCTTTGTTATCTTGCTTCTCCCTCAGGTAGCAGACCAAGCTCCCTGAACTTGTTTCATCTATAGGAAGAATTCTAATTCGATGACTTTCAATCATCAACTTGTTGACTTCTTACTAGCATTTGGCATTGCTGCTAAGTCTTTGCTTCTAGAAAGACTCATACTTTGCATTCCATGACTAATACTGCCTAGTTTTTTCCTGTGCTATTTCTCTGGTTAAAACTCCCTAAGGCTTGGGGCACCTGGGTAGCTCAGATGGTTAAACATCTGCCTTCAGCTCAGGTCATGATCCCAGGGTCCTGGGATCAAGCCCCACATCCGGCTCCCTGCTCGGCGGGAGGCCTGCCTCTCCCCCTCCCGCTCCCTCTGCTTGTGTTCCCTCTCTCGCTGTGTCTCTCTCTGTCAAATAAATAAATAAAAATTTCTCATTTGTTCATGGATGTTTCAAAGGCATATTGATATCATTGTCCCCAAGCTTAACTCATGGACTTTCACACAGAACAGGATCACCATTTTTTAAATTGCCCCAACATATATTCCAAGACCCAGAAACCAGGATTTCTAGGAGCTAGAAATCTCTTCCTCACTCAATTTTTGGGATACAGTATTAAGACTTTGTCTATATTTCTCTAGAATTTACCTATTTTTATCCATCCAGCTTCAAAACAAACTACTACCGTCTCTTATCTGGACTACCTCAATAGCCTTGCATGAACCAACTTCCAATTCATTTTTCTAGTTTGCAGCCAGGAGATTTTCTGAAATACAAACATTATCATTTTTATCTCCTCTTTAAATATTTCAATGTCTCCCTTGTATTTAGAATAAAGAAATTGACACATACACACATGCACAATACTCTTTATTTTCTGATTCTCTGGATGTACCTCAAATGGTACTGCCACCTATTTTCTGTTTCTCAGCACCATTGGACTTGCTTCAGTTCCCCAAATGTGCTATGCTTTGTCTAATACTCTAGTATGCTAATACATCTAATCTGCCTTTGCATATATTTTTGCCTCTGTCTGGAGCACTATTCATTCTCCTTCCAGATACACTCCCAGTTTTTCTAGGTAATGCATTATTTTTCATGACTGTGCTCAACAGACTGTCTCCATGCCATGCTTCCCACCTCTCAGACTACCTAAGATAATTCATTATATGCTTTGAGACTGTCCACTTTTGTTCACCATTGTAGTGTCTGAGCCAAGTGAAACATAAAATTTATTATATTAGTGAGTAAAGGACTGAATGATAAAAAAAATAAATTTGGGAGGTATTAATATATTATATATTTTCATATACTATAAAAATATTATGGACTACATATTTCTGTTATGAACTAAATATTGTATCCTCCCCAAATCCCAAAATCCTATCCCCTAATGTGAAGGTGTTAGGAGGTAGTGGCTTTGGTAGGAAAATAAATCATAAGTCATGCCACATGAGTGGCATTAATTCCTTCATAAGAAGAGAGACAAGAGAGATAATCTCTCTCCGCCATGTAGAGGATGCAGAGAAAAGACAAACATCTGCAAACCAGAAATTATGTCCTTGCCAGACACTAGATCTGTTCGCACTTTGATCTTGTGTTTTCAGCCTCCAGAACTAGGAGAAATAAATGTTTGTTTTTTAAGCAATGCAGTCTATGGTACTCTGTTGCAGCCATCCAAACTGAATAAGACACCAGGTAAATTTAACAACACCCATATAAGAAAAAAATCTGAATATGCCTAGAGAGTCCTGAAACTTCTGAGGCAATGTCTCTGATGCTGAGTTATTATTTTCTCTTACAGAAGTACACAGATTGGTATGCACCCAAATTTCCCTGATGGAAGAACACTTCAAGTACTAGAGCACAACTTATGTCTGTATTTTTATTTTGTCAGCCCACCACTTCTCTATGAATGAAGGCATTTCCATTTTATCTACATCCTTTCCATTCCCCACCTACAGATCTTCCAATGCTTACTAATATATCAACCTGTTCATAGAAATGCTTTTATACATTTATTTTAATGAGAGTTTACTCCCACTCTTCCGTTTCTTCCATTTTACTTCCATCTGAGACTTAAGTTATCTACCCACCCCTCATTTCCCACATTAGGCCTGCATATACTTCCCCTGTCAAGGTATCTGCCAGTTAACACTAAAATTTCTGGTGTAATCCTGAATTTTCCCTTCTAATTAAAGGACCTTGAAGAATCTTACAACATTTTTGAATATTTCTGGGCCTTGACTTCCTGCAGAACTAAAAGATCCCAATTTCATGACATTCTTATTCTCAAAATGTGGACATTAAGCAGAATATAATCTTTATCATTTGATATTTAGGGGCACACATTTTAAAACATACAAAAATAATTGTGAAATGTAAATACAAGTTTATCTCAATGCTAATAAGGACTCCTGTTGTCAATGCAAAAATTTTCCAATCCTCATCTTTAGAAGCTATATGCTACTCTAAGCCCTCAATCCATTTTATTATAGGAGATCGTGGTTTGTTTGTTTAAGATTTTATTTATTTATTTATTTGAGAGAAAGAGAGAGAGAGAGCAACTGTGGGGTGGGGGGCGGTGAGCAGAGGGAGAGGAACAAGCAGACTATGCACTGAGTGTGAGTCCCATGCTGGTCTCAATCCCATGACTGTGAGACCATGACCAGAGCCAAAATCAAGAGTCAGATGCCTAACTGTCTAGGCCACCCAGATGCCCCCAGAAGATCCTGGTTTTAAATAAAATTACTCAATGCCAAAAAAAGAATGGAACTTCTTTGCTGCTCCAAAATTTGTATATAGGGTAAAAAATGACTCTGTGTTGCTTGCTTAATCGAAAGATAATTTTGAAATTCACTCTTCATAGTTCAGACTACTATGCTTTGAAATTTTTAAATTAGACCAAAGTGATATGTCAACTTATTGCTTATGGGATGGTGCATTCATTATAACTGACCCAAACCAACAACATTCCTAACTAACCAAAAGAGAATGTAGTAGTTGAGTTAAATAATACATAAAGTGTTTTCCTCAAAAAAGGTAACAAATTCTTAAAAATATGAGAATGAGATTTTTATATTCCCTAATGCTATTTCATTTAAAAATTATTTTCCTTTTACTCCATTGCAAGCATTTTAATCACTTTGCCACTTTTTTTCTTTATGCTTCTAAATGAATTTCTTAGATATGTGATATGTTCAGAAAGGCACACAAATTAAAAGGATACAGGTTTTGTGTTTTTTTTTAAAAAAGGCATACATTTGTAATCAGTGTGCAGATCAAAAATCTGTGTTAGTTCTACCTCCTTTACTTTTTCCTAGTCCATCTGTTTATCCTATTTTACCTCTATTACCTCCAATTTAGGAATTTCTAATTTAACTCTTTCATTCACTAACTAAAGTACACACACACACAGAATAATATAACACATAAGTAAAAGAATGGAGATAAAGACTGAAAGAGAAATGGCTGCAGAGATAAGGATTAGAAATATAACAGTATGCTAGAGATCTATAGATATGCCAGTTAAAGCTATATGTTTCCCTTACTTTCATTTACCTAATATATTTTTCTGTTAGCTGTTTTGACAATTTGCTGTGCACTGTGTTTAGTAGTATTATTAAAAACAAATTAAAAAAAACACTTTTTGGAGGTGCCTTGGTGGTGTAGTCAGTTAAGCATCCGATTTCTGCTCAGGTCATGATCTTGGGGCCTGGAATAGAGCTCTGTAGGGTTCTGTGCTCAGCAGGGAGTCTGCTTGAGGATTCTCTCTCTCCCTCTCCTTCTGTCACTCCCTCTTTTTTGTCTTTCTCTCTCTCAAATAAATAAATCATTAAAGAAAACTTTTGGGGGGCATTTGTTAGTACAAAATTAATGCTATTTAGATATAAAAATCTGAGTATTTATATTTAGTACATGATATGGGTCAAAAAGATAAATATATTCTCTCCTGCGTATTATAGAGATTAAGGGATATCTCAACAAGTTAGTTAACACCTATAGATATCCTCAATCACTGATGATCTCTGCAAAACAGCTTGTTAATTCAATATTTATTTATTCAACACAGCCTCTTTCGCTATTGTTTATCCAAAATTAACTGGAGAAAAAACTCTTGAATTGTCCATGTTCAGTTAATTATAAGAGTGGGGAGGAAACAGCAGTGTATTAACCTATATAGGAAGGAAAAATCTCTCATCCAAAAGAAGTGACAAATTTTAGAAATTCCAACAAAATTATTTTCTCTTAACCTACTTCTTTTTAAACATATTCAAAAATGCATGGTTTTAAATCTTGTAAGAAGTCCCATCCATTGTTTTTCATATAGTATTAAGATCCTTTAGTGTGAAGTTATTTTGTTTCCCAATAAAAACAGGGGCACTAAGTCACCAATGGGGACCTAAATAAACAAACAGACAGACAGACAGACAAACCGACAACATGCCTGAAAGGAGAGGAAGGAGAAATCCTACGAGATGTAATCCTTTATTTTCCTATGCAAAATTTCTTAGGAGAATCCATTAAGACACATCATGTGCAACAATTCATTGCAGAAAGGAAAATGAAAGAATCTAAATTAAGAAAAAAATCAGATCTATTCTCATATCATTAAAGAGAAATTTGAATCATTCCACTTGGGAAACTCTACTTCATATTTTACAATTCATTTAACTCCAACAATTTCACTAGCTAAAAGTTTTCCTTTTGTATCATAAATGACCCAGGATGCAAGGGAGCATTTATGAGAAGACAATGCATCCCACGATTTCTCATTGAGAAGGCAATGTTGAATTTTGCAAATGGAACTTCTCAAGAACTAAAAAGGGGCAGTGAAGCAAAGGTTTGAGGTGGTAAGCTGGGGTTTTAGAAAAAGTTGCCACAGTCACTCAACATTTTACCTAGAATATTCTTTGAGGTGATGGGTGAGACAGTGTATTAGTTTCCTATGGATGCTTAACAAATTATGACAAACGTGGTAGCTTAAAATAACACATGTTTATTCCCTTACTCTTTCTTACCCAGAAGTGCAAAATCAGTTTCAACTAGGCAGACAGAGATCAAGGTGTTAAGCAGGGATGTGTGTTCTCTGAATCCTCTAGGGGAGAATGTGTTGCTTGCCTCTTGTTTCTGGTGGCTACCATCTTTCCTTGGCTGGTGGTTGTATCACTTCAATCTCTGCCTAAGTATTCACACTGCCTTCTCTTCTCTCCATGTCAAATCTTCCTCTGCATCTCTTTCATAAAGACTGTGGGTAACTGTAACCATGGAAACTGAGACCATGGATAGGGAGTGGAGGGGAGGTGCTACTCTATGGAACATTTTTAGAATACCAGAAATTACTTTTACAGAGAATTTCAGAATAAGAAGATATAGAATGCTGCCTTTACCTCACTTTTATTATAAAAATAAAAATTTAGCCACTCAAAGATAGCAGTTGGTAGGAATAACAATATTTTACTTTTTCATACTTTTAAAACTACAATTGCAATGTTTGACATACTTTTTGTGTGTGTGTGTGTTTGCCTCTTCAGAAATTCTTTGAGGTATAGGGCAAAAAAAAAAATCTCCATTTTGCAAATGGAACAACTAAGACTCAGTGTAAGTAAGTAAGTGATGTACTCAAAACTAAAGTCAGTAAAGCATTTTGTCTCTTGATTCCAAGTTCAATGCCATGCTCCTCACCCTCTAGCACACACAATTTTAATATATCTCAGATTTTTTTTTTTTGCCTTCTCACACATGTCTCTAAGGAATAAAATATCACAAATGATGTGCCTAAAATCAAGGCTGTGACCCAGTAATTTTGAGACACAAAACCAACATTGCCCATCAGCATCTGTGATGTCTCAAGTTAAAATTGATCAAATCTTTCAAAAATAATGAGATTGCTTTCTCGCAGTTCAGAGAATTAAGCTCTTCTGGGAATTGAGTAAGCAAGTCAGCCATCAGTGGGGGAGGATAGGGCTGACAGTGGAGCTGCTGGTTCCTCCCAATTTCTCAGGCCACGTCACCTACTTTACACGTTCTTGATCCTTTTGTGGAAGTGCAAGCATGTATGTACCTTATACAAACACCATGCTTTCTGAAAAGTAAGGATGATTTTAGAGGTGAAAATAGAATCCTGGATTTTCTTTGTCATTGAGTAAAATACTACCACAAGATAGAGAATTTTTTTAAAGAATTTTTAAAAATCAAATGAAAGACTCGGGAAGTAGGTCCCTATATGTGCAAAATGCCATTTCTGCTTAACGTATTGAGGCTATTGTCTCTTAGCATTTTGTTCTTATCGAAATTAGAAATTAGAAGCATGATAATACAGTACATGGTTGCTAATGTATTATTCTTCAATCATTTTCTATAACTGATTAACAGGAGGAAAGTAAAAGGTTAATTTTCTAATTACATACTCCCCTGAGATAAATTATGCATGTTATCACATTCATTGACACGCTATAATGGGCACTTTATGGAAAAGTGATTTTCTCTGAAGGTATGAACAATCAACAGTGTATTTTTAGGAATCAAGTAGGCAGCAGGAAAACCAGTGAAAAGATCCACCTCTACCAAAATATGTGTTTATGAGTAGCTTTGGCCTTCAAAGCAGGCTGTGGTGTTTCCAAATCACTCAGTCCAACCATAATTAATGAGTCAAGAATAAGCTGTGGAGTCAGCCCTGGCTTTGACTCCAGGCTCCTTCATAATGAAGTACGGGATCTAAGCACATTCTTACATTATCTATACATTTATTTTTTCATTGACATATGGAAATAATTAATGTGAGGATGTAATTCAATGCAGAAATGTGGTGATATATGTATAGCAATTAGTGTAGCGTCTGCCACATATTAGACTCTTAATACGTTATAACTGTGATAATGAGTCATGAAAGAAATTGAAATTAGGGAGTGGAATATATGTATTAAGAATATCCTTAGTTAGAAGTGTATGTAAACAGACTTTCTCAGAGCATGTCCCCATTTAGTTTATCCTTTGTGAGGAAAGGAATATAATTCTTGAAGATAGAGGTAAATGGTTTCATGTGGTATTTTTATTTCTAAGATCATAGTATTTCTATGAAAAACAAAAGAATTAGGGAAGAGAGATCAATTGTACTTTTAGCCCAGTTAGTATATAAAACTTAGGCTCCTGAGTCTCTTTAGGATCCATCCTCTGGGACTTTCACTCAGCTTTAACAGTCATGTTTGAAAGAACATAAGTGGGGACAACGTGGACAAGGGTATTATAGAACTGCTCAAGAAGTTTGGTGAAAGAGAAGACAGCCCAAGGCCAAAGTTGTCCCAGTGACTTAAATCTGTTTTTACATCCATGTTTCCAGCACAAAAGACTCAAGCTAACAGATAACACATATTTTAAATATAGTTAACACCTTCATTCTACTATCATCATTAACATGAATGTGTTTTTGTATTTTTAATCTAACAATATCAGTGAAAAATGAAATACCAGGATAAGAAAGAGGAGTTTGTCCATTTTAAGAGGCAAACATTTTTTTTTTCTAATGATTTCAAGGAAAACTTTTTATAACATACTCTCTTGCACTTACTTATTAAGTAAACTTCTCTTTAATAGAAATAATGTGGGTAATAAAATGAGTACAGCATTTAGAATAGAACGTAGGTTCAGTCTTACTTTTTCTGTAATTTGGACCAAAATTACTTAGCCTCTCTGAATCCCAGTTTTATTACTCATGAAACAGAGATAATGACACCAATATGGGGGGCCATTAGGAGAAGTAAATATAAACACGAACGAAGTACTTGGCTCAATGCCTAACCAACTGAAGTCACTAAAATGAATAGGTTTTGAGTAAATGAGCAAAGTAATTTTTTTTTTAGATCATCTATGCATTTTGTTGGTGAGGGAGAATTTCTTGCCCTAGGGTGATGGGTATGGCCAAACACAAAGCACTTGACTGCACAGATAACAATCCATTTGATAAGAAGGACTGTTTCTGTGGCACCTTATCCATGGGAACAGGGTGAAGAGATCTTAAATTTAGGCAATTAGAGGCCCTCCTAATTTCCCCAGATTTTAAGGTAACATATAATACTGAGTTTTAGTGCAGAGTGAAAAACTCAATCTTCCTGTGGTCATCTTTATCCCAACATTTTCCTTACAAGGAAAAAAAAAAACAAAACAAAAAACAGGATATTTATAGTTTTTAGAATGACTAACAATCCATTAGATAGTATTGTAATCTGATGACAATTTTATACAGAAAAAGAGAAGGAAGAAAGAGAGGAGGAGAGTAATTACTTAAGCCAAAGACTTCTTGGAACCAATTTGGGAAGTTATCTCAAGTGATGATGCTGGCTCTATTGATGTGATCTTTGAATTAATATTACAAATTTAGGTAGGAAAGGTAGGATAAAAATAGGATAAATAGCAGTGTTTGTTCAATTTAATTATTGGCTGTTTAAATTAAAATGAAAGCAAAAAAAGTGTTTTTCTCTAATTTTTAAAAAATAGTAATAAATCATTTTTTTAAAGATTTTTTTTTTTTATTTGAGAGAGAGAGGATGAGCAGAGCAAGGGGCAGAGGGAGAGGGAGAATGAGATTCCTCACTGAGCAGGGAGCTTAACATGGGGTTCAATTCCAGGACCCTGAGATCACGACTGGAGCTGAAGGCAGACGCTTAACTGACTGGGCCAACCAGGTACCCCTACATGTCTTTTGACATACAGCCAAGACTAACAGAACAATGAAATATGATTTGCTGATGTCCAACCTACTCCATTTCATCCATCTATCATGTACCTCAGTCTTCTGCCTTAACCTCAACACATCTGTTATGACTGAAAGTGACTTAATTATCTTTTTTCGTCAACTGCATGATTGGGAATTTCATCAAAATCTCACTTTCCCTAGTTCAATTCATACTGCATCTCTAAATTTATCCTTTGCCTAATATTTTGCATATTATAGATACAGTAAAGGAAAATTTTAGATCAAATTTCCTAGTTTGACAATCCTTTTTAACTCTAATGTCTCTCATCATTAATCAAGTGCAGCAAGTATTTTCATCCTGTCCTGGGTTCGGAGTATAAGAGAGGAATAAGAGTGCCCAATTTTAGGCTTTTGAGCTCTTAACTAGACTTTATAAAATCTATAGGAAGAAAAAGGCATCTTAAAAATCACACTTTAAAAAAGGTTCTAAGAGCTAGGAATTTGAAAGATAAATGGTGTGTGTGTGTGTGCATGTGTGTGTATATGCATGTGTGTGTGTGTGTGTGTGTTTTCTTCTGAATTCCAAATGGGTTGGCTTAGGAAGATCAAGTGCCAAAGCCTAAAGAAATGCAAAATGAAGTGTATGAATGAAAGAAAAGGAAAATGATGGAGTTCCTGGTGGCTCAGTTAAGCCTCTGCCTCCTGCTCAGGTCATGATCCCAGGGTCTTGGGATGGAGCCCTGAAAGCTTTGGGCTCCATCCCCCCATTTGTGCTTGCTTTCTCTCCCTCTCTCAAATAAATAAAAATCTTTAAAAAAAGGAAAATGAGAAAACAAAGCTAAAATTCCAGAGCTAATTCCAACTCAAAGGAACTTAAAGTTCTACCTCCTCGAATACAGATGTGATTGGATTAGAAACTGTCTGGGTTCCTGAAAATGAGTCCTATGCCTTCATGATCACTACTCCCCACCTCTACCCCAGCCTTGGGGCTAGTGTGAATGAAGTTCATATTTTGGTATAAAGGATATATGCATCTGAAGAGCAGAGGATGCTTAGACCATGGACATCAGTAGAGAACAACATTGCACAATGATGAAAGTTATCTGCCTTATATCTCAACAGAGGCCAGGATGGACAAAGGACAGCAGGGGGATGTCGCCTCCTGAATACCAAGACAACACAAGCCTCACCTTCCCCTAATTCAATGGAGAAAAAATAAGAGAAGAGGGAGAAGAACACTAAATTAACTTAGTTCAACTCAAGAATCAAACTTTTAAACTCAGGAATGGTATAATGTATATGAATTTGCAGGATTAGTTTCCTTTTACTGAATGAAAATGGAAGCTTAGTTTTACTAACTTCCTTAAAGTGTTTTTTTTTTTGTACATTTTATTAATGACTATCAATTGTAACCTCCCTATGTAGATAATGCCATTAAAAAATAATGTATTTGAGTAGAGGAGCAAGATGGCAGAGGAGTAGGAGACCTAAATTTCATCTGGTCCCAGGAATTCAGCTAGATAGGGATCAAACCATTCTGAACACCTATGAATTCAACAGGCGATCGAAGAAAATAATAGCAGCAACTCTCTGAACAGAAAAGTGACCACTTTCTGGAAGGCAGGACGTGCAGAGAAGTGAATCTGAGGTGATATTTGGGAAGATAGACAGCGAGGGGAGGGAGCCTCCGTCAGCCGCTACCAGCAAGTGCTAGAACAGCAGAGCACAAAATTGGAACTTTTAGAAGTCTGCTCCACTGAGGGACGTTGCTCCTGTGGCTAAGCAGTGGTTGGAATCCTCGCTGGGATAGTGTGGTCTCAGGACCCTCGGGGTCACAGAAAGACCAGGGGTGCCTAAGTGCGGCAGAGCTCCCAGGTATCAGAGCAGGGAAGCTGGCTGCAGAGACGGAGCCGAGGAGTGGGCTCTCAGCTCAGGGTTGCCATAAACCATGATCCACGGCACAGTCGGGCCACTGCTCTTCCAGCAGGGACCCAATAAGTGGCAGATCTGGGGAGACCCCCCTTCCTCCCTCAAGAGGAACAGCGCAGGAGCATACTGCAGGGGTCTGCTGGGTTTGGAGATTCCACACAGGGTCATGTGCCAGAGCTAGAAATGCTCAGTCACAGGCCGGGTGAGCATGGAGTGCGGCTGGAGACCAGGGAGACGGGAGTGATTAACTGTTTTTTCTGGGGGCGCACTGAGGAGTGGGGCCCCGAGTTCTTGGCTCCTCCAGGGTGGAGATTGGGAGGTCACCATTTTCACTCTCCTCCTTCAAAGCTGTATGAAAAGCTTGCAGGGAACAAAAGCTCCTGAGAGCAAACCCTAGAAGATTACTTAGCATGGACCTGGCAAGCGCGGGGCAATTCCACCTCCGGGAAAGACATTTGAGAACCACAGCAACAGGCCCCTCCCCCAGAAGATCAGCAAGAACAGCCAGCCAAGACCAAGTTTACCAATCAATGAGAACTGCAGAAATCCAGCGCTAGGGGAATACAGCACATAGATTCATGGCTTTTTTCCCCATGATTCTTTAGTTTTTCTTTTCTTTTCTTTTCTTTTTTTTAAGATTTTATTTATTTATTTGACAGAGAGAGTCACAGCCAGAGAGGGAACACAAGCAGGGGGAGTGGGAGAAGGAGAAGCAGGCTTCCCGTGGAGCAGGGAGCCCGATGCGGGGCTCGATCCCAGGACTCTGGGATCATGACCTGAGCCGAAGGCAGACACTTAACGACTGAGCCACCCAGGTGCCCCAATTCTTTAGTTTTTCAAAGTTAATTTTTTAAATTTTCTTTCTTTTTTCTTTTTCTACTTTTTTTTTTGAATTTTTCTTTTACCCTTTTTCAACTAACATCTTATCAATCCCTTTTTTAAAAATCTTTTTTTTTTTTCATTCTTAGAGTCATTCAATCCCTTCATTGTAGTTAACCATATTTTTGGTATATATATATAAGTTGTTCTCACTTTAAAATTTTGGGATACAGTTTCTTCTAACAAACCAAAATGTACCCTAAGTCTCTAGTGTATGGCTTTGTTCTAGTCTCCTGTCTGATCACATTCTCTCCCTTTTTTTTTCTTTTTAATTTCTATTCTTTCTTTTTTCAACCAACTTCTTATCAATTCCTTTTATAAAATCTTTTATAATTTTCATCTTTACAGTCATATTCCATCCCTTCATTGTATTTACCCTTATTTTTGTATATATATAAGTTTATCCTTCTTTAAAATTTTGGGAGGCAGTTTCTTCTAACAGACCAAAATGCACCCAAAATCTAGTGTGTGGCACTGATCTATTCACCAGCCTGATCATATCCTTTTTTTCCTTTTCTTTTTCTTTCTTTCCCTTTCTTTTCCCCTGGTTTTGGGTCTTTTCTGATTTGTTTAGTGTATATTTTTCTGGGGTCGTGTTACCCTGTTAGCATTTCATTCTCTCATTCATCTATTCTCCTCTAGACAAAATGACAAGATGGAAAAAATCACCTCAAAAAAAAGAACAGGAGGCAGTACTGACTGCCAGGGACCTAATCAATATGGACATTAGTAAGATGTCAGAACTAGAGTTCAGAATGATTATTATAAAGATACCAGCTGGGCTTGAAAAAAGCATGGAAGATACTAGAGAAACCCTTTCTGGAGAAATAAAAGAACTAAAATCTAACCAAGTCAAAATCAAAAAGTCTATTAATGAGATGCAATAAAAAAAGGAGGCTCTAACTGCTGGAATAAATGAGGCAGAAGAGAGAATTAGTGGTATAGAAGACCAAATGATGGAGAATAAAGAAGTTGAGAAAAAGTGAGATAAACAACTGCTGGATCACGAGGGCAGAATTTGAGAGATAAGTGATACCATAAGACGAAACAATATTAGAATAATTTGGATCCCAGAAGAAGAAGAAAGAGAGAGAGAGGGGGGCAGAAGGTATATTGGAGCAAATTATAGCAGACAACTTCCCTAATTTGGGGAAGGAAACAGGCATCAAAATCCAGGAGGCACAGAGAAATCCCCCTCAAAATCAATAAAAATAGGTCAACACCCTGACATCTAATAGTAAAACTTACAAGTCTCAGAGACAAAGAGAAAATCCTGAAAGCAGCTCAGGACAAAAGGTCTGTAACCTACAGTGGTAGAAACATTAGATTGGCAACAGACCTATCCACAGAGACCTGGCAGGACAGAAAGGACTGACATGATATATTCAGAGCATTCAATGAGAAAAATATGCAGCCAAGAATACTATATCCAACTAGACTGTCATTGAAAATAGAAGAGATAAAAAGCTTCCAAGACAAACAAAAACTAAAAGAATTTGCAAACATGAAATCAGCTCTACGAGAAATATTGAAAAGGGTCCACTAAGCCTAAAAGTAACATAGACTAGAAAGGAACAGAGACAATATACAGTAACAGTCACCTTACAGATAATACAATGGCACTAAATTCATATCTTTCAATAGTTACCCTGAATGTAAATGGGCTAAATGCTCCAATCAAAAGACACAGCATATCAAATTGGATTAAAAAAAAAAACAAGACCTATCAATATGCTGATTGCAAGAGACTCATTTTAGATGCAAAGACACCTCCAAATTTAAAGTGAGGGGGTGGAAAACCATTTACCATGCTAATGGACATCAAAAGAAAGCTGGGGCGGCAATCCTTATATCAGACAAATTAGATTTTAAACTAAAGACTATAATAAGAGATGAGGAAGGACCCTATATCATACATAAGGGATCTATCCAACTAGAAGATATAACAATTGCAAATATCTATGCCCCAAACATGGGAGCAGCCAATTATATAAGGCAATTAATAACAAAATCAAAGAAACACATCAACAACAATACAATAATAGTGGGGGACTTTAACACCCCCTTCACTGAAATGGACAGATCATCTGAGCAAAAGATCAACAAGGAAATAAGGACATAAAATGACACACTGGACCAAATGGACTTCACAGATATATTCAGAACATTCCACCCCAAGGCAACGGAATACACATTCTTCTCTAGTGCCCATGGAACATTCTCCAGAATAGATCACATCCTAGGTCACAAATCAGGTACCAAAAGATCAGGATCATTCCCTGCATATTTTCAGACCACAATGCTTTGAAACTAGAACTCAATCACAAGAGGAAAGTCAGTAAGAACTCAAATACATGGAGGCTAAAGAGCATCCTACTAAAGAATGAATGGGTCAACCAGGAAATTAAATAAGAATTTTAAAAAATCATGGAAACCAATGAAAATGAAAACACAACTGTTCAAAATCTTTGGGATGCAAAGGCGGTCCTAAGAGGAAAGTATATAGTAACACAAGCCCTTTCTCAAGAAACAAGAAAGGTCTCAAATACACAACCTAACCCTACACCTAAGGAGCTGGAGAAAGAATAGCAAACAAAACCTAAACCCAGGAGGAGAAGAGAAATAATAACTATCACAGCAGAAATCAATGAAATAGAAACCAAAAGAACAGTAGAACAGATCAACGAAACTAGGAGCTTGTTCTTTGAAAGAATTAATAAGATTGATAAACCCCTGCCCAGACTTATCAAAAAGAAAAGAGAAATAACCCAAAGAAGTAAAATCATGAATAAAAGAGAAGAGATCACAACCAACACCAAAGAAATACAAACAATTATAAAAACATATTATGAGCAACTCTATGCCAGCAAATTAGACAACCTGGAAGAAATGGATGCATTCCTAGAGATGTATAAACTACCAAAAGTGAACCAGAAAGAAATAGAAAACCTGAACAGACCCATAACCACTAAGGAAATTGAAGCAGTAATCAAAACACTCCCAAAAAGAGCCCAGGGCCAGATGGTTTCCCAGGGGAATTCTACCAAATTTTTAAAGAAGAATTAATACCTATTCTTCTGAAACTGTTCCAAAAAATAGAAATGGAAGGAAAACTTCCAAACTCATTTTATGAGGCCAGCATTACCTTGATCCCAAGATCAGACAAAGACCCCATCAAAAAGGAGAATTACAGACCAATACCCCTGATGAACATGGATGCAAAAATTCTCATCAAAATACTACCCAATAGGATCCAACAGTACATTAAAAGGATTATTCACCACTACCAAGTGGGATTTATTCCTGGGATGCAAGGTTGGTTCAACATCCACAAATCAATGTGATACAATACATTAATAAAAGAAAGAACAAGAACCATATGATCCTCTCAATAGATGCAGAAAAGGCATTTGACAAAGTACAGCATCCTTTCTTGATTAAAACTCTTCTTAGTGTAGAGATAGAGGGTACATACCTCAATATCATAAAAGCCATCTATGAAAAACCCACAGTGAATATCATTCTCAATGGGGAAAAACTGAGAGCTTTCCCCCTAAGGTCAGGAACATGGCAGGGATGTCCACTATCACCACTGTTATTCAACGTAGAACTAGAAGTCCTAGCCACAGCAACCAGACAACAAAAAGAAATAAAAGGCATCCAAATCAGCAAAGAAGAAGTCAAACTCTCACTCTTTGCAGATAATAGGATACTTTATGTGGAAAACCCCAAAGACTCCACCCCAAAACTGCTAGAACTCATACAGGAATTCAGTAAAGTGGCAGGATATAAAATCAATACACAGAAATCAGTTGCATTTACATACACCAACAACAAGACAGAAGAAAGAGAAATTAAGGAGTCGATCCCATTTACAATTGCACCCAAAACCATAAGATACTTAGGAATAAATCTAACCAAAGAGGCAAAGAATCTATACTCAGAAAACTATAAAATACTCATGAAAGAAATTGAGGAAGACACAAAGAAATGGAAAAACGTTCCATGTCCATGGATTGGAAGAACAAATATTGTGAAGATGTCAATGCTACCTAGAGCAGTCTACACATTTAATGCAATCCCTATCAAAATACCATCCACTTTTTTCAAAGAAATGGAAAAAATAATCCTAAAATTTGTATGGAACCAGAAAAGACCCCGCATAGCCAGAGGAATGTTGAAAAAGAAAAGCAAAGCTGTGGCATCGCAATTCCAGACTTCAAGCTCTATTACAAAGCTGTCATCATAAAGACAGTATGGTACTGGTACAAAGACAGATACATAGGTCAATGGAACAGAATAGGGAGCCCAGAAATGGACCCTCAACTCTATGGTCAACTCATCTTTGACAAAGCAGGAAAGAATGTCCAATGGAAAAAAGACAGTCTCTTCAACAAATGGTATTGGGAAAATTGGACAGCCACATGCAGAAAAATGAAACTGGACCATTTCCTTACACCACACACAAAAATAGACTCAAAATGGTTGAAAGACCTAAATGTGAGACAGGAGTCCATCAAAATCCTAGAGGAGAACACAGGCAGCAATGTCTTCGACTTCAGCCACAACAACTTCTTCCTAGAAACGACGCCAAAGGCAAGGGAAGCAAGGGCAAAAATGAACTATGGAGACTTCCTCAAGATAAAAAGCTTTTTTTTTTTTTTAAGATTTTATTTATTTATTTGACAGAGAGACACACAGCGAGAGAGGGAACACAAGCAGGGGGAGTGGGAGAGGGAGAAGCATGCTTCCCATGGAGCAGGGAGCCCAATATGGGGCTCGATCCCAGGGCCCTGGGATCATGACCTGAGCCAAAGGCAGATGCTTAAAGACTGAGCCATCCAGGCGCCCCAAGATAAAAAGTTTTTGCACAGCAAAGGAACAGTCAACAAAACCAAAAGACAACCAACAGAATGGGAGAAGATATTTGCAATGACATATCAGATAAAGGGCTAGTATCCAAAATCTATAAAGAACTGATCAAACTCAACACCGAAAGAACAAAGAATCCAATCAAAAAATGGGCAGAAGACATGAACAGACATTTTTCCAAAGAAGACATCCAAATGGCCAACAGACACATGAAAAAGTGCTCAATATCGCTCGGCATCAGGGAAATCCAAATCAAAACCTCAATGAGATACCACCTCATACCAGTCAGAATGGCTAAAATTAACAAGTCAAGAAATGACAGATGTTGGCGGGGATGCGGAGAAAGGGGAACCCTCCTACACTGTTGGTGGGAATGCAAGCTGGTGCAGCCACTCTGGAAAACAGTATGGAGGTTCCTCAAAAAGTTGAAAATAGAGCTACCATATGATCCAGCAATTGCACTACTGGGTATTTACCCCAAAGAAACAAAAGTAGGGATCCGAAGGGGTACGTGCACCCCAATGTTTATGGCAGCAATGTCCACAATAGCCAAACTGTGGAAAGAGCCAAGATGTCCATCGACAGATGAATGGATAAAGAAGAGGTGGTATATATATATATATACAATGGAATATTATGCAGCCATCAAAAGGAATGAGATCTTGCCATTTGCAACGACGTGGATGGAACTGGAGGGTATTATGCTGAGTGAAATAAGTCAAACAGAGAAAGACATGTATCATATGATCTCACTGATATGAGGAATTCTTAATCACAGGAAACAAACTGAGGGTTGCTGGAGTGGGGGGTGGGGTGGGAGGGATGGGGTGACTGGCTGATAGACACTGGGGGGGTATGTGCTCTGGTAAGCGCTGTGAATTGTGCAAGACTGTTGAATCTCAGATCTGTACCTCTGAAACAAATAATGCAATATATGTTAAGAAAAAAAAAAAGAAGAAGGTAGCAGGAGGGGAAGAATGAAGGGGGGGGAATCGGAAGGGTAGACAAACCATGAGAGACGATGGACTCTGAAAAACAAACTGAGGGTTCTAGAGGGGAGGGGGGTGGGAGGTTGGGTTAGCCTGGTGATGGGTATTGAGGAGGGCACGTTCTGCATGGAGCACTGGGTGTTATGCACAAACAATGAATCATGGAACAGTACATCTAAAACTAATGATGTAATGTATGGGGATTAACATAACAATAAAAAATTTAAAAAACAATAAAACAGGGGAAAAAAAAAGAAAGAAAGAAATGCACACCCAACCCCCCCACCAATCCATTAATTAACCCAAAGGAATGTAAGTAAAAAAACCAAATTAGAACAAAGTAGATTAATAGAAATAAATCAAATTTATAAAACATATAAGTCATTGAAATAAATATAAAGTAAGCAACCTAAATGAATCAATCTCTCAATTTGGATTATACAATATAGCAGAGTTATGGTTATCTCAGCAAGCATGGTAATATTTTGTGCAATATTAGAAAGACTCCTTTCAAAATGAGGAATAAGAGAAGAATGTTATACTTGAGACAAACCTAGTACCAAAGGGCACACAAAGGCAGGCTTTAAATGATGGATCAAAGCAAATTAAGGTAAGTCCTGTCATAACATAATGTCAGGTCCAAACATTTCTATTGTGAAAAATGAAGGATTATGTTCCCACAGATTTAATAAAATAAACCGGAATAAACCGGAAGGCTTATGGTGTCATCTAAATAAAATCTGGACTACGGTGTGCTTCATACTACTAAGGGACAGTTTAAGGCTTAAGTAGCAAAGGGGATGTTTCTGGCTACTATGACTGACTGAGACTTCAGAGACAGAAGCAAAGATTCTAGTGAATTCCTGGTAAATTAGACAGGGATTTGTTGTCCAATGAAAATACTGGGAACTCAAGGGCACTTGTCCTACTTCCTAAATATAGAGTGATGTTGCACTTCCCTAATTATCCCCCACACTCTATTGAAGATAACTATTGAGAACAGATTCTGGGAGAAGGATAGGCAGGAGGCAAATCTCAGGAACATTACATTTAAATTTACACTATTGTGGGAGTGTTTTTCATACGTAATAAGCAGAATAAAAAAAATGGGATAGTCCTCTTAATGCCATATTGTAAGAAAAACAGATATATAAGATATATGTAATAAAAGCTAGAAATTTCCTTAATCCCATAAATGTTTACTAAAATGCCACAGCTAAGATGACATGGAATTTGAAATACAAAAAATTCATTCTTTCTATAAAATTAGGCCCAAAAAGGTGATACTACTGCTTTCTCTATTCAACGTATCCCTGAAAATCTTAGCCACACACAATATATAAGAAAAAAGAATAATTTATAATGCTTGGAAAGGAAAGCACAACTGTTATTTTTAATGGTGACATTATCATCTACATAGAAAGCCCAAATGATATATACAAATTAGAATTTATAAAATATTTTTAGTTAGGAGATTGAATAAAAGGTCAATAAATATAAATTGCATTTTCATCTATCATCAACACATAGTAAAAAAGCTGTTATTTATTTAAAAGATAAGATACATAAACAGAAGAGAAAATATGTACTTGAGCTGGGTCAATTTCAAAGAGTCCATAGTCTCTCATGGTTCGTCTCCCCCTCTCATTTCCCCCCCTTCATTTTATGAGGCCAGCATTACCTTGATCCCAAAATCAGACAAAGACCCCATCAAAAAGGAGAATTACAGACCAATATCCCTGGTGAACATGGATGCAAAAATTCTCACCAACATACCAGCCAATAGGATCCAACAGTACATTAAAAGGATTATTCACCACGACCAAGTGGGATTTATTCCTGGGATGCAAGGTTGGTTCAACATCCACAAATCAAACAGTGTGATACAATACATTAATAAAAGAAAGAACAAGAACCATATGATCCTTTCAATAGATGGAGAAAAAGCATTTAACAAAGTAGAGCATCCTTTCTTGATTAAAAATCTTCAAAGTGTAGGGATAGAGGGTACATTTCAATTCTTTTTGAAAATTCTAGAAATAGGGCGCCTGGGTGGCTCAGTTGGTTAAGCAACTGCCTTCGGTTCAGGTCATGATCCTGGAGTCCCTGGATCGAGTCCTGCATCGGGCTCCCTGCTCGGCGGGGAGTCTGCTTCTCCCTCTGACCCTCCCCCCTCTCATGCTCTCTGTCTCCCATTCTCTCTCTCAGATAAATAAATAAAAAATCTTAAAAAAAAAAAAAGAAAATTCTAGAAATAAAGAACATGTATGTGAGAGAGAAGATTTTGTCCTAAAACGGAAACACTTGTAAGAGCCTAGACTCTGGGTAATATGTTTTTGTAACTCAGTTGTATAAAACAAGACATGAAGTCTCAACATATGGCATTTCCCATAATATAGCAGATGTCACAAATAATTGTTCAAGTACATCATCATTTGAGTTTATGTATTAAGACTAACAGAGTTTATGTCATCTGTATTGACCAAAGAGGCCTGATTGTGGATAACAATTGTGCTTTATGCAACCCCAACAATTATGGCTGAATTGTGTACAGGTGGAATGGAGGTTGGGAGGACAACCAAAATTTCTGCCAAAACAGGATTTAGGATTAATCTCCGCTATATGATTCCCTTCATCTTATTTGTCTTTGTTATGGATTGAATTGTATCCTCCAAAAAGATATGTTGCAGTACTAATTCTCAGTACCTCAGAAGGCGACCTTGTTTAGAAATAGAGTTGTTGCCGAAGTAATAACTTAGGATGAGGTCACTCTGGAGTAGGATGAGCCCTTAGTGCAATAGGACCTTTGTTCTAGAAGGAATAGAGTGAAATATCATGTGGCCACAGAGTCGGACACTAGAGTTATGTAGCTACAAATCAAAGAACAGCAAGAATACTAACATCAGCAGAAACCAGGTATGAATATCTGGTTTCCGAAGGCTTTCCTAGAAATGAAATTCACAAGATAAATTAATGCTTGGAAGATAAAATATATTAAGTGAATTTTCTGAGAGAATTTTATTTTTTTCTCCTTTGGTGCATGGAGACTAGTAAGTGTATTTTGGACAATATTAGCTCTTGTGTCTTTCGAAATATAGTAAGTAGAACTTAACGTAAAACCCTAATTTACCCTGGATTTTAATTATTTTCCCAAGTTATTTTTGTGCCTATTAGTGATAATCTACTCTGTGCTAGGTATAAAGCAGAAGAAAAGAGGATAAAGAACATCCTCATTAGTCAAGGATCCTTAGCAAGACAGCTTTAAAAGTCAAAGACATGTTATGGATAAATGATTATTATTTTTTTATGACTTTGATATTGGTTACGTTTTCTGAGAGCAACAAATATATTTGAATTAAGTTGTGCTCCAAATGAGACTATAAAAATGCTAAATTTGTTGATAAGAACCATATCCCCAAATGTAACCCAACAGAAGTCTTAAAATTTCCCAGTCCCCTAGAGATATATATAAACTCCAGAATATCCTGGCTACAGAGAGCAAGGATTACATTTGTGTGGGTTAAAGCTTTCTCCAGTCACACCAAGGACCACCTGGATGAGAAAAGCAGGCACATGCATTTTTATGGCTTATTCTAATAAACTAAATTAGTTAGTACCTACGTGCTGATTTAGATTTCTGGAGGCTTTTTTTTTTTTATCTTTTATTTTACAGTATAGATTCAAAGACAAGAACAGAAAAAAAAAGGGAAAAGCAGAATGATGAGTTCTTATTTTTGTACCCAGAAAAAATATATATATATGTTCTCTCCTCTCCTCTTCCTTCCCATTCTTTGGATAATTTTTACTTTATACTGCCAAAGAAATTTGAACATTTGGGATTAAATTCTGGGACCACAAATTAATAGTTTATGATTGTGGTTAACGTAAACTCATGTCAGGGTGCTTTGTTGTTTTTTCTCCCACTTGCAAAATGGAGTAATCATAAAATCCAACTCACAGAGTTTTGGTGAGGAAAATGAGAAAAGAAAGTGTGTTTATAGTGTGCCAAGACTACAACTGTATGTTAGTCAACAGTAATAATCAATTATCAGTTGTTTTGTTTGAAAAATACTAAGTCATTACAAAAATAATAATTTAGACAAAACTGGTTGTTTTAGACTATATATACATAAGTATATATGTATATATTTATTTACTTACATTTGTAAGTTTTTTTTTTTTTTTGTGCAGAAGATATCTCATCATTTCATGTTAAATACATACTATCCCATGATGATCTCACAATATATTCTCAGTCTATAGGGTAAAGCATGTGTATTTCTTCCCATTCAGGGTCTATTTTTGCACATATAGTCCACTTTCCCTTTAGTTAGGAAAATAACTGTTATTTTCCTTGCAGTACTGTTTATTACAAAAATCATCTTATTTACTTAGTACTTCACTAATAACACCTATGGTCTCTTCCCTAGTCCTCCTAGGGAAGGATTTGATTGAATATTAAAAGGTTTGAAGTTGTAAATATCTATGATTATTTATCTAAAAAGAATTATCAAGGATCATGCAAAAATAAGATTTTCTCATCTCCAAAGAAGAGAGTTATTTTTTATACTCCAAACCAGAAGTATTCTATGAACAATGTATTACCTATCATTTATGAATATTCCTGAATACTAAAATTTTCATGTGTTTTTTGTGAGTTTATAATGCATTTCTGTAATAAAGAACTTCTCTTCAAATATTATAAATAACAACATACTTAAAATCACCACCACTGTTCTAATTTACTTTTTCAGAATATTCAATATTAATTCTCTGATGATAACTGATTCTGAAATGCTCACATTAAAACCTCTTAGACTACAATATATATGCTATATATAATGATGTAAACTGTTAAAATTAAATTCTCCATTCCAGTAATTGAAATCTAGTTCACATGGATAATCTTGACAGTAATTGGCACTTGTCATGCTTTCAATCCTCTCTGCTATTGGATGAGTAATTACTGAGGGTCTGTATGTATAAAAGCGGCAAAGGAAATAAAAAAGGATTCCTATAAGTCTCTTTTCACATAGCAACATAGAAATGTCACTTGAGATATATCTATAAAGTTGTATTTGACTCTAATATTGGTGCTTGGGAAAGGAGGATAACATATGTTTAGGTTAACATAGTTCAAGGAGAGGAGCACTTGGATAGAGTGAGCTTGACTGAAAATGCTATGTTACCAACCATGACCTAGTGAGTGTTTTACAAGAGTAATTTTTATTGTAGTAAGGCTCTAGAGTGTTGAACCTGAACAGTGAAATTGAATCACTCATGAAGTCATGCCAGATGTTATTCATATCAGATGCTGATTAATGCATACACTTCATTTAAAGGAACTTAATATTGAGTTATTAAAATGGGAGGCTGTCAGTTTCAGAAATGACTGATGGATGGAATTAGAAAAATTTATGAGTTAGGTTTAAAGTATCTAGAACATTCCTAGCATGGATTTTTTCAAGTTGGAAAATGATTAAATTATTTATTTTTTTCATTAGTCTACCGACTTGCAATAGGTACCTACTATAATTAAGACTCTTAGATAGGTTTTAATTTACAGCTAAATGAGCTATGGATCATGCTCTCAAAATCTGGATTAAAAAGTATATGTATATCAAAATGGATATATCAAGGCTGAATAAATAAATACTATAAAAAAGTGGACTACTGAGCTCACTTGCTATTGAAACTAATGAACTAATAATTCTTGGGCCAGTTTCCATTTGAGCTTAGTTTTGTTAGATTTTGGTCTTTTAAGATTTAGCCACATAGACCCAACACACAAAAAGTATTACTAGACATATGATAATATTGAATTAGGAAAATGGCTGGCCTGAAATAGGATGATAGCACACTGTAAGGTTTTTAGTATGTAAAGTCTGGACTTAGAAAGTAAAATGGTTGCAGGGGATGGTGGACCCAGATCACAGAAAAATCTGAATGACAAATTTAGTTCAGATTTTCTTCACTGACAGTGGGGAACACCCAGAATTTTTGTTTGTTTATTTAATAAAGTGAAGTATCTAAGGATCTCAGTTTTGCTAAAAGAGCACTGGAGAATTCTCTATAGAGAAATAGATACAATCCTACTGTTGGTTTTGAAGATGGCTTTGACCTTTTTTGACAGCCACCAAGGGTGTGCATTCCAATTTTTTTTCTAAGCTGCTAATCTTGGCCTCTTCAATCCTAAATTTCAATGGTGTATAAAGTAAAATGTTAGAGTATCCAAATTTTCAAAAGAATCCTTGGGACTTGAGTAATACTTCTGGACCAAATAACAATTGAATTGACCCAGAATTCCAGCGCTCTTCTGTGAGAATGTTTTAAAAATATAACCTTAATAACCCTTTGATATGAAGGTAATGCCTCTAGATATAATAGAGCATATTTTCATTTGCATTCAAATGAGAAATTTATACCATACATATACAACTTCGAAGAACTAACTTAAAAAAATTTAGGGAAAAAAAAAAAGGACAAAAAAAACCCAGACCCCAATTCAATTTGTATTTCAGTATGTAAGCTCTAAGTGGTTTAAGTATCTTGACTGAGAAGTCAAAGTTGACATAAAAAGATAAAACATTTCCTTATTTTCCCAATCTGAGTTCTGAAGTTAAACTGTATAATTCATGGCTTCAAACTGAGAATGTCCAGTTGCCTTTTACTATAACTAAAATGTTCCTAGCTTCAGCCCTGCCAAGTCACTGCTTCCTGGCATTAGAAATAAGGGCCAGATGGCCAACCAGCATTATCAGCACCCCATGGTGATGAACAAGTGACAGTTTGCTTGGTGATCGAACATAATTTAAGGTCTTTTAACCTTTGAAATCCAAGATATCATAGTGACAGATTCAATTATTTTTTAAAGTACAAACAATTACCGGCTCTGCCCCCAACCTTCTCTCCACTGTGACCAAATCCTCAAACTTACACTCCTCAGGTATTAAGCCTCTTTGCATGTCTCAGGTATAAAACGTTTTATCACATATCCCAAATGAGAAAAATGCCATCCAGGCCATGAACAGGCAGATAAATAGAGACTAATGTGGCTCCCTGGAAGAGACTAGACATCCCCACATACAGATGTATTAAAAAACTGAGATCTCTACATGCATGGTCAATTGAGTTTTGCAAAATGTGCCAAGACAATTCAATGGGGGGAAAATGTGGTCTTTTTAGAAAATTATATTGAAATAGTTGGATATCTATATGCAAAAAGCAAGTTTGGACCTTTTCCTCACACTATATACATATACTAAAATGAAATAAATAGATCATATGCCTACCTTTAAGAGCTAAAACTATATAACTTCTAGAAGAAAATATAGGTGAAAATCCTTGCAACTTTGGATTAGGCAAGTATTTCTTAGATAGGACACAAAAGACACAAACCATAAAAACAACTGAGGATCCAGTTGCCAATAGATTTATTTTTCATTCTAGGGCACTTCCTTCAGATACCCATCATAGTCCACTCTATTCTATATTATAATTGTAAGAAAAGTTTGTATTTGGTAAACAATGAGTTCCCTTAAGGCAGAAACCATTTTTTAAACATCTTGGTATTTTGGCATCTAATATAGTATCTCTTACTTTAAAAATACTTAGTAAATGTTTATCAAGGGAAAAATCTAATAGACTAAACTTTTCTCCACTTCTTTTATTGCTGTAACTGTAAGACACTGAATCATTATACATATGTATCTATGTTATATATAATGTGTATATAGTATATATTATATACATATGTATTTATTTTTATACTTAGAACCATATGTCTAGACATGGAAGCCCCAGGGAACAAAGCCAGGAAATTAGTTTCCCTTTATGGGAAACACAGAGATCTCTTCTCAATTGTAGATTTGAGCTTCTGTAGTTTTATATTAATATAACAGAATTTTTAGTATACAACCTTTTATTTATATGATGCTCAATTTCCTTAAACAAATGAAAATGATAACACATATTCTTTCCTCCATGAGCAAGAACACAGACTTATTTTGGTCTAGCAGCTCCTAGTTTCGATGACTATGGTTAGAAAAGCATTATCTTCAGCAGCAAGATAATCAGATCTCATAAATTCTAGACTAGTTGGTTGTAAGATTATAATGAAATCTGCTTTCCTATAGTAGTTATTGATAATAATTCTCCTCCCATTTGACCCACTTACTCATAACAGTAAAGTTTATCATTGCCCTTATATTTTTGTGCTAACCTCAAAAACAGCAAGAAGTGTACAGATTTCTGGGAGAAGAAAGTTTACCATGAGCCCTACACTCTCACTCCCTTCTTGGAAGTCACTGTACTTCAGAGAATCACAGCAAATACCCTTACTACTCTCTGCATAGAAACATCTTGGAACACATTTTAACTTTAAAATAAGCATAAATCCTGCAGGTCCCAAAGGAGATGTCAGGGAAAGAGACAGAACTCTGGAGATAGATAAATTCTTTCTTTACAAAGTTATTAAATTATTAAAGTTTCATCGTGTACTATTGCAAGACCAAACTTGTCTCTGTGAACTGGATTAGAAAGATGTCACCTTCAAGTCTCCTCTCATTACTATTTAATATATGTTGAACACCAACAGGGAGCTTTAATAGCTTTTGGATCACCCTGAATCATCAACATTAAAGATGAAGAGGGGAAAACAAAACAAAACAAAAATCCTAGCAAGTCCTCTAGGCCCTAGTAGAGCTAGACTGGTTCCTACTGAGAATTTGAAGGAACTCTGCCCATATATAAGAGGCTTTCTTGAGTGACCTAATTTTGAACTAGCCAATGATACTAACAATCTAAGATGCCCATTCAGAGTTAATCTATCTCTTTAGATAACTATGTGTGCAAAATACTGTCTCTTCCTAATACCAAGTCTATATTACACTTCTTCCTATAGCTAAAGCCATTTGAGTTCCAAACCAAGGCCTTCCCCTAAAGTTCTTCCTAGTGATGTGTAACCACCACCTAAGAAAAAAAAAAATGCTTCCTCTTCTCTGTTTACTCAACTTGATGCTTTATTAGACTGCTGCCCCATGCTTATTACTATAATATCTACTTAGCACATTTTGTCTGTGATACTGAAATCCCAGTGGTATCTATTTCATATATATACCCTGAATATATCTGAATATATATCCTGAATATATTCTTTCCCAGATAACCCTCCAGGTATACCAGTCATCTATTTCCTCAAATACATCATACTCATTCTCACCTGTTTTCTTTTCCTAGAATTCTCTTTTTTCAAAACTTTGAATAGCTCTTTTCTCCTTATTTTACAGGTCTTAGATCAGCTGTCATTGCCTCAGAGAAGATGTCTATGATCACTCAGTCCAAAGTAGATACTGCACCCAGTCACTATCTATAACATAGCATCAATCATTGCTCATCATAATACATGTGTCTGCCCAAGGTTATATGTGTGGGTATGATTTTCTCTTCCCTTCCAAGCCCCAGTCACCACAATGTCATCTCTGAGAGCAAAGTCCCCATCAGTCTATTCATACCCATTAAATCTAGTGTCTAGAACAGTACCTAACATCCTATGGATATTTTATAAATATTTGTTGGTTAAATGAAAAAAGAATAAAGAAAGATCCTATATAAACAGGCTTTCATCTTGATAATCCTGCTATTGATGGGAAAGGAATCCACAGTGTAGACATCATTTATTTCAGAACAAACCATATTTACTTCCACTTATAAAATAAATAGAAAGTCTTAATTTTGTGCAAAGCACTGGCGGGGGTGGGGGTGGCTTAAAAATGAACTATCCACAAACCCTGCCTTTGCTTATACCAAACCTGCTATAGGTAATGGCAAACCACCTAATATTTTTCAGAAAGAGTAAAATGTAATAATAGTATCTTGAAATTTAATTTAATAGGATCACATGGTCTAATTGAGGAGATGCTATATGTAAGTACCTAGAGCATAATGTATTAATAGAGAAATTTCATAAGTGGATGAATCTAGCTTATGGAAAGATACATCAAAAATGCACTTAAAAAACAGTGTAAAGATATTGGGTGCCTGGGTGGCCCAGTCAGTTAAGAGTCCAACTCTTGATTTCAGCTCAGGTCATGACAGGGTCATGAAATCGAGCCCCGCATTGGGCTCCACACTGGGCATTGAGCCCGCTTAAGATTCTCTCTCTCCTCCTGCCCCCTCCCCGCCCTTCTTTTCTCTCCCTCTCTAAAAATAAGTAAATAAAAATTAAAAGTAAAATTTAAAAACTCCCACAAAAACAGTGTAAATGTATTATAGAGATGATCCAGACTGAGAAAAGAAGATAGCTGAAGGTCAGATGGGCAAACTAGAATGGGAAGGGAGATCCATCCCAGGGACCCTGGGATCATAATCTAAACCAGAGGCAGATGCTTAACTGACTGAGCTACCCAAGTGCTCCATCTATCTGGAACTTTAAAGAAAATTTTTTCTGTCCCCTGCTATAGGTAATGGCAAACCACCTAATATTTTTCAGAAAGAGTAAAATGTAATGATAGTATCTTGAAATTTAATTTTACAGAAACATATTATATGAGATAAAAATAAATACATCCCAGAAGCAAGGTAACAAGTTAGGGAGAAATGAAAGGGTCCAAGACAAAGGTACAAGGATCTAGAAGAAAGTAGTAGCAACAAAGTAGAAAACCGGAAATAGGATAAATATTTTTGCAATAGAATTGCATACCAAATAAATAATGGCACAGAGAAAAATGAAAGATGCTTGAGTTCTAGAGTCCAGGTTACTGGGGAACTAACTTAGGGTAGTCAAAGTAGGGAACCTAGAATGATATGTGTGGGGAAAAAGCATGTAATGAATATGTTTGATTGGGAACTTCAGCAGGGATTATTGTGGACACATTCAATGGACTCCACTTGAGTTGAAAAATAGAAATCAGAAACAGAAACAGAAAAACATCAGGTTACTTTGATGTATTAGTTATAATTCTAAGAGTTGCTAAGAAACAATTTGTAGAGAAATAGAGTTAAAGGTAGAGAAACAAAATTTAAGAGTGGGAGAAGGAAGAGAATGTTGAGATTGACACCTACACTTACTTTTGACTCTTTAATTTACCATCTGAATAGTGTGTCTGCTCATTCTTCAACATGCTTCTAGGAGGTGATATACCTCATACCATGGTGGGAATAAACTACTAAATTGCAAATCAATGCAAGACATATTGCTATCAAGAGATACTTCTTTGGTGCTAAAAAAAGTACAAGGGACAATTTTCATCTTAGACTCAAATGTGCAGATGGCTTTTCTGGACACAAGGAACAAAATATATTGTGTCTCTACATAATACAGAAATGGAAGGAATATGCAGCACAGAGCACTGGAAGAAGAGAAAAATCTCTTTCCAGATTTAGCAAATAACCAGTGGACATTTTATAAAGCATACTGAAGAGAAAAGATCTTCATAGAAATTCACAATAAATAAAAGAGTAAAACACTTCCTCAAATAGAATAAGGATCTTATGGAAAGAGCCAAGATGTCCTTCGAAAGATGAATGGATAAAGAAGATGTGGTATATATATACAATGGAATATTATGCAGCCATCAAAAGGAATGAAATCTTGCCATTTGCAACGACGTGGTTGGAACTGGAGGGTATTATGCTGAGCAAAATAAGTCAATCAGAGAAAGATACGTATCATATGACCTCACTGATATGAGGAATTCTTTATCTCAGGAAACAAACTGACGGTTGCTGGAGTGGTGGGGGTGGGAGGGATGGGGTGGCTGGGTGATAGACATTGGGGAGGGTAAGTGCTATGGTGAGCGCTGTGAATTCTGTAAGACTGTTGAATCACAGACCTGTACCTCTGAAACAAATAATACATTATATTAAAAAAAAAAAAAGAAGAAGATAGCAGGAAGGGAAAAATGAAGGGGGGGGACATTGGAGGGGGAGACGAATCATGAGAAACTATGGACTCTGAGAAACAAACTGAGGGTTCTGGGGGGGGTGGGGGGATGGGCTAGCCTGGTGATGGGTATTAAAAAGGGCATGTACTGAATGGAGCACTGGGTGTTATAAGCAAACAGTGAATCATGGAACACTACATCAAAAACTAATGATGTAATGTATGGTGATTAACATAATAGTTAAAAAAAAGTACACTTAAAATGTTAAAAAAAACGTAAAGTTTTAACATGTAAAGATATTTGTTAAATACATTTGATTATCTGTTTAAAAAAAAAAAAGAAAGAAAGAAAGAAAAGAGAATAATCTATTCCAGTGTGGAGTGAACGGTACAAGAACTCTTCTGGAACAGAAATAAGTGGAAGCTGGAAGAAATGGAAACTGAATCAGAAAAGCAACACATAACCCCACAAATCTCCCTTTAACCACTCTGGTAATGTCTTATCGGTTCATTAAAGAAAAGGGATGAGAACTTTATGTTAGGAATCATGTAATATTTATAATTTGTTTAATATATTTAGAATCAATTCTAGAACTGCATTTGGCTGATTCTTACTCCTTGGTATGGTTTTAGTTGTCATCAGTCAAGCTTTTGGTTACCATATATGGTTACAATTAAAGAAACCCTCTAGCCAGTAAAATAAAGCTAACTGGAATGAATCCAAACTGACAATTTTGGTGAAGTCTATGATACTGAGGGTGGAAACCAGTAGCACCCTTTCAGAACACAGTTTTTAAGAGAATCATTTCCCTCTGTGTATGTTAGACGTTGCCTTGGCACAAGCCTTCGTTCTCACCTACTTACTCAATTACACAAAGAATTCCTCCACACAGTGTTTGGGGAGTTGAATGTTAGGAACTGCAAAAAATACAGTGGGGCATAACATAGTAGTCATCTATCTATCTACGATACGAAGAAAACACATTTGCTGCATTTGCTACCTTTTACAGGCATGTTTCTTTTGAGCCTTACATCAACATCATAAAGCATGTATGGAATTATTACTTTTCTATATGAGGAAAAAGAATGTGTTTTAGAAGGGAAAGACCATGCCAAAGGCCATGCACAGATAGTAACCTAAATTTGTATTACAATATCCTTTGAAGTATGTTTGGGTGAACATTAATTTCTTCACATGTTCATACATAACATAACCATCTGTGGCACATTTCTCTAGTACATATGGCAGGATTTCACTTCTGGAGAAGCAATTTAATATATTTCCATAAGTTATGCTGATACTCTGGGAAAAAAAACCTGAAAGTATTCACTTTAAGTAGTCATGTCAAACTTGGGAGCCCATATATTTATGTGCACTTAGAATGGAGAAGATCAGGTGAATGCTTTAATTCTGACATGAAATACAGCCTTATATAGTATAATTGACCACAACTAGCTCAAGGTAGAAAGATGTGGATAACCTACTAGATGTGGACCATAAATGATCAGTGTCCAGGATTTAGTTAGCCCTGTTGGTATACTCTCCTGACCTGCTATTATAATATTATTATATTATTATAATGTTATCCTCGTTGTGAGAATAATAACCTTTGGAGAAAGGAGAAAATGAAGGGAGTGTAGAAGGAAGGAATGAAATATGTATACTTCCCATTGTGGATATTTTCAAAGTAAAATCATCAGTCCTTTCCTCCCATTTCATTATTCAGCCCAAATGCCATCAAGCCAATTTGAGTGGGAATTGCATACAGGGATGGAATTACCATGGCAACCAGGTTAAAAATTTGTTTCCCTGCTGAGAATTTAGCTCACTGAATAATACTTTGTTTTTACCTTTCTGGAAAATTAGATGGAAGGTAATTCTGGAACTATGTATAACCATCAATAGATTCAAGCTATTACTTGGGTTACTTTTCCAGGGCTAAAAAATATTAATAATATATAAATATAATAATTTTGTGTCCCCTACAAAATAAAATAGAGACTTTCAGGTGGTTAGAAATTCACTCTTATGATCTTTAAGTCATCAATGTTTGGATGATATTTCAAGTGCTGTTTAGTCACACAAATTCTCCTCTAACGACTAACAAACAAAATCCAAATAAAATGTTCATCACTTTAAAGATTTCAGAGAGCTATGGACATAAGGATGTCTAAGGAAATTAAACTGCAGAGAGCAATGATCTCTTCCTGGGGGAACAGAGATCTGTCACCCTGAGAAGCATTTGTTGAGTGGGCATATTAACAGAGGAGTGAACCTGCCATAGGCAGAGACATCATCTGGGAGGAAGAGGAAAGAGTACACTTTAAATGGTTCTGGAATAACTAGCTGTATATATGGAAAAAAAATAATAAACCTGAATACTTTTTCATACCATCCACAGAAAAATCTATGAGATGAATCATAGAACTAAATGTAAAAATTAAATGTATAAAACTTCTAAAAGAAAACTATCTTTATGATCTATAGATAGGCAAAGACTTCTAAAAACACAAAAGCACAAGTAATAAAAGAAAAAATATGTAATTGATTTCAACACATTAAGACCTTTTATCAAAGGACACATTTAAAAAGACTAAGAGACTGAGAAAAATATTTATACTACATATATCTGACAAAAAAAGAGAAAAAGTTGATTCTCATATGAGAAATCATATATACATCATAAAGGATATATTTTTAAATAATTTACAGATTTATTTATATGTGTTAAAGTGTATATTTGTCATATATGTACAGAATCTATAAATCAATCAAAATACATAAATAACTCAATAAAAATTGGCACAAAACAGCTAAAAAACACTTCACAAAGGAAGATATGCAGTCAATGAGGATATGGCAACTAATCAGTATCATTATAGATCTGGGAAATATAATAGCATATAAGATGCAACCAATTTTGTCTCTTTTAAGAGTACACTAATTGAATCAATTTCCCTTTGCACTGTATACAGAGAAAGGTCCAAGCAATCATAGACTATGGGCTATTTTGATAGTTTATATAAAATAATTTACAGATGCATAGTGATTTTTTTCAAACTCTATTTTATTTAATACTACTTTTGAATACTACCTTTTAAGGTGAGTATCATTCTAATATTGTAGATGTGAAAATTCAGGCTTCAGAATACCAAGAAATTTGCCCCATACAATACTATTAATTAGTGTCAGAGACACAAACCTCGAGCTTCTAATTTTAAATTATATATAATTTTTACAAAATGTTTGCAATGTTCAAAATTAAGATGAGTTGTCAGGAGTGAATTTCATGCTTCATTCTGAAAGCCTTCCTTCTTATACTGGTTTAAGTGAACTGCACCTGGAACTGAGAGGGAAAAAGGACTTTCTGTTTGTGAAAGAAGGAAACAGAGCTAGGTATTTTAGAGCACAAGTCCCAAAGCCGTTCATAGCTGGGTTTGAATTCCATCTCCACAATTTGGCTGCTTTGGGATTTTGAATAAATTACTAAATATTTCTGAGTTTCAGTTTCTTCATCTATAAAATAACAACAGTGTATATGATACAATGGTATATACATTAAAATGATACACAAAAGTACTAGTCAACCATAGACAAAAGACTGGCTATTATTTATGTCATTAATAAGAATTGGAATGAGGAGCCAAAGGGGCATGGGAAAGGAAATTCTTGGAGCTAACGTTTCATTGGAAATCTGGGCTCACATAAAATATCACTCTGAGAAAATGCCTCAGCAGAGGCCTAAGAAACTTGTTATTTAGTACTTGGGGAACCTCCACCCTACTTACTGTTACCACCTTGATTCATGCTCTTGTGCTTGTTGGTTTTTCTTTCCTGCCATTTTGGCATTTCTCATGTTTGATGCATCTCATACCACCAATGCACTTGACTGCTCAGCCTTATACATCAGGGAAGGATTATTTATTATAACTGCTCATTTTTGTTTCGGTACATCTGAAGTCAAAAGTCTACACGTGCACCAGCATACTGATAGATGTATATTGAACAAAGAAGGGACTTCAGCAAATCTAGGATCCTTCCATACCGTATCTGCATAATTTAAGCAAATTGAAGGTGGTGGGTGTTTCTCATAAATGTTATCAAGATAATAATTTCCCTAGCTTGTACTATTTTGATTTTGTAGAAGTAGTCTAAGTACTTAAGTGTATTTCCTTTTCTCAAGAAGAAATTGAAGAATTTACTTTTGTCCATATCTCTGATAAAACTTAACCTCCAATAGTAACCCTGAAATTGCTGTATTTCAGTTATAAAATGAATTGTTTTTTAAGTAACTACATAATTTGTTTTACATTCCTGTATGTCTTACTTATCTTCAAAATATAGAATATTTCATTGAGTCCTATAGAATAATTAGATAGATGCACAAGTTTTGTGGATGTAGCATTTAATAAATGCTGAATGAAAGGTTCATTTAACTAATGGACTGATTATCTGATTAAACTGATGATTTCGTCTGATTTAAGAATACCAACTTAGGGGCCCCTGGATGGTGCAGTGGGTAAGCATCTGACTCTTGGTTTTGGCTTAGGTCATGATCTCAGGGCCATGATCTCGGAGTTATGAGATTAAGCCCCATGTCTGGCTTCATGCTGAGCAGGGAGTCTGCTTGAGATCCTCTCTCCCTCTCTCTCTCTGCCCCTCCCACTCATGCTCTCTCTCCCTCTCTCAAATAAATAAACAAATCTTTAAAAATAAAAAAGAATAGAGACTTAAATTGATTTATCTCAATGCCATTTAAAACTGATATGAACTAGAAAAATAAACAAAATACATCACAATTTTACACTGTCTAGCTTCTAACACGTGTCAATTACTTTTAGATCCTTAATAAATAAATAACTGAAATATATATATATATTTTGCAGAGCATAAAGAGAATACTAGTACCAAGTAATGTGTACAAGTGAAGAACTAGTAGGTTCTTTAACAAAATAGACATGTTTGCTAATTGCTTCTATCATTAATAAGTTATATCAAAATTATAAGTAATTAATATTAACACTTTCAGAAGCCTATAATTAATTTGAAAATGTTTACCTCAGATGTGATCTTCTATCAAAGATTCCTTATATGGCTACAACTCTTCGAAGAAGAAAGGATTATGAAAGGAATATCTTGAAATTAGGGTATCAGTAGAAGAATGATAAAATTCCCTTTCTTGTTCTCTCCTGCTGTAGCAGTTAGTTGGTATCTGGTCTTTTATAAGCCACATGAATGGCAAACTCCTTTACTTTAGCCTTGTAAATACATATATTTTAAGGATGCAATTATAGTCAATGAATATATAAATATATAACCAAACTGAGTGTTGTAGAAAGGAGATCATATAGAGGTACATTAAAAAAAAGCATAATTTAAAAAAGGTATTTATCTTTTCTTCTACTCTATTCACAAAATATCTTGCAAAGTTTGGTCACAAATTAGGTAACCTGTATTAAACATTGATTGATTCATCTTTAAGTCCAAAGGCTTAATATTATTTTAGGAATATTTTTTTTAGAATTGTCAATAAGCTCCCTCAAACAACTGAGTTATACTTCCTTATTCTTCTCTCTCCTACTCAAAAACCAAAATTATATTTGAGCCCAGCAAGATCTGAGCTTCTGTGTTGAAGGGGAGGAAGAAATTTTCCTCAGTCTAAGATTCTTCTAGCTGGACTAAGAATTAAATTTACATGAGACACATTAAAAGGAGAAGAAAAGTTTTATTATGTGTACATGAAGGCCCAGTGATGAAATTGAAACTTAAAAAATGACCAAGGCAGGCAGTTTTTCTATTTTTCAGACAGACAATAAATCTGTGAGAAATTGACAGAACAAAGAAGACTTAACTTTGAGAGCTTCAACTAGTAAGGATTTCTAAACAGAATTTGGGCTTGGGTAGTAAATTAGTTTAAAAAAAGGGTTTTTATACAACATTCTCAGCCTTGAATTTCCTATTCTGGTGATAAGGATGTGTAAAGAGAAGGTATCTTTCAGGGAGACAGAAGAGGGTCTGAGCATTCTTGTTTACACAGGCTCCTTGGAGTAACTTTTATTTAAAATAATCAATATGTCTAAGGGGAACATTTTGGGTGGCCTGCCCTTGACCTCTACAGGGTCATACCAAAGACTAAATGCCAAGGTGAATGTACCAGTTGGGAAGCTTTAAGGATCTACTTCTCTTCTATATCTCAAACCACAAAGCTAATTATTTGTTTAGTTCATTCACTGTGCTTTGATTACTCATCATTTGCGGTTATTAGTAAATGAAACTAGGCTTACATGTTATATATAGAAATGCATTTTACGTGTTTTTGAACCCAACATTAATCAGTGGTGACTTTTTTCATATGCTGCTATTAACTTGTGGTGTAAAGCAAAGAAAGACCCTTGGACGATTTGGAATTCAAATAAAAATGCCTCTTGATTCAGCTTCTTTATAATTTAATTAGTAGTGAAATATATAATTATATATAACTCGAAAAACATTCCTTAAAGTTTTTATTCAATTTTTTTTCTCAACAGATCCAAACATTTTACTTTTCTTTTTAACTTATTAAGGGCATTTTAAGATAAATTATGTCCCTAGATATTTATTGACAGTTAAATTATTTGCCAGCTTCATATCTTTACAACCCCTACTTACCTGTCAAATCATTATCATTTGGTTCTATCTCTACTGAAGCTACCAGCACAAAAGTACAGCAGAGAGCAGAAATATTAACAAAATTCCCAAATTAAATATTAAATCCATACTGATCAATACTAATGACTTTTATTTAAAATGATATCGAGACATTGTTCAACAGTTTCAGTGGGTCCCCATTATAGTATAGCCTGGAAAATGAGCTAGAAAATTACTAATAAAAGATTTTGGAATACATGGCAACAATGAATGATTGAATAAACATATAAAAGAGTGATCTTTGGAAAGAACATATTCTCCAACTTCTAATTGTCATATTAGAATTAAATAAAGATTTCCAATGCATTTAACCTGAAGACTTTCAACTAGATAATCTATAAAACATTATCTGAACATGTTACTACATATTACCCCCATGACAGCGATTTAAATAAATGGTAATAGATTACGGTTGAAATGACTACGTCTTTGAGAATTCTTTAGACAAAGTATGCAAGTTTCCAGCCTGATATATTTATAAATAAACATTGAATTGAATTGCTTTTACAATATTTCAGCATTGGATGACATTTATTCCTACTTGAGATTTCAAATGAGCTCAAGGAATGACTTCAGAGTCAAGCCATGACCATATAAATATAAGCTTTGAGACAAACAAGTAGATTTCCTCTCTGTCACAGGATTATATATTTTGCTATTGCCAAGCAAAAAGACTTTGCATATTCCTGTAGAATCTCTTTTTGTAATGGTGACCTTATGTGATTTTGACATCCTCTTTCCATTTGATGAAGGGAGGCACTCAAGTCAGCTTTGGAAGAAAAAAGCCTCGTGAATAATAGCTTGACACAAAGTCTTCAGATCTAGTATATTATGCTGTGATAATCAAATCCCCCTGGATTTGCATCATCTTTTGATTTAAAGTAGAGCCTACACACCAGAGAGAAGATCAAACTCTAGCACATGTTATTCATTCAATTTTTTGTCTTCCATATGGTCCTTGCATAAAGTGACTGTTTATTTGCTATCAGATTTAAACATTCTCTCCATTTTTCCATTAACTGATATAGACTCAACTACATTATGTGTCATATTCTGCACTAGGTACATTAGCTTTTACTATGAACCATAATGCTCTTAGCTAATTATTACAAATCTCACTTTACCAATTAGAAAACTCAACCCCGATCTGCATCCTTCCTGGGAGCTCTTTGATCTCCCTTTTGGGAAGCTCCCAATTTATGTAATTTTGGTGGAAAGTAGTGCAGAGATTCTTTACTCTCGTGATCAAGGTTCACGAATCATTATGAATTCTCTCGTAACTCCAAGTCTTGTGCAAGAACGTGGGGAGAACTGATCATCTTTACTGTGGCAGTGCCAATTTGCAAACCAAATTATTGCTGACATTGGTTATGATTCTTGCTATACAATGCTTCCCACCTCCCTTTTGCCTTCCTCCTATTTAAACTGATTTCTTGGTCTCTTGACTACCTGAGACAAAGTAGAGCTAATTTCTGAGGCTCTAAGGAAGGTATAATCATTCCTGATATGCACAGCTGAACAAAATTATGCCTTTAGGTTAATTCTAATATGGAGGCTAGTTCTGTTTCCCTTACACAAAAATTTCTTTCTTCTGATAGCTAGATTCTGTGTAAACATCTTTTTTTTTTTAACTCAATAGCTCCCTTTAATTTGGTGTATTTAATATGTGCAAAGTAGAACCACATTTTTATTATCCAATCAAAGAAAATCTGAATATATTTTCTGTATCTTTGAATTTGGGTCATAACTTTAGAAGACATAAATCAAATTCTTGAAGAAAATATTTTGATTTAATTAAATTTATTCTGTAATTCTAGAACATGCACAATAACTTTTAGAGGTTTATGTGTCTTTCAGCTGAGGTCAGCTTCACTTGAAATACCCACCTGTCAAGCTTCTAGAACTTTCAACAGTTCTAATGCTTTGGTACATACAAATTGTAGCATCTTAAATGTATTCCATTTCCCTTCCACTAACTATTAATTTGATCATATCACAAATTCATTTTCATTAAAGAATTTTGAACTCATTCAAATTCAGTTAGATTGCTCCATCCACACCATATTTCTTGATTTAAATAAATTCTTCTAAGGTAAGGATTACCAAGCCTTTGAGCTCTCACAAAAAGAGACATGGAAGCTTAATCTAGTACACACTTCCTAAGATTTTTGAATGAACGAATGCATTAAAACAACTATATATCAGGGCTTCAAAGATCTGTGAAAATAAATCAGAATTAATCTCCTACAATAACAATATTCATGATTCTCACTTCTTTTGGAAGTCTAGGCTATATGATTACAAAGAATGTCTGCCTTAAATTTAGAAGACTTAGCAGTGCATTAAAGCGAACCTGAAAATTTAAACCATACATTGAAACAAAGGTTGGGTATTTTTCAATTATTGTAAAAAAAATTCAGAGCAAAGATTATAAATAAATAAATAAAATGAACAAATAAATCAGATTTTCATAACAGGGTTGCAACTTCCAATTGACATATTAACTAGTTTAATTTTTAAGGAACTACTTATATACTTCTATTACCAGTGAGCATTTTAGTTTTATCCCAGCATTTCCCAAAAAAATCACTTCAAATTTTATTTTTTATATTTCTACAATCTACCTTTATCTGAAGTTTTAACTCCATAAAATGACACACTTTCCTTAAACATAAATCCAAAAATATTTATTGAAACCTATCTTGCAGAGGATGACTTGGATCATGTATCAGTCTAGTTGATGCTCTTGAACTGTAGTGATTGTAAACCACAGCAGTCAAAAATAGTTAAATCTGGTTCTTTTTGTGAAGAATTTAAGAATTTTTTTTTAAAGATTTTATTTACTTATTTGACAGAGAGAGAGAGATAGCGAGAGCAGGAACACAAGCAGGGGGAGTGGGAGAGGGAGAAGCAGGCCTCCCGCCAAGCAGGGAGCCCGACGCGGGACTCGATCCCAGGACCCCAGGATCATGACCTGAGCCGAAGGCAGACGCTTAACGACTGAGCCACCCAGGCGCCCCGAATTTAAGAATTCTAAACAGTGATGAAACCCTCAAAATTTTTTTTTATGTTTAATGTGTCAAAATTTTGTTTTCACCTGAAGCTAAAGGTTATAAAATACACTAAAATTTGATATTCAATATCATATTTTATTTTATTATTATTTTTTACCTTTTTAAAAAAAATTTATTTAATCATTTGAGACACAGAGATAGAGAGAGAGAGAGCATGAGCAGGGAGAGAAGCAGAGGCAGAGGGAGAAGCAGGCTCCCCGCTGAGCCAGGACCCCCCCGATACGGGGCTCGATCCTAGGACTCTGGGATCATGACCTGAGCTGAAGGCAGATGCTTAACCATCTGAGCCACCCAGGTGCCCCTCAATATCATATTTTAAATAATCATCATTTTATGCTTTGGATTAGAGTTTGATCAGATTTACATAAAACATCTGAATTTTTCTAAAGCTCTTACTCTTTCTTTTCTCTCTCTCTCTCTCCCCTTTCCTTTCTTTTTCTCGTTCTTTCTCTTTTTTCTTTGTGTCTTTGTTTCTTCTTTCTTTCTTTCTTCTTTCTTTCTTCCTTCCTTTTTTCTTTTCTTTCTTTTCTCTTTCTTTTCTTTCTTTTCTTTTCTTTTTTCTTCCATTCTTTCCCTTCCTCCCTTCCTTTCTCCCTCCCTTCCTCTCTACCTCCCTTCCTTCCCTCCTCTCTTTTTCTTTCTTTCTTTCTTTCTTTCTTTCTTTTTCTTTCTTTCTTTCTTTCTTTCTTTCTTTCTTTCTTTCTTTCTTTCTCTTTCTTTTTTCTTTCTTTTTCTTTCTTTCCTTCCTTCCTTCTTTCTTTTCTTTATCTTTCTTTCTTTTCTTTTCTTTTTTCTTTCTTTCCCTTCCTCCCTTCCTTTCTCCCTCCCTTCCTCCCTTCCTTTCTCCCTCCCTTCCTTCCTTCCTTCCTCTTTTTCTTTCTATCTTTCTTTCTTTCTTTTATTCTTTCTTTCTTTCTTTCTATCAGCTAACTTACATATTCACCATTGACTATGTCTCTGTAGAATAAAACACTAGGTTGCCATAAGATTCACAAATTAATCCATGTCAATACAAATGATCAGTACACATCAACTGCTTCAAAATATGTTGCTTTTCTTAGGGTACTGTTTATTTATAGGCTCAAGAAAATGGTATGGAATAATGTAAGCTGTGAAACAAAATAGTTTGAAGAGGTGTATATTTGTATTTAAGATGATTATGTTAAAGATATGGTTAAAAGGTATATATTCCTGTTCAGACAATAACTCCTTTTGAAGGAGTGGGCTAGCAATAATCTCTAGTTTATAAATTGAATCAAGAAATTTTCTTAGATGAGAAATAAAGGAGCAAGAGGTCACAAACTAGACACTTGGTTCAAGTTGCTCATGCTTTACTTTCATGCCTAACCTTCTTGAATTTAGTACAACTCCTGTGAATGACATGTGATGTCCAAACAGGTACAAACTTTTCTTAGTCTCCTTCCAAAAACCTTAAGATCTCTAGGGTAACTAACTGTGTGTTAGCTGTACATCACCTAACAAAATGTCTCAATCCGTACAACTGAATGTTTTCCCCTAAATCCTAAGCAACACATTCCCTCACAAGACTGGAATATTTTACTGAACTCAGACAAGGTGAGCTCAACATCCTGCATCCTTGCTACAGACTTTTTTTGCTTTTTAGTTTCTATTGCCATTAACTGGTGACATGAAATAATCAGTCATAATCCTTAAATTTCAGTTTATTTACACATCACCTGCAAATTAAGCCCCCAAAGCTGAAATGAATAGAGATGTGCCGTGCCAACATAGAATAGAGAGATCTAGTAAGTACCATTTATCATGTATTTAGCCAATGGATTTTGGAGCCATGGTATCTAATCAGTTTTTTTCTCTTCTCTTTTCTTAGGTGTATTCCAAGTATTCCAGATCCTTAGTGAAATTTGTTGAGTCTTTAGAGCCTTTTTTTATATATTTTGAAGAAATGAACATGGAAGTTGTAGCACTATTTTAAAGGAAAGAATGTGGAAATCATTGAAGGGGACGCCTGGGTGGCTCTGTTGGTTAAGCATCTGCCTTCGGCTCAGGTCGTGATCCCAGGGTCCTGGGATGGAGTCCTGCATCAGGTTCCTTGCTCAGCAGGGAGGCTGCTTCTTCCTCTGCCTGCCGCTCCCCCTGCTTTTGTTCTCTCTCTCTTTCTCTGACAAATAAATAAAATAAAATAAAATAATTAAAAAAAAAAAAAGAAACTGCTGAAGGACTATGTGGCAAGATGTTGGGGAGGAAGGAGTGAAATAGAAGACCTAGAACAACTATTCAAACTAAAAAGTGGTCACAGGTAAGATTTATTGACACTTTCCATGGAGGCTTTGAAAATATTTGAGAGAATGGATTTAAGTTGCATGAGTATTTAAGGATGCACAGTTCTCAGAATAATGCTTGACACATAGTCAACACTATGTCTGTGTTAGCTACTATTAATATACTGTTATTATCATTATTTTTATATTTATTCCGGCAGTCACCTATAATGCCAGGTTTGAGCTTGTGTCTGTTTGTTTGTCTTGTTTTTTGGATACTTAAGTAATGGGGTATCACAGAAGACTGGAAATCTTTAAAGACACTTAGGCTACACATACTATATAGTATCACTATCCCCCCTCCTAAACTGGCAAATTCTCTATTTAAACAGATTAAATATGTATATGTATATATACATATATCCACACATATAAATAAAATTGTGAAGGGGGTAAGAAAAATTATCTATGCTAGAATTGTAGTCACAGCTTTAACCTTTATGAGATCTGTGTCTTGTCAAAATAAATAAATAATGAAATGGAAAACAAAAAAAGCTCTTAGAAACTTTGTCTCTGTCTCATAGGCCTATAGTGAAAGTTAATTATATTAACTTAATAAAATCCTTTTTATCCATCTATTCATTTATTCATTAAAAAGTAATTATTTTCGTGGCTAGCATTATCCTAGGTATAGGAGATTAAATTGTGAAAAAGATGATGTCTGCCTCCATGGAGCTTTTATTCTTGTCTTTAGGAGATAGAGAATAAATCAGTAAGTACAAATAAATAGACAATGTAATTACAAACTGTGGTGGCACTAATAAGAAAACAAATAGGCTTATCTGATAAAGAGTAATTAGAATGTTGCAGGAAGTGGCTCTGAGGAGGTTGCATTTGAGCTGGGGCTTGAAAGATAAGTAAATGCCATCCAGAGAGAAACATAGAAAGTGTCAAGAGTCTGAATGTGGAACAAATGACATATTTGAAGATCAACAAAGAAGTAAGTATGCCTGGAATGAAGTAAATATCGAAGGAGATCAGATGGGAAATGGGAGGCAGAAGACAGAACATATACAAACATCATATAGAGTTTAATATTATTCTGAATTCAAGGGGAGCCACTGAGAGGCTTAATGAGAGCAGTGGTGGGTGACATATTTGATTTTCTTTTTAAAAATCACTGGCTACTATAAGGAGAAAATATTGTCAAGAGACAAGCACAGAAGCAGGGAGACTGGTTAAGAGTCAGGGATTAACCAGTCATGTAGTAGCAGTAGAGATAGAAGTAAAAGAAATCTATCTTAATTTTGGAGGTAGAACCAACAGGTATAGATGGATTGCTTATGAATGATGAGAAAAAGGAAATAAAGGTGACTCCAAGTTTTTTAGCTTAAAGATCTCAATGGGTGATGTTGCCACTTACGAAGGTGGGAAAGTTCTGTGGAAAGAACATGTTTTCCTTGATATATTTCATTGTAATGTGGGTTGGTGGGCTTGAAGACATAAACTCACTGTATTTATGATGTTATACTTCAAAGAGAAGATGACTCTGGCATTCCAGGTTATCTCAAAAATGGTAACATAGATTCGGGAGTCAAAAGTAAATTGCTAATATTCTAAGTATAAAACTGGATGAGATTGACTAAAGAGATTATATAGGGAAGCATGATTGAAAATGAACTCTGGAGCATTCCAAAATTTAGAGACCAACTATAGAAAAGGAAATAGAGAGAGAAAAAAAAAAAAAAGAACAGAACAGTATCTGATTAAAAAAAAAAAAATTAGCAAGTTGTAACATGCCAGAAACTAGGAGAAGTGTTTCTAAAAAGTTAGTATAAGATAAATAAGAGGAAAGTATGATATAGAGTTTAAGAGGACAGATTGCAACCAAAATGTCTGGATTCTAATCCAATCTCCACCAAGCAGCTGGATGGTCATGGGAAAATTACTTCCTCCCTTGTGATATTCAATCTCCTCTTTCGCAAAACAGGGATGACAATCTTACCAGCCTCAAAGTGTGGTTGTGAGGATTAAATGAATTAATATACTTAATGCACTTAGAACACATTTGGTACATAGGAAGCTCAATAGAAGAGTTTGCTCCTAAGAAAAATATGAAAAACTATTTAAGTGCTGCTGAGAGTTTAAGAAGAGGATCTGAGGATGAAGTTGACTAATGGTTTGTCAGCATGGTAGTTTCTGTTGCATTAATGGGGTGATTTTAGTTGAATAGCAAGGACATAAGTAAATTGGAGTGGGTTAAAAAGTGAAGAAGAGTTTATTAATTGAAGAAGCTATATGTAGACAATTCTGTTGAGGGGTGTGTGTGTGTGTGTTTGTAAAAGCAAACAACTAGGTGGAGGCTGGAAATGGGTTTGGAAATAAGACTGAAAGAGCATTTTTATTAGATGGTAGACATTAAAACAAAATGTGAATTCTGGAGTAAAGCCCTGAAGAAGAAAATAAAATGCCCATTATAAAGGCTTTCAGTAAAGCAGAACTTGTTTTCTCATCCATGTATTTTATCACCATTAATCACCAAAATATCATTAAGTAAGTATACTTCCCAGAGCAAACATAAGAACTGAATTTATGCTATCTCAAGTTGAACGAGAAAGAATAGATCAGCTCACATCACTGAATTTTCTGAGTAGGACAGCTTCAGGTATGAATCAAAGGTCACACATAATGGCATTAAATCCCTCTCTTTGTTTCTATTACTCATACACATACTCTCCAAGTCTAATATCCTCCCACAGTAGAGAACCTAGAGGAAAAAGACATGGTTGTCTGGATTAATCATTCAGGTGAAAACCTTTGCAAACTTCTGACTTCCCTGGCTTGAGTCACACACCAATCCCCAAATGTACCCAAGAAAATAGAGGGTTTAAATTGGCCAGGACAGTATAAGTTTTGGGGATTCAGGAAAGGTGGAGTCAACACCGAACTAAATGAATAAGGGATAAAACATGTTTATTTTAGAAGGGAGAGGGGTGGTTTCCAAGAAGGTATTGGCAGATCAAACAAAACAAAACAAAAAAACAAAAGTGCATCTATTCCAGCCATCCAATAAAGAACAGATCATCACCTCAGTTGTATTGTCCTATCTTCTTTAACTTAGTTTGCTATTTTTATGTTCTTTCTTAGGATGACTAGAGTTCATGTCACCTTAGTCTTGCTATTCCAGTTACAGGTTACTAGGACTTTGGTCCATTGACTACAGATCATTACGCATTTGAATTCGAGGTCTTTCATAAACAGTATTTTTTTTTCTCCCTTTCATTATTTTCTCTCCTTTTGTTTTATATGGTTGCTGCTTCTTTCTCCATTCAGTAATTATTCTTTTATTGGACTCCATCCTGATGAGTTTATACTTACTATTCTCTTCTTGCTTCTCCCCTCTTGGCTGCTAACTTCCTCTATCCTATTACATTTCCTAAGGACTACTTACTTCTAAGTAGAGGTACCTCTCCTTAGTCAAAGTCATATCCTTTGACTTCCTGGTCAATAATTTCCCTGAGTGAGTAGAGACTTCTGTCTACATAATAATATATTTTTGTGTTTACACTACCAAAAGAAATTACGCATTTCATGTGTGAAGATCCTAACTTCTCTGTTAAAGGGCTTCAAGGGAAGGAAACTTCCACACCCACTTTGAAGGGAATCTCTTAGAATAGAAAAAAAAAAAATCTCCTTTAACTAACCTTTCTTATTTTCTTCATTTTTATATGTATATTGCCACTTACGAAGGTGGGAAAGTTCTGTGGAAAGAACATGTTTTCCTTGATATATTTCATTGTAATGTGGGTTGGTGGGCGTTGTGTTTTCAAGGCCTGGACAGAAAAATATCCTCTTTTGCTGAATATGCAATAAATTTCTATCTCCTCTCTCTTCTCCAGTGTTCCAGTATATCCCTTATGTGAGTGGAATGATGGTGACTGCAATTAGACATGGGCTTCATATTAAACTTTCAATTTCTAGTCTCTGCAAGTGACTCAGACCTGTTTTGTCCAAAGGTCAGAGTACTGTCATTATAAAACAAAAGGCTCAAAAATATATTAAATAACTATTTCAAAAAATACACAGTTGGGAAAAGGTGTTCAGCCTATTTCTGGGTCACATTTGCATTCTCTAAAAGGTAACCCCAGTCTTACGTTTTAGTATTCACACCTTGTGATCATTTCTGACTTATGATGCCATGGTCCTCCTTCAGAGCAACTTGCCAAAAGTACTGAACAGGCCTTTACTGATTCCTCAGTGGGGGTCTTTTAAATGTAAGTCTGCCTTCAGTATGGTCCTAAGACTAGGCATTTATTCAGACTTATTCAAATAATGAAATACTGTACCTCCAAAAGCTCTTTATGCACTTAATGAGAAGACAGGAAAATAAGATATTATCTTAAAGTATATTTATGGAAGGGAGGTGAGAGAGAAAGATGAAAAATTACCTCGTGATTCACATCTCTTTTCCTATTCCTGCCAAAGACATCTTCTCTTGTCCTCTGAATATTCCTGCAAAACCTCCTCTGCTTATCATGCCCTAAGATAAAGATCTGCATTAAAAAAAATATTAAAGCACATATACTCATTTTTACCTCTTCCCACCTTCTCTCAGTTCCTGACATTAAAGGAACTATATGAAAGGTTACAGTCCAACACATTTTTATTTCAGCTCCCAAGAATTGACAGAATAAGGGAAGCATGATGGAATATGCAAGCCCCTCAAGAAGTCAGTTCTATGAAAGGCTTGAGAGAGCATGGGCCCTGCCATCAGGGATTCTTCAGACAAGATCGCTGTGTCCCAGACTCAAGTCTCTCTCAATGTAAATGAGTCTCTGAGGCAAACAGGACCTCTTGTGGAGGCATTTAGAGGATTAGCCTATGTGTACTGAGAGATAGATTGGCAACTGGGAGTTTCAGGGAGACTTTTCTTCAAATCTAGGTGGCACATTATTTATATTTTTACATATCTGAAAACCAGATGTATCTTAAATGTGAAGATATTTAAGAATACATTAACCTATTTACTTCACTTGCTTTTCCTTTTTATACATACAAGAGTGATGATACATGATACATCAATGTTCAAGTAAATCTGACTCAGCTGATTTTATAAGAATAAAACAAAAATTCTAAATAATAACAAAATTTATAGTTTAATTATTGGCAAATTTTTGTCATTGATAATTAAAATAATAATTCAGGTTTCTATGGACCAATTACAAAAATAAACTGGTGATAAAGTAAAGCTGACATCCTACCTTGGCAGAATCTTAGTAGTGTTTGGGACAGGGGTATGAAGGTAAGATATTAATAAAGGTTTTAAGGTCTAGTTTTAGATAAGGGCTTATTGGAATTGGGTAAATTAGTGAGTAAGAGTTAAAGATTAGTAGACAGATTGAAAGAGGGTTAGAAATGTCTTTTTTTTTTTTTTTTTTTTAGAAATGAGGATTGAAGAGTAAAGAGTAAAGAGATGTTTAATACTAGTTGCTCTGGGAAGGGGAAATATACTCTAATAAGAGTAAGATGAGTTATATGGTGTTCAAAAAATGAATTTTTGAAAAATTCCTGATGCAAACAATTAATTTGATTCTCACCAGTAGAACTATGTCATAACTCTTAAACGGATTAGTATTATAACATACCCAAATAGTATCTTCTCAAATTCATCACTTATACCAATTTTTAAAAACAACAAACAAGCAAAAAAATATATAATTAACAATAATATGCCTCTTATCTTCTTTAGCCTAACTAGACAATCTTGCTAAAAATGAGCCTGTGGTGGAGGGACTGCAATTTCTATACTTTAGGCTTAGCTAACAACAAGGAAGAGAACACAGATACAGTCATATATCATTTCCAGAACGTCTACCAACCCAAAGTTAGGTTGGGTAAAATATTTGTTAATGATACAGCCCTTAAGGATCATATATGTTCCAGATAAACCAATTTAATGATTCTTTGAATTAATAGTACTAAAAGATAGTGTTAAAAAACAAAATAATTGGGCGCCTGGGTGGCTCAGTTGGTTAAGCGACTGTCTTCGGCTCAGGTCATGATCCTGGAGTCCCGGGATCGAGTCCCGCATCGGGCTCCCTGCTCTGCAGGGAGTCTGCTCCTCCCTCTGACCCTCCCCCCTCTCATGTGCTCTCTCTCTCATTCTCTCTCTCTCAAAGAAATAAATAAATAAAACTTTAAAAAAAACAAAAAACAAAAAACAAAATAATAATAACAAAAAAAGTCAGGTCCAAAATGGAGTCACTTTTGCTAACTCTTACCAAGAATTCATACCTATATAAAATCCTCAGAACCATCAAAATATTTTCTGAAATTATCGGTAAATTTTTGTTTTTTAACAATATTAAGCAGGGCCCTGATGTTTCAGGGTTTCTTTTCCTTTAGTGCCTGCCATTCTTTGTCATGCCCCTTCAAAGAATGAAAAGGTCGACCAGAGGAAGAGTCATGGGCAGCAAAGCAAAGTTTATTGAGCAATAGTACAAAACTCCCAAAAAGGGAGGGGATCAGAGAGGGTTATCATTGGAATTTCTAATTCTAGGGCTTCTTATGAGATTATTGGCCAGCTGTTTTAATCTGATTAACCCTCCATGTGCCTGTCACCCAAACAGGTTTTTGTCTACAAGCTCATCTACCTATTAGGTAGTTGTTCACATGGAAAAAGGTGGAGGACTCTTTCAGAGTGGTGTTGGATAACAGGATAGGGTCTTTTCCTTTTTAAGGGTAGTTTCCTCCTAGAACAGGGGCCTGCCTTTTTTCCAACTATCCTCCATTACTGATAATTTCAGAAAATATTTTGATGGCTCTGATGATTTTATAATTTCCTCCTATTACCCTATAATGAAGGGGAACAAATTTTGCCACGCCAAAATATGTCTCTTTGGCATAAGGTTTATCTGGAGTTGATTATTTAAAAAAAAACAGACACAGGAGAAGCTCTGAAAACCAAGTAGAAGTTAACCTTCTGTAAAAGAAATTTACATTTGTGAGGGAAATCTCCATTTGTAAGCCTGTCTCCCTGCCTGTACTAGGAAGAGGAGGAGGTCTAAATCTCTAGAAATTTTATCACTGGAGAAGACAGGCACCAAAATCTGCATCAGATCTTTACCCTGGCTTACTGTGCTTGTCCTGACAGCCTTCCACAACTGGATCCCCAACCCTCTACAACATCTTCTTTTATCATTAGCTGGTAACGGTATTTAAAGTGGTGGCTTGGACCATTTTAGAGAGTTACTCAGTTTTCCTGGGCACCTCCCATGTATCCAGGAGTATACACGTTATTAAACTTCTGTTTTTCTTCTGTCAATTAGCCTTTTTATTATAGGGGAGGGAGTCCTCAACCAAGAACCTAGAAAGGTAGAGAGAAAATTATTTTTTCTCCCCCTCCAACACTGCTGTCAAACTAAGTGTCTACTCTTGAAAAATTTCAAGTTTTTGAAGCTCTGAATGTAAATCTAAGGATTGAAATATTACCTTAATTTCCCCTTCAAAGACATACTTGAGTGCTGGGTACCTATAAAAGTGTCCAAATAAGTTTTCATTTGACACTCAACAAACATGCCACTCTTTTTAACTTAAATTCTAGAGCATATAAACATTAAGAATAGCACCATAGAATCCTAAAGATCTAAAGACAAGTCTAAATGTTGGCTTTATAATAGAATTGCAAATTCTCTGGAATAGAAGTGGTGCAAGAGATGAGAGAAAAACTCTCTAAAGGCCTAATACACAAGGGAAGCCATTTTACATTACTTCCCAAATCAGCATGACTGTATATAAACTTTTTTCAAACCAAAAGCCTAATTTATGGTCTACCATTCATGAACTGTACATATGCTTTGTGAATGAGTAGCCTAAAGGAAAACTCTCTTGTCCTTGAAATATCAATCAATTCTCCTACTCCCTACATTCCTTTATGATAAAACTTGTGATTCCTGCCTATATGCTAATCTATCATCTTTTGAGCTTCTACAAGATTCAAAAAGTACATAACTCTGTGAAAACTGTTCGTTTCCCTGTGAAGAGTGTGTTTCTCAGGCAGCTGTTTCAACCTGGGTTCAAATAAAATTCTCTTTCTTACTTTTAGAGATTCTAAAAGTTTTGTTCATTTCATGTCAACAGAAATGAGAAGCAGAAAAGGGACAAAAGGGGTATTTTTTTCCTCAGACACAACTTACTGTAAACAAAAATTCATTCATTCATCTAATTAAAATTTATTGAGCTATTATGTGGCAAGCATAATTCTAGGTGAGAGTTTTACATTAGGGTGCAAAATAATCTTCCTGTTCATGGATTTTACATTCTAACTGAGACACAGAGAAGTTAAGTAATCTGGTTGCTATGTAAAATCAGAGATGGTTGTTAGTGCTATAGAATGAAGAAAAATAGGGCGCCTGGGTGGCTCAGTTGGTTAAGCGACTGCCTTCGGCTCAGGTCGTGTTCCTGGAATCCCGGGATCGAGTCCCGCATCGGGCTCCCTGCTCAGTGGGGGGTCTGCTTCTCCCTCTGACCCTCCCCCTTCTCATGCTCTCTCTCTCTCTCTCTCATTCTCTCTCTCAAATAAATAAAAAAAAAGAATGAAGAAAAATAATGAAGGGAGATTGAGAGCAAAATGATGAAGGGAAGGAAACCAGGAGGAAACTTATTATTCCACATTTCTCTCCCTATAAATTTTCTTTTCTCTAATCTTTCTCAATTTTCAATTAAACAGGTTGTTCCTCCTGAACTAACCTATCAGTTGTCACATTACTTGGTTTTTATTTTTCATAGCTGTGTCATTTCACTTTATAGTTTTAGGAAATTTCTCAACTTTTTATCCAACTTTTCTTTCATTATGGAATGTTATATTTTTAATTATTAAGGACACTGTTTTACTTTGTGATTGCTCCTTTTTCATTTTAGTCTATTCTTGTTTTATGACTGCAAGATCTTCTCAAATTTTTCCTGAAAACATTATATATATTTACATATACAACATATGTTTATGTATATGTATGCATTTAAATTGTGCTTTCTGAATTATTGTTTCTTTTGTCATCAATTGTTTCATTTATTGACTTAGATCCTGATATTTTCACTCTATTTCCAAAATAATGTTGTTTTTTTATTCATGTTTAATAACAAAGTACAAGGTTAGTTTATTCATTTAGCCCTTGTGGTAGGTAGAATAATGGCTTCTGAAAGATGTCCGTGTACTAATCCATGGAACCTTGAATATGTTATAATACATGAGGTAGATGCTGTAAAATCTACAGGAAAATGGCAGGGATTGGGACTGGATATTTGACACAGCAGAGCAATTCATAATCCAGAGGTAATTGCACATGTAGAGAGATCTGAGAGTGACACTCCAAGAGTTTCTGAGGGCACAAGGAGCAAAAATCAACTTCCTTAGCCCTGCATTTTATGGCTAGTTATTCAGGCACAATAGTTTCTCTGATGCTAACGTTCTGTAATAAAAGCTCTTGCTTTAGATTGATGAGCCTAGAGAAGATACTTCCCCTTGTTTTCTGAGCATCGAATAGTATCTGGTCCAAAAAACTCCAACCACTCTTGAGCTCTTACGGCCAACTATTAGTGTTCATTCTAGAGGTGGTTACTTCTAGGGAAAGAAAAGAATGTAAGAACTAAATTTGGTTTCTACTGAAAGTTGGATGGCTGGGCATATGCCTTTACATTTTACCTCTCCACTTATAAATCCCATTGAATGAGGGCAAAAATGTACAAACAGGAATAAAACCTTAAACATATGAATTGGAGAAGGGAATATCAGAATATCCAGAAATTTTGGTTACTCCTAAAAACAAAAAGCAGATGGAATATATCAAAGATTAAAAAATAGTTACTGCTAGGGGCACCTGGGTGGCTCAGTCGTTAAGTGACTGCCTTCAGCTCAGGTCATGATCCTAAGGTCCTGGGATCAAGCCCCACATCGGGCTTCCTGCTCCGCGGGAAGCCTGCTTCTCCCTCTCCGACTCCCCCTGCTTGTGTTCCCTCTCTCGCTGTGTCTCTCTCTGTAAAATAAATAAATAAAATCTTAAAAAAAAATAGTTATTGCTAGCTAACATCTATAGAATATTCATGCAAATGGCCTTTAACTGCTCTATTTCATGCTGTAATTGTAAAAGCAATATTTGTGTCAGTTTAAAATGATCAATATACTCTAAAAATTGAATGATATATTTGGATTAGACTAACAAGTTTCTCATATATATTTTAGCTTCTGAGAATAGAATCACTCATAGTTTAGTCTACCTGTCTCCTGCCCAACTAAAAGCTAAAACTGACAATGCTCTTCAGTAAAAGATCTGAAGATCAGTAGAGAAAACCCATAGAGAAACTCCAGTGGAGGCCTATATTAGATTTCTATTGCTTCTGCAGCTACTTACTACAAACTTGATGGCTTAAGATAACCACATACATTTATTATTATCATTCAATTCTATCAAAATGGGTCTCAGTGGTCTAAAATCAAGAAGTTAACAGGGTTAACTTATCCTCTTAAAGCATTACTAGCTGGCTGACTTTATCACACCACTTATAACCAGTCAATAGATTGCATGCACATATGAATACAGGTGTTTTTAAAAACACCAAAAAAACCTTATTCTCAACATTTCTCCTGATAGTAGAGCTCTAAGTGATGGCAGATTAAAATATTCCTATTGAAAGGAGGGACACTCTAGCAGAGTTGGTCCAGAGTTTACATATACAACAAAACCTTATTTAGATTTGTTTTGGCCATTACACTAGTTCAAATGAAATTTTTTCCCATGTTTTCACCCATTTTTCTGGATGCTGAGTAATATATATACTTGTCTGTGAGCATTCTCTGCCAAAGGCAACTTTTTCTCCCAGAGGACCATAATATCAAATTCTAGAGTAAACTCATTCATGTGCCTTGGGACCTCTGAAACGAAATATTCCTATGAACACATCCCACATTGATTGCACTTGGCAAAAGAATATTTACTTGATCCAATCAAATGGGTGCAAGTAATTATAAGCAAGTAAGATTTGCCCTCAAAATAAACCAGCACTTTTGGCCAATTCAAACATTTAAAGAGCCAAATCCTTGATTTTCAACCATGTAAAACCTGACAGATTAAGTCTGCCTGCCTGTCAGAGACCAACCTGAAATGTCAGAACAATACTTCAGAAATATGCCTTACATTGTGGGAGTGCAATTGATATTCAAGCTAGTTAATAAAATAACAGATATGCTAATTTCTACACAAAAATGGCATTGCTAATTAGTCTCTTAAGTCAGACCATTTTAAATGTAAAAATGTATATGCATCTTTCCTGCAAAGTCTTTGCAGGATGGAAATCATTATCTAATGACTCCAACATATGGTGAAGGTACAAACAATATGTTGGAAGCTGACTTTTAGAACAGTAAAGAGTGAGAGATCACTGCATACATAATAAGTTTAATTTTTAAAGGAATACTAATTAGATAAGGATCTAATGAAGGGTACCTGATTGGCAGCAGCAGGGAAGGATGTCCCTGCTGTTCAAACTTAATGTCTAGTAACAGTTATCTCTTGGCAGGGGGGGGAAACAGAAAGAAAGAAAGACCTCTGAAAAGAGAGGTCAATGTCATTGCTTGCATAGGTGTTTCCAATAGGTCTCTTATATTCAGTCTGAGTGCAGAGATGAAGGTAACGGCTAACAAGAATCTTTGCAATATAGTAAAGAGTTACAATTCATTGGCCTTTTAATGTATCTGGCTGTAATGTCGTTGAAGCCATTGTTATTGATTTGGACTATGTAATTCTAAGAAGTTTAGGACAGATAAAAGGAGTGTATGTGTGATGTGTAAATATGATGGGAAGGAGAGAGAGGTTGGGTAAAGGAAGAGAGCTGACAAATGGTTTGGCTGAAAGAAGCTTGAACTATATTCAAGGACTTAAGATGATTGCCAAGAAGTGCTACTTCTTGGAGATAAATTAATCAGTTTCCATTATTTAAACTTGGTCCCTATCAAATATCTATAGAAAAAAAAAAAACTGTCATGAGAAAGTAATGTGAAACCTTACAACAACTAAAGAGAATACCCCCTTGAAGGCAAGAAGCCAATTTCTATTAACTGTAGAAGGAAAGAAAAAAAAAAATTGCAGTTCTCTGTGATAGGAAGCTGATTGCACAAGAAGATAAAGATTCAGCAGTTGCAGGACCCAGGCATGCACCGCACTGACCGTAAGGTCTGAGTAAGCATGTGACATTCATGTGACTGTGACATCTGAATGAGCACGTATTGTTATGGGGAGTCAATAAATTTTTAAATGCATATACTGTGCCAATAATAATTTAAACCAACTCTCCCTCTTCAATCATGAAGTAATTTGTTTCAGCTAATGGTATCCTTTCTTGTGGAACTGATATCCTAAAGAAAAATCTGGATTTCTGTGGTATCTTTAAATGGATATACTTAACATCAGCAGTGTTTCTGGATCTACGTTAAACATCAGAAAACTCTAAGAACTCCTTCCCAATTTCAGTAACAATAGGTAGTCATGATTAGGTCTCCTTTTAGAAGCCACCTGGTTTGTGATTAACGGTGACAAAAAGAACCATTGATAGGGTAGTTTGGTTACTGAATCATTTTAACCACGTTTATCCTCTTTTTTCACTTGTCGAAGAGAAGGAGTTCTTTCTTTACCAAAGAAGACTTGTTCTTTTTTTTTTTTAAGATTTTCTTTATTTATTTGACAGAGACAGAGACAGCGAGAGCAGGAACACAAGCAGGGGGAGTGGGAGAGGGGGAAGCAGGCTCCCCGCTGAGCAGGGACCCCGACGTGGGACTCGATCCCAGGACTCTGGGATCATGACCCGAGCCGAAGGCAGCCGCTTAACGACTGAGCCACCCAGGCGCCCAGAAGACTTGTTCTTATCCATAATAATACCTTTGTCTCCAGAGTCCTCTGTGACTTTTAGAGCATGACAGTTTCATCACAGTTTCTCAAATTGTATTTTTTTTTCTTCCTTTCAAGAGCAGATGATTCTTACTTCTAATTGGAAGTGAAGCTGTTCTGCTACCTAACTGTATTTGACAAAGTGGACATTGTGATCCCACTAGAGTTAGAAATCTATCTCCCCCCACCCCCACTTTTTTTCCTTTCCTTGACGGATACAGATACTAGAATTAGATGCCTTATTTTTGGGAAATAAGGAAAAATAGTAAAAGATGGATTCAGGAGTAGATGTGAGAGAGGATTAAGAGCTCATACTTCATAACATAATTGATCTACCGCAAAGATCTTTTAATTCATGTGTAAATGTTTAAGAATTTTCCACCTAGAACTAAGCTGGGTCTTGTGGGTCTTCCCACACAGTGATCCTCAAAGTAGATCCCAGAGTTTAAAAGCTCTATTTAATAAGTTCTGGATTTTTAAAATTTCTTATCAAACATTCTTTATTTTGGTTTTCCTGCCAAGTTTACTCTGGCCTCCTGTCTCTAACTTTACTTCATCTGTGATTATCTCCGAAAGGCAATGTTTTCCTTTTAAATCATAATTAATTATTTTATATTAATTCATTCATCAGATTTTTATTAATAGATGTCCCAAAATCTGGTCATAAAGTAGTTCACAAAACAGAGTACCTGATCTCCCAATTTTAATACTGCATTGGGGGAATCAGAAAATAAACAATAAATGTTATTTTCAGAAAATGATCTGTGTTATGAAGAAATTAAAATAATAGAAGAGAGAATGTGTGACAGATGACATTAATGAGAAGTCTCTCTGGGGGAGATGACATCTGACCAATGTCAGGAATGACCAAAAGAAACAAATATGCAAAGATCTAGAGAAAGAATAGTTTAGGCAGGCAGAATAGGAAATTTAAGTATTGTGAGACAGGACTGATAGCGGCATGTCCCAGGAACAGGAAGGAGACCAGAATGACTGAATGTTAATGAAAGAAAAAAAAAAAAGAAAAGAAAATGTGTAAGACAAAGATAGAGAATCAATATAAGCCAGATCTTACAGGCCAGGTTTAGAAGAGATACTTTAGATGAAGTGTTAATCATTCCATGAAAACTAGATGCAGGGCTGGGGATTAATTAACAAACCTTATTATTCTTCTGTGCCATACAGGCTCTAGAGCAAGAAATAAAATGAAGCAAAGAATAGCGTAGTTTAAATATCTGCTACGTACAAAAACGTATTTGGCTTATGATTGGCTCTAAATAAATACTTTAGGGGAGGAGAAATTTAAACTGACTTAGATATTAAGAATTTCCTTCTTCCCTCATGATTTTCTTTTATTGTACCCGACCTTTTGTACCTGGTCTCATTCATTCTATTTAATTTTTCATTTTGAGGTCCCATGCTACAGTTCGGTCAAAATGCCTAGCAACAGGCATTTGATTGCTGTTGTTTCATTAGGACAACGTATTTTAGAGAGTGAAAAATGACTCAGTCGAGAGAGTAGCTGCTAAATTTTCCACTGACTAAAGGGGCTGTTTGTGCTGAGTGGGCACTCTTCTCAGAAAATTCATATCCTCTGTCTTCAGCCAGCTCAAGGAAATGATCATTACCTGCAGGACCATTCTCATCACTTCTTCATTGCACATTTTACCCTCAAGCCACCTCACCAAGACTCTCCATCCGGCCATGCGCTGCAGGTAAACACCCACCAACATACTCAGGACAAGTAACTGTTGTTGTGATACAGGTAAAACAGCCCTTCAGAAATAAATTTGCGCCCTGGAAAAACACCAAATACAACTCTGATTTGGGGCCACTGGATCATTTCTCTCAAACTGGGAAAGATCACGTATTTATTTTTAAAGCTGGAACATCATGGTGTGTTTTCAAAATGGATTTTAAAGTGGCTGTGTGGGTGACTCCCTTGACAATATGTGACAGAGGAAGCATTGTCAGTTTGAGGTTTCATTTCAATATAGGCAGACTCTTGATTCTTTGCAGTAATCATTTGGGGAATCATATACCATCTGTAGGATTTAATTTTTATTCATTACTTTTTTAACAAATATACTGCATTTCTTTGCTTATTGCGAAATAATTCAAATGCTATGTAATGATTGGATTTAAGTGTTAAAACCCATTTTCCCGGGCGCCTGGGTGGCTCAGTTGGTTAAGCGACTGCCTTCGGCTCAGGTCATGATCCCGGAGTGCCGGGATCGAGTCCCACATCGGGCTCCCTGCTCGGCAGGGAGTCTGCTTCTCCCTCCCCCTCTCATGCTTTCTGTCTCCCATTCTCTCTCAGATAAATAAATAAAATCTTTAAAAAAAAAAAAAAAAAAACCATTTTCCCTTCCACACGGATCACCTGCCAATCCTACTATTCTCTCGAGTGGTAGCCATTAGTTACAGTTTGATGCTTCCTTCTAGATCTCTTCATATACCCCACAAAGGCATTTAAATACACACACACCCCCACACATACACTGTTTTATGTCATTACTTTTGAACATCAGTTGGAAAGGTTGTCTGCTTCATAAGAGCATATTGTGAAGCTCTGTCTATGAAAGTAAATACAAACTTTGTTTAAAACTTAGCTTCAAGGGCGCCTGGGTGGCTCAGTTGGTTAAGCGACTGCCTTCGGCTCAGGTTATGATCCTGGAGTCCCGGGATCGAGTCCCGCATCGGGCTCCCTGCTGAGCAGGGGGTCTGCTTCTCCCTCTGCCCTCTTCCCTCTCGTGCTCTCTGTCTCTCATTCTCTCTCTCTCAAATAAATAAATAAAATCTTTAAAAAAAAAAAAAAAAACTTAGCTTCAAATTTCAGGGGTGGATGCCCCATAACTTCATTTGCTAATTAATTATTCTTCTATTGGAGACATAAAGAAACGTTCTAAGTTTTTCTTCTGGGAAGATTTCTAACTTCATGCTTTTATACAATTTTTTTCCCTAAATAAAATTTGAACATTGAACCCAAATTTCTCACCATAACCATACCTAGAACTTCACTCTAAATTTCTAATTCAGTGGAAGTAAAATGATACTTATAACTCACACAGATTTCACACAGCAAATCTGCAAATATATACCACCTATTACTAATATATGTTATAAAAATCTTATTGTAGAAATTCTGCATCTTGGTTATTTTAAATTTTTCATAAATATGTTTCTTACAGATACTTTTTTTTTTACTAATGTTTCATGGATATAATGAGTTGGGCTGAATATAGTATGTACTATTCTTTTACACAAGAATTATTTTGCATCTGTTACTCTAATGTCCAGGTAATGGAAGATACAGGCAATTCAATAAAATGAGAGGGCATTTTGTTCAGTTTAACAGCAAATGGAGAGGCTACATTCTCCCAACATTTGTCAGGTAAATGCTGGATTGTCTATTAAAAATAAACATAGCTAATTAATTATGAAAGTAAGAAGGATACACAATTAATATTCCAGAATAGAGAAGGGAAAACTTACATGATACACTATCTCAGTCACCAGAAGAAAATGAATCTTAGGGTTTTTGTTTTGGGGCTTTTTTTTGCAAATACCTGGCACTTCAGGATTTAGCTTGGTACAAAGTATATGCATGAGTGCACAGCACTCTAATAAAAATTGTAATGATAATAGTAATAACACATTTAAATAAAAATACATACTATGTTATGGAACTTTTATTAGATATTTAATAAAAGACTAATATTTTCTTTCCTATCCCTTGTTTTCAGGTTCTATGCATCCACAATAACCACCCATAAGAGAAAGTTTTTGTTTATTCTCTGAGAAAAAAGATGTAATATATAAATATATTCACTCATATATACACAAACATACCCACACACAAATTAAATGTATATGATTAAATGTGTGTATTAGTAGTCCTCATAGCAACCCAATAAGATAAATATTATTACCCCCATTTCTTAGATGAGGAACATGAGTTAGGAAGAGGATATGATACTTCCCCCAAATCACATGGGTACCTACAAGAAATTGAAATGAGACTGCAATTCAGTCTGATTCTGATCCACTCCACTATACGAAATGCCTACTTTGTTTAAAAGTCTTCATCTGTAGTGGATACCATTATAATCAAGAGCTAAACCAAAGTAATTATAAAACAATAAATACCAAGCTGATAGATAAAAATAAACTGGAAGAAACACACAGAAATAGATCTTTTAGTCACAGTAGCATAGTATTACTAGTGAGAAATTATTGGAATTATGTGTGTCTGTGTGTGTGTGTATCATCCTAAGACTTATTTTTCCAAGACATCCTAACTAAGATTTATTTTTCCAAAACTTATATATTTTTTCATTCAATCTTCACAGTGACCTTGCACATCAGTTTCCTAGGACTGGTATAAACAAGATACCACAATCTGAGGGGCTTAAAACAACATAAATTTATTCCCTCATAGCTTGATAAGCTATAAAGTCTGAAATCAAGTTTTCAACTGTCTCCTGCTCTCTGGAGGCTGGAGGAGAGAATGCACTCTTTGCCCCTCCCAGCTCTGGTGGTTGGCATTCCTGAACTGTGGCTCCATCACTCCAGTCCCTGCTCCTTTGGTCACACTACCTCTCCCTCTTCATTTTATATCCCATACTCTTATAGGATACTTGACATTGGATTTAGGACCTATTCAAATAATCCAGGATCATCTCATCTCAAGATCCTTATTTTAATTACTTCTGCAAAGACTCTTTTTCAAAATAAGGTAACATTCATAGGTTCTGGAAATTACATAGTGAACATATCTTTTGGAGGACCTCCATTTAACCCATTACCCTCTGTAAGGTAGATATAATTATCACAGTTTAATGAGGATGAAATTGAAGCTTATTATGGTTAAGTGACTTAAAAGAAAGACTTCAGAGTTTTTCTGTGTCAAAATCAGATTTAAAGTCTGCATTTGTCAAACCCAAGCTTATGAAATGAAATGCCTTCTAAGGGTTCTGATCACCAAATAATTCCAATGTGTGTTGCTGGGAGTGGAGGTGGAGGGGGGAGGTGGTTGCCACACCACCAACACCACCAAGTAGTTTTTGGACACCAGCTGAATGTTCAACTCAATTTTGACACTATCTACCTGGAGATAGCATCACATCCTGGTCCTACCAGAATGTCCCCCCCCACACACACACTTCAGTTGCCAATCATAAGTCCAGATTGTTGCTGCCTTGGCAACCAGAACCCCCAGTCTTTAGATAGGGTCCAAAAGTTACTTCATTCCATAACAAACTACAACTTTATTGCTCTCATCATAGCATATTCCAAGGGTTTTTGGAGCTCTGTGTCAGGATGGGGAAGAAGACCAAATACATATTTCATATTATAAATCACAATATCACATATCCTTATGTCATAAAATATTTTATGTGTGTATACTCATTTTTTTAAGAAATTGGATATAGGGGTACCTGAGTGGGTCAGTCAGTTGGGTGTCTGCCTTTGGCTCAGGTCATGATTATGGGGTCCCAGCATTGAGCACCACATTGGGCTCCCTGCTGAGTGAGGAGTCTGCCTCTCCCTCTCCTCTGTCTCTCCCCCAGCTCATGTTCTCTCTTCTGCTCTCTCTAATAAATAAATAAAATCCTAAAAAAAAAGAAATTAGATATATTCTTATTCCATTGAATGGATTAGTCTCTGTGAGTTAATTCTTGGGGGATTTTGAAGAACTGATGATGATGACGATGATGATGATGATAGTATATAATGTAAAGATGATCCCATAAGTGACAACTGGCTAAGTGTCTATTATCTAGAATAGTGATATCAGACAACATAAAGTCTATTATAACACTAACAATAAAGTCACTTCCATTATTTCACTTTATCATTATTGCAATTTTACAAGAAAGTGGATATTTCTTTAACTTTCCAAGAGCACCTTCACAACACATTTATAATTATCTATTTTTATTTAAAATTCCTTAAAAATTGAACATATGAATAGTTTTGATCATGAAATAGTTACCTTTAAGTACTGACCAGTTGTTAATGCTTAGCTCTCCATTACTTAGGCTGAAATGCAGCCAGTAGGCATTGCCACAACCACATACATTGTTAAAACATTAAAATACCTCTGATCGGGCAGGTAAACGGCCAACTTCCAAGCTTCTGAGTGTTGCCCATCTGTCTGCCTCAGACTTGCTCCATCCCTTGGAATTCCCAGGTCCACCCAAAGTTCAGAAAACAAGTTACTGACAGAGGCAGAGACTTATTTTCTGTACAGTTGCTGTCACTGCTGAATAGCAGTTAAGCATTTTGAATATTACCCCTCAATAATACCATATAGATGCATCAATTGAGTTGATCCCCACAGGCTCATACATTTCTCAGGGACATTTTTTTACTCTTCTCCGTGTCTCCTACATGGACTACTGTTCATAAGTCATGAGAAAGGAGGAAAAACAATTTGCCCTGTAACCTTCAAGGTTCTCAGCTAAGATTCCCCCAAATAAAAAGATAGATTAACGGGAGAAAAACAAATTTAATTATGTAATACATACAGGAACCCCATAAAGAGAGGAGACACAAAGAAGTGACCAGGACAGGAAGCTTTTATACCTTTTAAACAAAAAAAAACAATACATTTGTGAAGAATTGACAAGACAAAGCTGTTTGGGCTGGAGATAGTAAACTACTGAAGAAGTAACAAGGTTTGCTTAGCATTCTAGGCCCTACATTCCCTGTCGCTGGTGATAAGGAAACCTGGTGAAAAGGGAGGGTGCCCTTCACAAGTGAGATTCATCTAATTTCAAGGGGACAAAGGACTAACAGACTGTCCTTTTTATGTTGGTTGCTTCTTTTTCTTTCTTTCTTTCTTTTTTTTTTTTTAAGATTTATTTATTTATTTACTTGACAGAGAGAGATAGCGAGAGCAGGAACACAAGCAGGGGAAGTGGGAGAGGGAGAAGCAGGCTTCCTGTGAAGCAGGGACCCCGATGTGGGGCTCGATCCCAGGACCCTGGGATCATGACCTGAGCTGAAGGCAGACACTTAAAGACTGAGCCATCCAGGCACCCCAATGTTGGCTGTTTCTCAAGTACCTTTATTTCCAAATAACTAATCTGCCAAAGTGGAATCTTTTGGGGTGACATATTCAGAAGCCCTACAGCCACAGTACCAAAAATTACTATTTTTGACATGTAATATCAAGATATTATTATTTATTAAGTAAAGAAATGCCTAGAAGATATTATCTATCTTAAAAAAAGAATATATTGTCTATCTTATTCACTTGAGTGAAGATTTTTTTTAATTTTTTTAATAGTCCAATTTATCACCTTTTTAAAAAATATTTTATTTATTTATTTGACAGAGAGAGACACAGCGAGAGAAAAAGCACAAGCAGGGGGAGTGGGAGAGGAAGAAGCAGGCTTCCTGCTGAGCAGGGAGCCCGATACGGGGCTTGATCCCAGAATCCTGGGATCATGACCTGAGCTGAAGGCAGATGCTTAACCAACTAAGCCACCCAGGCACCCCAGAGTAATGATTTTTATTACTGTTTATGTGTATTCTTTTTCCTTTAACTATGTATCCTCCCGACAATTTTACTATTCTGAGTGATTCTTTTCTGTTGTAATTCACATTTAAGCCCAAGTGCTTACTTCCAAAACACTGATATTCAAAGGAGATATTCTGGAAGATTGATTCTATGTCTTTAAAATTCTTTCAGCAACAATTTCAGTTTAATGGATAGAAAAATATATGAACTGGAAAAAAAAAAAAAAGGAGCAGGGAAAGAAACCCAGGGTTAACAGTGGTCAGCAAATTAACGCTTGTCATGTGATGAGCACATGAATACCATCAGCAAAGCCAAACAAAAGGAATGTAATTTTAGGTATGTTGTCAACATATCAATAACTGGATGATGGGTTCAAAAATATTGTACTGTGTAATCAACGAAACAAAACATTCTTGTTTTGTTTTGCTTTATTAATTCCACCTTCTTTCTAAGACTTTAAGATATAAGCTTCCCAAAGAGAGAAATCTATCCCATCCTTGCCCCATTCTTTCCCCCAAATTTGTTTCCATTAATAAATAATATACTAGGTATAAATCTCATACCACAAACCAGGTGTAGAAATAAAATTATCCCTCCCCCCATAATTAGTTTTAATTTTTATTAATTTTTTTTCAGCTTAATCTCCAGCAGGATTTGAAAATTTATTCTGGGTCACTTCAAGGACTCAGTGATTGAAAGTTTTCCCTTGCCTCACACTGGGTTTTAGTCTAGTTTCTGGGAGGCTATTTGATTGTTAATGAATGCATTGGGTAGGAAGGTAGCTATCTGGTCACTGGTCACTGCCACCTCTCCATGATGAACTAGACTGAGATAAACATTGTTCCTTTAATAAACATTTTGTCTATCCATGTAAATAACTGGGACAACCTAAGTTTTACCTGCTCTGTAATCATTAGTCTACAACTACATTTTTTTAAAGATTTTATTTACTTATTTGACAGAGAGAGAGAGAGAACAAGCAGGCAGACTGTCAGGCAGAGGGAGAGGGAGAAGCAGGCTCCCCACTGAGCAGGGCTCTATCCCAGGATCCTGGGATCACGACTTGAGTTGAAGGCAGACTTAAGGGACAGAGCCATCCAGGCACCCCTACAGCTAAATTCTTGACTACAGGCCTCTCAGCTGTGTCTCACTCTCAAGTACTTCTGCTTTTCTTGAGCACTCAGGTAACATCACTGTTTTCACACTTCACTGTCAAGAAAATGCTAAGTGTATCAGAGACCCATTGACTATATATCTAATTTGGCTATCTCCTCTTTTCCTGCTCCTAAACCATGCTTGGCATGTAGGTATTATGTGAAGCTGTCTACCTTACTGGGTTCTCTCTCAGATTGTCCTCTGCTTTTATAGCCTCCAAGCCTATTTGGAGTTTCTGTTACCCCTCAAGACCTCTCATTTCACCTCATTTGGAAAGCAGGGCCCTGGGTCCATTCTCTTTGACCCTTCTTACTCCTATGTTCAGCCTATGGAATTTTCATCTAACATGGGTCAGATAGTCTTTGATAGGTTATTAAGGGCAAAGATATAATATTCTGAATCATGCAGGATATAGGGAGGTGAATCCCAGTAGTTAAAATTCTTGCATTTTCAAGTTGCTTTTTCTGCTAAAAATAATCATCATGCTATTAGTTACAAAAGTCAACTTAAAAACCCCAAAACCTATGGTGATAGTTCTAAGAGTGTACATTTTCTAAACCCATTGGCCTATACAGTCATTTAAATTATACCTCAATAAAGTTTATTTTAAAAGACAATAAAAACTCAAAATTTACTAAGTAAGTCTATTTCTTTGGTATTTTCTCTCAGTCAGTTAGCAGAGAATACCCTAAACACCATCTTATCTACGGAATGTATTTATTGAGATAAGAGGATGCAGGAAGGGGGAAAAACTAAAAATAATATTCTATAAGATATTAATAACAGCAATAATAGTGGTGATTAAAAACTAACGCAGTTTCCTACTGTGTGCCAGAAAACACACAATTTATATCAGCTGATCCTCACTATAATTCTATAAAATCACTTTATGATTAGCTAGATTTCAAGAGAACTGAGGCTTAGGAGATTAAAAGAAGTATGTAAGATCTTGTTTGTGGTGGGGAGTGATTTAAAAGCCTACGGTTGAATTTCCAAGTCCTCACTCTTAACCACTACTCTATACCAATACTTAAAGGTGTTTTTTCTGGTCAAAGCTACAATCATAGTACAAATAAAATGGCATTGGTAATGTGATGATGATGATGATGACATGGGAAGGATATGCTGATACTGGCCATTTTTAACATCAATCCCTGTCATGCTCAGTGTCCAATCTGCATTTACCCATTCTCTACTCACAAAAGTCTTATGACAGTATTATTTGTATTTTCTCCATATTAACAATGAGAAAACTGAGTCTCAGGGAAGATAAATAACATGCTTAAAATCTTTCATCTAAAAAGTATTACAAGTTTAGACAGGAATAGAGGTTTGTTTGGCATTAGAACTCACTTGGCCACTTTGGTTCAATCCTCTCAATAGCTTGCTTCTCTCTCTCTCTTAAAAAATAAACATATTATTTCTATTGTTACAATGTTTTCTTCCCATACGCAGTGACTTAACGAACATTCCATTATTGTGATTTATTTGGGATTGTTGACTAAATAATAAAAGTCACCGATTTTCAAGAACGGTACATGCTGTCATCTTGCACAAAGACAGGGGCTGATAAAATGGGAAAAAATAGAACTAACCCCTTCCTCAACTTTGATTTCTATCAATACCTTCATTTTATATCTTCGCATTCAGCTATCCATCTATCTTTTATCTATCTCTCTCAATAGATTTGTTCAATTTATATGTTGTCTTCTTTGAAGATAGGATAAAAAGCAGGTAGAGAAGAGCAGTAACTTTTATAGCTCTCTTTTGTTCCTCCTCACTACCAGTTGAAAAGTAATGCATTATAACCACTTCTTGAATCCATGAATGCACATAAACTCACAAGCAATTATTTACTAGGTTCCTGTGAGTTCTTAGTACTTAGTGTGAAAATACATTGCTCTACAAATTCAAGAGGTTCAGGGAAAAAGGGAAATGCAAGGCTAATGGAATAACTTCAGTCACATTCAGAGTCTTGCATGAAATCCATTCTGGAAGCAAAGAAATTTTGGCCAGCATTAGAAGACCATAATGATATGAAATAAGCGGGCACCAACAATTGGACCTTTAGGCTGGACATGTATATTTGGGACTGAGGAATTAGGAAGCCCTTGAGGGTAGAACAAGGGGAAAAAAGGAAAGCTCAAGAAATACAAGATGAGCTTTGATGATCTCCAGGCATGCATGAAGCTAGAGGCAGTGGTAAAGCTCCATTTAAAGTTGTATTTTCAGAGTTATTTTCTTCAATACTGCTTAACACTGTAATTTTATTAGCCACTGGACTGAGACAAAGATGACTTTGGCAGCTCAATGTAAACTGAACATGTCTTAGCAACTCCCATAGGAAGTCACTGAGTTCTAAATGACATGCTGCCATCCACAGCATCAGAAAGAAAAATAGTTTTGCTTTAGGGGGAAAATCATGCTCACCCAAGAAGATTTAGTATTTACATATTATTGGAAAGCTCTCTATAGCCTCAAAGGCTAAGACCCTTTTCTTCTTCTTGTAGTTTTATGGCAACTTGTAACCCTAAAAATATTTAAACAATTTAATTTTGCTTCAAAATGTGAAAACCCACAGGGATAAATGGTTCCTCCAGCTATTGCTATTGATATAAAAATAAATCGAGTGTATAAAGAACATAGGTTTACATGTTCAAATTAACATTATTTATTTTAAATAAATAAGTTTCACATGTGAAACACTAATTCAAGCACCCTAGTGAAGCTGTGATTTGCAAAAGCATTTTGTTCAAATATTAGCTGAAGCAACTGAACAATATAGAATTCAACATTTTATTCTGGGATATAGAAATCAGGCAATTCTCAGGCAACCCTGTATTAGATCATACTAGTGCTTTTGAAATTCAAAACAATATCCAGGGTAAATTAGAATTATAGGTTTATCAAAGTTGATATACTTTTCTACTTCATCAAGCCATATCATTATTTAATGAAGCATTAGGACACAGAAACTGTAAGAGTAACAGGGAGAAGTGTCTGGTGGTGCTGAGACATGGTGAGAAGGTGAAAGTTCCAGTTTCTACAAAGTCGACCTTTGACCGCCCGGTAGCCCAGTAGGTATATGTAGCAACTAGAATATATGGTTGGAACATTTAGGTAAAATTGCATCATGTTCAGCACTTTGCAACCACCACCTAAGCCATCAGATTGAACAATGCACCCTATATGCCCTACAGATATATGTCCGTGCTCAAGGAAAATCAAAAAACAAAACAAAACAAAATAAGAAAAATACAGATAACATGACTCAGCTAAATTATGGACCATTAAACTTATGAGGCCCTAGAGGCCATGGAAGCAAACTATACTTTATTGCTCTCTCTTGCAAGGTTTTCTTTATTTATACCTTCCTTTTCTTCCAACCACGAAAAATAAAAAAAAGTGAAAGTAAACTACCATGGTCTCAGGTCTGTGGAATCCTTATGTCCCCTTTAAATCTTCATAAATAAAAGAAAACAGATATTTCTCAAATAAAAATAGCACTCAATAAATATTCAAGGGGAAAACAGAAATATGTATCCCCATGAAATTATTGTTTTATGTTGAAATGGCATTTTTTCTCTTTCATCATGTAATTACCTTCAAGAGTCTAATGAAGAAAAACTAACAAATGGCACACAGTTGCCACAGCAACATTTTTTTCTTACATATAGACAACTTTTCTTCCTTTTTCCATTTCCTTTGCTTTGTTTTTAATAGGATAAAAACCTCTCTAATAAATGTAATTTTGCAATCTCACTAGTCCCAGTTTTTGTTTTTGCTTCATTATAATGAATAAATTTGAAAAAAGGATTTATATCCCAATAATAGAATATGTTCATACTTAATTAGTTGGTGGCATTATTTTGAAGACACAATGCTACTTGACAAATATAGTGGTTTCCTGCTTCATGAGGTAATTAATAGTGTTGTTTATTGTTCTGTAAGTTTTCTCTCTTGTCAGACATAATTCGTTAAGTAAATTAGACGCTAAAGTGCATATGGACTTAACAGATACCAAATAATAAAGTATTATCAAGGATTTAATGTTACAGAAATAGCTCTGGGAAAAAATAGTTATTCTGATGCAAATAGTTGCTATGGTGATAGCTTGAAATCACTGTGTGATTTTTTAAAAATATATTTTAAGAACATGTGAATTTTACTAACATTAAATAAAAATCTAGACTACACCAGATTTACCAAAAACTAAAAATAAATTTAAAAAACCCTTAGCTTTATTTTTCCAAGTTTTCATATGTTTCTATTTTATATCAACCATTTGGATATCAACTTGTCCCACTAGTGAGAGGTTTACTCACAAATATGAAAACCATATCAAATGGAAGAAGAAATTCATGTATTGCTTGGGAGAATTGGACTAAATGAACTTCATATCATTACCAAAACCAAAGCTATGTGATTTCATATATATATATAATTTAATAGATCATAAGCAGGAAAACTAGCAGCATCAAATTCAAGATTAGTCATTAGAAATTCCTACATAAATTATGAAGTATACTTAAAAGCTTAACAAAGACTCAGTGTCAAATATATAGTATATACTCAACAGTTTGTTACATGAACAAATTAATATTCTAATTATGCCATTTACCCCACCCTCATTTCAATAATATATGTTGAATCCCTGCACTATATGTTTTCAGAAATCTTTCCCCACAATATGTGAAGTTAAAACAGTAGAAGACATATTATCTAAACCTAATGAATTAATTATACAAATCCAATGTTATACAAAATAATAAAAGACAATGGATGGTCATCCGTTATTTTTCAAGACTGCAAGGCAATACTTCCTAAGTCAAATGGAGACCGTTGGAAAAGTCACCTAAAAATACTGCCATACATAGAGGAATGATTCAGTGACTATGTCAAATGAGTTAAATTAAAATGAGGCCATGTGTGTACTCTTATATATTGGTGCTTAGAATGTCGTCAGTCATGACTTTTTGAAAGAATAAACAGGTAAGAGAAGACTGTCTTCACTCTCTTTCACATTTATTTCTCAATTAGTTTATTCTATGTTTTCATTGACCAATAGATTGCTCTCAAATAGTCTTGAATTACTAATGATTAGGTCAAATATATCTCTGTGTGTGCATATACATGCACCAACACAAACATATAGCTAATGTGTACACACACATATAGCTAATCTTCATTAATAATGTTATTTGGCAACCATTTATTTAACTGTTTAGAATCTACCTATCACATTCTGGTTGATTAATTTATTTGATCTCTGTAGCAATTCTGAAAAACATCATAACGCATAACTACAATTTCATAGATTGAGGCACAGGAGATTTTAGAGTAAATGTTCAAATCATAAAATACAATATGTGAAACTGAAGCAACATGAAAGAAAATATGAGATTTGCAAGTGTGTGGGGTCTCTGATCAAAAAACCTGTATTTGAGTCCTTACCTTGATTCAGACCCTTCATTACTTTGCTTCTGTGCCTCTTTAACAAAATCACTGTGTAACAATCCTTTAGATAGGTACCAATATTTCTGAGTCAGCTCTGATATGTTGATGATTCAATGACAAGAGTTGAAGAGCTGTCCAACTTGTGTGAAAACCTATAGTTCTTGGTCAGTTAGGCAGTCTACCCAAATCGTCTCAAAAAGATTATTGAAGAAAAATAATATTGTTATTAATAATAAACAAAAACACTACATAGAAACACAAATTTTGAGATTCTAAAAATTTTTATTAACTGAAACTTTTTCCTACTACCCTGTGTAATCTCAGAGAGGCCTCAAATATGGTGTTTGAGGTGAGAAACAGGGGAGATTAATTGTGAAGAGGAGAGAAAAAAATAATATTTATTGGATATCTAATATGTGCCTTTCATAGTGTTGAGCTTTTTCTCCACAATTAACCTTTGAGGTATTAATTTTGATATCCATTGTACAGATAAGGAGAATAAATGAGGCACAGGAAGATGAAAGTAACTCAAAATATCATCCAGTTAGTAGGTAACAGCCTTGAAATTAAACCTAATATTTTTATATTCCAAAGCTCTTACCAACATAGCACACTCATGTTTCATTATTTATAAAACATAAAGGTGTGTGTTGGGAGGGGAGTATATCAGAAATGTTTATAATTTATTTAATCTTCACAATAATACCGAGAAGTAGGTATTTCAATTATCGTCCCCAATTCATAAATGAGAAAATTCAGTTACAGAGATAATTATGCTGCTAATAAGTCACAAAGGCAACTAATAAACATTCTCAATCTATTAAAAATGCTGATTTCTGACCAAATCTGGAATAGTAACATACAAAAATGCCTACAGTTTTCCAACTAACAATAAGCATAGACAGAGCAAGATGGGAAAAAACAGCAATTTATGAAGTTTGCATTTTGATATAGAAAGGTTTTTATGAATTTATATCTTTATAGTCTGCAGACATTTGACATTAAAAAGTGAACAAAAAAGCTGAAAACACATTTTTCATTCTTTCTTTTCCTTTTTCCATATTCCTTTCCTTTCCTTCTTTTCCTTGTTTCCTAGAAAACATTTAAACTGATTTCTAATATACTTCTGTATATTCATTCATTTACTTCATGTTCAAGATACTAGGGATATGTAAGTGAATAAGTAAGTGAATATGATAAGCGTAAACTCCTAGAGCTTACATTTTCAACAGAAACAAAATAAACAAGTAAATAAATAATAATATATGGGATGTTAGGTACTCATATATGAATGGAAATTTACTAAAACAGAAAACATGGATGGTGAAAGCCAGAATGGGGAAAGGATTGATACAAATTTATGCATAAAATCCTGTGACCATACAGATGACCTGAAAGAATTTGGGAGAACAAGTCTTGCAGGTACTTGAGCAGATAATTTTCCCAAGTAGAAGGAATAGCAAATTCAAAAAAACCTGAGAAACAAGAAGAAACAATGAGTACCCTGAAATGGGCTCCACATCCTCCTGAGTATGAGGAGAATGAGTCAGAGAAATAATTTGGGGCTAGAAAGGTCTTATAGAACCTCATAGGCCATCTACTCAAGTTTTCTCTGAGTGAGATGAAAAGACAATGGAGTGTTTTGAGCAGAAAAATGTCACCTGACGTATTTTAGAGGATTCACTCTGGCGTTAGTTAAACAAATTAAACAAAGAATTCATCTGAGGGAGGATAGTGACTTGAACCATGGTGGTAGTGTGGAGGTTGTGAAAAGGGTTTGGAATCTAAACATGTCATAAAAGTAGAGATGACAGTACTTGTTGATTCATAAGATGTAGGATATGTAGAAAAAGAAACATCAGAAAGAAGTCCAGATATCTAGTCTGAGCAACTGTAAGAATGACTTGGCTTTTTATTGAGATAAAAAAAGAATGTAGGAGAAGCCAATCGTAATGGGACTGGGGAAAGATTGGAGCTTAGTTTTAGGTATGTTAAGTGTGAGACACCTGTTATATATCAAAACAGACAGGTGAACAGGCAACTAGATATATGAATCTGAAGTTCAGGGAACAAGTCAGGGCTGGAAACACAAATTTGGGTTTGTCACTATATTGACAGCATATAAAAATATGAGACTAGATGAAATTGATGAGGGAATTAATTCTGATTTTTTAAAAATAATGAGAAAATGTTCATGGATTGACCCGTATAGAGATATGGGAGATGCTGGTGAACCAGCAAAGTTAGTGACAAGGAGGTCATTAAGGAAGAGTCCTGGATTTGTATTGTCTTGGAAATCTAGTAAAGAAAGTATTTCATGGGGAGAATAATCAACTATGTCCAAAGCTGCTGACGTGGGGGAAATCGGAGGGGTAGATGAACCATGAGAGACGGTGGACTCTGAAAAACAAACTGAGGGTTCTAGAGGGGAGGGGGGTGGGAGGATGGGTTAGCCTGGTAATGGGTATTGAGGAGGGCACATTCTGCATGGAGCACCGGGTGTTATGCACGAACAATGAATCATGGAACAGTACATCTAAAACTAATGATGTAATGTATGGGGATTAACATAAGAGTAAAAAAAATAAAATAAAATAAAATAAAAAAGCTGAAAAAAAGAACATTGGACCTACCCTCAAAAGGAGGGAGATAAATGGAGTTGATAGCGATGATAGTAATTTAAGTCAAGAGATTTTGTAGATATGAGAGATATTACAGCTTAGCATATTTGTATGACCATCAGAAATTTTGCACTGGATGGGCAAATTGATGATGCACAACAAAAAGAGAGTGGAATTAATGATGTCCTTGAATAAGAGATAGGTGGTAGAACCTCATGGAGGGCTGGTCTTCAATAGTAAAGGAAAGACCAATTATATAGACTTAGATGTAAGGAAGTGGATAGACATGGTGGTGGAATTTAAACCTCAGTTAAACCCCTTAGTTTAAACACCAGATTTGACATTGACTAACTGTGTGACCTTATGCTTTAGTATTCCCCTCCATAAAATGGATATAGTAATAGAATTTACCTTATAGGGTCACTGTAAAGAGTACCTGAATTAATAATTGAGCTAGGTAAAGGAAATGAGCTGAGAGTAAGATGAATGGACAGTAGTGTGGCAAGGTGATAAGATTATAGTTTTATTCCTGGGTATCTTATGGTTTTGAGTGCAATTGTAAATGGGATCAACTCCTTAATTTCTCTTTCTTCTGTCTTGTTGTTGGTGTATAGAAATACCACTGATTTCTGTGCACTGATTTTATATCCTGCCACTTTACTGAATTCCTGTATGAGTTCTAGCAGTTTTGGGGTGGAGTCTGTTGGGTTTTCCACATAAGGTATCATATCATCTGCAAAGAGTGAGAGTTTGACTTCTTCTTTGCCAATTCGGATGATTTTTATTTCTTTTAGTTATCTGATTGCTGTGGCTAGGACTTCTAGTACTATGTTGAATAGCAGTGGTGATAGTGGACATCCCTGCCACGTTCCTGACCTTAGGGGGAAAGCTCTCAGTTTTTCCCCATTGAGAATGATATCCGCTGTGGGTTTTTCATAGATGGCTTTTTTGATACTGAGGTATGTACCCTCTATCCCTATACTCTGCTGCAATAAACATTGGGGTGCATGTACTCCTTCGGATCCCTACATTTGTCTCTTTGGGGTAAATACTCAGTAGTGCAATTACTGGGTCATATAGTAGATCTATTTTCAACTTTTTGAGGAACCTCCATACTGTTTTCCAGAGTGGCTGCACCAGCTTGCATTCCCACTAACAGTGTACAAATGTTCTCCTTTCTCTGCATCCTGACCAACATCTGTCATTTCCTGACTTGTTAATTTTAGCCATTCTGACTGGTGTGAGGTGGTATCTCATTGAGGTTTTGATTTGGATTTCCCTGATGCCGAGCGATGTTGAGCACTTTTTCATGTGTCTGTTGGCCATTTGGATGTCATCTTTGCAGGATGTCTGTTCATGTCTTCTGTCTATTTCTTGATTGGATCATTTGACCTTTGGGTGTTGAGTTTGATAAGTTCTTTATAGATTTTGGATACTAGCCCTTTATCTGATACAATATTTGCAAATATCTTCTCCCATTCTGTTGGTTGTCTTTTGGTTTTGTTGACTGTTTCCTTTGCTGGGCAAAAGTTTTTATCTTGATGAGCTCCCAATACTTCATTTTTACCCTTGCTTCCTTTGCCTTTGGTGATGTTTCTAGAAAGAAGTTGCTGTGGCTGAGGTCGAAGAGTTGCTGCCTGTGTTCTCCTCTAGGAATTTGATGGACTCCTGTCTCACAGTTAGGTCTTTCAAACATTTTGAGTCTTTTTTTGTGTGTGGTATAAGGAAATGGTCCAGTTTCATTCTTCTTCATGTGGCTGTCCAATTTTCCAAACACCATTTGTTGAAGAGACTGTCTTTTTTCCATTGGACATTCTTTCCTGCTTTGTCAAAGATTAGTTGACCATAGAGTTGAGGGTCCATTTCTGGGCTCTCTGTTCTATTCCATTGATCTATGTTTCTGTTTTTGTGCCAGTACCATACTGTCTTTATGATTACAGCTTTGTAATAGAGGTTGAAGTCCGGAATTGTGATGCCACCAGCTTTGCTTTTCTTTTTCAACATTCCTCTGGCTATTCGGGGTCTTTTCTGGTTCCATACGAATTTTAGGATTATTTGTTCCATTTCTTTGAAAAAAGTTGATGGTATCTCGATAGGGATTGCATTAAATGTGTAGATTGTTCTGGGTAGCATTGACATCTTCACAGTATTTGTTCTTCCAATCCATGAGCATGGAACATTTTTCCATTTCTTTGTGTCTTCCTCAATTTCTTTCATGAGTATTTTATAGTTTTCTGAGTGTAGATTCTTTGCCTTTTTGGTTAGATTTCATGCACCCCAATGTTTATAGCAGCAATGTCCACAATAGCCAAACTATGGAAAGAGCCAAGATGTCCAACAACAAATGAATGCACAAAGAAGATGTGGTGTATACACACACACACACACACACACACACACACACACACACACACACACAATGGAATATTATGCAGCCATCAAAAAAATGATATCTTGGGGCCCCTGGGCAGCTCAGTCGTTAGGTGTCTGCCTTCGGCTCAGGTCATGATCCCGGGGTCCTGGGATCGAGCCCCGCATCGGGCTCCCTGCTCCGTGGGATGCCTGCTTCTCCCTCTCCCGCTCCCCCCTGCTTGTGTTCCCTCTCTTGCTGTCAATCTCTCTGTCAAATAAATAAATAAAATCTTAAAAAAAAATGATATCTTGCCATTTGCAATGACACGGATGGAACTAGAGGGTATTATGCTAAGCAAAATAAGTCAATCAGAGAAAGACATGTTATATGATCTCACTGATATGAGGAATTTTTAATCTCAGGAAACAAACTGAGGTTTGCTGGAGTGGTGGGGGGTGGGAGGGATGGGGTGGCTGGGTGATAGACATTGGGGAGGGTATGTGCTATGGTGAGCGCTGTGAATTGTGTGGGACTGTTGAATCACAGACCTGTACCTCTGAAACAAATAATACATTATATGTTTTAAAAAAAAAAAGATAGTAGGAAGGGAAAAATGAAGAGGGGGGGAATAGGAGAGGGAGATGAACCATGAGAGTCTATGGACTCTGGGAAACAAACTGAGGGTTCTAGAGGGAAGGGGGTTGGGAGGATGGGTTAGCCTGGTGATGGGTATTGGAGAGGGTGTGTATTGAATAGAGCACTGGGTGTTGTGTGCCAACAATGAATCATGGAACACTACATCGAAAACAAATTATGTAATGTATGGTGATTAACATAACATAATAAAATAAGATTCAATAGCTTTTTGGGTTTTTTTTAAAGATTTTATTTATTTATTTATTCATGAGAGACAGAGAGAGAGAGAGAGAGAGAGAGAGGCAGAGGGAGAAGCAGGCTTCCCGCGGAGCAGGGAGCCCAATGCGGGACTCGATCCCAGGACCCTGGGATCATGACCTGAGCCGAAGGCAGACACTTAAACATCTGAGCCACCCTGGCGCCCAAAGATTCAATAGTTTTAACATGCTATATGTTATCACTGGAGATAGAGAAACACTAGGTTACACAAGTAGGAAGTATGGAATATTTACATCTAAAACCTACATCTCATGGAAGATAGTGAATTTTTGTGAGGTTCAGAGGGGTTCCTAAGATTTTTGAGGAGATGGAAGTTCTAAGAACCATATCCTTAAAAATAAAAGTAAAATGGAACATAGTAAAGAGGAATCTTTTCCCAGTAGAGAAAGAGACTAAAGGAGAAATGATCCAATTCTCCCTGAAGTGTCCTCTGCTCTCTACTGCAACAACTACCCGTGTGCTAGGTGCATCTACGATACAACCATAGCAAATTACTCGTTAGAGTTACCAAATAAACCAAACTTCTCATCTTCTCTTTTTTCTCACATTGTTCTTTCTGCTTCTGTATTTTTCCGCCTTGTAGACATGTATCCACTTTTCAAGACTTAGACTAAACAAATTCTCTGCTTTGTGAATTGAGTAATTTCATTATGCTCAATAATTCCCTCTGTGTATTTCTATTAATGGGACTTATAATACTTTATTGCATTATCTGTTTACATATTTATCTCCCTCTATGAGACTATAAGCTCATGAGAGAGAATCTTAGCCATCTTAGTTTCCCGTCTGCCCTAGCAGAGTACATTATACATTGCAGACATGGAATAAATGTTTTGACTAAATGAATTAGTACATGAAGTTATGAGTTAAGTATTCCAAAACTAAACCTCTCAACCCTCATAAACCTATAATCATGATAAATCCAGATGACCCACCAAATTGCTATAATATTGAGACACCTTTGAGACACCTACACAGAGGTAAATTTTTAGTTATAGGTATATTTTTAAATAAGACACATACATTTAACAAACAAGTATACATGATTTAATCAGTAGATACCAGATGAATCTGTACTAATCATTTGTATTTCAAGTTTACCTCATTTTCCCACTTATTATTTTATAAACCATCTTAGACTACAACAATCTCTCCCTCCTCTACATTTGTCAAGAACTACTGTCTGTATTGCTTACTTCACTATTAATCATGTACTGCCTTATGATCTCTCTTATATTGTTATATTAAATAAATTGAAATAGTGGAAGAGGATTAAGAGGTACAAACTTCCAGTTATAAATAAGTCACAGAGATGTAATTCCAGCATAGGGGATATAGTCAATAATATTGTAATAACATTGTATAGTGACAGATGGTAACTGGACTATCAAATCACTATGATGATGTACTCCTGAAACTAATAGGTCTTGTATGGCAATTGTTAAGAAATGTTAAGAAAATCCAGGGAGAAATCCAAGGAAACTTCACAGAAGAGGTGGGATCTGATTTCTATCTTAAAGGGTAGGTTAAAGTTTTTTAGTTGAAGAATGGAAATAGGGGCATTCTTGGCCAAAAGAACAGAATATGCACAATAACTGGGCATTTGAGTAACTAGGCATATTTCAACATGACTAGAGCAATATAACATTAAACCATTCAGTCCACCCCCCACACCATGGTACACACAAAATAGTAACTGCAAAGCCTTCAAGTTAGTTGACCTAGTCCCTAGTTCAAGAGATATATGTGACCCTTTAGTATTTAATATTATCATGAAAGATCTTATCTCATTCTTCAGCTAAGATCATGTGCATTAGCATATCAAGAAACTGATATTAAAAGGTTTATCTGATAGAGGTCTCCCTAGTCATGAGAAGATTACTTGTATGTCTTAGCTAGAGGAAAGAAAATGATCTAGGATGGGAATGGGGACAGGAGACAACAGAAAATCCCACCCCCTTTTTAGGCCTAGGGCAGTTGGGAGAAAAGAAAAAGAATAGGTAGGCAAAAAAGTCAAAATTGAATTACTGATTTCTGCTCTCTGAGCATCTATTTCGAAGGTATGGATAAGTATACTAGCTAGCTAAGCCTATTCAGACAAGACATGGCGATACAAGTTTAATGATAAGGGTTTGAAGATAGACGTGATTAGCCTCTGTAGTTGAAGGTAAATCATCAGACCAGCAGGCTGGAGAGATAACTTGGTTGGATCTGGAAGTCTACAGACCACTTATTGGTCAGGTAATAGAGGAAGAGTTAGGGAGGGAGATCTAACAAGCCACAAGAGATTAGATGACAATTTATCTCAGCCACAAATACCACCAGAACAAGCAACACACAGGTGGACATGGAATTAAGTCCCAGAGATCACAGGAGTAAGAAGGCATTATGCCAAGCATGCTGACTCTTCAGTTATTGAGAGAAATTCCCTTCATGGGGATGCCCTACACTAGGGAAGGGAATGGGTGGCTCTGAGGGAGGCTGAACACTTGTATCACAAAGACTAAAGGCTCCCTGAATGGAGTATCTAAATAATAAAATCAGACAAAACTTTAAACAGGATTGGAGATGTAACTGGATTCTATAGCTGTTTTTCCTGTTAACCAAATGGTTGAAACTTGGGGTGGGGAGTGGGGGGCAAGTTCTTTTGGGGCTGAATGGATCATTAGAAAGTAATGACTGGAGGTCAACCTGTTATAAAAAAATAAAAAGGGAAAAAATAGGGTAACTAAAAGAGGGAAAGAAAAGACAAAGACATTAGTTGTTTGCTTGCATGTTTCATTGTTCATGTAGGAGGCTGAGAATATTTGTACACTGAAAGGTCAAGAGTCAATGAAGAGAGATTGATAATACAAGAGAAACTCTTGGGACTTAGTACCCAGAAATAATAGCTAATACCCAACATTTGCTGAGTGGTTACTAAGTGTCAGGAACCATTTGAAGATTTAATATGTATTAACTCATGTAACACTTACATCATCACCACCAGCAGATGAGGTGGCACCTGCAATTATCTATATTTTATAGAATAGGAAACCAAGGCACAAAGACAAGGGTGGCAAGATTGGACAGCCCTGACTTATATTTTCATTACTACTCCATAACACACAGCGAGTGTTGATGCAATGTATATCATCAATGCATGATCGATGGACAGTTCTATAACAAATACGCCATAGACATACTGGAACAACACTGACAAATGAAGGTTGGCTCCTGATGGCAATTTCCCAGCCTGTGACATCATCGTATTAGTGCAGACATAACACTGAGCTTTTATATATCATGGAATTTTATATGTTATTATATTAAGTGGCATTGTTGCAAGTTGCATTCTCTGGGAGGTAAGAATGCAGGATGTTTATTCAGGAGTGTCCTTAGGATGACTCTGGAAGAAAGGAAAAGGAAGCAGGACCAGGCAGAAATAGGTGTAAAGCTGTGATGCAGGTCTCATAACAGCAATAGCTCAATTCATAGGAAGTTCTAGAACTAGAATGACCTTTCAGAGTTGTCCCCACTTGGGCCAAGATGGCCAAAACTCTATACTTCGTCTTCGGTCATTAGATCCAGGAACTGTATGACTTCAGGCAAGGGGCTAATATTCAAGTGCTTACAGCACTTTCAAAATAGGGCAGCGAGAAACACCTGGGTGGCTCAGTTGGTTAAGTGCCTAACTTTGCCTCAGTCATGGTCTCGGGGTCCTGGGATCGAGCCCTGAGTCAGGCTCCCCGCTCAGTGGGGGTTCTGCTTGTCCCTCTCCCTCTGCCCCTCCCCTGCTCATGCACTCTTGCTCTCTCTCTCTCTCAAATTAATAAATAAAATCTTAAAAAAAAAACCCAACAACAGGGCAACAAATCTCTCTGAGGGGGCACCTGGGTAGTACCTTACAGTGTCTGCCACAGGCATTTATAGAATTGAACCCTATAAAATTGCCATTTCCACATTTCAGAAGGTATCAGGATATTGGCTATTTCACATGATTCAGATTAATATATATTATCTAAATTATGTCTATGTTGTTTTATGTAAAAATGAGAAGGGTATTCTGTAGTCATTTGTCATATGGCTAGGGTTGGGTAGACCAAGAGTATTTTTAAAAGATCATATAACTAAGACTCCCAATGCAGTGCTAACAGCCTAGTAAAGATATCTAGCCTGTGCAGACTCTAAAGAGTAGAGAATATCATGCTATTACATTAAATGACATTGTTATAGGTATGATTGTTCATATGTATAAATATATTCCTTTTTCCTATTTGTTCTTGTCTAGCACCTAGTCCTGGAAATTTCACACAGCAAGGGCTCTGTAAATGTAAGTTAACTTTGGATAAAATGATCTGGTTAGAACATTATCCATGTGTACTGATGGGTACAGACTTACAAGTGCAATATGATATAGTAGAATAGCCACAGGACTTGGACTTAGGACCCACTGTTTTCAGACTTGCTTATACAACTTCATTGTTGGGTATATTAGTTTCCTATTGCTGCTGTAACAGATCATCACAAATTTAGTGCATTAAAACAATACACATTTATTGTCTCGAGCTCAGACATCTTAAATAGGTCAACAAGACTGCATTCCTTTTTGGAAATTGGAGGGGAGAATTCACTCCTTGACATTTCTGGCTTCTAAATTCTGCTTCTGAAGTCAGAACTCTTACTCTCTCACTCTGCCCTCCTGCCTTTCTCTGAGTAACCCAAAATAATGTGACCATCTCAAGTCCTTTATTCAACCACATCTGCAAAGACCCTTCTGACTTCAGCAAGATTTTTTTAGGTATTAGGATGTGACATCTTTGGGGACCCAGTATTCTGTCTACCATACTGGGTGACGTGGTACAAATTGATTATCTTTCTTGAGGGACATTTTATTTTATTTAAAGATTTTGTTTATTTATTTATTTATTTATTTATTTATTTATTTATTTACTTACTTACTTACTTATTTATTTAGAGAGCACAAGCAGGGGAAGCAGCAGGCAGAGGGAGAGGGAGAAGCAGGCTCTCTGCTGAGCAGGGAGTGTGATGTAGGCCTTGATCCCAGGACCCTGGGATTGACTATGACTTAAGCCAAAGGCAGATGTTTAACTGATTGAGCCACCCAGGTGCCCCATTGATTATCTTTCTTGGACCTCATTTTCCTTATCTGACAAGTGAATAAGTCCTTCCCCACCATGTTAGAGACCGCTCTAACATTCTGTGCTTATGAATTTATGACTAACAAATAGGAAAAAGTGTTTTAAATTTTCTGCTTTACAGAATTAGTATGATCTAAGAAGAGACATGTCAAATTATCATGTGATAAAGAATAGCAATGTCACCAATCAGGACATAAATACTCTGTAATCAACTCTAGAAAGAATTGAGAATGGTGAATGGTATCATCCTCTCATTTCCCACCCCTACATGACTGTTCATTTGAGTATCTAGTCCTTTCTGGACACCTTATCAATCACATGTCCAGCTCATATCTGAAATATTACAAACTCCAAGATGCATCACACTCCAGAACATGTTACAAAAATATATTTTTTACAATTTCAGCTTAATCGAAGTATAATTGACACATAAAATTGTAAGACATTTAAAGTGTATACTGTGATTTGTTACCTGTATGTATTGTGAAAGAGTTCTTCCACTGAGTTAACACGTCCATGTCCATCACCTGTCTTATTCATCTTTTTAAAAATGAGAACATTTAAGTTTTACTCTCTTAACAAGTTTCAACAATACAATACAGTGTTATCAACTGTAGTCACAGTGCTATACACTAGAACTCCATTCTTTTTTTTTTAAAGATTTTATTTATTTATTTGATATAGAGAGATACAGCGAGAGAGGGAACACAAGCAGAGGGAGCAGCAGAGGGAGAGGGAGAAGCAGGCTTCCCAAGGAGCAGGGAGCCTGATGCGGGGCTGGATCCCAGGACCCTGGATCATGACCTGAGCTGAAGGCAGATGTTTAATGACTGAGCCACCCAGGCACCCCACTAGAACTCCATTCTTACTCATCTTACAGCTGAAAGTTCATACCCTTTTACCAAACTTTCCCTATTACCCACCCCCACCCCTCCACCCAGTCCCTGGCAACCACTTTTCTACTCTCTGTTTATATGAATTTGCTTTTTCTTTTCTTTTTTCTTTCTTTCTTTTTTTTCTTTTTTTTTTTAAGATTCCCCATATAAGTGACATCATGTACTATTTGTCTTTGTCTGGCTTATTTTCCTTAGCAATAAGACCTCAAGGTCCAGCTATGTTGTCACAAATGGAAGGATTTCCTTCTTTCTCATGGCCAAAAATCTTCTATAATGTACCAGTAGCATGAATTGCTTAGGCACACATGTCTGGAAATAAACAAAAAGCTACATCACTTTTCATGTAAGCATTTTCTACCTGGGAGTTTGCTAGCAAAGGTAGAACTACGAGTTGTTGCTGTTTTATTTTATTTTTATTTTTTTTAAGATTTTATTTATTTATTTGAGACAGAGAGAATGAGAGACAGAGAGCATGAGAGACAGGAGGGTCAGAGAGAGAAGCAGACTCCCTGCCGAGCAGGGAGCCCGATGCGGGACTCGATCCGGGGACTCCAGGATCATGACCTGAGCCGAAGGCAGTCGCTTAACCAACTGAGCCACCCAGGCGCCCGAGTTGTTGCTGTTTTAATTTGTGTGTGTGTGTGTGTGTGTGTGTGTGTGTGTGTGTTTGTTGTGATTGTTCTTTTGTCATTCCAGTGGCCATCAGTCTTCCCAACGCTTTATTCCACAAGGACAGTTCTTGGAGTTGAACTTTCCCTGGCTTTCTGTTTTGTGGAGTAAATTGTTTCTTCCACCTTCAAATGGGAAAGAAAACATTTTTTCCCCTTTGATTGAAAAAAAAATTGTTATACTTAAAAAGGAGAGAAACTATTTTTATTCTTATCTTAGCCCATTCAGACAAAAATACCAGAGACCCGGTGGCTTAAATAACAAAATTCATCCTCACAGTTCTAGAGAGTGGGAAGTCTAAAATCAAGGCACTATCAAACTTTGTGTCTGGTGAGAACCAGCTTCCTAGATGGCCATCTCTCCACATGGAGGAAAGGGTAATGAAGCTCTCTGCCCTCTCTTTTATAAGAGTGCTATTGCCATGCATGAGGGCTTCACCCTCAGGACCCAAAGGCTTCACCTCCTAATATGATCACATTGAGGATTAGGCTTCAGCATATGAATTTTGAAGGAGACACATTTAGTATATGGCAATTCCGAAATCTAGGTGAACTAAAAAATGTTTCTTGTAAGTAGGCCTTCGGTATAAACACTCACCTATTCATTCATGCTGTACTACAGTGTTGTAACTGGGCTTCCCCACAAACAAGAACTGTATTTTTTACTTGGTGACTAAGAAATTAAAAGTGGCTTCAAAAGTACTCATTTTTTTTTAAAGATTTTATTTATTTATTTGACAGAGAGAGCATGAGCAGGGGGAGGGGCAGAAGGAGAAGCAGACTCCCTGATGAGCAGGGACCCCCCGCCCCCGACACTGCTTACCTGGATCTCAGGACCCCACGATCATGACCTGAGCTGAAGAGAGACACATAACCAACTGAGCCACCCAGGCTCCCCAAATATTCAATTTTGAAGTGAGAATTCATACAACCTGTTGCTTGCCACTTCTTACTACCAATTGATCTTTTTTTTTTTTTGGTTCCCTCTAATCTAATCCTCATAATCTTCCTATTAAAACACAAAGACAAAAAAGAAATAAAAAATAAAGATAAAATAAAACACAATGACTATTGGCCAATATGCATAAACCCTATACGCAGACACAAAATACTATACATACATATTCCTTATGATCTATAACATTACAGACAAATAAATAAACACAAAAGCATTTGTGATTTTAATCATAGCTGTTCTTTTCATTGTCATTTCAAGTCCTCAGAAGTAATGGAGTTCCACAATAGTATATAGACCCCTCCCTCACCTCCCACTGTAAGATGTATCCCTACACTTAAAAATGATGTTCCCTGAAATGAAGGAGAAATGAATATAATAATAAGATTCAAACTGGATGATGAATATACTTAAACAATTTTGCTTTTGTTTGAATTTAATTGGTTTTAATTACACTCTGCCTTGCTTTATCTATCAGTGATGCTTTGAAGTCAGACTTGAAAAGAGAATGCTGAATTATTCTTTTAAGAATATCCTGATGCATATGTCAACCTCAGTGAATTTGGACTTTTCTTTCTCTCAGAATAATAGATGTCCTACTACATTGGAAATGCAATTAAATTACATATTAAATGCATCCTATAACCAACTGAATCCATCATGGTGTCTGATTTTTGTGGGTATCAAATAGCAAAGTGAATCAAAGGTTACTGAACAAAAGTGACATTTTTCAAAGTTTTTCCTGATGTTTTCTAATTTATTTTTTTGTGCCTAATTTTCACTTAACGTTCTGATAAAAGCACCTTATAATGTGTTGTCTTGTAAAAGTTTCTTGTCTTGGGAACTATTGCTCTTAAGACCATCTTTTCCTTTTACGGTGAAGATATACAATTTAATACTTGCAGTAGCATAGCAGTGAAACCCTGGTGATGGTATTAGTGAGTCTTATAGTCTTTGTCAAAATGCCTCCCTTGTCTGTGCCTCTAGAGTGAGGGGAGCCTTCTCTTAGTCTCTAGTCTTACAAGCCATTATATGACGGTCCATCTAATGAAAGGTCATATCTTCTAAAACGTAATTGGGTCATCAGTTATTAAAGCTACACAAAATAAAATAGGAGAAAAACCCAGGGGCACCTGGATGGCTCCGTCAGTTGAGTGTCCAAATCTTGATTTTGGCTCAGGCCATGATCTCGGGGTTGTGGGATTGAGTCTCACCCACGTCAGGCTCTGAGCTCAAGGGGAGTCTGCTTGAGAGAATCTCCTTTCTCCCTCTCCCTCTGCCTCTGTCCGCATCCATGCATACTCTCTCTCTCAAATAAATAAATAAATCTTAAAAAAATGAAAAAGAAAAACCCAAATTATCCTTTTGGTTAGTCCACTGATAGTGTCTTAATCACTTTTTTTTGTTTCAAATTTTTATTTAAATTCCAGTTAGTTAACATATAATGTAATATTAGTTTCAGGAGTAGAATTTAGTGATTCATCAGTTACATAAAATACCTGGTGCTCATCACAAGTGCCCTCCTTAATACCCATCACCCATTTAACCCATCCCCCTCACCTTCCCTCCAGCAACCCTCAGTTTGTTCTCTATAGTTAAGAGTCTGTTTTATGGTTTCTCTCTCTTTTCTTTTCTTTTTTTTTTTAAGATTTTATTTATTTATTTGACAGAGAGAGAGACAGCGAGAGAGGGAATACAAGCAGCGGGAGTGGGAGATGGAGAAGCAGGCTTCCTGCTGAGCAGGGAGCCCGATGTGGGGCTCGATCCCAGGACCCTGGGATCATGACCTGAGCCGAAGGCAGACGCTTAACGACTGAGCCACCCAGGCGCCCTCTCTCTTTTCTTTTTTCCCCTTTGTTCATCCATTTTTTTTCTTAAATTCTACATGACAGTGAAATCATATGGTATTTATCTTTCTCTGGCTGACTTTTTTTTTCTTAGCATAATACACTCTAGTTCCATTCATGTCATTGCAAATGGCAAGATCTCATTCTTTTTTATGGCTGAGTAATTATCTATATCTATATCTATATCTAATCTATATCTATATCTATATCTAGCTGTTGAGAAGGGTCACTCATCTTTAGACAGGCACACCTTTCCAGTTACCACAATCCCTACCACAGTTTACAGCCTCCCTGACACTGAGAAAGAATGCCAACTGCCATTTGTCATTTTACACATGGCCCCTTTTACTTCCTATACATTACTTCTTAGACTTTGTAAGAATCTCAGTTTATAATCCCAGGCTAATACTAATTAGATCATTCACCAATGCATAAGGAAGGAAATAGTAGTGAGCTCCAAAACTTGAAATCACTGCAACAAGACATAATTCAACTGGGAATGTTATTCATTCATTATTTATTCTTTCAATACTTATTGACAACCAACTACATACCTGGCACTGTGTTGGTTGTTAGATACTATAGTAAACAAAGTGGGTATTGTTCTTTAAGCAGAGATAAAACTTACAAACTTGATAAAGTACATAAAAAAAAAAACACAGGATGCTATGAAATCATGTGAGAGAAAATGGAGTTTTTAAAAGAGGGAAGAAAATCATCCAAGTCCAAACAAGATAGCCAAATTATGAACATGTAACTAAAACATGATTGTTGAAAAAGAGATATAAGATAATGTTATAATAATAAGTCTGAAAAATAAATTAAAGATGCACTAATATAAAAAGAGAACATTTACTAGAGATCATAAAAGATACCATAGATGAAGAACTTGTCTGTGCTTATGAAAGGAGGTAGAATATATAATAAATTCTATATAGGTAATATATATATATATTCAATCTATAATGTGTGTATATATACATGTGTATACACACAATTATCATTTGGCAGGCACTGGATTAAATACTATGATAAGTATCATCTAATTCTCTTAACAACCTTATGAAGCAGGTTGTATTATTATTCATGTCTTAGAGATGAATTCCTTGAAATTCAGAAAAGTCAAACTTACCCAAGTTTATACAGCAAATGGCAGGATCAGGTCTCAAACAGAAATTCTCTGATTCTAAAATATAAGAATAAAACAAAAATAAGACATCTCATCAGAGTTTTCCATGACCTAGATAGAATATCCCTCAAGAACATCTAGTTTGCTTTGTTTAAAATCGGACCCATCAAACTCCTACCTAATTTTTCATATGCTCATGGAGCCTTATCCCAGAGAACATGGTGCCCTAGATAGTAGACATGCATTCCTGTCCATGAGAAAAGCACACTGCATTGTAAATTCCAGAACTGGCATTTGTTTATTTAACCACTCTTCTTTGTTCTTGGATGCATGAGTCGATACCCTAGAGTTTAACCAACTCTGGATGGACTGAAACTGAGGTTTTGGGGCTTATGAAGTTTGAAAGTATTGGGCTTGTTCTGAGCTCAGTAAGTGAGAGTCAAACAGATGGGGGGAGAGTACAAAATGCCATTTAATTACCTTTAAAGCCTTTTAAAGGATGTAGCTTTCGATCTGCAGTTAAGTTGGCTTGCTGTCACTTTGTCCTGAATTTGACAGATTCCTCCATGCCTTTGCTGGCATAACTGAGCAAACATGGAGCTTTCTGCAGGCCCAGATTCTCTTTCTGCATGGTGAAGGGTGGTAGAGAATGCACTCCCTCTACAGTGGGTTAGCTCTGAAAGGTAGAACCAAAAAGGGGCTCAGCCATGCATACTACTTTATGCTCCCACATTCTCAAGAAGCACTTTACCTGCTTCAGTTCACTTAAAGATGGAGGGGGCCACATGGAACAGATGAGAAGGAAATTAATTCTGCTAGAATCCTGAGTGAGCCTAGAAGCAGATGATCCCCCAGAGCCTTCTGATAAGAACCTGGACTTGTTCAGTATCTAGATTTTTGACCTGTGAAGAGTCTATGCAGAGAACCAAGTCCAGCTCATCTGAACTTCTTACCTATGGAAACTGTAAGCTATTAGATGGATGTTATTTTGAGGTGCCAAGATTGTGGTAATTTGTTACCACTGCCACCAAGAATCACTTCTAGAAATACGGCAGACCAAACAAGGGAAAGTCAGCTGTAGGATCCTAACTGAGCAGGCTACCATTCTTCTGCTTTAATTTTAGTATATTTTGGATATTAACCTCTTACCAGATATATGGTTTGCAAATATGTTCTCTCATTCTGTAGGTTGTCCCTTCACTATGCTGATTGTTTGTTTTGCTATGCAGAAGCTTTTTCATTTGATGCATACCATTTGTCTATTTTTGCTTTTAGGCATGTGTTTTTGGGGTCATATCCAAAAAATCATTGCCTACACCAATGTTAAGAAGATTTTTCCCTATGTTTTCTTCCAACCGTTCTAAGGTTTCAGGACTTACATTGAAGTCTTTCATCCTAGTTGAGAGAGCAGGCCTGGGTCTGGGAGGTTGGGAGACTGGGCCCCTCGGAACTGGCCTGGAGGTGGTGTCTACTGGGGCCAGCCTGGCATTGGGTGGGCCGGGAGGCTGGGGCCATGGGACTCTGCCTAGAGGTTAGATCTCTGAGGCCATCCTAGTGCTGGGGCAGATCAAGAGTCTGGAGTCTGAGGGCCTGGTGCTGGTGTCTGGGATGAAGTCAGGTACTCACTCCTCTCCCCTAGACCCATGGGGAAGCCCTCTCTGCTGCACGCCTAGGTTTGGGGGCAGGGTGACTGGGATAATGTGAAACCGTTTTTCCTATTCTCTTGAAGGAGTCTATTCTTGTTTCTGTGCTCTACTCAGGACCTCTAATCTCTCACTTGGGATCCTTAGCCCTTGTGAAGGCATTTTCATGCATGGATAATTGTTCAAATTGATGTCTCTGTGAGAGGAAGAACACTGGAAACTTCTATCCCACCATCTTGCTGATATTTTACCAAAAATTCTTTATAGAATCTACCACTTTAGTTTCAGGAAACTTATATTCGGACTCCAGATCATAAATATCCAAGTAACTTTGTATAAGGAAAAAAAAAAGGACTTAGCTATTTAAATTCCAGGCTATAGGTATATGGTTATTTTATTGTTATTATTTTAAATCTCTAAGGTGACATGTCTGTCAGAGGGGGATTTAGGTGTTTTCTTAACATGCACTTGTTGATAAAATGTGTTGTGCATAGCAGAATACCTGGGGAAACATTATGTTTTATTGATTGACTCGATTATGTTGGTGCAGAAAATAAATCTTTCACAATAAAGGATATTTGCTGTCCCATCTACAGAAAGCAGAATAAAAAAGATTAAAAAAAAAAGAATCAAAAGGATTAGCAGCATTAGAATCACTTGCATAGATATCGTAGAAAAGAGGGCAATACATTATATAAGTCCAAAACAAATTTCTTGAACATCATTCCTTTGTGATAAATACAGATACATATTTTAAAATAACTTACTATGCTTTATCTGATAAAACATTCTATCCTCATATAGAGGTCAATATAGTGCTAATAAATTAGAATATATTAGATATATTTGATATATTTGAATATATTAGATATATTTTATAAGAATATTTAAAATTCATAATATTCCCTGTGTCAAAACACACAGATCTCTATGAATATCTGAATAAGCTCCCTAAGTCAAATATGTATATTAAAAAATAATATAGATACAATAATTCTATTATTGATTTCTTTTTTTCTTTCTCTTAATGGAATTTCACTAGCCCAAAGTACCAGAAAAGATGAGATATCATTAATCAGGACTTTAAAAAATAAAATATGTTCTTCCTTTATTTATAACCATAATGTAGTTATATGAAGAATGCTGTATTTTTAGCACTGTAATTCACAAAATCATGATGGTATATACATGGATTTACAACGATAAGGTGGGAGGGATGGGGTGGCTGGGTGATAGACATTGGGGAGGATACGTGCTATGGTGGGCACTGTGAATTGTGTAAGACTGATGAATCACAGACCTGTACCTGTGAAACAAATAGTACATTATATGTTAAAAAAAAAAAAGAAGAAGAAGAAAAGAAGAGAGTAGGAAGAGAAAAATGAAGGGGGGGAATCGGAGGGGGAGACGAACCATGAGAGACTATATGGACTCTGGGAAACAAACTAAGGGTTCTAGAGGGGAGGGGGGAGGGGAGATGGGTTAGGCTGGTGATGGTTATTAAAGAGGGCACATACTGAATGGAGCACTGGGTGTTATACGCAAACAATGAATCATGGAACACTACATCAAAAATTAATGATGTAATGTATGATTAACATAACATAATAAAATAAAATTTAAAAAAAAGAAATGATGAAAAGGATATAAAAGAGGCCTTGTGATTTCCAACTAGAGAAAACACCAAGAAACAACAACAAAACCTCAAATAAAATAATAGAAGAAAGGTGGGAAGCAGGAAGGTAGATAAAAAGGAGTGAAGACAGAGAAAGAGGAAAAAAAAAAAAAGGAACGTCCTCTGCTTAGAATGATAATGGTAGATATGTGATGCTCAAAATTTCAAACACTGTGAAATTCATGTCAGGGATGAAAGCAACATTGTACCAAATCTTATAATAAAACTAGAGCAGCACATGAGATGTTTAAGCCCAATAGGATCTTTTCTGACAGTTTTAATAAAATACTTATAAAATCCTTTATTCTAAAACAAGCCCAGAGGTTGAAAATATACATAAGTTCAGCAACATAAGAGCAAAATTCAGATTACAACCATGCAATGCACTTTTAGGGGACATTAACATGTTTGCTTACGTTGCAAGCCTTAATACTGTTAGGTATGTATTTCTCCATGAATCAGTGTCTCTGTCAGAGAAAGAACATGGAGTGAAAGAGAACTTTATAGCAGACCTAGAACCCAGAATCCTCACCCAGAAGTAAACCATTCACACATTTTTACTTGATTGCTATTTTGACCAATATGTATGGAAACAGTGCCTGGTTAGGAACAGATTGTAAATTATAGAGATAAGAAAGAGTATTATTTTTTTCCTGTGTAAATTAAATTAACAATTTATCAAGACTGCAAAGAAATAGGTTTTATTAAATATTGCTGGAAAAGCCTGACCCACGTAGATTCAAAATGAGAGGGGTTGGGGCAGGGGGAATTAGGATTATATACTGGAGAAAAAGAATTTTTTTTTTTTAAATTTTGGCTCTTTGAGTTTTTTATGCATTCCAGAATTTTGTGTTATAAAAAATAAGCCTGTATCAGTCAGGGTTCAATCAAAGAAAGAGAACTCTTATAATTATTATGGAATGAGGGATTTATTGTAGGACTGAGAGGCTACATAATTATTAAAGAAACTGTAGAGATGAGGGACAAAAAAGAAAAGCTGGAGGCTCAGAGGTTCTTTTTTAAAAATTTTTAAAGATCTGGTTTGAGAGAGAGAGAGAGCACACATGCACATGAGCAGGGTGGAGGGGCAGAGGGAGAGGGAGAAGCAGACTCCCCGCCCAGCAGGGAGCCCATTGTGGAGCTCAGTCCCAGGACCCTGAGATCAGGACCTGGACTGAAGGAAGGTGCTTAACTGACTGAGCCACCCAGGCACCCCAAGGAGAGGTTCTTAAACAACTTTCCTTGAGCACTGACATAAGAGGACAAGAGGATATCTGCAGCCACTCCTAACCAGCTGCCATAATGGGTTTCAAAGGAGAGCTGGTGATGTTGTCCTCAAAGGGCTGTTGTCTCTCTGTCTTCTCCTGAGCCTGGTGTTGCTGCAGAACCCTCTACAGAAACAAGTAGAGAGAAGAGAGCATAAGCAAGAATCAGCCAGCACCTCTTCATACTCCTGTCTCCTGTCACAGGAAACCCATCTGATACAACTGAGGGTTCTGCTTCTCTTCCACTTTGCCCAAATACACCAACAATTTCTCACTGGGACAACTCTACCTGGAACCATTCAGAAGTGATTTGAGAAAACTTGTTGGAAAGTCTTTTCCAAAGAGAACTGTTGGAAAATTTGCTTCTTCACTTTCTTCCTACTTTTCTTTTTTTTTTCTTTTTACTCTTCTAAAAAAAAAACTAAACTAAATTCAATCACTTTCCATATATATGGACAGTCACTCACATCATGTAATTTAGCGTCTAGTTTCATGCCTTACTCATTTGAGTTGAATCTCCAAAGTGGTTTGCAATACACAGGACAGACTTACCAAGAGAATGGAGGCAAGGGTGGCATGCCCAAATACCTTCAGGGACCAAGAGCATAACTAGAATATGCCAAGAGTCTTGGAATAATATCAGAGGGAATAAAGGGGTTTTTAGGAACTCAAGAGTCTCCCTAAGGCTTTCTAGTATAAAGCTTAGTACCATTTCTAAAATCCGCAACAGGGTTGGACGGTATCCTTTGTATTTTGTATGCTAAAGAAAAAGATAGGAACAAAAATCAGCAAATATGATATGGTTTCTTTGGATAGCATGATTAAAATTATCCACGAAGGGAGTCAAAAAGAGTGGCAAAGTATAAGTTTTAGCACTAGACCCAGGATTGTTAGAAGCCCATCTTGAGAATATTTCTACAAAGCTCTGTCAATAAAAGGATGCACAGCCTTCCTTATGTGATCACAAATGGAATCAATTTCACAAATTAAGGGTGAGAAGGCACAACACCCTTATTACCCTCATTTGACTGAAAAAAATCATTAACTGTTCCCATTACCAAAAGTGGTGTTTCCTCTGCCATATGCTGAAGGATGAAATTGGGATGCAAATCTTTCTTTGCTTTCTCTCATACCTTTACTTTCTTTCTGCCTAGTGATCAGATCCTTCCAAGTCTAAACAAGGGACAATGGCATATGTTTTAAACCCCAGGCCAGCTGATGGGGAAAAAACATTCAAAAAAAGTTGGTTCATGGATTTGTCATTCATTTTTTTTTTTTTTTTTTTTTTAAAATGAATCATGGGTTCATGGATTTGCACGTTGCCATTAAATCTTTGACAGTTACCCAGGACCCTCAAGGGGGAGGAAAAAAAAAAAGTCCTAGCTTTTTGTTTACAGTGAGAGGTTACTGAGGTGAAAAAGCTATTAGGATCCAAACAGGGAGGTCCGATGTCTCTTACTTATTCCATGGGGCCTTGACTAAATCTGATTCACATTCTAGTGGGTTGGCCTTTTGTGGCCTGCTGAAAAGCCATGAAAGCTTTGACAGCAAGAATGACTGCATCACAAATGAGCCGTTCTCTCATTTCCATCTCTGTTTCCCCTGAGACTGACTTTATTATGAGAACTTAAATGCACTAGCTTCAGGTTCTCCTTTCTTCTTGATACCATGGTGCATGCCTTGACTGCCACCTGCCTTCTACCTGGAGCCGCAAGGGGCATTACCCAGGCAACTATCTTTGGTTAACACTGTTCATTTTCTCATACTGATGGGCTTGAGGAATCTGTTGGCTTTATCTAGTGTTTGTGAATGATATCTTGATACTGATGTAGTTTGTCCATCAGAACCTTAAATAATCCTCCAACAACTCAAATATGCACACACACACACACACACACACACCACGATGAGGTTTCTGAAGAGTTGTAGTCAATTTACATTAAAAACTGGGGTGCCTGGCTGGCTTAGTTGGTGGAGTGTGTGACTCTTAATCTCAGGGTTGTGAATTTAAGCCCCACATTGAATAGCCTACTTAAAATAGTAAACTAAAAAATAATAATAATAATAATAATAATAATAATAATAATACATTTAGGAATTAAGTTAATCTTGAAATTCCTGGATGGGCTATCTTCTCTTTCTTGAGAAGACATCCTTAAAAATTAATTTTGTTTGCATAAATAGCTTTATACTTTTTAAGGAGTAATAAATTTTGTTACTATTAAGAAATGATGTATAAAAATTTGTATATTGTATAAAAAATCAAGTCATTCATAAAAGATAAAAATAAAAATTTACAAAATCCCATCATTAATAACAATTACTGACATTTGGTTAACAATGCCATAACCACTTGTCTGTGCCTATATACACATACACAAGGTAGAAGGAGATATATATTTTTAAAATAGCAGTGGGGGTTTAGTTTTACTCAAGTGTAACCAAATGAGAAGAAACTGAATGGAACAGAAGATATATGCATGACTGAACTCAAAAAAAATCTTTCTTCCCAAGAAGGTATGTTCTTTAGAAAATTCCTCCAAAGATAAGGGAAAATACGTTGACTTCTTTATGAGATTAGATACTTGTTAGTATAACATTGACATTTTACTATGGAAAGATGATGTTCATCTTCCTTCTATTGATTTATTATATTTTACTATGTCATTTTTGCATTAACTATATCATTATTATAGTTTATAATGAAGCCATTGTTTGAAAATTCATTTAACTTGGCATTAAATCACTTCGGTGTCTTTTTCTCTTCACCACAATTCCCACATTCTAATCTCTTTATTTTTCATGTAATCATTGGCTGCATTTCATCATCAGGTGGTTTTGTGAAGACAAACATGTGGGTGCTGTAGTCCTGTGGGCTTTCAAATGTGAGAGTATTTTCTGTTACCCTTATAGTTTAAGTCCAAATTGACTGTATATAAAACCAGTGGACCAGGGAGCCTGGGTGGCTCAGTTGGTTAAGTGTCCGACTTGAGTTTGGCTCAGGTCATGATCTCAGGGTCTTGAGATCAAGCCTGGAGTCAGGCTCCTCACTCAGCCGGGAGTCTGCTTGAGATTCTCTCCCTCTCCCTCTGCCCCTCCCCCTGCTCATTCTCTCTCCCCCCCCCTCATATAAATCTTTAAAACCCATGGACCATACTTTTACCTTCAGAATGTTATCTGTTATTTTATACTCTGTCTTCAGAGAATCATAAGACCACCCAAATCCATGTTGTCCCAAACAATTTACAAACTTTGGGGTTTTTTCCTACTTGTATAAATGATATTTTCCTTCAAATTTTATTACTTTTACCAAGATATATCTTGCTGTGATTATTTCTACCAATTTCTCTCAGAACACAATTGTCACTTTCAACTGAATATATAGGTCTTTATGTCAGAAAAGCTTTATTTTATGTTTAATGGGTTTTTTCCTCTTTATCTTTCTCAGTAATAATGTTGACGTAGTCTCCTTTGTCCCCATGTCCATGTAGTAGCCTCCTTATCACTTGTAAGTCACTGTTCTTTTCAATTCCATACCCTATGTTGTCTTTAGGCCATATTTATATATAATCAGTTGTTCCTCGAGGTTTGCTAGTTAGCTTCATATCTCCTTTCATTGTCTTCTCTTCTTGAACCTTTATATTTTTTTAGCTCTTTTTGAAAATAACTCACATTGTCTATAGTATTTGAGACTATGGATAATATTATGTGATGTGTGCTTTTCACTCATTTTGTTTTTGTTTTTGTTTTGTTTATGCTCTTTTTCTCCTTAAAAATGTCTAAATTTGCAGATTTTATTTATGCAGATTTTATTTTAGGGGACTCATGTGTGTCTCTTTATATTTGTTACCAGTCCCGAAAAGACTCAGTTGACTGCTAAGGAATAATTCAAGGAGGGGCACAACGGAGTGAGAAATCTTTACTCGGATTTGTTGTCTCAGACATCCTCACATCCAGTATGTTAATTTTCATAACCACGGGAAAGACTGTATATTTCCCTATGGTTTTCCTGTTTAAGAGTTCAGTGTCATTACGGCAAAGCCCTTCATGATTCAGAATCTATGGATTTGAAGGTGGTACTCATAGACTCTTCCTTTTCCATCCCACTTTAACTCCTGTTGTCCCTCAGCTAAAACATTCTGTCATAGACAATAGAAATAACTTGTTTACATGTTTTGCCTGTCATCTCACCTCTCATCTGACATTCTGTTATATTGAACTATATAGGGACATAGCTCACCTTCATGGTGGCTTCTCCACAGCTTTAGACCACCTGCTTTAAATCAAAGCATCATTGGGGATGCCTGGGTGGCTCAGTTGGTTGAGTGACTGCCTTCAGCTCAGGTCATGATCCTGGAGCCCCGGGATCGAGCCCTGCGTCGGGCTCCCTGCTCAGCAGGGAGTCTGCTTCTCCCTCTGACCCACTCCCCTCTCATGCTCTCTCTCTCTCTCAAATAAATAAATAAAATCTTTAAAAATAAATAAATAAATCAAAGCATCATTCAATATGCCTTTTAGGATGAGGCCATTGTCTTTACAGGAAATCTTTCTGCTGCCAGCCATCCTAGGCGCCATGTGTAAGCTCTTGGCATGCTCCCTTGTCACACACATTAACAGTATTTGATAGATGTACTTCAAGGTTACTGACTTAGGGCTATGGCATTTCTCTTTGTCAATTCCTCTCTATCTCTCAATGTTTTACTTATTATTTCAATTATTTACTTATTATTTAAAAGAAACCAGTGGAGTAAAAAGTCCCTATTTGATGATCATTAACTGAGAATTTTCAAATGGAAGAATATAATTTTATACACACACACATACCCCTATGAAATAAAGATTTCTAATTCAATTTAATTCAATCCACATTTACTGGAGATGTAGTGTGTTTCAGCCACTGGAGATAGAAAGCTATATTGAGGAATGAAATAAAGGGAGAAGCAAGTTTTGCAAAAGGCCAACACAGTTGACAGGGAAAGTGGCTCTGGAAAGGCAGAAAAGTTGCAGAAAATAGATTAATATGATAGCACCTACTGGCAAAAACAGTAGTGTTTATCTCTTTCTGTATTAAAGTATTTACTGCCATGTGTATCTCCAGCGAACATTTTGCTTGATAGAACCCAGCAAACATATGGCTTATAGGTCATGCAATAAGAAGACACCAGTCTGGGCAGTATGAGGAGAGATAGCTACCTTTTATCTGAGATTGCCCTAAAGAATAATTCTAGCTATTCCCAAACCTTCACACCTCAAGGAGTCCAGTTAAACTTGGAGGCTGATTACAAGCAGTTCATTCTCCAAGTCCTTTGTGTCATCACAGAGTGTGGAGTAAGCCATCAGTGTTTGCAAGTAATAATAAAAGCAATCAACATTTATCAAGTACTTCTAATATATAAGGACCTGTTCTAAGCACCTTATTCATGTAATCCTTGAAGAATTACTTATGAGGTCAACACTATTATGGTCATCATTTTACAAATTAGGAAACTGAGGCAAGAGAGCTTAACTGGCATAGTGTATTGAATGGGAAAATGGCAGAGTTGGGATTTATTTTTATTTATTTTTAAAGATTTTATTTACCCATCTGACAGAGAGAGAGAGAGAGAGAGAGAGAGAGACAGCGAGAGAGGGAACACAAGCAGGGGGCAGAGGGAGAGGGAGAAGCAGGCTTCCTGCCGAGCAAGGAGCCTGATGTGGGGCTCGATCCCAGGACCCTGAGATCATGACCTGAGCCGAAGGCAGACACCCAATGACTGAGCCACCCAGCTGCCCCTGGCAGAGTTGGGATTTAAAAAAAAAAAAAAAAAAGCACTTTGATTTTAGTCACCATGTTAAACAATCTCAATTTTCCATGATGTAGAGAAACTATCCCTAAGCCCAGCTAGTTCTCTTTGTTGTGGGTACATGCATTTTAGAAGAAATGTAAAGTATCATAGAAATGACTTTTATTCTCATCTTGACCCTAAAAAAGGAGAAAGAAACAAAATACTTGTAGCACTTCTGTGTTGAGTGAATTTGCAGGTCAATGAACAATTTTACATTCTGCTATCACTCCTTTGTACTATATTATGTCATATGCTATGTGTGCACGGTGCTTGTCACACGTCTTGAGGCAGCTTGTCTCTGAGACTTAGTCCCTTGTCAAGAGGACTTTTCTAGACCTCTCTGCAGTAGCAGCCAGCAGCTGGGCTCAACAAAGTTACTCAGCCCAAATAAGCCTTTCTTCATAGGCCCCTAGGGACCATGTGTCAACATTAATATTTTTACATTATTTTCCCTGGAACTATATCATTAGCCAAATTTTTCTCAGTCAGAAAAAGTGAGAATTTCAGATATTAAATCTTTTACTCGTAGTAGAAATACAATCAATCTTGCTGAAAAAAATCATGAGTGAATAAATGAGTGAACAAAGTGAATGCTTTGTTAGAGAAAGATAAAAAAATAAGCTTCTATGGCAGATTGTATTTTCCAATGAAACAGCTGGAAGACAATTTCTAGTCTCACATGCTTTTCAATAAACATGCCATGCTCCCTCGGCTTACGTGAGGCAGAGCCTGGGTACCTTCCCTCCGACAAAGGTAGGTCTTTGTGATTGTTCTGAGAGAGTATGGTAAATGGCATGTTATGTGACCTCTGGTGTTAACTCGCAAAAAGGAATGATAGCATCTACCTGGCTTTTTCTCTGCGAACACTCATCCTGGGAATCCAACCACCATGCTTTGAGGAAACTTGGGTCACATGGACAGATCACATACAAATGTTCAACCAAACATCCTAAGGTCCCAGAGAACTAACTTAGGTCCTAGAGAACAACTGCCATTAACTGCCAAACATTGAAATAAGAAAGCCCTGAAGAGAACACCAGTACCAACTGCTTTACTAGCTGCCTGAGAGATCCTAAGAAGGAACCACCTAGTTGAGTTTAGTTAATCCCCAATTTGTAAGAAATGAGAGAGGCTGACCTAAGGTCATCCCCCGGTGAGATTTTTGCATATAACCTTTTCCTCTACAATAGGGCTTTGCATAACTATTGCTTTTATTTTACTATGTAAGCAGCTAAGTTGTGTCCTATTCTTCTATGAAGCTAACAGGATATTTGGGTGATAGTGGAAATTTGTAAGTATTTGATGAATAAACAAAGTATTTGATGAATAAACAAAGAAAAAATAAATGAATTAATTTAAAAAAAGACTGGCAGTTTGTATTTTCCAAAAATTTAGTATAGTAAGTTTGGGATAGTTTGTTGTGCAAAAATAAATATAGCACCTCTTGAATCCTTTTAAAAAAATTGTTTTTCATTGTCATTAACGTAAGTTCGTTAAAGAAAAAGAAAAGAAAAATCAACCCCAGAGTATTGGAGTTTTCTTCCTGGCACTTCTATTTTTTAGTTATGAAAATGCAGAGTTAACTTTTTTTTTTTTTTTTTTTCAGAGTTAACTTCTCAAAAAGATAATTTTATTATTTAGAAAGCTTAAAAAAGTACCTGATCTACTATTTACCCAAAATATTGCTTTGTACTCCAAGTCAACATTACTAGGTAGATGATAGGTAATTATTTGTCAATTTTGAAACTTAAGAAATTTCATGTAAATATCTAGATTTCTGGCTTCTTTTTCATGAAAATGAGTAGAAAGTTTCCTTTAGTTTGGCATAGGCCTGCAACTCCTTAAAGTTTCTTACATCTAGTCTCTTAAATTCATTACAGACATTCCTGCTTCCTGTGTACATAGGCACTTGAGTTTATGACCAAATCATTAAAGCCACATTAGACATTATTTTTGTTCCACTGGGAATGTTCTCTCAACATCTGCTACAAAAAGAGTTAATTATTTTTAAGCTGATTTCCTCAGATTTGATTAAAAAATTACCAAACTTGGCTTTGAATTAATTTATTCACTCATTTATTTATTCATTCAGTAAATACTTTGAGAGCTGTTTATAGATGTCAGACAAGTTAGGTACTCTCCCGACTATTAGGACTTCACCTTGCAAATATTAGTTTGCTCTCAAATGAATGTCACATTGTCCATAGCTAGAACAGAATCCTCAGGCACAAGGCTTCCTTTTTGCTTAAGACTTAGAAAGGACATTTCAATGTTAGAAATGAGAAATGATCTAAGCCAGTCTTATCCAATAGAATGTACTGCAATGATGGGAATATTCCATGTGTGTGTTGTTCAATGAGGTAGCATTAACCACATGTAGCTAGTGCAATTGAGAACATAAATTTTTAACTTAATTTAATTTCAATTAACTTCAATTTAAATTTAAATAGTCACATGTGGCCAGTGGCTATAGAATTGCACAGCACAGATCTACACTTTATTGGCTTTTCCATGAACTTACGTAAAGAAGCAAATCCATAATAAGGCTACTGCTGGTCTCAGTGTTCTTTTAAGACTTGGACAGAATATTAGGGACAGAACACTGATTAAAACAGAGAATAGGATCATAGACAAAAATATTGGGCATTGGGTAATCATCAGTGGAAAATAGGACCATGGAATCCAACATTCATTAAGTAAAACCAGTCCTAATCTACAGAGAGAATGAGGGAATGTTAAGGAGACCTTTTCAACATCATCTCCTTTAGCCTCAACTTGCTTCTTGAGAAAACTGAACCCCAGTAGAAATGACTTGACCAAGATCCAACACTAGTCTGTAGTAAATCTTGGACAGAAACCTATGCCTCCTACTTCTTGATCCGGGGTTCTTGCCTTGGATACTTTCTGCAGTTTGGAAGCATGGTCCAAATGCTTTGGTTGAACTAAAATCTGTTTGTTCATTTATTAAAACTGACAAAAAAAAAAAAAAACAAAGAAACTATGCACATGACACTTTTAAATAGCATGACACTTTGGGCATGATAATTATTTTGAATACCTCACACAAATTTTGAAAAAGAAGAAATAATACAAAGTTCTGATCATTACTCAGCAAATGCTATTCTACATGTATTTTTTCATTAGAAAAATTATCTGAGAGGACTAGAGATATGGACAGCTCTGTTTTATGCTAACTTCTCAGGTGAAGGCAGCTTTCAAAATACACTTCAACAGAATCCCAGAGATGCTGTTTCCGTGGAGACAGCAAGCACTGGGAGAAGGCATTAAGAGGAGGGTGCAGGAAGACACTCGGAGTCCTGTTTTACATGCATAGCCGTCATTTGACTCTATTTTATGCAACACTGTTGCAATTTCTGATCATACAAGTGCAAAATGGTACTAGTCTTGACAACAGCTCCGTACAAAAGGTCAGGCAGCTTTTGACTATGTTTCTTGTCTTTTCCCTTTTCTTAATCAGAGGCTGTAGAAGAGCAGGAGAGGTTTCCCTTTAGGTAGCTACAGAAAATAATTTAGGCACAAAGTATGGGTTGATTTTAATCAATTCTGATACGGGTAGCTTCTAGCTTTAACCCCTCAACCCAATGACAACAGTGAATGGCATGATAAAACCATGGACCTGTTTTTGTATTTGTGTTTCCTTAAATCAAAGACTTTAGGAAAGAAGGCCATCAGATAAGAAATGGTTTTGTATTTATAATGAACTTTATAAACATCAATTCACTGAAGTAATATTAAGTCCTTTTAAAAAACATATAGGCAGAGCTTCATTACTGGAATTATAGAGGATATAAAGAATTACCCCACTTTGCTCTGAATTTTTTTGAAAATATCAATTTATACATCTGACTATGCCAGACTACAAGTCCTCATTGGGAGTGATGACACTGATGTATTCATCTTTGTAAATGCCTGGCCCAGTGTCTGGAGCAGGGAAACCACTGAGCAATGTTTCCCAACTGGAGGATCACTGAGGTACAGATAGAGTATCTTCACTGTGTCACTATCTGGGTAATCAATCTCTCAATGTGATTGTATCCCACCTAATGATTTTTTTTTAAGATTTTTTTTTTTATTTATTTATTTGAGAGAGAGAGACTGAAAGAGCACATGAGAGGGGGGAGGGTCGGGAGGGTCAGAGGGAGAAGCAGGCTCCCTGCCGAGCAGAGAGCCCGATGCGGGACTGGATCCCGGGACTCCAGGATCATGACCTGAGCGGAAGGCAGTCGCTTAACTGACTGAGCCACCCAGGCGCCCTTAATTGACTTTTTAAAAAAATATTTTAAAAAAGATTTTTCTTTTTTTTTTTTTTTAAAGATTTTATTTATTTATTTGAGAAAGAAAGAATGAGACAGAGAGAGCATGAGAGGGAGGAGGGTCAGAGGGAGAAGCAGACTCCCCGCTGAGCAGGGAGCCCGATGCGGGACTCGATCCCGGGACTCCAGGATCATGACCTGAGCCGAAGGAAGTTGCTTAACCAACTGAGCCACCCAGGCGCCCCCACCTAATGATTTTTAAATGTGCTGTCTCTGAATGACTTACAAGTGAATGAATGAACTAGAAATCACCATTCAACTTATTCACGGATCCATTCATTTCATTTAGTACCTAAACTCCGAAGTTCTATGTTCAACAAACTCCTTTTGGTTTCCCTGATGTTCAACCAAAGTTGGCAGTGTAAAACCTGCCTTGTAGAGAAAATGTAAATAAATGGTAACTCTAAGAGAAGAAATGAGACAAAACCTAGGTTTTGAAATGCACAGCCCCAAGAAAATGGCACTCGACTCATTTTATTTCTCACCCCAGGAAAGAATAGGCAGCTTAAATTTAGGTCTCCCGGGGCAACCAGGATATGAATTAACTCAGTACCACCTACTCAAGCTAATCTCTGCCATCAGAATCACGAAGGCTTCTATGTAAGAATAATGCAATAGAAAGAAGATGGCTCTGGGGCATGGTTATAATCTGCTTTATAATTTGAAAACCTCATTTTAAAAAGTAAATTTAACTCCTCACTTGGTTATTGTAGCAACTGACATCTTCTGGGAACAGGGAAAAAAAAAATCTTCACATAGTAATATATCTTAATCTTGATCCTGAAAGAAACACACCTGCAAAGAAGAAGCTATTTTGGTTATAAAAGATCTTCAATCTTCTAATCTCATTTGTTGGCACACTTCATAAATTGTGAAATAATCAGGACTATGTACCACTTTGCACTTTGAGACCATATCAATTAGTTCCCTTCAAAAGTCTTTCAGAAGTTCCTGTCAGGTAGTGTGACTTTTGGAGATGGAAGACATTTCTTGAGTCAAATAAAATGCATGTCCATATACTTACATCTCATTATAGTGCTTCCATTCAAACACTGATGCTGAAAATTTTATTTATTTATTTTTAAAGATTTTATTTATTTATTTGACAGAGAGAGAGAGAGCGTTAGTGAGAGTAGGAACACAAGCAGGGGGAGTGGGTGAGGGAGAAGCAGGTTTCCTGCTGAGCAGGGAGCCCGATGCCCAGCTCGATCCTAGGACCCTGGGATCATGACCTGTGAGCCGAAGGCAGACGCTTAATGACTGAGCCACTCAGGAGCCTCTGGAAATTTTATTTATTGATATATATATGTATTTATTTGTAATCAACTATATGTATTTTCTATTCATAATTCATAATTCTTTGAAAGATTTCATAGACATTGGTGTTTAGATTTATTTATTTTTAACCTGTTAGAAAGGCAGGAATCCATTTCCCTTTGAGTGATACATTATAAACGAAGCTGGAGTTTCAATTTCTCATTACCCATTTCCATTCTCTCCTTGACTTCCCTGTCTTCTCTTAGATTTGAAATGAAGTAGATTTGTAGATACTTATGTAACAATAAAAGATACATAGACTTGTGTTTTTGTAGGATATGTTTTATATAAATCTGTGTTTTTAATAAATATATATTTGTTATATGACTATACTGCATCTTATTATCCATTTCCCAATTCAGAGGAATATATATTCCGGCCCCCCCCGCCATTTTTTTTTTCCTATTACACAGTGTACTTATGGTCAGAATGTCTTTAGCTATGTGCTATGGTATATTTTGTAATTACTAGAGTATAAGGTAGCACATTTTTCTTTCCCCCTTCCTCCTTCCTCCCTTTCTACAATTTTCCATAAAATTTCTATCAATGAGGGCTTTTGACTAAACACAACAGAAGCTGATTGGCTGGTAGAGCAGAATATATATATATATATATATATTATATAGGGTATTGGGAGCTTCACAAGGTTGCTGGAAGTCCTGGAGAATCTTCTTCCTCAATCTAGTCTGTGCTTCCAGAAACAATGTCCCAAGAAGCACCGCAGAGCTGGCTTTACAGTGGACCCACAACCACTGAAGCAGCCCCAGTGAACATTAGAGGGAACCCTACTGAGGCCAATTCTGCCAGTCAAACTTGTCCATATAGCCACTGGGGATCTTTCCAGGCCGCCCTTATTTTCACTGAAAGGAGGAGCCTCTGCTGACATCTGGGCATGGAGAGAGAGAGTGAGAGAGTCAAAGCAAGACAGAGACTGAGGGAGAGAGAGAGAAAATGGGAAAACAGAAGCCCCAGCCCCAGCCCCAGCCTTTCTGTTTGCATTTCTCACTTCTCAATACAAATTTTGTAATAGTGGTTCTGACCGATGGCACGGGGATCACAAGCCTGGGCTCCGCCTAAAAAGGGAGGCTGGAAGTTTGAGCTCTGACAACTGTGGTAGTTCTATGTTAAGAAAGTAGGATGCATAATGTTGAAATATCTCTAAATGGGGAAAAGCTATTCAGACTTGATTGGTAGCCATGAATATGAAAGATGTTCACTCGACTACTTAAGTGACCTACAAAGTGCTAAACCAACTCACACCACCCAACAGGAAATGATAATGCCAATTTCCCCAGGACTGAGGCCAAACTTTACAGTCAAAACATTTTAACTTTTGTTAATTAATGCATGAAAAAAGTTATTTTTCTAATTTTGGTTAAAAAACATTGGACGTCATTTTATATATTTATAAGCCTATTATTTTCTTTGAATCTTCCCTCCTATACTTTTGCACATTTTTCTTTTTATTTTAAAGATTTTATTTATTTAGATGTGAGAGAGAGAGGGAATGAGTGGGGAGAGGGGCAAAGGGAGAGGGAGGAGCAGATGCCTTGCTGAGCAGGGAGTCTGACAATTGGGGCATCGATCCCAGGACCCAGGGATCATGACCTGAGCCAAAGGCAGGCTCTTAGCCGACTGAGCCACCCAGGTGCCCATTGCACATTTTTCCAAATGATATTTTTGTTTGTTTGTTTCATATTGAATGGCAGGTATTTATATATTCTGGGTATAATTGTGTTATCTGTTATATAGTTTGTAATCAATTTCTCACAGACTATTGTCTGATTTAACTTTGTTTATAGTGGTTTTATTTGTCATACTTAAAGTTTTGATGTTAAATTAATCTTCTCTTTAATAATTTTTATTTTTATGATTTTTAAAAAGCTGTCTTTTCGATGGACTCTGAAAAATAAACTGAGGGTTCTAGAGGGGAGGGGGGTGGGAGGATGGGTTAGCCTGGTGATGGGTATTGAGGAGGGCACGTTCTGCATGGAGCACCGGGTGTTATGCACAAACAATGAATCATGGAACACTACATCTAAAACTAATGATGTAATGTATGGGGATTAACATAAGAATAAAAAAAAAAGAGTGAATAAAAAAAAAAAAGCTGTCTTTTTTAACCAAGGTGATAATAACACTATCTTCTGATATTTTTATCTAACAATTTTTAAAAATTAGTTTTGCTTTGGTTTACATTTTCATCTTTAATTCACCTGGAATTAATCTTATAGTTAGTGTGAGGTAAGGAAATTTATTTTTACATGTGATTATCCAATTGTCCTAACATTATATAATTTTTTATCCTTTCTTAATTAAGTGGAAATGTGCACACTTACTCCTTTTTTTTTTCTTTTAAATTTCACTGAAAATCATTAGATGGTCCTTCTCTCTCCTTTCTACAAAGCCAACATTAGCAATCCCTCAGGTTTCAACATAAACTACACCTCCTCTAAGTCGAAGTGCTCTTTCTCAGTTTAGATTGTTTTAGAGGTTGGCCCACAAGTGACTACCCCTTCCCATCCTACGGGAATAGAGATGTAAAGCATCCAACATAGACAGAGATGTCCAGTAAGGCTTCCCGGAAGAGGTAACATTGTGGTGAGAATTCAGGGACAGGAAAAACACACTTCAGGCAAAAGAAAAGCATCCTCAGACACTCATTAGATAAAATGAATGTTGGCTAATTGATTTTCTCATTAATGCAGTCATCACACATGGAATGTTAAGCGTCACAATTCACCAGAGGACAATATTCAAAGAAAAATATACTATAGCCCCTTTACTTCTATTGGGTAATGGTACTCTGGCTAGAAACAAAGCAGAATTTACCTTATTATTAATTAAAAAAAATGTTTTACATGTTTGTTAATTTGAAAGACTTCTACATGGCTATATCCTCAAATTAAAAAAAAAAAGTGTGTGTATGTCTCTACTGCATGCTACTTGGACTTGCTTGCTCTGTGGACATTATAAGAACCTACTTTCACTTAGTATTCTGTATATGTTTTTAATATTTACACAGCTTTTACTTTTTTTTTTTTTTAAGATTTTATTTATTTATTTGACAGAGAGATAGCGAGAGCAGGAACACAAGCAGGGGGAGTGGGAGAGGGAGAAGCGGGCTTCCTGCCGAGCAGGGAGCCCAATGTGGGACTCGATCCCAGGACCCTGGGATCATGACCTGAGCCGAAGGCAGACACTTAACGACTGAGCCACCCAGGCGCCCCACAGCTTTTACTTTTAACTTATGAAAGTACCAGTTAAAATCACCTTCCTAGGAAATATCATAATGCAGGATGCTGCAAAAGTAGAATAGTCTAAATCATTTACATGCTATTCTCATATTCCTGTCCCAGCACACCAGTCTTGACAGGTGATGCCAAGTGGACATTTCCCTGAACCTGATCTATCTCAGTTGTAGAATGTATTTATAAGAAAGCTGCACCAGTAAGTGGAGGGGGAGAAGGTAAGACAATGACTGATGGAAAAAACAGAAATAATTTAAAGGGGCAATTTACAAGTAGAACTGATAATTTAAATTTGTGCTTCTAATTGGAAATATACATGCCATAAAATTTTGAAATATTGACAATGTTCCTATCTTGACTCTCTAAAGAAGAAAAGTTTGGTTTTTTTCTTATTATTTAATGCAAGAGTATATTTAACTTAGAAAATAGCATGATTACTTTGAAAGAGGATGAAATGTGTCCCATCACCAAGAAGAAATGAAATGTACCCTCTCAGTGAATATAATTCATTAATTAGCCAGGAAAACGGGTGTGCAGTTCACTGCAATCTATCTTAAATCTTCTTTCCCTTATCAGACACTGTGACAAGATCACATGCATGATTGCAGGAATATTGAAAGTCTGATTTTCACAAATGGATTTTTTTTTCCCTTTAATTGTGTTAACCTTTAGGCATGTTCTTAAGACCTGTATCATTTTAGAATGCAAAACTATCAAATTTTTTACAAAAATATAATAAATCACCATTCGTTGTTTTCAAGATCTATAATCGTGTCTGTGAGTATGGGTACCTGCATGGTGTTTATTACTATGGTTGTTATCTAAAAATTGTCCTTGGATAAAGAGCTTCTGAAGATGCAACATCTCGTTTTCATAAGGGAGTAAAGAGAAAAAGTGCACACAACCACCTTTCCAGCAAACCGTCACCTATAACAAAGTAACAGGGATGAACACTGTAAATCAAAGAGGAGTAATGTAGCAGGAATGCACAGCCCGGAAGGTTAAAAGCAATTAGTAAATAACAAAGGTGGCTTTGAGGCTATGAAACTCACTTTTTGGCTCAGCTGGGTAATATCAGCAGTAGAGTCTTAGTCATGCTTTCAGCTAGAGATATTTATAGACTGTAACATTGGCTGTAATGCTGAATACTATCTTTTGTGGTGTACTTGCATTTTCTCTGATTAAAGAGGGAAAAGTCTCCAAATGAAGATAAACCAGGAGCAGGGTTATCTTTCAGTAAACTGAGAGCAAAAACTGTCTCGTACATTGATATATTCCTGGCATCTATTCTAATCTCTGGACAGAGTCGATTCTCAAGAAATATTTGCTAAGTAAACACATAAATGAAACACTAATAAGTGAACAAATGATCACATGGGACAGAACACCAGTCTTCACTACCTTTCAGGAATTTGGTAACAGTCTTGCAACACGTGTAGATATGTCCATTGGTTTATCTCCTCACCCACCCCTCATTCATTGACTCAGTTCAACTGAAGAGCCATTCCTTGAGCACCCATCATTTGCAGGATACTGTGCTATGTACCAGTGAAACAAAGATATATGAAATAATTCCTACACTTTTAAAAAATTCAAAAACTCAAATGTAATGTGGTAAGACTATACTAGAGCTCAGTAGAACTTTCTGTGGTGGTGCAGAAGATGGAACAACCAAATTGGTCAGATGAGGAAGATTTGGCAGAGAAACCAGTTTTGAGGATGGGTAAAGTGTGCCATGTTGATATGTGTGTGCTCAATGGTAAGATATTTTGCCCAGAAAGAATGTGCGGTGCCCTGGGATCTTCAGAAACCATGATGTTTGGGGAAAACAAAATGCAGGAACAAAGAAGTTTAGAGAGCGATGAAAATTTTGAAACATTTACTACATATCCATTACCCTCATAACTATCCCCGCCTCCAAAGCATAAACATAAAGGATTAGTGCGGAACCAATGGAAAACAACATAGGCATGAATTGCAATGGCTAGTGGACAGGGCTACACTGCAGTTGATTAGATTGCTAGAGTTTTTAAAGCTCACAGAGGCCTGTTTATGGGGTAAACAACCTTATCTAATTCTAAAAGAAAAGGTAACTCACTGAGTTTCCACTGGCTCATCCTATTTCTAGTGTTGTTTCTTCATTTGTCACCATTGGTTTCATCCAAGAAGGACCTTTTTTTTTTTTTTTTCCCCTGTTATGAGAAGGGGTTTCATGGTTTCTCTAAACCACAGAGAAGCATTCATTTGTGCTCATCAAGAGCACAAGGAAGACTTTGTGCTCTTTCACTCCCAGGGGTGATAAAAACCTCATGCAACAATGTTGCCTGAGCTGCCAATAACACAAATTCTACATCCTTTTATGTCCTGTCGTGACTTTTTTTTTTTTTTTTCAGGGACAAATGTGAAAATAAAACTCCACTTTCTACATCGTTTCTATTGAGTAGTGAATATAATCCTCATGGAAATGAAGAATTAATGGCCTTTCACCAACTGACTCAAAAGCTCAGCATCCTGACTTCAAAAAGAATGCACTCAGAACAGATCCACCGCCTGATGTTTACGAGAAAGGAGGCTAACGGGGAGAGAGGACATGGCCATGAACACATTACAGAGTTCTTTCTGGCCCCAGAGGATGGTATCACTTTTTGGCATCAACTCCACTAATTCCACTATGACACACATGGTTTCCAGACCTTTCGCTCCTGGAGAATCTGCTCACTAGTTATTGCAGAATACTCTTATCTGATCAACAGTGTTTTCCCTTAGGAGACTGGGATCTATTATTCCATTGTAAAAACACAGAACTGTGCACACGACTAGGGCACACACATGCCTGACACAACTGTCTCCTTTCTATTTTATTTTTATCTTATCAAAAACTTAAAGATGCAGATTTAAAAAATCCTATTGGGGCAATAGTCAGAGGACCCTATGTGTTTATTGCCTTTTGTAAGAACTGCAGAAATATAGTCTCTAGTGCCGGTCTGATCTATTTTTATATGTTTCAAGGAAAAGAAGAATGTGATTGAGGAGTGGACATCTATACCATGGTGATAAATAAATGGACTCGTTTACATTTGTAAAATAAAGATTTATCCATACTGACAAAACGTATCTGTAGGATTTTTTTTAAAACAAATTTATTCCATTGTGTATTATTTAAGCTTTTTTTTTTTTAATCTATTTGAGGCTTTAAAAATAACATACAATTTTAAGGAAATATTCTTACAAGAAACAGACATGTTTAAGAGTTTATTTCTATGGTCCAGTCAATCAGTCTTAAACCATCTGCGAAGTGCATTTTCATTTTCTTTGCTCTTTTATTTTTATTTGTTAAAAATTTTTAAAGGATTTTATTTATTTACTTACTTGAGAGAGAGAGTAAGTGAGTGAGAGAGAGAGCACGAGTGGGGGTTAGGGACAGAGGGAGAGGGAGAAGCAGACTCTCTCATTGAGCAGGGAGCCGACCTGGGGCTCAATCCCAGGGCCCTGAGACCATGACCTGAACTGAAGGCAGATGTTTAACCAACTGAGCCACCCAGGCACCCCTCATTGTCTTTGCTCTTTTAGATGTGTAACTTTCAGGAGATACATGAGAACCAGGGACAAAAACACCGAACAGATGAAGAGTAAAACCAGCCTGACAGTACAATTTAGGGAGCAAACTGATGTGAAAATGGAAATTCAATAGCACTCATTCAGCATAATAATTTGAGGCATTTGGTAGAGGAAGAAGAATAAGCTGTTTTCCCCCTTTCCCCCAAGCTTAACTGAACACAGTTAGGAAGAATATATTCTTTCAGATGCTCTTGTCATATTTTCAAAATGCAACAGGAAATGCAGAATTACTGTATTCTCATCGTACTATTCGCCCTGTCCTTTTGTGGTCTAGTGACAAGTTGTGAAGAGTTGCTCTTCCCTTTCCCCCAATTCAACAGATTGCAAGTTTCTGTTCTGGTGGTCTTGACTTCTATTTAAATTGGTAGTTACCCACTGCTCTAATACCCTCTACATCCAAAGCTGCCTTCAGGTAAAAGCTGCCTTCAGGAAAAAGCTGACAAACTCATTTATTCTAAGGACATAAAAAAATCAAACAGCTCAAAGCATTATTCTGTTGAGGGATATTTGAATTGTAATGAATACAAACATTTACTCAACAGCATATTTCTAATGGTGTCTTCACAGGCAAATGGTAAAGGGACTTTGGGTGAGGAGATTCTTGAGGTTTGACTCAGTTCAATTCCCCTGCAGGCTACTTTGTCTTCCAGGAGAGCCAGCCCTAAGCCTATGTGTGGCTAACACTATCTGTGTTCACCATTTAAAGCTTCATATTTTCTCCACAGAACCTGCCTTAACATTTTTTTCTAAGAAACAACTAGAGGTATGGATTGAATTGTGTCCCTCAACAAGGTATATTCAAGCCCTAACCCTAGTTTGACATAAGGTCATCATAGATATAATTAGTTAAGCTAAGAAGAGAGCATCCTGGAGTAGGATGGGTTCTTAATCCAGTATGACTGGTGTCCTTATAAGAAGAGGGAAGATGATGTGATGACAGAGGCACAGGAAGAGTGCCTTGTGAAGAGGGAGGCAGAGAATGGAGTAAGGCATCTACCAGCCAAGGAACATCTGGGATTACCAGAAGCTGACAGAGGCCAGGAAGCATCCTCCCCTAGAGGCTTTGGAGAGAACATGATGCTGCCAAAGCCTTGATTTCAGACTTCTGGCCTCCATCACGGTAAGAAAATAGATCTCTGTTGTTTTAAATCACTCAGCTGCGGTACTTTGTTTTGGTAGTTCCTGGAAACAAATTCAAAAAGTGATTTCTTTTTGCTTTCTGTCTTTTTCTCTCGTTTCGTCTCTTTACATTTTATTTATTTATTTATTTAGTGAACATCTGTTTAAGCTGTTCATTGACAAGGACAAGGAGAGGGATATGAGAAAACATGTCTCCCTTTCCTTTTCCATTAAAACATTGGGAAATCTGTTGGAAGTTGCATCTCCTTAGTGGATTTCCACTGTCTATAAAAATGGTTATTTTTTTTTTTTTTTACCAAGTTGCAGCTTTCAAACTCTTTAAACTAGGGCAATTCTTAGCCAGATGAAACATTATATGGCTCCTCAAAATGTGAAATAGACTTAAAGATTGCACTTTTCATTTTGAGGTATGGAAGGGGACCAAAATTTTATCGTTCAGTTGTCCTTGATCATTAGTTCCTAACCAAGGTGGTGCAATGGCAACATGATTGTTGCAGCTATTTTATTAGAATAATGTTTGCAATAACTAGTTGATATATAGTTAAGAACATATTAAGGAAACTTCATTAAGGATGAGGAAAAAAAAAAAATGAACAGTGGTTACTACTATTCAGTGAATACCAGAAGACTGGTCCTACAAGAAATACATGGTTATTTTAACTTAGATAACCTGACAAGAAGGAAAAAAATTCCTAGTTTTAAATATTTGGCCATTTGGTATAATAGCTAATCTTCCTGCTGAGTGAACAGGGAGGGTCCAAATCATAGATTTAATGCTAAACACAGAAGCTATTTATTGAATGCCGGAAGTATCAGTGCATTACAGGTTCTCACTTAATCCTCCAGAGGTAACCATTACTCTCCCATTTTACCAAAGAAGTCATTGAGGCTGTCACTTGGCTTCTGTAATATACCCACAATCACAAAGGGAGGCAGAGAGCCAGGATTCAAAGCCAAGTCCGAAGCATACACATGGATGGGCATGATCTGTGCTCTCAGCTGGATGGAGAGTAGAAATCTTTTTTTTGGGGGGGGGTCATTTCATTCCATCTCTCCTGTAATCAGCATTTTGTCAGGGTTAAATCTCTCCTGACTGTTCTGGGTGAGATGAGCCCAGAAAAGAGAGTAATTACGGCTCTTTCCCAGACGTCCGCAGGAAGCACCAGCAGTGGGTGACAGATGCCAATGCTACAGCAGGTGGTGGGGACAACTACCTGTGTGGGCAGGTGCAGCTGAAGAGATAACTCCCTCTATTTTCTCCTCCCTGCACAAAGATTTTTGTTTTCACCTTTCATCTATGAGGACAGGCATCATATTCAGAGCATACCTCCACTGCGGTGCTAAAGCCACAAGCATATCCTTCCCTCATCCCATACTTGCACATTCTATATAAAGTTATGCTCACATGGCACTGAAATAGACATTTTTATGTTCTACAAAAATACCACTGCAAAATGGCAAAAATGCCATAACTTGAAATAGATTATCTTCTAAGATTAACTTTGCCTGAAGAACAGATTTTCCCCACACATTCATTCTAAAATCTTTTGAGTCCTAGAAAAACTGCCACTAATTCCCCACTCCTTTGATCTCTGCTGTACCCTTATCCTGCCTGTCTTTTCTAGGAAAGATGCTGACCACATGGATTCAAAGCAAACTACTTCCTAGATACGTGAACTTGGGCTATTCGCTTATAGTCTCTAAATCTTGATTTCTTATCTTAAAATACAAAAAAATGCATTTTTTGTTATTTTCTTGTTTATTTTGCTTCCCTAGTCTCCCCCTCTAAGATATACATTTCATGACTATAACTTAAAAAATACAACAGATTCTTCCTGTACATACTATTATGTCATTTGATTTTACACCACATACACACACACACACACACACACATGCACACACACACACACACACTTTTTCATGTCAGAGACATTCACGAATCAATAATGGAATTTTAAAAAACACATTTCTCTCTGATCTACTCTTGCCACATTCCATAAGTTTTGGTGTGCTGTGTTTCTGTTTTAATTCTTCTCACATTATTCGCTAATGTCCCTTGTGATTTTTTCTGAGGCATGTATTATTTAAGAATGTGTTTTTCATTTTCATATAATTGTGTATTTCATAATCTTTTCTATTATGGATTTCTACTTTCATTCCATTGTATTAAAGGACATACCACATGAAGCAAAAACTAACAGAACTGATTGGAGAAATAGATAATTCTACAGTAACCGTTGATCTTCAATACCTCATTTTCAATAAAACTTGGAACAACTAGACAGAAGATCACCAAGGAAACAGAATATCTGATCAACATTACAAACAAATTAGTCCTAACATACATCTATAGAATATTCCACACAACAACAGCAAAATACACATATTTCTCAAAGTACACAGAACATTCTACAGGATAGACTATAAGTTAGGCCATAAAAAAAGTCCAAATAAATTTTAAATGATTGAAATCATATAAAGAAATAATCCTTCTTAAATGTCAAGGTGAAATGCTTCTGCTGTTACTTCAAGTCAACATTAATTGAATATTGACTGTATTTTGACACTGCAGTAGACACTAGGAACAAATATTATTAAGGCATCTCCAAACCACAGGGACCTAACATTCTAGGGGAAAGAGGAATGGAAACACAATAAACCACAATGAATCATGGTAACTCTAGGAAAAATGTCACTGCTTTGCGAGCTTAAAGTAAGCATTGGCCAAAAGCCAGGAAGGGAAGGCCATGGTGTCAGGGTGGAGAAGGAGCAGTCACAGTTTTGTGAAGAGTCTTTGTGAAGAGTCTTGAAGATCTCAAGAAGTTTGCGTTTTCTAAAAGGAAACAAAGGGAAAGGGGACCAGGGGTTGAAATCTCAGAGAATACTTAGGAATAGTGGTGAAGGAATCTACAAAGCAGTTAGAAATAATCACAGAAAATCTTTAGGACACTCTCCAGACTCTAGCCTTGATTTATTGACTTAGGTTTTTAAGGGCGGAAAATCATAAGGCATAGGTGGCATACGTAGTAAGCTTGTTGGAAAGGCAAAACAGGCTTACACATTTAAAGCTCAGGTATAGTCTAGTGTTTTTAAGGTCTAGCAATCACCAGAAATACTGAGCAGCTTGGATTCCAGAACAGGTATCAAGTGTTCAATTTGATTGAGCATGGTATAATTTTAAGTCATAGATAATTAAGCCATGTCCTCAGCCTATGGAAGTGGGTAACATTGAGCATTTCAAGGGGATTCTTTGACATTTTCAGAGACCAAAGATACACTGGTGATGATTATCTGGTGAGTTGTCACTTTTCAGAATTACTCATGAAAGTGCTCCTAATTACCTGTCTTAGTGTGCAGCAAATAACAGCCTTACTAAATTAGTAATGCTCAGCATGATTTAACGACTAGCCTTGACATCTATTTCCCTTCTAACACGTGGATGGAAGAGAAAAATGAGATTTTTCATCTTAAAACCAATGGCAGTCCACAACCTAAGCACTTAGTTCACCAATGACACACTCTTCTACCTCCCTAGTGGTAAGGTGATAAAGTTGATTCCTATGTGACAGTCTCTGGAAACAAGTGGCATAGCAATTTTCCTATAATTCACAGCTGAGGCTTTAGCTGTGGAAAAGCTAGAAGAGGAGATTTACCCTTCATTCAATTAAGAATTACAATTACTGCCTTTTTATTAGCTGATAAATTAGCACCTCAAATGCTCAAACTTGAGATAGACAAGAAGTAAAACACAAAGTAAAAAAGAAAGTCTTTTTTAGTAGGCAGCAAAACCTAAGAGAGAAAAGATTTCTAGTGTAGGTTAATGTTCTAGACAAAACGGGACAGAGTAGGAAAGAATGGACTTTCCCGTCTGAGCAGAGGTGGTCTCACCTTCAGGGTTTAGTCTGGACCTCAGCCCTGGACTTTGCTTTCCACATTTCACATTTTCTCTAAAATAGGGACAATATTATCTAACTAACCACTTTTATCATCAGAAGTAAATAATATTATGTGAAAGAGCTGTGAATTTTCAAGTGCTTTAAATCCAATATTTTGGTAATTAGGTAAAAAATTCAGCAAAGTCAAATAAGACAGTTTTAACAAATTTAATGCCTCTCATGAGTGTTTTAAATAGAAGCAGTTTTGGTACCATAAGACTAAGCCCTAAAAATATAATATAAAATACAACTATATAATATATAAGATATAGATAAATAGTTAATATAGTATGACAGATTATTCTAAAGCATATATGGCTTTATACTTGTCTCATTTCCCTTTCTCAATTTCCTCTATTATATACATAGTTATATAGTTATATATATATATATAATATATACATATATATATACATACACATATATAGTTACATAGTTATATATATAGTTATATAGTTTTTTATATATATAGTTATATATAGTTACATATATAGTTGGCTAAATGTTCTCTACGACCTTTTGACACATTAGCTTTTTTTAATTTTAATTTTATCACCATCCCTAAACCCACTTCTGTCTAAATACCAAAGTATGTATTTAAATATCAATTAGGAAAAGAAAGGAAAAATAATAAAAGTGAGAAAGAAGGGAATCTGGAAGAAATCACTAGAGAAAAAGAACTAGTATTAAAGTTATGAAAAAAGAATTGAAGCGGCAAAAGACACATTGTTCTTGGTCTCTCCTGCATCAAATATCCAATAAGGCTTTTTTGTCATTAAATAAACTATACTTGATTGTAGTTCAGAAATTTTTAGAATGTTACTTAAAAATGAACTTGATAACAAACTGATGGTTGCCGGGGGAGGGGTGCAGCAGATGAAACAAGTGTGGGGATTAAGGAAGTACACCTGTTGTGATGAGTACTGGGTGCTGCATGGAATTGTTGAATCAATATATTGTACACCTGAAACTCATATTACACTGTATGTTAAACTAACTGTAATGTAAGTAAAAACAGAAACAAAACAAAAAGCAAACAAAAAAATTAAAAAACAAATGAACTCGATGTTTACAGTAAAAAAATTTTTTAAATCAAAATTATGATGAGAATTTCGATTATACAGATAGAATATTTGAAGATTTCATGTATTTATGTCCATTTTCAAAGTCCCCAGTTATTTAAGTTTTGGAAACTTAAATATAGGGGTGGTCTCAAAAATGAGGTGTTACAATGAATAAAGCTAAAAACACAAAATTTTAAAAGTCCCTGGAAGATACCTTTTTGGCAGAATGGATCACTGATTATGATTCTTCTTTCAGTGCTAATTGTGATATCCATCAGTGTAGCAACTCAAAGCACTGAGTTTCACCAACCCTAAAAATTAAATAATTCTGAGTATAATACAGTGGTGTTATGACCAAGAAGACTAAAATTACCATCATCCCACTGATGATTCTGAGCTTCAAAACTGTATGACAAATGTGCTCAACCTGTCTTAGCATTTCTTCTGCAACAGCATGGATCAGTTGGGCAATCTATTTTGTGCATGGGCAGGTACCATCTTTTTATCAGAAGTAGCCCCTTTCTTTACTCGTTCGACGAAGATATTGGACACATGGCTGTTGCCAAGTTTTATAAACCTAAACTCTTATAATTTGAGGGAAAGAAAAATAAAAGTTTGCTTAATTTCTTCTGTCTCTTTCTCTAAGGCAATGTTACAGGGAAAAGAAAAGACGTCTAGAGCAGCAATCTTCAGTAGAACAGAACAACTTCTGGGGGTGTTCAGGATCTATCATGATTTGAGGGGAAAAATTAGGAATATTATTTACACCTATGAATTATATGTTTGACTTCAAATGTTTTATTTTCCATTTTGGAATATATTTCACAATGTATTATATTAGTACAATAAGACATTTATATGATTTTTGATTAAATATACAGATAGCCAAGTTATATGAAAAGGTGTTTGACATTACTAATTATCTGGGAAATGGAAATTGAAAGTACAATGACCTATCACCTCGCACCCTGTTAGAATGGCTATTTATAAAAAGAAATGATAAGTATTGACAAGTGTGTAAAGAAAAGAGAAACCTTGTACATTGGTGATAGGATTGGTGGTGGTGCAGCCACTATGGAAAACAGAATGAAGTTTCCTCAAAAAGTTAAAAATAGAAATAGCATATGATACAGTAATCCCACTACTATAGAGAACAGTGACTACAGTTAATAACTGTATTGTATACTTGAAATTTGCTAACAGAATAGATCTTAAGCATTCACACCACACACACACATACAAAAGGTGACTATGTGAGGTGATAAATGTATTAACTTGATTGTTATAATTATTTGACAACGTTTATATATATCAAATCATCACGTTGTACACTTTAAATGCACATATTTGCCAATTATACATCAATAAAGCTGGGGAAAAAATATTTGTAACATGTGTGACAAAATATTAAAATACTTGCTTTATAATGAGCACATATATCAACAAGAAATTTATTATATAAATAAGTAATATAAACAACTCAATAGAAAATTAGCAAAAGGAATAAACAATTTCTAGCAGAGAGAAATGAACCAGTCACTTTATTGACTAAAATTTGATTACCCACGTTAATTAAATATTGCAAATTTAAACAAAAACATGATAACCTGTCTAGGAGATGTTGTTGAGAAATAGTTACCCTCACAATTTGGGGCAGGGGTGTAAATCTGGCCATTGTTTACATTTGACATCCTACTGTAACACATAAATGTGTGTGTCCATTAGTCGTAAATTCCACTTAGAGAAATTTATCCTAAAGAAATAACCAAGCAAGCTTGTGAAAGATGTCTGTAAAATTGTAATAATGGCAGACATTTTTTTTTCATTTCATCATATGTGTTATCTAGTTTAATCATCATAAAACACCACAAATGATTTTTATCTATTATTATCCCAGTTTTACAACTGAGGAATCTCAGGATGACAGAAATTAAATAACTTGATCCATGTCACAATAGTTTGACATTGAAATCAGGCTGCCTATCTCCTGAGCAGGTCTTTTTATCCAGGGAATTTTAGTGACTACAAGAGACTGACACTCAGCCTCCATTCCACCTTTTCTAGACCTTCCTTTACAGTGCAATGAGGAAAGCTTAAACACTTGTCACATAGACTCACTTGAAGCCAGGGTTCCTGATATGTCAGGGCCATTTATGCAGGCACAATCCCATGGGATTTGGAAGACAGGATGCATGTGGGGGCCACGTAACAGTTCCTTCCACTTTCTGCTGACAGTGTGAGAGAACTGTTTTTTTGTGGCAGCAGCCCGGGGACCAATCACTAATTTCATGAGAGTCAAGTCCTAAGACATTCACTCTGCCAGTGCAAAGCTTAAAAGTGTGGCAAAACTCTGGGTCTATATACTCTGTGCCTGAGCATCCTGATACTTGAATCACAGCTCAGGAGTATTTTCCTGGGACCAACAGGTAAGATGGCAGCAGGACCTTCCTGATTCTGGAGATGCGAACTTGAGTGTTCTTTTCCTTGGGTCAGGAGTTTCATGACATTTGGATTATAAATCAAAGGTTCCATGAATTCAAAGGACTGCTTCCTGATGTCCTGCCTTCCAGATTATGGGAAAGACAGTCATTCTCTTGGTGGCCCTGTTTCATGGTATCATTTTGGAAATTATTCCTTTAAGCCCAGTCTAGAACTCACTCTTCCAGCCATGCTAATGATTTTGAAGATTTTATTTATTTCATTTCAGAGAGGGAGAGCACATGATCAGGAGAGGGGCAGATGGAGAGGAAGAGGGAGAGACTCTCAAGCAAACTCTGTGCTCTGTGCAGAGCCCTACGTGGGGCTGGATCCCAGGACCCTGGGTTCATAACCTGAGCCTAAACCAAGAGTTGGACGCTTAACTGACTGAGCCACCCAGGCACCCCAGCCATCCTAATGATTTTGATAAAAGCTCAGAGCTTTCTCATTTCTACAATTAAACACTTGACTATATGGCTATCCTAGGAAATGTTCTGAGTTTGATTATAATATTTAATAATTGAAAACAATTTAAATTAATCTGATGGGGAAGTGGATAAGTATATGAAACACCTATATGATAATGTAGAATCCAGTTATTAAAACTAAAATACACATTTACATTTATTGACATGAAAACATAATTACAACATAGCATTGAGTGAAAAAGCAGGCTATAAAATAAGATGTGTGTGTGTTTGTTTAGAAAAAGCAGGTTACGTAGTAAAATATAAGTAATCATTAGTATTATTACTTTTGGCAAATCTCACTTTCTTCTTTAGAGCTTTTTTATATTGTGTGAAATTTTAATGAGTACCATTTCTTTAATAACTATAACAAAAATAAAAGTTATTTTCATTTTGGGCAAGAAAAGGAAAAAGACAATGTCATTATCTTGAGTATAAGGAATAGCGTATTCTCACTACGTTGATTATGTCTACTCTTTTTTATATATAATTTTATGTTAGTTTAATTGCACAAGCCACATTCAATTCTTTTGAAGGAATATAAGTTTTAAAAGCTAGGATTAAAAATGAATACTCATTATATACTTATTTTAAAAACTACCTCTTAATATGTGGTTTCTACTTCTCTCTATATATTCACTCCACATGGCGATCTTGCCAAGTTATTCCAAATACATTGACTATAGAATGCCTTCTGACTTAATTGCACGATCATATGTTCTTGGTATCAGATTCAGAGTTAGAAGTTTATGACCTTTCAAAACCCACTCCTTCAATTCTCTAATCATGTTTTTTTTTCCCCCCTCCTCCTTTTACCTATGTGGCAAGCTGTGTAAAATAAATGTTAAAGACCTAAGACCTGCTGTATGGGCAGAGAAAAGGGGAGGTTGTCTGTGTCCTGACACTTGAACATTTCAGAGTTTGGGTTATGTGCCTTGCTGAATGCAAGTGCTTTGAACAGAGGTATATGCTCTTTCTGGACTACAGTTGCTAAGAGTATAAAAAGGTGATGGTGCTCACCTTTTACAAAAATCCCCATTCCGTGTGTACTGCCAAGACCCTCAAATCTGGATGTTCTTGCATAGGCTAGTGGTAAGAATCAATGGGGAACTATAGACTCAACTTTAGCTTCATATATATATATATATATACACACACACACACACACATATACATACATATGCACATATATATAGGTACACACACATATACATATTTACATTTACATATATATTTGTATATACACACACACTTTATACTGTCTATGGGTATTTCAGAAACAAACAAACAAAAAAAGTAAAGATAACCTTTGCCCATGTCATACCACTCCTCCAATTTTTTATCTCATCTGGTCTTCCTAGATTGTATTCATTACACCCAAGCCCTTCCCTACCTTTTCACTATTGTAAAATTTCCAAGTTAGTGTTTTCAGTCAGCTACAAAAGCAAAAAATCTGCTCCACGACATGATCATAAATGTTTATGACTGCTTAAGGTACTTCTCCTAGAGAAATTTTTCTCAGGTTTTGAACTACTAACTGTATCTCAGATGCTCTTCCTCTAAGCACTTGAAGCTTTTATTTTATTTTTATTTTTTTTAATTTTATTTATTTATTTGACAGAGAGAGACACAGCGAAAGAGGGAACACAAGCAGGGGAGTGGGAAAGGGAGAAGCAGGCTTCCCATGGAGCAGGGAGCCCGATGCGGGGCTCGATCCCAGGACCCTGGGATCATGACCTGAGCCGAAGGCAGACGCTTAACGACTGAGCCACCCAGGCGCCCCAGCACTTGAAGCTTTTAAAAGCATCACACTTATAACCTTGTATTTTATTTTTCTGTAAATTTATTCATATCCACCACTGGCCTATAGATTTCTTGAGTTCAAGGAACACCTTTTTATGAATCTTTATAGTCCTCACTTTTTCACTGAGGGTCTGGCCAACAGTTCCTGAAGCTGCATCTGTATTTTAAAAGATTATTTAAACTCAAAAGAATGCATATCTAATAGGGAGCATCAGCTGGGTTCGGATGGTAACTAATGGTGAAATGTTAAAAGAAATGGTGGTCAGTACAGAGTTTCTTTGGATCACAGCCTTCTTATACCTCTTGAATCACATTACTATGTAAAAATGGGTAAAAGACTAGTGGCTTTGCTTAGAGCTAAATGGTATCTTTTAATGCATGTCATTTGTATGTCCTTCAGGAAGATCACACAAACCATCAGAGAATAATGAAAAGTTAGAGGATGTCCAGAAGTAGGTAAAATTGAGGGAGCTCCAATTTTTCCTCTCTTCCATTTTTCTCATTCCTTACACCTTGGTTATTATATTCTTTCATATTATCTCAAGTCATCTGAGAGTTTTCTCAAGGACTTTAACTCACCCTATTTAGGTTTTAGTTTGTCGATGCCATGGCTTCCTATCCAATATCTATTTTTCTTTCTTTTTAATCAATATAAGGTCAATATTTCTAAGAAAGACATATATATATACATATTCATGCATATACATACATATGTGTATATGTATGTTTATGTATATTTCTCTTGTAAAAAGGGGAGTCTGGTGAATATAAACAAAAACAATTGACTGGAACTTCTAGAAATACACTTTTTTTTTGCCTTTCTCCTCTTCTATTCTTATTTTTGACTTCAAATATAGTCTAGATAGCTAGAGTCCAGCAGTTATTTTACACTATAAGATGACCTTCAATATGAAAAGTACACACAAAGGATTGTAGAACAGAAAGAGAAGTTCTGTCCCTGCTGAGCCATCACAGAAGTGCTGACTTATCTAGGAGTAACTAAAAACCAACAAACAATAAAACCTACAATTCGTTTACATCCACTTTTTATGGTGTTTTGCTTTCTTTCATACTGTAGTCCCAGTTATAGTTAAACACAGATCTGAACTGACAGTTTCAGTTTGTCTCTATGTTTATTGGAAGCTGAATGCAACCAGTCCTCGTCATCTGGATTTTATAGCCAATATATATTTGAATTCTATTAAACATTTCCTCTATTTTTCTCCTTTTATTCTTATACTTCATTTATTTGATTTTTTTCCCTACCATTACCCAACTTCATGATTATTTTTAAATCATCTCTGAGTTTTGCAAACTCCTCCAATGCAACTGTAATTTTAATGGTAATATGATAGTAAATTAGTGTGCTTATTTCCAAGTGCCATTCACTTAAATTTTGTCTATCAGTGAAATATAATCTGTGTTAGAGAAAAAGAATCATTTCCCTAACTTTCTCTTTTTTCTTTCCACATAAAACAGACTTTTTATTCCTGGAGAGATATTTCTGCCAAGGTTCCAGAATGTAGTACAAATATTAGCGGACAACCCTGGAAACCGCAACTAACCAATCCCTTCATCAATGCATCAAATAATGAAAGGTTTTGCCCAGGGTTTTAAAATATAGGATATAGCCTCAGGGCATCTGGGTGGCTCAGTCAGTTAAGCAACCCACTCTTGATACTCTTATTTTGGCTCAAGTCATGATCTCAGGGTCAGGAGATAAGCCCTGAGACAGGCTCCACTCTTGGTGCAGAGTCTGCTTGAGATTCTCTCTCTCTTTCTCCCTCTGCCCCTCCCGCTCATTCTCTCTCTCTAAAAAAAGAGAAAATATATATATATATTTATATATATATATATAAATATATATATATCCCCCCTCCCCCCAGGGCCATGCTCATACACAGGCAACAGCAACGTTCATAATTCCACATTCTGTCTCAACACTAAAACCTTTGTTTCCACCAGTCACTTCCTCGCTAGTATTTAACTCATCACTTTGAAAACCGTTTTGATAAGCAGATAACCTTGAACACAGGGAGCTATAAAAAAGGCCTAAATTCCTGTTTCAGCTTTTTAAAATTCCATTACAGAGCAGTTACTGAAATGGAAAACATGCCAATTGCTTATAGAAGAATTTTCTTAAGGAAATAGGAGAATCAAATTGTATTTTTCATTTGCTCAGAGAAATACATGTTTATCTGTGTTCCTCTTCTAAGAAAGGCAGGGAGAAAAGCAGTATTGTAGTTATGTGAGGATTCATTGCTTCTTAATCCTTATTGAGTGCCCATTGTAAACCTTAGTAAGAGATTATGCAAATGCGAAGCCCATTTATTTGGTGTTTAAGTAGATTTTAAGACATTAAATTGAAATAAGAACATCTCTGGAAGCTATCTATAATAGACAAGAAATGTACATTTTCTGTATATTCACAACAGAAGGTCATGTGCTGACAAATTTTAAGGGGTCATCAAAGAGATGTGGCTAGTTTTTCTATTTAAACCCACATTGTTTCAAATTATCCCAATCTAATGTTTGTTTGTTTCCCAGTTTTTCAGTCACTCCACTATGTTTACCAACCTGAAATAAAAGAATCTCCACTCTCTTCCCCCTTATATGACCTATGAGCAGATAGGCCTGGTTGGCCCATTGATGGGGAAACCAAGAGAAAGCTTACATGTTTTATCCAAATTCCTATAGCACTGTGGCAGAAGATCCTGGGTTAGGATATACAGCCTGAAATCCCTATCCCTTCAATTTTACTTAGACCTGAATGCCATTTTTCTCTTTTCTAAGTGTCTAAATCAGTCATGGACACCAGTGATCCTTTAGCAGTTACCAGGGATGGGAAAGTTTGAGCCTGTTATTCACCTGCTGTTCTAATGTTGTCTTTATGGTTTATTCTGTAGATTTAGATACAGTATTATAACATTGTATCTATAGGAACTACTTATTCAGGGAAAGGAAAAACAATTCTGCCATCTATCAGCAGCTGATATTGACAGTTCTAGGTACTCTCCTTAAGAGCTGTCATCCACTCCTTAATTCTTTCAGCATCTTTGAACATCTTTTATTTACCAAGCACCTTATTTAAAGCTCTGGCAATACAAACATGAAAAATGTGTTCCTAAGGTCAACATCTTAGGAAGCTCCTTCCAGCTTAAAAATTCTATTACTATAATTATTCTACTTCAGGTATTAAGTCACGGTGCCTTTCTTAGAAGAAACTCATTTCTTTCTAAAAAAGGCAAAAGCTAGAAAGTTTCCAAAATACAGAAAAGTGGCCAGAAGTGTAAAAAGAATATGCATGTGTTCTTTATTCAGATACACCAATTATCAATATTTTGCCCTAATTCCTTTTTCTCTCAATACTCACATCATACTTATTTTTCTGAAGCTCTTGAGATTGAGATGCATACATCATATCCATTTACCCTTAAATACTTCAGTGTATATTTCCTTAGAATAGCGTATTATCTTATATAAATACAACACAATTATCATCTAATTAAATTTAAGTTATATAATTGTCTACCATCCATATTCCAATTTTTTTAAAAAATTAACCACCAATATCCTTTATAGTACTTTTGTTCTTCCAATATAGAATCCAGTCTAAGATCCCATATTCCATTTTAATTATCATGTCTTTTAATCTTTAATCTGGAATACTCCTTCAGCATATCCTTTTATCTTTTATGACACAGTTTCAAATGTAGTATTGTTTTAATAGAATGTTCTGCATTTTGAGTTTCTCTGATGTTTCTTTGTGGTTAAATTCAGGTTATGCATTGTCAACTGGAATACCATTTGGGTGAAATTCTGTCCTTCTCAGGGTATCACATCTGAAAGCAAAAATGTCTATCTGCCCTCCTCCTTTCAACTTTAATAAGCTTTTATTTTGGAATAATTCTAGATTTGCAGAAAGGTTTCAAAGAGTACAGAGAACTCCCACATGCGCTTTCCCCAGAGCTAAGATATTAATTAACATTGGTACTCTGCTATTCAATAAACTACAGACTTCATTGGGGTTTCACCAGGTTTTCCACTAATTTCTAGCAGCAAGCCCAGGATAGCAAATTACATTTAGTTGAAATTTCACTTTAATCTGCATTGATCTGTGTCAGTTTCTCATTCTTTCCTTAGTTTTCATAACTTGGACAGTTTTGAGGAGTGCAAGTAAGATTCGTTGTAGAATATCCCTTAATTTGGGTTTTCTCATGGGGTTTGCCTTTTGGTTTTTATGGTGATTTTAATCACCCAAAGTCCCCAATTTTCCTCTATATTATTACTATTTTTTTTTTCCTTGCTACCCATAGAGTTTCTATAGGAAAACATCACAAAACCATGCAAATATATTTTCCTATCAAAACTCTCTCTCTCCTAAATTTAGCATCCATCAATGATTCTTAACCAATCTTTATATGATGGTTGGAAAATGAACCATCTGAATCTACTATCCTCTCCAAATTTCCCAGTTTGAGTTTGGCATTCTACTATAAGCAAGAGCCCTACCTCCTCCTCCATTTTTGTCTTTCTTTACCTAGTTATTATTGTTACAAACTAATGGAGTTACATTTTGTGAATGACTTGTAATTCATTATGGTCCTTAGTTGTTTTGGTACTCAAAGAGTTCAAGATTTATCCAGAAGTAACCCTTTCATGCTGCTTCCAGGATCCTTGTAACAGCCCCTGTCAACTTCAGCAATACTTCTTTTCTTTCCAGATGAAACAGAACAGTTCAAGCCCATCTTATCCCATTCCTACCCGAGCCCTAAGATCAGTCATTCTCCAAGGAAAAGTCCTTCCTTAAATCTTTCCTGTTACCACCAAAACCTGCTTCATAGTAGAAACTAAATTAGTGATGTCAAATACATTATTAATAGCAATTCTTCTGTCGAATTTAGCTTGGCCTACTAAATATTAACTAGGAATTACATGTATATTTCAAGTTCAGATACCAGTCAGGACCTTCACTTATTTCCACTACATTAAAACAGCATAATATAAAATAAATATTTAGAACCTCAAGAATAGGTAATTATGCATATTCTTTCATCCTGTTAACACCAAACCCGGCTGACCATACACATACCTCATATCAACTGTGTTCTTCCTTTTACAACTATTTTCTTTTTTTTTTTTAAAGATTTTATTTATTTATTTGAGAGAGAGAGAGAAAAGAGAGAGTATGTGACTGGGGGGAGGGGGAGAGGGAGAGAGAGAATCTCAAGCAGACTCCAACCAAGCACAGAGCCTGATGCAGGGCTCAATCTCACAACCCTGAGATCACGACCAGAGACAAACTCAAGAGGTAGATGCTTAACCAACTGAACCACCCAGACACCCCTATTTTCTTTTTTTTATAACCCTTTTTGTATGTTCTCTGTGCCTCTTCCCCATCTTTCTCTGCCTCACTCTGACCCTGCCCTGCACCTTTCCACTGTGTATGTCTACGCCATTCTTAATTTCTTCATGGAGTGCTTTGCTCCAACCTACCTTAACAAAAAACACCTTTTTTTCCTTTCCAATGACAGATACCTTTCCTCATTCCTTGATACCTTTCTGCAAATAAAAGGCCCAGAAATTCAGTAATGATATGGCTCCCCATTTCCACCTCCTGACAACTATTCTTCCTTCTATGTATGTATACCCTTCTCCTTTAAGATCACACCAAACTTGCTTTCTACATCACAGTGTCATTGTCTCCCATTATTAACAGTTGTATCCTCACAATCATTGACTTATAGTGACACTAATTTTATTTTTCTTGTATCCCCAATTCTGTCACAATCTTATAAGGTTTAGTGTCCAAAAAGTATTTCTTGTATTCTGAACCACAGTTATCAACTCTACTTCAATTTACTAATTCTCAAAAAACAAACCTATGATTTTCTCACATTTAAGTTGAAATAAACTCTAATACACTGGTTTTTCTGACTGATTATTTATTCTTCTAGATGTCTGTCTCACTTCCTCTCCTTTCTTCTTTCTACTTTTCTCTCTCCTCCACTCTTTAAACTGTTCCTCATCGATTTAGACTCCCTTTCCCCCCCTCTTCATCAGCACTGCTTTGATCTTACTTCTACATCTACCCAGCTTTGATTTTAATTTCTATCATTTCATTACTTTCTCACCAGCACTATAGTCACTGAATGCCAATGCCTTTCCACCATGCCCACACTGAAAATTTAAACGCTGAAATTTAAATTCTGAAAATTTAAACTCAACCATCCTCATCACCCTTTCCAAAACAGAGATGCATAAAATGGCAAATCTATGTAGATTGATGCTGCGAGTATAGTACTAATCCCAAATGGACTCAGTCCCACTTGGAAATCCTTCTACTTGCTAGCAATCAGCTCCCAGTCCCATCAACAGCTATTCTAAATTTTTCCTAAACTAATTTTGTCCACTTTTTTGTAGCATATACATTGTCCTTGAAATTCAGAATGCAAACAGACACTATGAAGCATTAACATCATTAACTTCCCCCCTCAACCTACAAATGTGCCTACATCTTCACAAATCCTTATCCCTTTGGCTCTGTATTAGGGAGGGCCTTCTATCCCTTACCCAAATCCTTTTCTTTTTCCTGTGCTCTTGCCCACCCCCAGGAATGCTGTTTCATTTCTCTTCTGTATTTTCAGTCTCTTTCTCTTAGAAGACTCTATACTTCCAGTCTCTAAAACTCTTAAAGGCTTTTTCATTTGCCAAATATTTCCAATAAAGTTCTGTTCTTTTAACAGGTGTATTCCCAGTGCTTTATTCTTCCTTAAACAAGCTTTTGTAATGTGTGTATGTATGTATATATATTTTTTAATCTTCTTTTCCAGATCTTTAATTCACAGACTTGACCATACTTTCTGGAGTCTATACCTACATCTACATGGCAACAATTCTTCACATGGTCACCAGTGACCACCTAATTGGAAAGGTGTTGATCCTTTTCCTTTTTATTTGAACCTTTAAACTCTCTCTGACATTTCGTGTTGTTGATGGCTCTCTGTCTTTCTGTTCCCTTGGTTTCTACTGCCCTTCTTTTTTCTGAGTCTTCTCTACCTTTCTGACTACTCTTTGCTTTTCCATTGAATTGTTACCTTAACTTCATGGAAAGTACTGTTCTCCATTATTCAGTTATTAGCCTCTTATTTCTCTTCTTAATCTATACTTTCTTGAGTATTTTTCCAAACACTTACATATAGTTTTAATTACCACACCATATTCTTAACCACAAAGTACATATTTTCAGCCTTAATTTCTCATCCAATATCCAGAAATTTGTGCCTTCTGTCTAAAAGATATATCCATTTATATACTCTTATAGTACATTAATCCACTCTTCTAAAACCAAATTATTGGGGCTCCTGGGTGGCTCAGTCAGTTAAGTGGCTGCCTTCAGCTCAGGTCATGATCCCAAGGTCCTGGGATAGAGCCCCACATCAGGCTCCCTGCTTAGCAGGGAACATGCTTCTCCCTCTCCCTCTGCTCTTCCTCCCTGCTTGTTCTCTCTCTCTCAAATAAATAAATAAAATATTTAAAAAAAAAATAAAACCAAATTATTTTTCTCCATTCCCAGTTCCTCTATTTTTACTCTTTTACATGCCATATTTTAGGTGTTGGAATATTCATAGTGGCAAAATGGAATCTTTCTTCCTCTTTTCATTCCCCAATTTCAATACTGAATCTCTCATTGACTCCTGAAAGCTCTATACATTTCTTAACATAGGTTCTACTGCCTTAGTTCAGTCTTGCCTCTTTACTTGTCAATCCTTCAAATCTGTTATTCCTCACCAAAACTTTAATAATTTCCCTGCTCCTACTAAATACATTAATTCTATTATCACACAATAATATACATTGGTATACCCTGATCTGACTATCTAGCCTACTGAAACCAATGTAGACCTGACCTAGGTATCATTACCTTGATTCAGGCTCTTTATTTATGTCACAGAGGCAGCAAACCATCACAGTCTTGTAGTGGATGCCCTATGTATGTAGAAGATCAGCTCTTGCTTGCCTAGTGCTTAGGTAAGCACTAACCAACAAGCCAGGTATGTCCAGCCAATTACCAACCATAAGACACTTTGCTTCCCTACAATGGGAGAGAGGAAGAGTTTGTAAGCCTCTAAGTTTTTATCACTTTCTTTCATACAAACATTTATTATTTAGCTTCTTGCTTTATATTAGGATTAACTCATTTATAAGTCTGCTGTTCTATGAGAATGTGAAATCTTTCAAAGCAGGGTACATTTCTTAGGCAACTATGAATCTCCATTCCTAGCACATGTTGTCTATTCAATAAATGTTTAACGGTTTTGAATAATGTGATACAACCAGTGAAGACACATGCTAGGGAAGACCATTTTTGGCTAGAGTAGAACATAGAGAGGCTTGGAGAAAACATGAGGCTATTGACATTAATATTTCCTCTTTAATTTCCTATCAGCACTTAGCAAAATGTATTATTTAATCATGGATAGGTTTATCATTTCATTTCATTAGATTTGATGTAATACAACTGGACAATGTGTGTTTAAGTGTAAATAATGGAGGAAATTTCTGAATGTAAAGGTACCTAAATGATACTTTAGTGGTTACTCAACATCAGCCTAAAAGGAATTTCAGAAGGACTTTATTGTCTCCCCACTTTTTCATTATCTCTTTAACTTCCTCTTCTCCTCATATATCATTTTAATACCTCTGATTCCTCCCTTTTATTCAATGTTATTCTTCCTAGTAGTAGCTTACTAGACAAGTTCCTCAAAGATTGTACCTTTGAACTATCAGCCTTCTAATACTCGGATCAATCAAAATTATTCCTGTGTTTAGCTCATTCAATGGTTCCTCATTGATTTGAAAATCCCAGTTCCTTCGTATCCATCATCCCCTCCATATTTTCATCCCTTTGTGATTTTTCTAAGCCCAGTTTCTTCAGCTCTCCTGCTTATATGTCATGCTCCAGACAATTTTGTTGTGGTTCCACACTTTCATGCCTTAGCACACACTGTTACCCCTCTCTGAAATGCCCTCTTTGTGTAATAAATGGAGCATTTTGGTAGAGTGTGATAGGGGTTGAGAAACAATGGCTTTAGAGAGAGATTTCTGAGTCAAACTTTGTCTTTTTAACAGATCAGCTATGATCTTCAGCAAATTTATTCATTTTTTTGAGTCTCAGTTTCTCTATCAACAAAATAATGATAATGACAACCACTAAGTATTGGGAGGGTTAAATATAGTTTATGTAAAGCAGTGCCACCTAGAAAACACTTGACAACTAGTAATTTCTAAATAACATCACATTGCTCAAGTGTTCCTTCTTTTTGAGGCCTGCCCATATTGACCTTCCCTTCTAGTACCCACTGCCATTTTTCCACTTATCTCCAATTAATTACTACGATTTATTATTACACTTTTATTTGCTATTTTACTTGATGGAAGATACTTGCCTTATTCAATTTTGCATTTCCTGAGTTTATCAGAAACTCAGTAAATATCTGTGAATATCTAATGAAATGAAGAAAATTTGTCTTACCAAAATATTCAATTCCAAATTACAAAGAAGCATAGTGAGATACAAAATAACAAAATGCATACCATTTGGAATGTACCAAAAATGTCAACATAATTTATCATTAATTAATTTGTCAATATTTCATTGTTTAAGTAGAGTGTACATATTTAAAATATCTGAGAAGCTGTTAGGATTATAGTGTTGGTGATAGTAGTTAACTCTCATTCAGGTCAATATACTCTCACATTCAAGAGAACGTTCTTCTGAATTAGGTGAAATTGCTAATGGAAAAGACATTATTTCAAGACCATTTTCTCTGCACAAAGCTGAAATCAGACGCTCAGTTGGATCAATTATGTTCTAATTGCTCATTGCCCTTTGAATGCATGAACAATAATTTGTTTTCAATGAAAATCACACAGGGTTAGTTAAATGGAAAGAGGGCTCAATATGCAGAGGTACAAACAGTATATGCTATGATTTAACAACAAACATATTTATTTAGCTATTTAGAAAATTCATTGTTTTCCATAGCTATTCAAATTTTCTAGAAGAAAGGCATTTTTTACTCAAAAACTAAAAGTATAACTTAAATAGAAAAAAATCTTTTAATATTTTGACAATAGCTTTTGTGGTGGGGACAAGGGTGTATTTGCCCCAAATTCTAGCAGTATTCATATTTTTTATTCCTATTCATTCATTTCACTTCCACTTATCAATAAAATTAAAGCCCTTTATTTTATACCATGTTTTCTATTTGGCACTATGGCAGTACATTTATGAATAAAACTTTTTTTCCCCCTCCAAAATGGGAACACTATTGACTTTGGTCATGTCCGTTTTTAAAAATCAGGAAAAAATGGAAAAAAAAAGTGGAAATTTATATACAGTTGAGGAAAAGGATTAATTTTACCACCAAGGAATAAGAATTATTAATATGCCATTCTCCAACTTGCTTTGTCACAGAGACATCATGAGCATCTTCATATGTGACTATATCTTTCTAAACCCAAACATGTGTTTTATTTAATAAAATTCAATGGTTGTATGCTTTTTAATGGATCTATTACCACTTATTGATATCCATTAGGGTTTATTTGGCTTTTCACTCTTTTTTTTATTCCAACCTTGCACTAATATAAATAATCCTATTGCTACAATGAAATTCTTTGTATACATCTCTGCACACCTGTCTAATTGCCTCCATGTAGTAAATTTGTAGAACCAGAGTTGTTTAAAGAGATCACTATGCAGAACATTTGTATCTTTTGTATATAGAATACTATATAAGACAATGCCTATGTATCTACAAACTTTTTAACAAAGAATATTCTCAATCATTGAAAATTTTAATCATTATTCTGAAAAGTAAAAAATATCACATTTTAATACTAATTATATGACCGTCTCTTTTTAGGTCTAGAGATCAGTTTGAATATCTTCTTCATGCATCTATCAACTTTGGTTATGGTATCTGACTCACTGTCTTATTAAATTCTATATCTTTTTCTTTTTTGTATTCTATGTTTTGTGCTATCCAGGCTTAGAGAGATGTTTCCAAACCCATAATGATAATTGCAAAATTATTGTTGTTTTTTCCTAGGTACTCTAATTCTTAATAATTCAAATGTATAAAGTGTACTTTGTTAGAAAAATATGAATTTCATCTAGATTTTCAAAATTTATTAGTATATGTGGAATTCAGGGGGGACCATTCATATATTTCTGAATCACTTCTAGAAATTTTTTCCAAAATAAATAATTGATATTTGACCAAAGAGTCTGAATTGCTTTTCATTTCAGCATAACCTAGCCTATACTGACAGGTATGGAAATTGGAAGTGGAATGAGGAGCTGCTATAACAAAAACACCCAGACAGATGGTACTAGCTTAAGGGGCAGAAAGGAAGCAGTGAAACAACAGTTACTGGAGACTGAAAGGATAATAATCCATGTTATCTAATGTAGAACTGTGATTTGGACTAAGTTGAAAGAAGTACTTATAAACATTAGCCCTAAGACAAGAGGATAGGAAAAAGAACTTTAATAGCATGTGGTGATTGCTGCTTCTTGTAGCTGATAAGCTATTCGATGAATAAGCTGAACTCAAAAAAGAAAGGGTCACTTTACAAGAAGAAACAGAAGAGAGAAGATTCACAAATAGATGGACTTTGTAGAGTTTGAAAAGGTAACTAACTTCAGAATTCCAACTGACAAGGGGCACCTGGGTGGCTCAGTCGATTAAGCATCTGCCTTTTGCGTAGGTCATGATCCCAGGGTCCTGGGATCGAGCCCCACATCAGGCTCCTTGCTCAGCAGAGAAGTCTGCCTCTCCCTCTCCATCTGCCTCTCCTACTGCTCATGCCCTCCCTCTCTCTCAAATAAATAAATAAAATCTTAAAAAAAAATTCCAAATGACAAAAGCTGATAAAAACCCAATCTGGTAGGAAGGATCCAGTGTAGGATATGGACTTTATACCTGATGTTAGAACCTCTGAATGGATTAAAATCCTTCAGCTAGACAAAATATCTCAAGAAAAAAAGTGACTAAATATGCTTCTTCCACCAAAACCAAAGAACTACATTGAAAGTAAAAAGAAATACAGGTAAAAATTTCTATATTGAACACATACACATGCGAGTCTAAAACGTCTGTCTATGAAAGACCTGTTGGCATGTCTATAGGTACATGAAGAGAACAGAACTCCTCTGAGAGATTTATTTTGCTAAAAATATTGCCAGCCTGCATTAAAAGATGGTGTGATCATTACAGTGATAGCTTTGTCACCAAACATTCATGCCACGAGTGAGCCAAGAGAAACTGCTCATTTCTCAAAGAGCTTATCTTCTTCAAAGCCCACTCTAGATGTGGCTTACAGAAGCAGGAAAAAAGACAAAATTCTCTGAGTTCCAAGCCAAGGGCCACAAGAATAGATGGGTGAACTTCTTCAAAGAAGAAATTAAGCCAAATACAAGATTATTCTCTACCCTAGGGTAAGCCACCCTGGAAACATTTGTCCAGGATTTAAAAGTTAAGATACATCAATGACTGCTATGTCATCTTCCATTCTTTTTTTCTTCTTTCATAAATGGTAGGTTTTATCTCTTCTACAATATATTTCGGTTATGTGGGTTTCAACTAACTTACCTTTTTAGTCTACCAATTTCCATGATTGACATGTACAAGTACAAATACTACACATCATTCCCTATCATAGTGACTTCTGTGCACCATCTAGGAATCTTCGACTAAGTGATTCTGATATTGGACTAAATTTTGCTTTATCTCCCTTAGTGAGTGAGAGAGTATATTTTGTGGAGAGGAGAGTGAACGGAATATTTGATGGTTAGAACAGTGAACTCTGGTAATCATCGGTGCTGTTCAACAAATATTTCCAACTTTCCTCCTTCCAGGGACACAAGGATACGCAGATGCTCCTTAGCCCTTTCCAGTGACTCGAATTAGACATATATCATGAACAAGAAAATGAGCTCTTTCATTGCCTTAATACACTGAGATTTGGGTGCTTGTTTAATGCAACAACATAAATTTCTATTCTGAGGGGTGCCTGGGTGGCTCAGTCGTTAAGCGTCTGCCTTCGGCTCAGGTCATGATCCCAGGGTCCTTGGACTGAGCCCTGCATCAGGCTCTCTGCTCGGCAGGAAGCCTGCTTCTCCTTCTCCCACTTCCCCTGTTTGTGTTCCCTCTCTCGCTTTGTCTCTCTCTGTCAAATAAATAAATAAAATCTTTAAAAGATAATAAAAATAAAAAAATAAATTTCTAATCTGAGTAGTACTGCCTATAAGCATCTCTTTTTTTCTAATTATCTTAATGTCCTTTACACCTGGTTACTTCTAATTATGGAGGTATTCTAAAATTGCACTCAAGTATTCACATTATGTATATTAATGTACTAGCACAGTGCCTGGCACAAAAATAATATTAATTATATATAGGTTGATTTAAATCCAGAAAGAAAATTTAACAAATACTTCAGCAAAATTCTACCCCCATCTCTAAGATTCTCACTTCATATACTTTCCCTCTTCTGTGACTATGTTTTAGGGAATTTTATAGACTTATTCAGTGAGAGAGAAAAGTGTTTTCTTGATTATTGTACTAAACATAAAACAGTATATATTAACTAGGTCTAGACACTTATACATTACAACATAAATTATTGTGTTGACCCAAATAATATGTTTTGGCAGCCTAAAGGGCAAGCCTATAGAACAGAATCAAATTTATATATCTTTTCTTACATTGGTATTTCTCTCATTCCATGACACAGTGATTCTTGCTAGGGCTCTTCTTTTCTTTCTCATTTTGTTCTAATTTCCTTTTTACTTTTACTACTTTCTTTTTAAAATAACTTTCAAATTTACTATTGCTTTTAATTAAATTGCTAATAGTTTCCTTGTTTCAATTAATTCATTTGTATGTTTAGGTTATCTGAGATGTTGGCCTCATGTTATCTAAACATTTAAACATACAGATGTTGGAAACAATACCAAATAACCCTTAGTGAGGGTAGAAAATACAATCACAACAAATTAGGTGAGTGTAACTGAAATAATATTATCACCAGCCTGGAGGAAGAAAAACTTGAAAAAGATGGTCAATTATGCCATCTTTTTAATTATTTATTTATTTATTTATTTGAGAGAGAGAGAGAGAGCATGCAAGAGAGCACAAGCTGGGGGAGGGGCAGAGGGGCCAGCTCCCCACTGAGCAGGGAGCCCTACGCAGGACTTGATCCCAGCGTCCTGGGATGGAGCCCCGCATCGGGCTCCTTGCTCAGTGGGGAGCCTGCTTCTCCCCCGGCTTGTGCTCTCTCTCTTGCTCGCTCACTCACTCACTCGCTCAAATAAATAAATAAAATCTTTTAAAAAATTTAAATTATTTTCATACCTATGAAATGAACCAGGACAATTCAATTAAATTAATAATTATGAACATAAATATTCATTTGTATATAAAATATGTAATATGTTATATATAAATATAATAAATATCAATAAATATTTGCCATATGTCTTAAATTTGAATCAATTAAGACTATTAGGAATTTTTTACTTACAAAGGACCAAAAAATCCAAACTGGCATTAGCCGAAAAGATTTATTTTTTACTTTTTTTTACTCACATCATTGAAAAAAGTCAAGTGCCTGCCCAAGAATATGTTGACAGGAATCATTTTCTATCTCTTTTCTGCTTTGTGTTGACACCATTCTCAGGTCAGCTCATTAGATATCCACACCTGCATTTTAAGAGCCCAGCAAATACTCTAAGACATGGTTCCAGCAACTGCCATATCTGGCCCTCATGCCCCAGCTTGGCTCATGTTCATATTCCAGAACCAGACACCGAGACCAAGGTGGTAGAACACAATTAGCTGAACTTTATTCATGAGACTCCTCCCTGAATGGTTTGCCCCCACCCTCAGCACACTGCTGAAGGAAAATTGGGATCTAATAAGCAAAAAAATGAACTGAGATATTCTGGAAAAGTAAAGACTCTTACCTACTACAGAGACCAGAGAATGTAAGGAACCGCCCCCAATTCAAAGACAATCATGGATTCTATCTAACAAAGCACTTTCCTCTTGGGGTACACTGATTAAAATTCCTTTGCATTTCTTTTATAAGTCCTTATTATGATTATTGCTCTTGCTATAGCCTTTAGCTATTTTTAATTGTTCTGTTCTGACATAAACTTAGATAGATGTAGATGTAGATATAGATATAAATATAGATTTTTTTTAATCACAAACTTAAAAAATGCTTTCTACATAATGTAATGGATTAAGTTTGTTGCTATGGTGATGACTGAATATAAATATCATTTAAAACAAAACCCATATAAATCACTGGTGGGTACTAATGGCTTTCAAACAAAAAAAAAAAAGCATGATGAACAGCTTGCTATAAGTTGGTAATGAAACTGAGGGACTTGGATTGGGTTAAGATAAAAGGTAATAACTGTTCTCAGTGGAAGGAGACATCTTGGGCTGCTTTATAAGTAAATGTACTTTTCTATCTCCAGTGTCATAGGAGTTGTAGGAAATCAGGGTCAGTGGACCAAAGAGAGGACCTTGCCTCTTTCATAGTAATTAAGAAAACATTAAATAACATGCATAATGGCATCTTTCACATGGTCAATTTGTCAGTGTATTCCAGAACAAAAACGTGGCTTAAAACATCAAAATATTGGGAAAAGGAAAAAAAAGAAGAAGAAAAAACAAAACGAAACAAAAACATAAAAACATTGAAATCATTCTTATGTCTTAGGAAAGCTTGGGGTACACGCTAAAAATTCAAGGTCAGTTAAAAGGACATGCTCTACTAACGTCAAGGATAAACCTGGAGTTAGAACTATTAGTGACTTTTAACAGTTAAAGATGAATTAATAAGGAATCAAACTAAACCTAAAAGTTGGCTTTTTCTTTAACATTTTGTTCTCTGGGCATAAAAAAAGGAGGATATTTCTAACGAATTTTTAATATTACGCTTTATTTTTTGAAGAGAATTTCATCTTTCTTTTCCAAAATTATCTATTAGCCATGGCTGCAAAAACCGGATGTGTGAATTTGGCACACTATTATCACCGGGGGCAGTATATTCTAATAATCAGTGAAGTACTGAGAAGATAATAAACAACATAGTGAAAGCGCACCATACAGAGGACAGCAAATATCAGAGAAATCATGATGCTACCTTTTGCATTCACTTTACAAATATAGATTTTTCAACCAAGAGAACTAATAAATGCACTTTGTATACAAAATGGTACTAGGTGCTACAGCAGGAAATGCAAAATAAATAAAAGCCAGTATGCCTTGCCCTTTATGAGTTTCTAACCTGGTAGACGTGATAAACTTCACATGGAAAGGACTTGGAAGGCAACATTCCAGCTAGCAAAGAAGAGGCAGAAAAGAATGTGCCCTTACTGAAGTCAAGAAGTCCTCAGTGGAAAAGTTGATTTTTTCCATTTTTCTTTTGCTTTGTGTGGTTTTTTTTTTTAAGATTTATTTATTTTAGAGAGAGCATGAGTGGGGGGAGGGGCAGAGGGAGAGAATCTCAAGCAGACTCCCCACTGAGCATGGAGCCCGACTTGAGGCTCAGTCTCACAACCCTGCAATCATGACCTGATCCGAAACCAAGAGTCGGCCACTTAACCGACTGAGCCACCCAGGTGTCCCTGTGTTCTTTTGTTTTTAATGAAAACATAGGGCACGTGTCATCTGAGAAGAAGAAAAGGAGGGTTTTTTGTAGTTGTTTTCACCATTAATCAGTCTCTACTTCATTTTTTTTCTTTACTATTTTAGCTTCCCCAAATGCAATCTTATAGCCTAATTTTCCTCCCTGCACAATGCAAAGGAAATAAAAAAGGTTTCGTCTATTTCAGTGGTGGAAAATTTATTTCAAGCTGAAGTACAGTGGTTTGGGAACAAAGACACACAGTCTGCACTATGTAATCTTGAGAAATGTACTTCCTTCGTTATGGTTTGGTTTCCTCAATTTTAAACTTAAAAAAAACTTGTAAAGTTTCACTTGAAAGTTACGTTTGTCCCATTTTAGTTCATTCGTCTATTTATTCAATGAATATATACTGATTACCAGCTAGGGGCTGTGAGCAGTGCTCCAGGTTCTGAGGATACAAAGTGAGCAAGAGTCTGAATGGCATGCTCATGTCATTCATATTCTTATGTGGGGACACAGGCAATTAAAAAAAATATGGTGTTTAGTGCTGTGATGAGAAGAAATGCCATAGTGAGTACTTAAACTGGAGGGGCTACTTCACCTAGGGTACTTAGAGAAAACCTCTCTGAGGAAGTAACATTTGAGTTGAAACCTGAGTGGAAATAAAAGATCCAGCTGTGCATTAGATTATTTGAGCAGCCTTATGTCTCATCTGCAAGCACTCAAATTTATTTCCCAAGCCCCTGACCCTTTCATCCAGACAAAGTCACTGAACTTACCAGTGAGAACAGAGGTTTTTTTTTTTTTTTTTCCTTTGCAGTTATTCCATTATTATTCTTTGCACACAGGGTTATGATTACAACTCATTGTCTATTGGACAGACTTCATAATGCAGAGGGAACAATAAAATTATGACTTCATGACAGATCTACTTTACTGCCAAGGTATGTTGTAGCTCTCCATTAATTTCATTGTTTCTCTTCTTTCCATCTGTCATTTTGCAGGAAGCAAACAAAACTGATGCTTTCAATGACAAGCAGGCACAATGAGAGGACACCAATTTAAAAACAAAAGCAAAACTGCTTCTCAAAGTTCCTTTAGATCCTGGCAGTTCAGATTTCAAAAATGTGTAAGAACTTGCTTGCCACTCATTACCAAATGAAGGATATGGAATACTAATCATAATTTCTCTTTGTTTTTGGAATCTTCCAGAATCTGTCTCTCTGGTCATTTTTCTTATAACATGCAACCTAAGACTAGGACAGAATCTGACCATAAGTACACATCTCTAAATGAATAAATGAGAAAACTGTGCATATAGGAAATCATGGATATAATTTTATTTTTGTCTATGATATCTGCATGGGACGTTTGAAAGCCATGGGGTCAAATAATTACATTGTGGTGGTTATTAAATAGCTCTAACAAGACAAATTTTTGGCTTCTTCACAGTATGCATTATACCTTATAATAAGCAACCTGATATGCTCTCGGGATGTCCTAACCCAGAAGAAAAAAAAAAAAAGCTCAAACTAAGGAAAAATAATAATTAAAAGAATAAAAATAGGAAAGGGAAAAGAAGTAACACACTGTAAAAAGATGAAAGGAAAACACACTTGAAAATCTATTCTCTGAAGCATCTAAAAGAGAAATAAAATCATGAAAACAGAGAAAGGGAATATGGGATGTTTGAAGACTGTACAATCAAAATGGGAAGTAAGATTCATTGAAATATATACACAATTGCTGAGTGAAACTCGTATTATTAAATATGTGCTTACTATATGCCACATAGTATGCTAAGAACATCCAAATGCTTACTTATTCAACTTACAACCCCTTGAAATATGAATCACAACTGCATCTCAGACAATTTAGGTGACTTTTTCAAATACCCATAGGCGGCAAGGGATAAAAACAAGGTATGAGAGCCTGCTGTGTCTCTAAAGTTTATGCTTTTCCTGCTAGACCTTGCTGTCCCTCGCTGAAAGACTCCTCATGTCTAGGACAACCCAAGCATAGTTGATCTTATTGCCGTTTTTAGCTTCAGTTACTGAGCTCCAACTTGGGCCAGACCCAGTGGCATCCAGAGGCACAGTGATGAATTTGACTGTACTGTTGGTAACCCTCCCAGAGCTCCTATCTAGCAGTTTCCCTTAGAGGCAGATCCACCTCCAAGATCCTTTGGATAACTTCAAAGGGGTGGTAGCAGGGTGAGGGTAGGGGAATAATTTAAGCTAATGTAATCTATTATCTGAGCAGACTATTCAAAGAGAAACAGACCAGGGATTGGAGTTATATATAATCTAACTGAGATTATTTTCAGGGATTTACTTATGCCAAACATACAAGTGGTAATATATACATACATATATATATATATATATATATATATAAACATATATAATGTATAATATATATAAGTTTAAATGATAAAATGAGTTTTAGTACCCTAAATCCTTTCTAGGATAAAAATAAATTATTTGGAGAGAAATAAATTTAAATAAAATCAGTTTTTACAATAGGGAAAGCAAATGATGTTGACTGCTCATTTAAATATGCAACAATCTGGAGATCTGATTAAATATAGAAGAAATGCTTTAATACATTATTTAGATCAAGACTGTGTGTGTGTGCATGTGCACCTGTGTGTGTTTGTGTGTGTACATAGCAGCAGCAAATAGTATTTGTGGTCAGGGCTATGAAGAAGCACCGCATCCTCGTTTAATTATTGCTTACTTAAAAAGAAATATCTTTTTCTTTGAATACAAATCCTTTAAATTCACCTCTCATTTTCTGAACTCTGTTTTCATTTACTGCTTTATTTACAATATGTTCCATTTAAATATTCTCACATAGATGAAGTAATTTCAGAAAGAAAATGTAACAGTATATAAAGATGTCTTACAGATGGGAATCTGTCATTGCTGATAATACATGATGCATTATAAATAATAGTATATAGGAAAAAATGTGTAAAGCATAAGGCTTTGAGGCATAACAGGAGTTAAACTATTCACAGCATAATAGTATTTCTTGGTAATTATCCTATCAATAATTAGGCTAAATGCTCGGCAGGAGCAATAGGATGGATTAAGCAAAATAAATGACATCATTCATTTGGGGTTGCATAATCCTGCCATATGGTTATATAGGCTTATTATGTAATCAAATGTAGCAGTGAATTGATTCATCATTCAGTTTCCCAGGGAATCTCAACTTTATTTATTTTGTTTTCTAATAAAGGAATGCTAAATTGTATTTAAATAGTGCTCTAGGCATAAAGACATTATGTTTTAGGTACTAGGGAATTAAGATATTCTATATATTATCATTCTATTTGAACAAATTCAGTTTCTTACCCATATGTGATGAACTCAACTACAAGGCAAACCTCTGATCGTGGCAGTTAAAGACTATAATTGGCAAAATAATGAGTTTTATGGGAATCTTGGCCATGACTGATGGAACTACACTTAGGTCTGCACTGAACTTACACACTAGTCAAATGAAATTTCCACCTTACAGGGCTACCAAAGACTGCTAATTTTACAACAAACTGTAAATGGTGGCCAAATAATGTGTTAAATAAAACAAATGTTATGGAAAACAACAAGAGATCTTTGGGATACATTCCACTTTAAGTTTATAGCAAATGCCTGACTTACACTTATTTATTCTTCCAGAGGTGAGTGGTTGAACCTAGCTATAAAACTGATTGGCTAGTTACTGTTGCCAATGTCCCCAGTTGCATAAAAAATAACAATTCAAGCTAAATAAAAGTAAAAACTGTAATTTTAATTTGCCATCTCTGTGTTGTCTGAGGGCGGATAGAGTTATAAAACTTTTTGTGGACTGGTACATTATACTTATTTGAAATGCCTGTATATTTTTTCTCTTCTATCAGGGAAATGCATGATCTTCAGACTCAGGGAGGATGCAGATTCTTCTCCCACTACTCTTTCCCCTTTGCTTCAGATCCTGAGGAGGAGGATGACAAGGTCCTATGGACCTTTGGTGTGAAAGATAATCTATTACTTCTTGCTTAAAAATGCACTTAGAGATAAAGCATTGGAGAATTATTCAAATCTCCTAGCCTTGGAGAAAATGTACATCAACTGATTATCACAGATCCTCAAACTTAACATATACTAGTTTGCCTTTCTCTCAACTAGACACGAAACCCCTTTAATACAGAATATTTCTTTAATTTTGGTGTAATCAGTGTTTGGTGCATTATTTCAAAACATATTACTAGATAATAAGCTCTGTGAGAGAAGGATTTTTTTCTGTTTTGTTTACTTTTATTCCCAATACTTAGACCAGAGATATAGATGAGCTATTTAATAAATATATTGAGATTCAAGGAATAATAAAAATTGCTACTGTATATTGATATATATAATAATAATGTTTTATTTGATCCCCACAGCTATCCAATGAGGTAGTTATGATTCTTTTTTTTAAATTTTTTTTGTTTGTTTTATTTATTTATTCATGAGAGTCAGAGAGAGAGATAGAGAGAGGCAGCGGCAGAGGGAGAAGCAGGCTCCCCGCCTAGCAGGGAGCCCGATGCGGGACTCGATCCGAGGACCCTGGGATCGTGACCTGAGCAGAAGGCAGATGCTTAACCATCTGAGCCACCCAGGCGCCCCGAGGTAGTTATGATTCTTAACTCCATATGAAGAAATGAACGCTTGGAAAAGATAAATAACTTGTCTAAAATCACATGCCTTAAAATTCCAAAGCCAGATTTTAACCCTAGGTCTACTTGACTATGAACCCTGTGATCTTAAGCAATGTGATACTTTTTGAATACTCTATGTGCTTAATAAAATTTATCCCTCCCAATATACACCAACACTTAGCACTGTGTATAACAGATACATAATGTTTGCTTATGAAATTGCATTTATTTTATATATTTGTGTATTTTTCTAAAAGGACTTGAGATTTGGTAAATTATGTATTTTTCTAAAAGGATTTGAGATTTGGTAAATTGTCCTATAACAGTGCTTTTCAAAAAAGAATATATATATATATATATTCAAAATATATATATATATTACTTTAATAAATATATATATTTACTTTAATAAATATATATATATATATATTTAAGTTATCACCTCTCAGCTGAGAACTACAGACTAAAATTATGTCACAGTACTACATTTTACCCATCATCTGCCCTTAACATAATTTGTAGGAACTATTTTAAAAAGAGGAAAAGTTAAGTTGTACATCCAGCATCTAGACAGAATGAAAACACAAAAAAAGAACTTGTAAAGGCAAAAAGTAACCCACTAATGTCCATGTAGGAGAAGCTTTTTAGAAAACACTAGCCTTAATCCACCAGATACTTGACAAGAAAGTATTATTACCCCAAACTTCTACTTGAGAAACTTTAGAAAGGCTAGCTAAATAAGATCAATCATCTGGTTAATGTGCATCACTTACTCCATTTCTCCTGCAACTGAATCTAAAGCCCATTCTTTCTCTGCTCTACCACCCTACCTGCATAGAGAACAACAATCACTCACATTGCTAGCCACCAAGAACAGCTACACTGGACTCTCCTCTATTTGCAAACTTTCTAAATCACATCTGCTTCTGAAATAGTTATGACAGAAATTGGCTTATCCATGGTGCGGTTGAAGATCCCAAAGTACTCCCAACTTGTGTCAAGGGTGGTGGGGAGGTTAGGTGAGGTAGAGAAGAAGGTGTGGAGTATTAAACATTTCTAACAACACTACAATGAAGTGACTACGTGTTGGCTACTCCAAACAATTTTATTTCCACAGCCATACTCTTTGGCAGCCATCTTCCAAACACACAATTTCATGTCACAGTTGTTTCTCGGTTCAAATGTATTTACTTTTGCCCTAGGCTTACATGTGATCTTTCTGCTAGTTTGTTCTCTCTTCACTCACCTTTTCTTTCTCTGAAGGAGATGAAGAAAGATTATTCAAGAGGCTGGACTCAAGCTAAACTGGGCAAAATAGTTCCACTTAGACACATGGTGAAGAAATGATTCATAAGTTATTTCGTTAATCAAAAATTTCATATCACATTTATATCCTAATTTGGTAGTCCTTATTAAAAAACATTTGGGATTTTCTCTGACTTAGGCAGCATATTTGCTAATTCACTATCAAAAATCTCTTCAACTAAAATATATATGGAAGGTGATGAGGGACAATAAATGCACATATAAACGAGGTGACATTAATCATTCCTACACAGGAAAGCTTTTTAAAATCTTTCTTATCTGACTTGCCTGATTCCCAATTCCCCTTGGCTCCAAAGGGGAGAAAATGGGTCAGTGGACAAAACACATGTTTGAAACTGACCCAACTGTCACTTTTTTTGTTGTTGTTTTTGTTTTGTTTTGTTGTTTGTTTGCTTTATTTGTTTTGCAGAAGTCACTTTGGAGAATTTATGCCTTCTGATGACTGAAAGTAACATTTAAAATATTATCAAAGTCTCTCTGCCATACAAGTTGTTTTATCAATGAATATGTGCAGTTGCAAAATAAAGTACAAATTCTTGAAAAGGACACACACACACACAAACAAAACACAAACACAAAGTCTCTTGGTGATCTGGCTCTGCTTCATATTTTTTTTTAATTGTATTATGTTATGTTAATCACCATACATTACATCATTAGTTTTTGCTGTAGTGTTCCATGATTCATTGTTTGCGTATAACACCCAGTGCTCCATTCGGTATGTGCCCTCTTTAATAACCATCATCAGGCTAACCCATCCCCCCAACCCCTCCCCTCTAGAACCGTCAGTTTGTTTCTCAGAGTCCATAGTCTCTCATGGCTCGTCTCCCCCTCCGATTTCCCCCCCTTCATTTCTCCCTTCCTACTATCTTCTTTTTTTCTAACATATAATGTATTATTTGTTTCAGAGGTACGGGTCTGTGATTCAACAGTCTTACACAATTCACAGTGCTCACCATAGCACATACCCTCCTCAATGTCTATCACCCAGCCACCCCATCCCTCCCACACCCCACCACTCCAGCAACTCTCAGTTTGTTTCCTGAGATTAAGAATTCCTCATATCAGTGAGATCACATGATACTTGTCTTTCTCTGATTGACTTATTTTGCTCAGCATAATACCCTCCAGTTCTATCCACGTCCTTGCAAATGGCAAGATTTCATTCCTTTTGATGGCTGCATAATATTCCATTGTGTATATATACCAAATCTTCTTTATCCATTCATCTGTCAATGGACATTGGAGCTCTTTCCATAGTTTGGCTATTGTGGACATTGTTGCTATAAACATTGGGGTGCATGTGCCCCTTTGTATCACTGCATTTGTATCTTTGGGGTAAATACCAGTAGTGCAATTGCTGGGTCATATGGTAGCTCTATTTTCAACTTTTTGAGGAACCTCCATACTGTTTTCCAGAGTGGCTTCACTAGCTTGCATTCCCACCAACAGTGTAGGAGGGTTCCCCTTTCTCTGCAGACCCGCCAACATCTGTCGTTTCCTGACTTGTTAATTTTAGCCATTCTGACTGGTGTGAGGTGGTATCTCATTGAGGTTTTGATTTGGATTTCCCTGATGCCTAGCTGCTTCATATTGTTTTAACCATTCCAAGTCAGTCCCTTGGGAAAGGAGCGAGATTTGTACAGTCCTAAGCTTCTGCATCAGCTCCTTCCCCTATCAGCTCCTTTCACTGGTTAACTCTATTCCATGTGAACGCTTTACAGGAAGATAATCCCAGACAGAAAAATCTCCCTTAATGCCCTCACGGAAGTTAAAGCACTGGGCACACCACATTTATATTTCTATAGCACCCCAATATAACCCTATCTTCTGGTAATGTGTTTTTTTCCTATTTATATGTTTATCTTCCCTACCAGATTCTAATTAACTTGAAAGTAAAAGCTATTTATTGGTTTTGTTTGCATTCATAGTCTAAGGTAGAGTCTAAAAAATTGCATGCCCCAAACTGTGTCTGAATGAATAAAAGATGAAATATACTTTTGCATTTCTTAATGTAGGAAAAGCAGTTTGGACAGGAAATGCTTATGCTTATCAACATCCATTTTTCTCTTCTTTTTTCCTGTAATTATGTCCCTCTATAATTAGGTGGGCCTGTTAAGACTAAGTTCAAGCAACAGAACTTCCAGGCTAACCTCTAAAACCTCTAGTATGATTCTTCCTCTTTCTCTATGCTCATCAACCAGCTGGGGGCAAATGATCCAGAGTTAGAAAATAGCAAACCTACAAAACAGAGGGATCCTGGTTCCCTGAATGAGTCAGTGGAGGGAATCCAGGCCCGTAAGTGACTTAATGAAAGGAACCTGGCTTCCTCCTTGAGTCAGTGTAATAGAGCCCCATGCTGATTGATTTGGGACATGATGTGAAAAAAATAAATGCCCATTGTGTGAAGGTATTGAAACTTGAGGGCTGTTTCAGAAATTAGACTAACATAATTAATTAAAAGACTTTTGGAACACTGCAACAAGATAGGCAAGTGAATTTTATATTAGGGGAAATAAAATCCCTTGCACTACAAATTTATCTACATTACTTTTCTTGATCATTTATTCTTGCTCTAAATTTTTCATCTCAGTCTCATTTATTTTATCAGTGACCTGCATGTGAAGGATTTGGCATATTGAATGGAATCAGGAAAACTGTTCAGCAGCATAGATCCAATATTCTATTCTAATAGTCTTTGACCTAACATGTACTTTCAAGTGGGCCAGGGAGACAGAAAGGTGGCTTGTAGATCAGTTTTTAATGACAGTGTCAGATTTTTTCCACCCTGAGGTAGAGGACTCATTAGATCAAAGGAAGAAGACCAAATATAATATTCTTGCTTCATAGCTATAAAATATCCACTTACAGTATTGCACAAGAATCCCATTGTTTTTTCAGTAAGTTACTATTCCCCTAGTTTTCTGTTTACATGTTGTTTATGGGGCTTTCTTCTTGGGTGCAGAGATCAGGGCTATAGACGAATTTGCTTTCTAAACTCTCAGCAAACTAATTGTGTTAGTTCCTTGCACATGCCTCTTTTTTTTCTTTCTTAAAGACACTCATGTTTTTGTGTGTTTGTTTTTAAAATCTGAGTTTAGTTCCTTCACTTACAAAAGCACCTGGTCAATTGTTAATACCTTAACACCCACTTTGTGGTTCCCATCCTCATTCTGGAAGTATAGGACACACCCCTCTCTAGGGGGAACTCTTCCCTCCAGTCCCTCACCCACTCATCTGGGAATCACTTGGAGAGATGCTACTATAAGGATTTTATTGCTGAGTCAAACAGCATAACAGTAATAAACACTAAGAATTACTGTATCAGCCAGTAACAGCCCAACATCATACATGAGTGGGAAGGGATTTCAGTGGGTCACCCCATCATCCCAGGGTCCTACAAATGCCATCATGAGGCTTGACTTGCTCAACCTACACTTAGCATTGCCCTATTTCAGACTAGAATACCAGCTCTTTTAGACATAGATTTTAAGAAGTTACTTGGAGAAAGCAGTATGTACACAAAGTATGCAGTAAAATCAGTCTTAAAAGTCCAGATTGCTAAAAGCAGAACCAGATGCCAAAGGAAACAGCAAAAGTATTCAGATAGATAGATGGAGATTAGATATAGATGAGAGAGATAGAGATTAGATAGATATTAGGTAAGGATGGGGGAGAAGAATCTCTGTGTTTAAACGAAATACATTGAGTTAGACAATTAAAAGTTGCTTACTGTAAGCTCTTAGAATTGACTTTGACCTTGCTTTATCACAGAACAGTTCTAATCTATTCATAATCCTGAGAGCCCTACCTTTAGAATATTTTTTAAAATACAGTTACTTACCACCTTTCCCAGTTTTGCCTTAGTCCAAGCCACCATTCTAGTTCTCCTCTATTATCACCACAGTCCCTAACTTGCTTTCTGCTTCTACCCTGGACCCCTATACTCTATTTCAACATAGCATCCAGAGTGCTCTTGTTAAAATGTAAGTTAAATCAGGCAATTTCTCTGTGCAAACTCTCCATGACCCCCTGTATTAGTCTCCTACTGTTAATGTAACAAATCACCACAACTGTAATGGATCAAAACAACACAAATTTATCATCTTACAATTCTGGATGTCTGAAATGAGGCCTACTGGGGCTAAACTTAAAGTGTCAGCTCCACAGAAGAATAATTTTCCTTGCCTTTTTCAGTTTATAAAGGCCCCCTACATTCCTTGGCTTATGTTCCCTTCTACCATCTTCAAAACACATACTCTAACACGTGCTTCCTTAGTCAAACATCCTTTTACTGACTTTGACACTCTCACCCCTTGTAATAACCCTTGTGATTATATTAGGCCCACCCAAATAATCTAGGATAATCTTCCCATTTCAAGATCTGTAATCACATCTGCAAATTTCCTTTTGTCATATAGGGTAACATATTCACAGGCTCCAGGGATTAGGCTGTGGATAACATTGGGGGCCACTATTCTGTTTATGATATGTCTCTATCTCAGTCAGATTTAAAAAATAAAATAAAATCCTTATTGTCTTTCAATGAATTAAAGCCTGCAATAGTCCTGGCCAATATATGACTTGAAATATGGCATAGCTGATGTTGCAAAATGAGAAAGGATAAATTATTCAAGAAATGGTGCTGGACAAAATATATAATTAGCCCCTATCATACAAAAACATTAATTTCAGATGGTATAAAGATTCTCTTGTAGACTCAGGAGAGGGAAGTTTTGTTTTTTTTTTTTTTTTAAGACACAATGAGTAATACGTGCAATATGAAAGAAAATTAAATACAATCATATTAAGTTAAGAAGTTGTTTATTTAAAAGCGTGTAAAAGACAATGAAGACAAACCACAGGTTAGGAAAATATACTTGCAACCAACATATAGAACTGATAAAAAAATTAACATCTAGAACAAACAGAACTATCCCTGTGAATCAATAGAAAAAATGGGCAGACAACATGAACAGGCATCTCAGAGAAAAACGTAAAACAAAACCACCAATAGAAATGTGAAAAGATGTGAGATTTCAGTAGTAATTAAGCACATTCAAATTTAAATTATAAAATTTCACCTCCTCAAAATAAAAATTAAGAATTCTGATAATATCAGTTATTCAAGAAAACATGGAGCATTAGAAAACTTTACGTTCTGCTGGTGAAAATGCAACCTGGTAGAATCTCTTTGAAAAAAGAAAAATAGCAGTGTTTTGTCAAGTTGATTGTATGTGTGCTGAGCAACCAGAAATTTTACTCTAAGATATATAATAAAGAAAGTCTTACACATGTATCCAAACAGAAATATGAAAGGATATTTGTATTAGCACTGATTGTAATAGAAAAAAAATTGGCTCATTACCCAGACGTTGTATAGGAAAATAAATTAAATATGCAGTATTTACAGAATAAAATATTTTTCAGCAATTAAACTACAGTTGCAGTCACCCGTATGGATAAATGTGACAAACATAATTTCACTGAAAAAAAAATTCAACTCTATGGTCAACTAATCTTCAACAAAGCAAGAAAGAATATCCAATGGAAAAAAGACAGTCTTTTCAACAAAAGGTGTTGGGAACATTGGACAGCCACATGCAGAAGAATGAAACTGGACCATTTTATTACACTATATACAAAAATAAACTCAAAATGGATAAAAGATCTAAATGTGAGACAGGAATCCTTCAAAATCCTAGAGGAGAACAGAGGAAGAAACCTCTTTAACCTTGGCTGCAGCCACTTCTTGCTAGATAGTCTCCAAAGGCAAGGGAAACAAAAGCAAAAATGAACTGTTGGGATTTCATCAAGATAAAAAGCTTTTGCACAGCAAAGGAAACAGCCGACAAAACCAAAAGACAACCGACAGAATGGGAGAAGATATTTGCAAATGATATATCTGGTAAAGGGTTAGTATCCGGGGCGCCTGGGTGGCTCAGTTGGTTAAGCGACTGCCTTCAGCTCAGGTCATGATCCTGGAGTCCCAGGATCGAGTCCCGCATCGGGCTCCCTGCTTGGCAGGGAGTCTGCTTCTCTCTCTGACCCTCCCCCCTCTCATGCTCTCTCTCTGATTCTCTCTCTCAAATAAATAAATAAAATCTTTAAAAAAAAAAAGGGTTAGTATCCAAAATCTATAAAGAACTTATCAAACTCAACATCCAAAAAATAAATAATCCAGTTGAGAAATGGGCAGAAGACATGAATAGACATTTCTCCAAAGAAGACTTACAAATGGCCAACAGACACATGAAAAAAATGTTCAACATCCCTCGGCATCAAGGAAATATAAATCAAAACCTCAATGAGATTCTACCTTACACCAGTCAGAATGGCTAAAATTAACAAGTCAGGAAACGACAGATATCGGCAAGGATGCAGAGAAAGGGGAACACTCCTACATTGTTGGTGGGAATGCAAGCTGGTACAGCCACTCTGGAAAACAGTATGGAGGTTCCTTAGAAAGTTAAAAATAGAACTACCCTACAACCCAGCAATTGCACTGCTATGTATTTACCCCAAAGATACAAATGTAGTGATCTGAAGGGACACGTGCACCCCAATGTTTATAGCAGCAACGTCCATAATAGCCAAACTGTGGAAAGAGCCAAGATGTCCATCAACAGATGAATGGATAAAGAAGATGTGGTATGTGTGTGTGTGTATGTGTGTGTGTTTGTATTCAGATGTACTATATAATATATAATATTCAATTATATATTATATATAATCCATCATCATATATATAATCCAGCCATCAAAAATATAATTTACATATATAATAAAAATATATTGTATTATATATATCGTATATATGATTCTCAGCCATCACAAAATGAAATCTTAACCATTTGCAACCACTTGGGTGAAACTAGAGAATATTATGTTAAGCAAAATAAGTCAAAAAAAGACAATTACATAATTTCACTCATATGTGGAATTTAAGAAAAAATGCAGAGGATCATAAGGGAAGGGAGGGAAAAATAAGATGAAATCAAAGAGGGAGACAAACCATAAGAGATTCTTAAGTATAGGAAACAAACTGAGGGTTGTTGGGGGTGGGGGATGAGGTAAGTGGGTGATGGGAATTAAGGAAGGCACATGATGTAATGAGCACTGTGTTATATACAACCGATGAATCACAGAACTCTACCTCTGAAATTAGTAATATACTATATGTCAATTAATTGAATTTCAATAAAATAAAATTTAAAAAAAGAGATTACATGTTAATTTTATAATGCCCAAACAAAATAAATTACACAAGGTATATTTGTATGAATATGTGTGTGTACTTATAAATACAAACACATACTTGATGAAACAATGGAATGATAAATATAAAATTGCAGGGGCACCTGGGTGGCTCAGTTGGTTGAGCGTCTGCCTTTGGCTTGGGGTTGTGATCTTGGGGTCCTGGGATGGAACCCCACTTCAGGCTCCCTGCTCAGCAGGAGAGTCTGCTTCTCCCTCTCCCTCTGCTCATGCTTTCTCTCTCTCGCTCACTCTCTCTCAAATATATAAATAAAATCTTAAAAAAATTGCAAATAGTATTTACCTCTGGGAATAGGCAGAGAGGTGAGGTGAGGGAAGAGTACACTGGTAAACTCAACAGTAAAGGGACATTTTAGTTCTTAAGCAAAGTGTTTGATGAGCAGATGTTCAATATATACATTGAGTTATACACATAGAATAGTGTGTAATAAACAAGTTAAATAGTTAAATGTATCCAAGGCCATTCCTATTTCTGTAGCCGTGAGAACAAATTGAAGGGGACAAGATGATGGTGAAGTTTAGGTTGAAAATGGGGAGCCTTAGTGGTAAAGTTAAGAGGGATAAATGGATCTGACAAATATTTTGGAGATAACACTCTTTAGGTGTGGAATGAATGCAGATGTTGAAGGCAAGAATATATTAATATGGTCTCCAGATTTTTTTTCCTTGAGCAGCTGTTTTAAATGAATGAATCAATTTAACTGAAATTCAGCATCAGCTCAAATGTTTTCTCTAAAAAGACATATTTTCTATCCCTATCTAAAGGGGCTGTTCCCACCCCTACAGTCAGTCCTAATTTACCTCATCCTGTTTTACTTTCTGTACAACACTTATCACTGTTTGAAATCATCTTATTTACTTAGTTGTAAACATGTTTATTGACTTTCACTTCCTGCTTGAATGTAAGTTTCCTGACCAGAGGGGCCTTGTTTGTCTTGTTAAACACTCCCTTACAAGCACCTGACAGAAGGAAGGGTATAAAGGAGGGGCTCATACATACTTACATGAACTCAAGAAGGAAAACAAAATGGCTAGCAAGGAAAAAAAAAAAAAAGACAAAAGGTAGGATAAAAAGAAGGAAGGAAGGAGGGAGGGAAGAAAGGAAGGATATAACTAACAGATTAGAGAAGATTCAAGAATTTTCTATTTAATGTAAAGACACAAGAGGCTATCACAGACACAGAGTAAGTTCACTATGCCTTCTTAAAAGATTTAAACAGGGGTGCCTGGGTGGCTCAGTTGGTTAAGCGACTGCCTTCGGCTCAGGTCATGATCCTGGAGTCCCGGGATCGAGTCCCGCATCGAGTCCCGCATCGGGCTCCCTGCTCGGCAGGGAGTCTGCTTCTCCCTCTGACCTTCCTCCTTCTCATGTGCTCTCTCTCTCTCTCTCTCTCTCATTCTCTCTCTCAAATAAATAAATAAAATCTTAAAAAAAAAAGATTTAAACAGTATTCCATGGTGTGTAGGTCTGTGCGTGTGTGCACATGTGTGAAAGTGAATGTGTGACCGAATGACAAATAATCTTTTCATAGTTTCTTTGTATTTGAATTGTCCTGCTCTGGCCAATTTTTAAATTCACATGTGTATGTCAAATATGGATCTACACTGGAGTCATGATACAAGTTGTCTGTAATGGCTAAAGCAACACAATCATGATGAAGTAAGAGGAGGATCAGGTCATCTGATCAGATTCACACAAATCAGAGATCTTACCTAGGTTTTACTAATAATTACTAATTACCAGGATACCAGTAATCATGAGGCATAGGCAGAACCAGCAGAGTTCCAAGACCATTAAAGCAGCATCAAGGTACATCCTGGCTCAGGTTAATATGTGATCACATCTTTCTCTAAAGGGAGCCAGTTTGATCATGGATTGGCCATAGTTAGACATACTCAGCTTATGCAAACTTTTGCATCAAGACATGCCCCATAAATTCATAGATTCCAGGTGTGTTTACAATGGATGATCCTATACAGAATAGTCGCATGCTATTAAAATAATTCCATAGGTAAGGAATCTCCTGTCAAATACTCTGTTTATCAAAAGGTCTGTCATATGTGTGTGTACTAATGACACATTCTGTCTTTCCTTGAGTACAAAGCCCGTGGATTGCTGTTTCTTCGCCATTTCCTTCTTATCCTGCCCTCTGACTTCAGTCAGTTTCTACTTGCCATATATTTGTCCGATGTCTTTTCATCCTTCAACAATATTTTATGCAAAAGACAAAAGTCCCGTAGCACCCTAGTAATGACCAACATTTGAACCATTCAATTTGGATTAGGGATCCTTTTTTTATAAAATATATTACGTATGATGATATTGTTTTTTTTTTTTTAATTGTCTCAGTAGGTCAGGTTTTCTTTTTCCCCCTCCATTATTCATGTGTGACTCTTTTTACACTTAAATCTTTTTGTATGTAATGCTGGAGACATTTTTCTGCATAATTGTTCTAAGGCCAAACCCACTTCCTACTTTGTCTATTTGTTTTCCACAGCTATTATGTGAATTGTGGAGCTAGGATAAGACTCTCACAATACTATCTAATCTGAAGATATAAATGTACAAGCCACTTTCGCTACATAATTCTGGTAGAGAGATTAAAGTAATGTTTGTTATACCACATATCAATTAAAATGACAGTAAAACTCTATTTTTTCCCAACAAGAAAGGCTTTTTCCATGTACCACAAATCTAGTGACTGTGTCATGATTGGAGAACCTTTTGCATATGAAATTTTGTATTTGTTAATATGTGTTTTATAGATGCCAGCCACCAGCTTCCAGATCTTAAGTAGCACCACCTCTTTATCCCCCATATCAATGACAAGATGTTCTTTTATTTATTTCTTTTCTTTTCTTTTTTTCCTGTGGAATCCCAAGCAGTTGCACCACAGGGAAAACAATTTCCCTTTTGATCTATAGAACCAGGTCCTTAGAGAACAATGACAAAGCCAACTGCCCCATGTTCCTGCCATAACTTAGGATTCACATTGTGCTCCTTTCCATGCATCTCCTAACCCGGCTCTTCAGCACTCCACAAGCCTACTTATTTCTCCAGACATCAGATCCCATAGTGATGAGAATAGACTGGACAAGATTACAAGCTTCCTCCTCAGGTTGTTGATGTGTAAGATTTCATTAAAGTCATTATTTGATTAGCTCTTTCACTTGCAGCCTGCAGACTGCAAACTGAATGACAGCTAAAGTCAACTATGCACCAGTTAAGCAATCACATTTTTCCTCCAAATAATCCAGATAAAGTTTTTATGTATAGTTTGGAAGTCAGGGGGATCTCAATTTCTTTTGTTCAGAGAAAACAAATCTGAAGGTCTGTTTCTGGCTTATCTGCAGGTTCTGTGAGAGACTTTAACTTATTTTTTTACAATGAATATCTTTTGGTTGTTCTGGCTTTTGTAATCTTTTGGTTGTTCTGGCTCATGTAAATCTCAGAAACTTCATAAACTGGCTAGCTCTAAAATTTTAGTTGGATGTATCAACTACTCTCCATTAGCTATATTAGTAACTATAGTCCTTAACTCCCTCTGAGGAGGCAATGACCATGATGTCATCAATGGACAACACCAACTTGCACTTAATGGGTAGCAAGTCCAAGTCCCACTTCACCAAATAAGACAATTTCCTTGAGAAATAAAATAGTGCTGTGGCAAATGGTAGACATATACTATGTTCTATTCCATAGGAATGTAAATTGTGCTTGGCTGGACTCCAAAATTCAAATGGATAAGAAGGTGCTAGTTAGACTACCAGTCCTCTTTGGTCTGTTGTACTCTCTGTACTTTCTTTACCATATCATTTATAGCTAAAACATTCGGAAGAACTACTTAGTGTAATCCTTGATCATCCCTTATTGATTCCATGAGTCATCTTCTTTATGTATTAGCTAGAAAGGACTATTAAATAAGGAGTTAGTGGTTTTCAAAATTCCTGACTCAACTAGTGTCTTAACCAAAGCAATGGCCAAATCACCTCCCAAAGTCTCCACCTACTTATACCATCTACTGGGCATTAGGATTTCAACATTCAGGCCATAGCAAGAGCCATTTATTTCATCAAACTTTTCTTTTATCCTCAGATAGTTACACTGTTTAAGGAACGTTTTCCAAGGAACTATGTCTCATAAATTCAGATTCCATGTTTGTTACCCCTAAGCAAAGCCAGACAGGGCAGGTACATCTTGTTAAAGCATCCTCTAGGATAGGACACTCCAGCTAGTACCTACCATTAAGTATGTTTGCCAGCAGTTCTGTCATTAATCTGTTTACAAGGATATTTGAGTGAGTCACCTGCTATACAATCATTTCCTGCCAAAGAAGTCAGCAACATCATTCATCTTTTGAGAGTCAGTGCCCCAAAATATCATTTCTCTTTTACCCAAACAGCATACCAATAACCTAACAAATGATGCCTAAAATATTGAATTAGGTATTATTAGTGAGAGCTAGTTTCAAACCACTTGCTGAATGACAGTTGCCCATCCCCATTACTCTTTGTGATCACCATGCATCTAGTTTCTGTAGAGAAATTTGGACTATTAGACTCGAGGTTAGAGTCTTCCGTGAAGTGCAAGCTGAGATAATTTCAGAGCACATGAATGATGAGTCATATGTGGGCAGCCAACAAAAGCAGGTGATAGTAAAGTCAAAGCAGACTCAGCTTCGCCTGCTCTTAAGGATACACCTCTAATATGTCACCAGGGATTTATAGGAGCTTCAAGAGCAGTATCCCCATTTTGACAGCTTTCATGTCTTTAGGGAATAGAGGTTGTTTGTGGGCATAAATGTAACAGAAGGTCAGGTTAGAGATATAGCTCCAGATAAAATAAACAGCATTCAGTACAAAGCCCAGCTAAACCATCTGAAGAATTCTTATTTTAGACCCAATGGTTTGAAATGTGTACAGTGGCTATTTAACTAGATATTATTTAATCATTTAATCATATCTCATTACTCTATAAAATATATGGTATTTAGAGATAGTGAGCCATAGAGTGATTTAGCTACGAACTGTACAAAGAGATCAGAGTATCTTACTCTAGTTGTGAAATTTTAGGCAAATGTTTTCACATCAGCATTGTATTATTCTCTTTCATCGTGTTACAGTTTTGAAATTTCTTTTTGGTGTCTTGTCAGGACACAAACTCGGTATTGACTAAGAAAGGAGAAAATTTTAACTGGATAATGACATATGTATGCTTTATAGTGACATAATTAAGTAAATAAAAATGAGACCAGTCTCTGGGATCATATCCTACTCTTTGCTTTAAGTCCCACTTACTTTCCACTTATTATGCTGATTCCCTGGAGGATTAAATGACCTTCTGACAAATGAATGCCTAAACCAGTTGGAATTATTAGTGGTGGCTATAGAACATTTAACTTTTCTTATAGAACATTTAACTTTTCTTATAGAACATTTAACTATTTATTTTAGATTTAAGTTATTTTCTTAAGAATGTAAGCTCTGTGAAGACTAAGTCTTCATGACTCGCCTCTTTATCCTTAGAACAGTGCCTGGCACATGGTTAGAGTTTAAAAAAATTCTGTATGAATGAATAACACGATAGAATTATGTGAACATGTTCATAAGACATTGGGCACATTCATGAGAAATATGCTTAATTTTAAAAATTATGCCAAGATATACTGGATAGTCAGAGTGAGGTAGAAAATTGTAAAGTGTTGATTCAATGATATTATTTATTGCTATGTAAATTACATTAGTAAGCAGGGCAGCATGGTGTCCCAGGATGATATATTGAATTTTTTTTTAATGTGTAATCTATTAGTGTCAGAGTTGGGCTGTTTCATGCAAATACACTTGGCCTTATACCCTAATCCACAATTCCAGTCAGATTTAAAGTCCTACAACCAGAGGGAAACAAATAGCTTTCTCTTGAAGATCAGTGAAACAGAGCTTATGGATTCTGATTAAGACAGTGTTATTCAAAGCATTCACAGAGATGTGACAGAGGAAAGACTTCAGAGACCATCTTACCCCATGCCTTTGTTTTTCAGGTGAAACAGATGCTTAAAGACAGCTGATTGTTTTTGAAAATGCCAAAAGCTGTAAGAAAGGATTGAGAAAAAAAAGAAAAGAAAAAAAAAAACTAACCTAAAAATTTACATGGACCTAAGAACTCAGGACTTTTTAAAAAGATTTTACTTATTTATTTGAGATACAGAAAGAGAGCACGTGAAAGAGAGCACAAGTGGCGGGGGGACAGAGGGAGAGGAAGAAGCAGACTCCCCAGTGAGCAGAGAGACTAGGGTTCCATCCCAGGACCCCCAGATCATGACCCGAGCCAAAGGCAGAGAGACGCTTAACCGACTGAGCCACCCAGGCGCCCCAGGGTTCTTTCTCTTTTTTTTTTTTTTTTAAAGATTTTATTTATTTATTTGAGAGTGAGAATGAGAGAGCATGAGAGGGAGGAGGGTCAGAGGGAGAAGCAGACTCCCTGCCGAGCAGGGAGCCCGATGTGGGACTCGATCCCAGGACTCCAGGATCATGACCTGAGCCGAAGGCAGTCGCTTAACCGACTGAGCCACCCAGGCGCCCCAGGGTTCTTTCTCTTTTTTTTTTTTTTTTAAAGATTTTATTTATTTATTTGAGAGTGAGAATGAGAGAGCATGAGAGGGGGAGGGTCAGAGGGAGAAGCAGACTCCCCGCCGAGCAGGGAGCCCGATGCGGGACTCGATCCCGGGACTCCAGGATCATGACCTGAGCCGAAGGCAGTCGCTTAACCGACTGAGCCACCCAGGCGCCCCAGGGTTCTTTCTCTTTACATGAAATTTTCTATTAATTTCAATACTAAACAATCTTGAAAAATGTAGCCTTTACATGAAATTCTGTCTCAAGGGCGATTTGTAAAATTCAGTGCAATTTCAAGTTACTGGATTCTTTGGATTAATAATACTAAGTACAATAAGTACCATTTCCTGATATTAATACATCCAAATGCATCCAAGGGCATTTCTGCTGCCACTTAGAACAAAATGGCTTATTTATTTATTTACTTACTCATTCACTTATTTTTACCTGATTCATGTGTTTCTTCATGAACAATCCCTAAGAGGGAATTTAAAAATGAATCTTCTTTGGTCCAACAAGTTGTATCAGTTGTGAATTCTGATTCCTTACACTTTGTCTTATCTCCACACCATCACTTAAATCCAAATTGCCATCTGGAGCACCTGGGTGGCTCAGATGATTAAGCATCTGCCTTCAGCTCAGGTCATGATCTCAGGTCCTGGGATCATGACCTGAGCCAAAGGCAGATGCTTAATGACGGAGCCACCAGGTGCCCCTATTTTTCCTGTTCTAATTGGTTTCCCATCACCATTATTCTACGCTACCTTTCCTTTTTTCCCCCCCAAATAGTAACAAAGATGATTTAGTTAAAACAAACATAAGATTGTGTTAGACCCCACTTGAAATTCCACAATGGCTTTCTGTAAAGCCCTGAGAGGTTTTTTGTTTGTTTTTGTTTTGTTTTGTTTTTAATAATGCCTGACTTAAGTTTTGATCGCTAACACATCCACTGCAAAGAGGCATCCACTTCAAAGATAGCTATCTCAAAGAAACACATTGCCAGCCTCTAGATAAAATGTCAGGCCACCTCTCCCCCACTAAGGCCCCTTTGTTTTAGTGACCTTGGTTGATTTCTCTAACTGGCCATTTGGGCCACTTGTCTTTTCTTCTCCCATATTTTAAATCCCTGCTCTTATGTCTTATATTCACCAATAAAGACTGAGCCCACATAACCCTAGGCCCCCACCCTCAACCCCAATAAAAGCAGAACCCTTAACATGTGCACACACATGGTCTCTCTCTCTACATGTGATCTTGCTGTGTGACCCAAGGTGTGTTGTGTTTTGTAAGTAATAAACCTTGTATCCAGGTCTTGTAAGTAATAAATATTTATTTATTTTTTTCAGAGTTTCCTTATGGTTGCTGCTAAAGGGTATTTTGCAATCATAAAAAGAAGCACAAGGGCAGGTCCAGTTGCAACATTGGTTTGAAAAGGGGGGAGATGTCTGTGGAATTTTAACACTTTTGAGTTCTTATTTGGTAGCAGGCTTTATAAGAGATGCCAAGTATAAGCAGTGCAAAAAAAAAATTGTCCTAACCCCTACTTCTATGTATCTTATAATCTAGAGAAGTAAACTAATACGTATCTATCATGCCTCAGTTTCCCCTTCTTTAAAATAGTACCTACAAAAGATAATAAAATAAAATAGTACTTACATCATGGATTATTCTGTTATTCGCTTAAAATAGTGCTTGGAACATACTAAGTGTTCAATGTCTCTTGGCTGTTATTACATGATAATAGTATTAAAATTGTAATGAATTGTAACACAATGAAGTAAGAGGGGGAGGTGGCATGGACGGAGGGGAAATGTATTCTCTATTGAGGTATGGCGGTCTGTTATGCTTCCCCAAAGAAGTGACAAACTGCGATCATAATGATGAAAGGGAGCCAGCACTGAGACACTAACAAGAAATATGTTCTAGGGAAAGGAGACCATATAGTGAAAGAAAAGGAAGCGTTTATAATACTTGAGGAACTAAAAGGCAGCCAACATAGCTGAACCATAGCAGCAACAGGGTAGAGGGCATGCGAAGGATGTGGAGAGAGAAAGTGCCTGACTGTGCTCTGCCTTCTAGGCTAAGCGTAGGGTTTTTAAAAACCTGTTCTTACGATTTTATTCTGAGTGCACTGGCAGGCCACTGGAGAATTTTACGTAGAAGAAAAACATAATCTGATGCATGTTTTAAAACCTGTATCTGGCTGGATATAGATCCTTGAAAGGTGGTTCATAGGGAAGCAGGGACCACATTAATATATAAATATGTGACAAATGCGATCAGGACACATAATTGCTCTGCAGACCTATTTGTCGGCTTTGCTGCAGTAACAACCCCAAAGTCTTAGTGATTTCGAAAAACAAAGGATTATTTCTTGTTCGCATTACATATAGACTGCTCATCTGTTGTGACTCTGATAAATTCTAACTCTGTACCACGGTGTGGGTAGACTGCAGCTTTGTTCCACATGTCTTTGCCTGTTGCCAACTAAACTTGAAGAGACAACCCCCAATGGGACAATGGGACTCTTATAGCTCAGGGCAGAAGCAGACCAGTAATAGAAATACACTAGGACTCTAAATGTTTCTGTGGCAGTCGACTTATTTTCCAGGGGTGGAAGTCACAGGTCAAACCCAATATTCATGAGGCAAGGAAGAACACTACCTAGGGGAAGTAGACATCATAGACAATCACAAGGAACTGAAGTTGTCCCCAAGAGAAAGTCATTGCTCTATATGAAGTCACTGTTCTCTCTCTGCAGATTATTTTCTTCATTTAAATGTTTATATCATTTTTTTCTGCTGCAGCTTCAAGTAGGGAGTATTCTTTTTTTGTGGAAAAAAATAAGAACCTGGAAAATCCCCTCATCTCTATTTATAAACTAGTATTTAGATGATATGCTTTACAAAATAGTTTCAAGTTCTCATCTTCAGAGTTGAGAGACATCTCAGTGGATTTCTATGTACTACCAATAGGCAAAAATAATAGCAATAACAGGAGAAACTACTGTTTGCTGAATGATTACTATATGCTAAGCATTTTGCATACATTAATTCATATCCATATTAAAACCCTGCGAGGGAGGTCTTTTCTCCCTTTTTATAATTGAATAAACTGGGGTTTGTAGAGTTCAAGTTATTTGCCTGAAGACAAAGGTGCTAAAGGACTGAGCTGGATCCAATCCTGAGTCCAAAGCTTCTTATCTAAAGTGCCACTAGCTTTTCTTGTTCTATATCTTATATGAACATGAACAGATGCTCTGAAGGAGAGACAGAAGCATCACAATGAATGTGCTCTTTACTTGGACTTAATATGTGGGCAAAAATATCTATTTCACTACTATTTGTTTCTTTTGTTACTTTATGGTAAAGCATAAGTATGCCGTTTCATAATTAAGATATCCACTATTCATTCAACATTAATTTTGAGTTCTGACAAGTTACAGAAAAGAAATTTTGAAACCATTTAGGATGCAGTGAAAAAGAATATGATTCTGATAAAAGAATAGGTCTGAAATTTGTGGAACAGAATGAAATACTCTTACCTTATTGCAGATCATGCTCTTACATTACTCGACAGCTAAGTATCTTAAATACCATAATTCTAACGTGTAAATAAGAGAAGATCAATGAATCAAATAAGATCTATTAAATAACCAATGTCTAGATATTTCAAAACCCTGGCTCTAAATGAAGCATTTTCAGATGGTTTAGCAGGCATTTTCCTGGATACTGATTACTTATCTGGAACTCTGTCTCTAACTTGACCTCCTGTTACATATATGCCTACAAACCACCTCCATTTCCTAAAGACACATGCCCTGTCGGGGCGCCTGGGTGGCTCAGTTGGTTAAGCGACTGCCTTCGGCTCAGGTCATGATCCTGGAGTCCCGGGATCGAGTCCCATATCGGGCTCCCTGCTCAGCTCAGAGTCTGCTTCTCCCTCTGGCCCTCCTCCCTCTCATGCTCTCTCTCTCTCATTCTCTCTCTCGCAAATAAATAAAATCTTAAAAAAAAAAAAAAAGACACATGCCCTGTCAACAGGGGGCACTGCTCTCGGAGTGCCTGTAAATCCCTGGTGACATATTAGATAGGCATCCTTAAGAGCAGGTGAAGCTGAGTCTGCTTTGACTTCACTATCATCTGCTTTTGTTGGCTGCCCACATGTGGCTCATCATTCATGTGCCCTCAAATGATCTCAGCTTGCTCTCCACAGAAGGACTTAGCTTTGAGTCGAATAGTAGGAATTTCTCTATGGCTACTGGCTGCATGGCGATCGTAAGGAGCAGTAATGGGCACAGGCATCTGCTGGTCAGCAAGAGATTTGTGATCTCATTATAATCTTTTGAACAACCCACTGAGGTGTGATTGCCCTCATTTTTTAGATGAGGATACTGAAACTCAGAGAGTTTACATTTCAAGCTCAAGGTCAATGGGCAATAACTACCCAGTGGGTTGTTCTAAAAATATAACATGTTAACAAATGTATAACTGTATCTGTGGTACTTTGTATAACTAATCCCTTCTTCTGAAGAAACTAGAAAGACGCCAGCAGTCTACTGCTAACTTACCATACTTCACTGCAAACCTAAATACCTTCAACACTCTATCTTTCAAGTTTAGCTATCAACTTGAAAATGTGATGGCTCACCCGCACATAAAAGATAGCCGTGGTAAATATGAAAAACGAGTACAGTTGTAAATATAGTCATTTACCTTGGGAGAAAAAATGGTGACTATCTTTTTGATTTCTGCATTCCTAAGGGGATTTTGCATATTGATAACATCAATTTTAAAGAACTGCATGGAAACTTATTGCCAAGCCAAGCCAAAAAAAAAAAAAAAAAACCAACCACCAGATTTATATCTGTATATTTCAATCAATTTTAACCAGGCACAAGACAAAGTTCTTTCAGCCAATATGGTGGGAGAGAAAATTTAACCTATGTTTAAAATGAGCTATGCTAACACTTCTGGTTGTCAGGAAATCCTGTATTTGAATTCTCTATGTTCCCACTTAGTTTTGAGCAGCACTTTTAATATTGTTACAGTTACAGTATGAAGGAAAAATTAACAGAATATACCTTTACTTTAATTAGAACTATTAAATTTAGAGCAGAAGCCAGGCTTGAGAATTACAGATTATACTTGAAGCTACCTATTCTTGGTTCTTATTCACCCCACAGGGCTTGCATGTGGAGGGCCCATGAAAAGGCTTCAAAGAGTTCATGAATCCCTGAAACTTTATAAAAATATATTTGCATATTTCTCAGTGTGGGTTACAGCTTTCATTAGATTCCAGCATGGCTGGAAAATAACCAGGCACTTGCTTTCCACAGCACCTGTGTTAATTTAGAAACTCAATTAGCATTTTTAAGATGCTAAATCCAAGATGCAATATCCAAATGTTGATGCCATAAATGGATATACCAGTGATAATGGTGGGAGAAAATGCTTTACAACAAATAAACTCAGAATCCAAAGAAACCGTAAGAATAATATACCCACCCCATGTAGTATTTACTTGAGTCCCCTTTACTCTTGACTAATAAATATTTAGTTTTCACTATTTATAGAGAGCTTAAATGTGTAAGTAGTTTGTTGCTTTAGGCAGCTGTTGGTTAAGAAGTTAATATAAATAATGAACACTGTCTGGAGTGACAGCCCAAGAAAGAGCCGCCAGAAGAAATGACTCCTTAAAAGAGAATAAGTGGCTCTTTCATGAAGTACTCTGCTTTTTCAAAAGTTGATCATTACCTCTTATGAGCAAACTACTGACCAACTTCAACAACCTCTCCAGTCACAAAAAATTAAGTAGCATCCAATCCTTCCCTTTAAAAATGAAGAGAATGAGTATTATCACATTTGAATGACTTAATCATTCAACTAAAGCCAAAATTTACCTCCAGAAATCTCAAATTCCAGGTTATTTGGTGTTTTTTTTTTTACCACACTAAAAGACTTTATCATGGATGGACCTAGAGGGTATAACGCTAAGTGAAATAGGCAGTCAGAAAAAGATAAATGCCATATGATTTCACTCATATGTGGAATTTAAGAAACAAAACAAATGAACAAATAAAAAAAAGAGAGAAGACCAAAAAAAACAGACTCTTCAGAGAATAAGCTGATGGTTGCCAGAAGGGAGGTAGGTGGAGGGATGGGTGAAATAGGTGATGGAAACGAAGAGTACACTTATCTTGATGAGCACTAACTCATATTCTATACCTGAAACCAATAGAACACTGTATGTTAACTCTAATGGAATTTTTTTAAAAAGACTTCATTGACTAACTTTTTTTTACACAGTAGTTTCTGTGTAAAACCCTCCAATGACTTTTTGGTGCACTTAAAATAAGATAATTACAATGTTGTTAAGCTGAGGCTAGGAGGCAGCACACAGTCTTGTAGTTTCTCCCTCCACATTCATCACATGCCTCTCTACCCTGTTGCTGCTACGGTCCACTACATTAGTCTCTCTTTAGTTCCTCAACTCTAACAAGTTCTTCATTTTCTTTGAATATAGGGTCTCAGTGCTGGCTCCCTTTTATCATTGTGGACAGTTTGAATGTCAGCTCTTCAGAGAAGCCATTTCAGACCACCATACTTCTGTAGATCTTTGCAACTGTCCTCCTCCCTGGCATTTCCCCCTATTATTGCATTGTTTTACTTTCTTTCACCAACTTCATTACAATTTGAACACACATTCCAATAAGGTAAGTGGAATATCTCCACTTGTCCATCTATCCACTATCAAGACAGATGCTGCAACAATTAAGGAAGTTGGCCAAAGCTAACTTTTCCCCACAGTTTACACTTAATTCTCAAAAATTTTGTAAGTCTGTAGTAAATTAAAATTAAAATTAAAAATCAGGAGACATATATGGGGGAGAAGAGATGCTGTTCAGATAACCTCAAATTAAAATCAAATCAGTAGTTTTAATATTTCATAGTTTCCATTGCATCATCAGGAGCCAGCATAATGTTGAGCAATAAATTATTAAACCATAATACCCTAAGCTACCATAGTGATAAGGAATGCTTAATAATATAACCCTAATAATATCCAGGGCTCCAGCGGCACACTAGCTGTAAGGCACATTTTAAGGTTAGTTCACAGCCAAAAATAAGTGAATACTAAGTCCATTATTTATCTGCATTTTAAATGATTACATAGAATTTTATTTACAACCTTCAAAAAACATTTTTAAATATCCATTCCTTTTGTCCCCAATTCTCTTTTGAGCATCCCATAAACCAAATTCCTAAAATTCCCTCACAGGATAGCCTGGGAGTTTTTTGGTTTCTCTCTCTCTTTTCCCCAGCTTTTCTGGTCATGTGCATAATCTACACTTCTCTAGATAATTTTTTTTTTCCCCTTGCTAGTGTCTTTTTCTCATTCTCTTTCCAGTTCCCAGTTTTATCACTGTATCTCTTCTAAACCCCTATTTCAGCATCATGAAGGTCCAGCAACAGCTTGAAAAGGGACGTTTTTCCTCAGAGAGATGAGGATCAAGAAGGAGGCTAAATCTGACTGGACAAACACTAGTGATAAAGGTCAGAAAATCTTCATGGGCCTTTATTTTATTCCCATATACAACTCACACTCAAAAACTATAATGACACTTGTGCTTCTGCAAAAGGTCTTCATTTTTATTCTGTAAGCAGTCAGAAGACTCAATGCCTCATTAAAGAATAAGTAGATTAACCTCTTGTTTTGTTACTCTGTGGTTGCTGCATGGTTATACCCTTATAGACTATTGAGGTGGGGAGGGGGAAAGAGTAAGTGATTATGAAATTAAAACAGGCATAAATGTTTCAAGAGAACACAGGCAAGACAAAAAAGAAATTTTGGAGATAAAATGTACAATCATGAGAATAAAACATTGAAATAGAATAAAAACTATACAGATACATTTTTTAATGAGAAAAATGGTGAAATTTTATGCGGTGCCAATTCACTAAGAATACACTATAGTGAAAAAATATGGAAAAAGTTTAGACATCAATGAAAGATTGACCAATGCCTCCTCATGTGTGGATAAAAAAACAACACATGGAGAAAATTGTATAAAGAATCTTAAAGATATAGTACCCAAGAATTATCCATGAATCCTCATATTGAACGTGAACACTGAATTCTGAACACGAAAAATATTAATACCCAGATGTATCATGGACAAATTTCAGGACATCAATGACTAAAATAAAATTTTTACTGGTCTGTAACTAGCCTAATTTTTAAACAACAATATATTTTCAGAAGCTACTAGAGCATATCTTCAAAATGCTGATAAAATCTCTTACAATCTAGTATTTGATACCAAGTGAAATTATCATCCAAAAGTAACAGCAAAATAAAGACATTTTCAGATAAACAAAGACTAAGAGAATTCACAAGTTACAGACTAAACTACTAAAGCTAATTCTTCAGCAAATGTGAACACGGAGGGAAGAGGAGAGGTACCAAGAAAAATCATGAACATGAACGGACAGAATATTTGACAAATGTAATTACCAATAAACTGAAAAAATAACTAATGTTTTGTGCCCAGAAAATATTAGAACTAAAATTTAAACAACACAAAAAAACATAAAAAGCTGTTTAGTTTGTATTTAAAACATGATTATATCTGGAGGAGAAAAAAATGCTTAATAACTTTAGATTTTTGGAATAAAAATATATGGTTAATTATGAATGCTAAATATATATATAACATAGAGTATATAGTGGTAAATATATAAGAATTAAAGCTAATTCTTCAGCAAATATAGAATATATATATATATATACACACACACTTTTACATATATTTTACATATTTACAATATATTTTACATATATACATATATATGCATATATATTTTACATACACACACACACACACACACACACAAAGAGAGAGAGAGAGAAAATGACTAGAGATATAAGCCACTGCTTCAGATCAGCAAAGTGACAACAAAAGAGGAAGAAAAATGGAGCAAGAAGTGATCAAAGTGATAGGCAGGGAAAGAGAAGCAAAGAAACCAAGTAATATGATTGCTGATTCTGATTAAAGAAAAGGACATTAAAAGATACAGAATAATAAAAATAATAAAATGAAAAGTGGCAGGGGGTTCCCGGGAGGCTTAGTCAGTTGAGTGTTCCACTCTTGGTTTTGGCCCAGGTCATGATTTCATGGGTTATAGGATCGAGGCCCACATTGGGCTCAGAAGGAAGTCTGCTTGAGATTCTATCTCTCCCTCTCTCTCTGTCCCTCCCCCTATTCATACACTCTCTCTAAAATAGATAAATAAATCTTTTTTAAAAAGTAAAATGAAATGAAAAGGGGTATATGGGGGGCCTGGGTGACTTCATCAGTTAGGCCTCCAACTCTTGATTTCAGCTCAGGTCATCATCTTAGGGTGGTGAGATCAAGTCCTGAATCATGCTCCACACTGGGCCTGGAGACTGCTTAAGATTCTCTCTCTTCCTCTTCCTCTGCCCCTCAGCCTTCCTCTCTCTCTTAAAAAAAAAAATAGAATAGGGATATATAAATTCAAACAAAACAGAGATTAAAAAACCAAGGCAATACGGCAAACAAATTTATAATAAAATTTTTTAAATGTTTAAAAAAAATTCTGCTAATTTTCTGGAAAATTCTGTATTACCAATATGGATTCATGAAGAATTAGGAATTATAAATATATCCATTAAATTACTTGCCAAAATAGGGGTGCCTGAGTAGCTCAGTTGGTTAAGCATCCAACTCTTGGTATTTGCTGATGTCATGGATCATGATGTCCTGAGATCAAACCCCATGTCAGGCTCCTCTCTCAGCAGGGAGTCTGCTGGAAATTTCTCTCTCCCTTTCCATCTCCCTCTGCCTCTTCCTCCCCCCATCCCGTGCTGTCTCTCTTAAATAATCTTTAAAAAAAATTAATTGCCGGGGCGCCTGAGTGGCTCAGTTGGTTAAGCGACTGCCTTCAGCTCAGGTCATGATCTTGGAGTCCCTGGATCGAGTCCCGCATCGGGCTCCCTGCTCGGCAGGGAGTCTGCTTCTCCCTCTGACCCTCCCCACTCTCATGTGCTCTCTCTCTCAAATAAATAAATAAAAATCTTTAAAAAAAAAAAAAAAAAAAATTAATTGCTGGGATGACTTGGTGGCTCAGTTGGTTAAGCATCTGCCTTCAGCTTAGGTCATGATCCCAGGGACCTGGGATCGAATCCCTCATCAGGGTCCTTGCTCAGCAGGAAGCCTGCTTCTCTCTCTGCCAGCCATTCTGTCTGCTTGTGCTCTCTTTCTCTCTCTGACAAATAATTAAATAAAATCCTTAAAAACAAATTAATTATGAAAGCATTTATGCCTCCCCAACACAAAAGACCAGGTTCCGATAAATTTGCAGCAAATTTTGATAAGAAATTAAGGAATTCTCAGCATCAATACTAGAAGACAGTGGAGTGATGCTTAACAGTTCTGTGGGAAAATGTTTTCCTATTGAGAACTTTATACAGGGATACGTTATCAATCAAGGATAAAGGAAAAGTGATGACATACTTTAATGGACAGATATTCAAAGCATGCCTCCCCCACAATCTCTCTCTTACTATATTTTTGAAGCAAATATGGATAATTATATACTGAACATCTTGTATACTCATTACTCAGATATCACTGATTTGTTATCTCTTAAACTTTTGCCATATTTGAGTTTACTTTTTTAAATAAAATTACACATTTAGTTTAACTCTTCCATACAACACCCCGCAATGTAGTTCCTATCCCTCCTTTTCCCTCAAAGGTAAGAACAGCCTGAACTTATCACCCAAATGTGTGTGTATTTATATATAAAATCCATCATATAGAGTATATCCAAAAATGATATTACTCCACATGTTATATAAAGGATATTCATTATGGATCCTCTGCAACTTATTTTTTCTTTTTTTAAGATTTTATTTGTTTATTTGAGAGTGTGAAAAAGAGAAAGAGAGAGAGAGGGAGCAGGGAAGGAGTAGAGGGAGAGAGCAAGCTGACTCCCCGCTGAGCAGGGAGCCCAACATGTGGCTCCAACCCACGATCCTGAGTTCACGACCTGAGCCGAAACCAAGAGTCAGAGGCTTAACTGACTGAGCCACCCAGGTGCCCCTGCAGCTTGCTTTTTCAATCAAACTTATATTTTTAGATTTTTCAATATTGATACATGTAAATCTTGCATGTTGGTTTTAACTGTTTTATAGTTTCCAACCTAAGAATGTACCACAGGTTATTTACCTATTCCTTCCTCCACGGACATGCTGAGCATTGCTTTCTTGTATGTGTCTCCTGTTGTATCATAATGACAACATTCTAAATTTTCTACATCATGCCCAATTGCTTTCAAAAGTAAATTGACCTTTTCATACTCCTATCAGTTGTATATGCATCTGGCACTTGGTGTTGTCATTTTTAACTTTGTGTCAGTTTGAAATGATGTACAATGATGGTACTTCAGTTTGCATCTCACGGATCAATAGTTTGGTTGAGTTTTTACATGTTTCTGTTCAGTCCTAGAAAACTGCCTTATGTGACTATTTAAGATTGTGTTTCAGCAAAATGAAACAGTAAACCAAAAAAAAAAAAAAAAAAAAAAAGGGTGAATGACAGAATCCAGAAAGCAGAGTCTGACATAAAACAGTTGTAAAAACAGTCCTAGGGGGCGCCTGGGTGGCTCAGTTGGTTAAGCGACTGCCTTCGGCTCAGGTCATGATCCTGGAGTCCCGGGATCGAGTCCCGCATCAGGCTCCCTGCTCAGCAGGGAGTCTGCTTCTCCCTCTGACCCTCCTCCCTCTCATGCTTTCTGTCTCTCATTCTGTCTCAAATAAATAAATAAAATCTTTAAAATAAAGAAAGAAAGAAAGAAAGAAAAGAAAAAAGGGCGCCTGAGTGGCTCAGTTGGTTAAGCGACTGCCTTTGGCTCAGGTCATGATCCTGGAGTCCCGGGATCGAGTCCCACATCGGGCTCCTTGCTCAGCGGGGGGTCTGCTTCTCCCTCTGACCCTCTTCCCTCTTGTGCTGTCTCTCATTCTCTCTCTCAAATAAATAAATAAAATCTTAAAAAAAAAAAAAAAACAGTCCTAGGATAATAGCTGTGGGGGTATGGCCTAAGAAACATTGAAAAAAAAAAAAAAACCTGTTAGATTACCTTTGTCTTTACATTTCTTAAAGTTATAATGAGACATTAGAGATTTCTGAAGGAAGATTAAAAAAATGTTGAAAAAGTTAGTAATAGGTACATGGGATATTCAGCATACTAAAAAAATATGAAATAATTATTAACTCAAGGAAAATCACAAAATTGTAAGAGAAAAGAAGAGCTATAAAGGGTCTGGTCAAAGTTACTGGGAAGCAAACGTGGTTTGACTTCATTGCTGCCCAGACCCCACCTGCAAAGATAGACTGGCAAACCAACATTGCATTGCTTGGCCTGTGGAAAGCCTTAAAACCTGAACATTTCAAACCTGCCCTGCCTACTCAAGTGGAGGCCTCAGGATACAGTCCTATTCTGGGTGGGTGCCTCCTATGCCCTGGGGACAACATGCAGGCCAAAATTACCTCCAGGTGAGGGTCACTGGAAGCAATCAGAGGCCTCACTGTTTGTTGGTCCCACAGAAATAAACAAAAGATGACAGTTCTGGTTGGTACTAGAGCCAAAAGTACCATAATATATGATAACCTCAGAAGTTTCCTGGCCCCCTCAGTGTCATCAATGGTTACAAAGGGCAAATGGCTATAACATTTTGCTAATTGGGAGTTCTCTTCCATGAGTATATGAGGTTTTTCTCTTTTTAACACCAGAGAACATTTTGAATGGTGATATCCTACAAGGTCAAACTCTGTAAAACTTGATCTGTGAATTCTGCCTCTGGGTTAGAATAATCAAAACCAATGCTGAGGGGAAACACCAACTGGGAACCAGTAAGTCCACCACTCCTTTGAAGAGTGGTAACTTTCTTTCTTTTTTTTTTTTTTTTTTTTTTAAGATTTTATTTATTTATTTGACAGAGAGAGACACAGCGGGAGAGGGAACACAAGCAGGGGGAGAGGGAGAGGGAGAAGCAGGCTTCCCGTGGAGCAGGGAGCCCGATGCAGGGCTCGATCCCAGGACCCTGGGATCATGACCTAAGCCTAAGGCAGACGCTTAATGACTGAGCCATCCAGGCACCCCGAAGAGTGGTAACTTTCAAACAATATGAATTGACTGGAGAGCATAAGGAAATAGGAGAAACTATCCAAAAATTGTACCAAGTAGATATTTCATGCCTCACCAACAGTGTTTTCCATGGCCTGGTGTGGCCAGTAAAAAAGCCACATGATTCACGGTGAATGACCAAAGACTACCAAGAATTGAACAAGGTAGTACTCTTCATTTATGTGGCTCTGCCCAACATTGCCACCATCTTAGATACTTTGGCCATGGTCCCAGCAGTACACCAGATGGTACTGGACTTAGCAAACACCTTTTTCAGTATATTCCTGCCTACTGAGTCACAGGATCAATTTCCCTTCATGTGGAAAGGGCAACAGTGGATCTTTCAAGTGCTTCCCAAGCCCCCCAGTATGTCCTGGGATAGTAGCCCAAGATCTGCCCATGTTCTTCTTTGCCACTTGAGTCAAATGGGGCCATTATATTGCTGAAATCGTGTTATCATATGAAGACTTGTTTCTGCAATAGGACACTGAAAACTTCACTAGAACATGTATGAGAGAGAAAGGATGAGCAGTGAAATCACAGAAAATTGAAGGCCAAGGCACTGCCATAAAGTTTTGGGGAGTTATATGGTCAGATAACTTACACATTGTCCCCAAACCGGTAATTGACAAGATGCAAGCCTATCTAACACCTGAGAAGGTAAAAGAGGTGCAAGCTTTCGTAAGGATTTTAGGGTTTTGGAGGACTTTTATTCCTTAGTTGGCACAGTGCCTTCATCCCTTTATACGGCCTGGTATAAGAAGGTACATGTGGGACTGGGGATCAGAGGCGCAAGACTCCTATGAGAAGGCAGAACACTAGTGAAAGCGGATCAAAGCTCTGGGAATTTCCAAAGCCAAAGTATTGTTTGAGTTAAATGTACCTGTGACTCCAGAAGGTATGGGTTGGGCACTTATAGCAGAGACAGCAGGAAAGAGCATCCCAGGAATTTTTGTCCCATTTCTGGAAAAGGGCTGAAACATGATATACCCGCCATAGAATAATAGCTCCTAGCGGTGTACTACAGCACTCCTCCTGATACAGCCTCTCACAAAGGAACAGTATGTCATGATAAGAAAGTCCCTGCCTGTCAAGGAGCGGGTTGAAGATACGTTCTATCAATCTACCTCTGTCATGGCTCAAACTCCCACATGGACTAAATGGCATGCCTATTTGCAACAGAGGAGCACCCTGTCCACCAGCCCACTGTCTCTAGAACTGTGGGTGTTATTAGGCTCAGTAGTGTATGAAGATTCTCCAAATGGCCCTGCCCCTATTCCTGTGGTGGCTCCAGTGGCCTGTAGAGTGATAGTAGGGTAAATTCCTAGATGGGTATATATATGGGTCTAGTGGAGGCAGTCCATCCAGATGAGCTACAGTCGTTATTCAGTCTGACACTGGATGAAAACAGGAATGAATCGTTGCAGTCACTGGGCTGAATGCAGAGCTGTTTGGCTGGTGATCACCCATGAGCCCTGGCCATTAACCCTTTGTACTGACAGTTGGGCTATTCTAAAGGGATTAATCCTATGTATTGGACAATGGGAAGTGGAGGGCTGGATGATCATGATTAGCCATTATGGGGTCAGGATATGTAGAAAGACGTTTGGGTTCACCTACAAAGGCTTGAGGCAGTTCTGTGTTCCATATCCCAGCTCCTAATACACTGACACCCCCTGGCAATCAGTAAGCTGATGCCCTAAAATAGGTACAAGCCTTAGCAACTGATCCTTCAACAGATTCAGCCAATTGGGTGCAGAGAAAGAGTGGCCACCGCAGTGCCCAGGTGGGATGTCATACTGAGACGTGTGCTGGATTGTCTTTTGAATTACAGAGACTTGATTGATGTGGTAATAGCATGTCCGATATTCTAAACAATGCCCAAGGCATCTGCCAAAAAAGTTTGGAATCATCTGCTGGAGCCCCCAACTGGGAAGGAATTGGCAAATTGATTATATTGGCCCACTCTCTCTAAGTGAGGGTTCTAAATATGCTTTGGTTTGTGTGGACACTGAATCTGGCCTCACCCACGCTTTCCCATTTCACCACACAAACTGGGTTACCACAATTAGGGAATGTAGAAGGTGAATACCTTGTACAGAAACCCTCATCAAATGAACAGTGGTTGGGGGTCACACTTCAAAGGTCATGATATCTAAGACTGGGCAAAAGAGAATGACACTGAAAAAGGTTCTATCTCCCCCATTAACCTGCAAGCAACAGGTTGATAGAAAGGACAAATGGAATATTAAAGCAGCAGATAACTAACAAGTAAAACCACTTTGGCTTGGTAGACTGGAAAAATACTATCTCAGGCTTTAATACATTTGAATGATCAACTGTAAGTAGGGCCTATTCCCTCATATGTCAGACTGGGGACTGCTGCCAAGACACCTAATACCATAAAAATATGGAAGACAGCCCTTGTGCCAATTCTCCATGTAGATCAATATGCTATGCTGCTGAGAATACCATGTCCTATTACATCTGGGAAAGAAGCTGTCTACTGGAATTTGCAACGTGATGTCCCATTGGGATGAGGGAGTTAGTTACCTTGTACCCCTAGGTAAGGGGAATATTAAAAAAATAAATAAATAAAATCCAGTAATAATTAATCAAATATAAATTTTGACCATTAGGGCAATTTTTTGTTTACTATCAGAAAATCTATGCATATAGACACATTGTGTACTCCATCTCAAATAATATATAAAAACAAAGACAATCTCTGAAAAACTCTGCTAGATGATATAGAAATTTACTCCGATAATGATAGCATTGATATCAAAGAAGTATATATAAGTTTGAATAAAATTATTCTCATGACTGGGGAAAAGTTATCTCTAAATTAATACATTTATATAATATTGAATTAATGTACACATTTAATTTAATAGTATAAAGAATTTATCTCTTCTCCATTATTAAACATCCATATTTATAAGTTCATAAAAATGGGAAACTTCATATTTGCAATTTCTTTTTGAGAAATGTGGGCCACATGATATTTGAGTTTATATTTATGCATTTAGGGCATGATGTTTAGGATACTTATTATTTGTTTTTATTACCAAATTAGATCTCTTAAGGGCAGATTAGCTTGCCTAGTTTTCTTTTTTTATTTATCTTTTTGATCATCGATGATTGTGTTTCTGACATTAAAAACTGAAAAATGATAGAAATGGGAAAATTTTCTTTAATAATTTGATGGCATCATCACACTCACCAAAGACTGCTCCTCAGTAAACTACAAAAGGTGAGAGAGACAGATAGGTCTGAGTGAACAGATTTTAATACATCTTTCCAAGGATTCCTTGCCTACTCATTTTGCTGTAAAATAAATCCTCCAATTATGAATCCACAGCCACCAGCTAGCATTCTCTCTTCTGTGTGTTCCATTTTAAACAAGGTTGTCTTTCAGAAATTTCAGAGCAAATATCGAGGAAGCGCATTCATGCCACGCATTGTTTACTAGTCATTATTTTTTAACTGCTTTGTCTTCTATTAAAAGAATAAATCATTATGGATAAGGTTGCCAGATTTAGCAAATAAAAATAAAGGGCACTGAGTTAATTTAAATTTCAGATAAAAGATGGGTAGAACACACTTATTCTATACAGTTGTTATTGTTTTTCTGAAATTTAAGTTTAACCGACTGTCCTTTATATTTTCTTGCAAACCTAATTATGCATCCCTGCTAACATAAGCATACTTTTTTACTCATTTAAGTCCACTCATGTGGTCATTATACTCTTCTTCATACAATATGCATTTAGTCTTCCAAGCACACACACACACACACACACACACACACAAACAAAATAAATCTTGTTGAAATTTAAGGGCAATCCAAGGTCTAAATGATTTGGAGATAAATAGACAATTGAGAAAAATAGGCTACCTTCATTACTGATAGAACTGATACTGGCTTAGTTGGACAACAATAATGGCATTTCTGGTGGTGAATCCCAAATGTGCAAGAACAGTTATGAGCAGTCTTGATCAATCACAGGCTTTTCACATGAAGATCTCAAAGCTCAATGTGTGATTGCTGTCCAGTCCTAAATCCACAAGGCTAACATTATTTTGCCACTGTTTTGGGCGGTGCAAGCAACCTAGCTCTGGAAACACATAAGAGACTGTGCCCTTTGGTCCCATTGTATTATTCTCAATCCACCAATCAGGACACTCCATCCTTATTTGTAGGAATAGATTCTCAGAGACTTGGAGTATTTGGGGAAAATCTTACTTGCAGAGAACTAGCAGAGTAGGGAGGAAATATCATCCTCAATAATTTTTTTTTTTTCCCACTGAAACTGCATTCCTTTACTGCCACGTATCATCTATCAAATGAGTGGGCCAGGCTACATGTTCTCTACTTTCCTTTCTAGATCTAAGATTTGAGAACTCTAATACCATCTATACCCAGTGACGCCTGTCATCATCAATGTCAACTTGTCATATGTTTCAATGGGATGAAAAACATTAAGCATGCGAAACCTATTTACGTGAGTAAACTGTAGTTGAAACATCTCTATAAAATACAAGAAATGTAAAAATTATGTTAGGTCCTTAAGAAATATTTGCTAGTTTGAAGTCATTATTCATCTTTGTATATTCTACTGGAATTAAGAAGTCCAAAAAATTGTTGCTAAATGAAAAAAAAAACAAGATAGAGGGAAGCACTTGGTTTTGGCGGTCACATGACATTTGCTTGAAAGAAAGATCCAGAGTAACTGCATCAGACTTCAAAATATATAAAAGTACAGAGCTGAAGGGCTAACTCAATCACTTTATTCCAACATACTATCTCTAAAAACTGCCCTGCAAACCACCACGGTTTGGATTGTATCTTTGCTCATACATGAGTTACTCTAAGTAGTAAGCTGAAGGGGTTGGGAGAAGGCAAAATGGAATAAAAATGGGACATCTACTGCATGTAAGGAGATATTATTTCTCTTTTCATTGCTCCCATTTTGGTGACTGAAAAATCACTGTGTATTTTTCCAGCTAGTTATAAAAGACCAAGTTAACAATAAACAGCTATAGTGATTTCTAAGCATGAAAATCAAAATCAAAGGTTTTTTTTTTTTTCCTTCTTCAAATTGCCTATGAGTCTGTAAGTGACATAATTTTTACCAGTGTTAAATCCACCTGGAAAAAGTAATCTTGCTACTGTTGCATGGATATGCAAAAAAAAAAATACTTGTAGCCAATGTGAGGTCATATGTAACTGAGGAAAATTCCTTCCTATAAAATTTAGTATACATAAGTATATATATATATAGTCACATAAATACCAAAGTCACATAAATGTCAGCAATTAAATTTATATATCAACCTCTCAGCATTCCAAAGACATTGTTTTGAAGTATATAATTGTAAAATCAAAATAATCACTGCAAATAAAAGTTCATGTTTAATTGAAAAAGAGGCAAATCCTGGACACTCATATTTTATCCAAGTTGTTCTCCACAGCCACCCCCGCCCCTCCAAACCTCATGCCAGGAATCCTTTCCTACTCTTTCTCCCACTGAGGGTTTTAAGCTTTGCCTTATGCTCTTTTTATCTCCCCATAGCTTATACTCTTGTCTCTCTCTCCCTTTTTCCATTGCTTTGTTAAAATCCTATAGCTTTGCTCCCTACACAGTCCCTTTGACTAAAAGACTCTTTCCTAAAAAGTCAACCCATTGCCCTCTTTCAAAATAAATCCTTTCTTTCATGGAGCTCTGTCTGATCGAATTGGAGAAAAGAACATTTTTGTCTTCCTGTTCAGAAGACCCCACAAGCAGTTGGCTTTATTCCAGCTTCTGGTCCAAACAAACCTTAGTTCTATTTGGACACAATGAAAAGAAAATTAGAGTACTGCTAATTTCTACAAAAGTTGTATTGTTTTTCTCAATGACAGTTTAAAACTTTGACATTTATTTCTACAAGCAATTATATTTTGAACCATTCGTGCACAAAATACTTAAAAGAGCATCATTATTTTACAGCTAGTAAGTGAAAAGAGGGTAGAAAGTAGGAAAAAAAGGCAACTGACTGTCTAGTGTTCTGTAAAATCATATCTTAAATTCTAAGTTGAATTACTCTCACTTTTAGAACACTGCTATTTATTTCTTTTGCCCCTTATATACTCATTTTCGTCAACTGATTTTGCTTTGCATGCTTTGTGTTGTCAATTATATAAAGACAAAGGACTTCCTGGGGAGAAGGCAACTTCTTTTATTGGCTGAACCTCCTGAGAAATGTAAGGCATTACAGAGGGAATTGTGCGAACAAAAGTAAAGTCAATAAAAACCTGAAGTTAGAAATACCAGCTTTACTCTCTGCACTCACAGATAACATGAAAAAATATAACAAAGCCTGTTTTCAGAAGACATGTTTGTTACTTTTAATTTTTATTTTATTTTTTTAAAAGATTTTATTTATTTATTTGACAGAGAGACACAGCGAGAGAGGGAACACAAGTAGGGGGAGTGGGAGAGGGAGAAGCAGGCTTCCCGCTGAGCAGGGAGCCAGACGTGGGGCTCATACCAGGACCCTGGGATCATGACCTGAGCCGAAGGCAGCCGCTTAACAACTGAGCCACCCAGGCGCCCCATTACTTTTAATTTTTAATTATCTCTGTGCAATTTTGTATTATTCATTATAAGACTCTAATTGTATAGGGTGATGTTTACCTGTATAGTGGGATCATCTTTTGATCTCAAATCTATCTTTTGGCTGCTATCTTTTTTGTGATCCCAAAAGCATCCAGCACATTGTCCTGGTATTAATATCCACTCAATAAATATTTGTTAAATGGATAACTAAATTAAAGAAGGTTATAACAAGTACTTATGAGTATATCTAATCTAAGAGCTCAGGGCTGCAGTTTAAAAATTAGAGTCCTTCAGTGAGTTTATGGCTTAGACCTGGATCAAGCACAGTATATATTTACAGAATTCAAAATAATTATCATTGAGATTTTATAAAACCATCTGAAAATACACACCAAAAAATGTTATTAAGATACTTTGTTTTTGAGGTGGCTGGGTGGCTCAGTCAGTTAAATGTCTGCCTTCAGCTCAGCTTATGACCTCAGGGTCCTGGGATGGAGCCCTACAAGGGGCTCCCTGCTCAGGGGGGAGTCTGCTTCTCCCTCTCCCTCTGCTCCCCCTACCCCCAGCCCCGCTCCTGCTCTCTTTCCCTCTCTCAAATATTTTTTTTAAAAGATACTTTGTTTTTAAAAGCAGTGGACAGCAAAAAGAAAAAAAAAAGTAAAAATGTCTTGTCCGACTGAAAAGAATGGGAATCAATGAGAGATGAACTCGAATAGTTATAGGCCAATAATAAATGCAATTCATAGCTATGCAGCACACTTTCCCAAGCTTCTGCAAACGTGCTTGTGTTCTACAATAAGTGGAACTCTGTTAATTCCTCGAGTTCACTGAAACACTGTTAACTCTTTCTCTTAGCCTGCTCTAAATGTCATATACAATTTCATAGAAAAAACAGATAAAATAAACAACAAAAAAAGATGTCCCTGCATTTGAGATACACTGTTAATGATATTCGCTTTATGCATACATTCCCATATTATTAATGGAGACTGAGAAGAATTGTGACTCCAGAAACGTCCCAAAGTCTTGGAAAATGGATCAAGAAACATTTCATTCTAATTAAAAGTTTATGACTTATATAGATTATTGGAGATATTTGTATAGACTTTTCTTATGTATTTCTGTGGCTTTCTTAACCTGCATTATACCTTTACTAAAAAAAAATCAGGAAATACACAGGTTAGTAAGTCTCAGATCTTAAAGGGATACAATGTGATATCCTTCTGTGTAAGTAGATTTCTGGGGTATATCTTTATTTAGGACAATTTTGAAGAAATTCTGGTTTTCCAATTATTTTAAATCAAGTTATAAGATTTAAAAAAATGGAAAATATTTAATATACCATTGCCTACTCATTCATTAAAAAGGAGAAAGTTTTAAATGATAATAAAATGTTATGTTTTTAGTCATTGCTAGTTTTGGGTGCAATCAACCCAGAATATTATAATACAAAGAAAATAATTCAAAGAAAGGAAAAAAATTCTTTCTTCTCTAAATTATGGAACAAATTGGATTATGTCCTATAAGACATGTTTCTTGCCATCAGGAGTTTACAAAGTAAAACATACAAAATATTTGTTGAAATAATAAATCCTAAAGTAGAAGTATAGAGTACTATGGCAATACAAATTATAGGAACTACTTCATTTTAAGAAAGAGTGTGATTTGATGTATAACTTGAAGAATCAGGAAGACTTAGCTTTGGAGGAAATAGCTGGACAGTCATGCCAGGAAAAAAGAACATGTATACAGAAGCATATGGACATGTCTTCTAGAACTTACCTTACTGGGGACAGAGAGAAAGATGTGGGCCACAAACTAAAGGGCTTTTTATGCCACCAAAATTGTGTCCACTCTCTTTTCAGAGACGTAATCAAGGGATTTGAGCAGGAAAGTAGCCTGATCAAATTTGCATTTTAGAAAGCTTAATGTGGTATCAAAGTGAGTTACATTTTATTAAAAAGGGAAATGCTGATGAAGGAAAGGTGATTCTAAGCCTAGTTAAAAAAAGCGGGGAGGGGGGTTAAGTAAGATGATTAAGGATGGAACTAAGGAATTTTCAGTGTGGAGACAGAGAACAATGGATTTTGAAGATAAGCAGAAGGTATAATTAACAGGAATTAGTAAGAGGTTAAGGAAAGAGAAGCAAAAAGCAAAAACAAAAACATGCTTTGGACCTGGAAAACTGCATAGGATTTACGAAAAATGTCTAACTCAGGAGAAATTTTCAAATGTACAAGTTGGGGGAAATCAAGAAAATAAATGATAGCTTCAAGTTTAGAAAAAAAAGAATTTGAGATACTATGAAGTACCTATGAAATATTTTCACAATAATATTGTGAATACAGGTGTGACAGTCAAAAGCTAATGTGAGGCTGAATGCAAGGAGCATGTATTATTCATCATACAAAAATGGGTTGGCTGAGGGGTTCTGCTGACTTGGTCTGGTCCTGACTGATCTCAGCAGGGCTTGCTCATGAATCTGTTGTCAGCTGGGGACTTGGCTCAGAGATAGCTGAATATAAAGATTCCAGTAAAAATTACAAATTGCTCCCCTTCTCATCTTTCCTACCCTTGACAAAACCTGTACTTCGCTTCCAACATCTGGTGTACGGTGAAAGTGAGTCACCAGTGTTGAGCAGATGAGAACATTTCAACCGTGGTTTCTTAAATGGCATATCTACTATGCGCAGAAATCATTTAGCACGATGACAGAAAACGGATACGAAGGGTAGGTGAGAGACAGATACTGAAACCTGCAATAATTTTGTATTTATGATATGTAGCAAAGAAGAAAATGAATTAAAAACTAGAAAAACATAGTACCATAGTACTATTATTGCAATTATAATATGGTACAAAAGCAGTTAAAATTGGACAGAAATGTTAAAAAATGAAAGGACCTTTTTAAAGAAAGGTATAAGAATAATGGGTCAAGATGTTTATTTTATTTATTTATTTTTTTAAAGATTTTATTTATTTATTTGAGAGAGAGAGAATGAGAGAGAGAGAACACATGAGAGGGGATAGGGTCAGAGGACGAAGCAGACTCCCTGCCGAGCAGGGAGCCCGATGTGGGACTCGATCCCGGGACTCCAGGATCATGACCTGAGCCGAAGGCAGTCGCTTAACCAACTGAGGCACCCAGGCGCCCAAGATGTTTATTTTAATGTTATTCCGAACTAAATCCAATTTTTAAAATAATAAATACATTTTAAAATAATGAAAATTAATGTTTCAAAAGCAAAAAGGCAAACTTGCCATGGTTGGTTAATATTACAAAAAATACGTATTTTATAGAATGCAAACTTAGTTCCTTAGATATATAAAATGGCTGATAGAAAGTTTCATTTGCTAGGGAAAGAAGAAATCTCTTTTTATCTGAGAAAGTAAACTTTGAGTAAAAAATTAGTTATTAGCATAAAGCACCTAAAAGACAACAATAGAAAGTGGTGGCTTTTAACTCAAATCACTACTCAAAATGAACCATAAACCCATCTTTATCAGAATTTTCAGTTTAGCTAGGTATCCTTTTAGGAGCTATAATTACTTCCTCAAAAAAAAAAAAAAACTTAGACTGTGTCATACATTTTTACGTTCAGACCAATAACTTCTACCCACTCTTCTTCCTCACTTTTGTTTTGGAAAATGGTCTTAAGTATATACCTATGTGTCAAGATCATGAGGCCATATTGAAACCTTTGAAAGCAGGAAGGAGAACTCTGAAAAAGGTCTAAATAGACATATTCATATAGAATACTTTGTTCATGAAAGATAAAGTTCAGAAAGAGTTACCATGGGAGATTAAATGACATAGAGTAGTGGCCCCAAGATCCATTTGAAGAAATATTCATATTGATATCCTACAAAACCTGCCTTTAATGTTACTATTATCGGCAAGAGAACTTGGGATGACTAAAGGTCTTCTGTACCTTTAGGTAGGCAATAGAGTGAGGGGAAACATTTGAAACAAAACAAAACAAAAAACACACAGTGTGCAACTGATGAATCATTGAACACTACTTCAAAAACTAATGATACATGTTGACTAATTGAACATAATAAAAAAATTTTTTTGAAAAAAAAAAAAAAAGCACACGGTGCCCCATAGGGACTTATTCTTACCAACATTCACACATTACATGGTATGGGAGGTCAAGTTAAACAAACCTTAAAAACTTTACTGATAGTCCAATCTTTTGACATATTTTTTAGTCTTACTGAATTAGTGAGAATATGAAATAGGAACATAAAAATCTCCCTTCACAGTGTTTTTGTGGAAATTTAAAAAGTATGTAGTCTGTGGGCACCTGGGTGGCTCAGTTGGTTAAGCGACTGCCTTCGGCTCAGGTCATGATCCTGGAGTCCCGGGATCGAGTCCCGTATCGGGCTTCCTGCTCAGCAGGGAGTCTGCTTCTCCCTCTGACCCTCCCCTCTCTCATGTGCTCTCTCTCATTCTCTCGCTCTCAAATAAATAAATAAATAAAATCTTAAAAAAGTATGTAGTCTGTGTAGTAGCATAATTGCTAACATACAAAAGACATTTATTTAATATGAGTCTGGCCACCACATGAATTCAACATGCCTAGAACAGTTCTGATAATTGTGGTAGGAGTATCTTATCACATGTAACAATTACATATCAATTAAGTCTTTCAAATTCTCATCTGGCAACTCTAAAGTTATGTTAGAAATTCCTTTAACAAGATATCTCACTCAGAGGTGTCTTTATGTCCACTGAAGAAATGTGTTGTCTATAAGGTAATTATCAGGTAGAAATATGCAAAAGAACACCTTGCTTCCTGGCTTCAATAAAAATCAAATCAATGTGTTATTACTGAGATTAAATTTGGTTAATTTTTTAATTTGGTTATTTAAAAAGAACAATTATTCTTTCCATTTAATTCAGTAGGTGATCAAAACTAATTTCATTTCTTTTTAAACCTACTCTTCCTTAATGTTATCATCGTAAGCCAAAAATATCAAACTTTTTTTTAATTTATATTCAAATAAATTTCAGCCTAAACCTGAAAGCATCTGGTCATTTCTGAATTAAATTTACCTTCATTTAAAAATGAACCGGTCATGATACTCTCAGCTTCAATTTCAGAAAAACACCTATGTTAGGAAAGAATATTGGTCATAGGAAATAGTTGTTTGAGAACGAAAAATAGTCTGCACAGGGATAGCCATAGAACCGACAACCAAATATTATTAATCAGTTTTAGCCAATCTTCTCACTGAGTCCACATATCAACAAGATCACTGACAACAAAGACTCATTACTCTGTTTTGATACATGCCATGAGAACTACCTTCCATCCTCTGGATAAATTATCTGAATATTTGCCTATAGAATTTGTAAGATATCTATGATGTTAAAACTTTCCTTTTGACCACTCACCATTTGAGCTCTACTTTTCCCTTCAGGAAACTCTAATTACAAATAAAAAAGAAAAACTATGTACTAAGTGTCAATTGTATGCTAGGCGCTGTCCTAGATAATTATCACTTTGATCCCGAGAATGATGCTTTACTAACCACCTACACACTGTTAATTAACAAGTGCATCATTGACCAAATGATTTTACAGTTCAACACTCATATATTCTTCCATAAAATAAAAATAAATAACTTTAAATGAGTTTTCTGAGATTCACAAAGTAGTAAATACTAATCAGGTCTTATTTTATGTTTGTAATTGTCACACTTTTACATAATGGGATTCATAGATTGTTTCCTATATTGAATTACCATATTCCTATATTGAATATCATCTTGTCCATCATTATACACAAAAAGTAAATGAACAGCAGACATCACATGTTTCAAGTACATGCTTAAACAAGAGACTAAAAATCTACGCAAGTTACAATAATATTTAGGTGAAACAGAACCTATGCTGAGTAAAAGGTTTACATTAATTTATAATGTCCCATTACTCAGATATTAATAGAATTATGTATGCTGTTTAGTTTCTTTCTGGTTTGTTTTCTTTAAACAATAACATGTTTAAACTATTTTTAAATATGCAAATGCTAAAAATAAATAAATAAATAAGCAAATGCTAAACACAGTCCTTTATACTTAGAGCATTTTTGGCTATATTGTTTTAATGACTTTTCCTAATTATGTTTCATGTTGTTTGGATTACACTACCAGGTTCTGAAGACTTCTCATCCTACAAAGGGTAAAATATTAAAGTTCTTTTCTTATGTTTTACTCAATAAAATGTGCACTCAAAGGAGAGAGAATGAAAGCTCATTATTATGAAATAAGGCAGTTACTGATATTGCACATTATTCTTATAGTCAACTATGAGTATCACAGGAACATCGAAAACATGAGTGAACTCACAAACTTTGAGTTAAGTCATAAGTGTAAGAAGTTTGTTGTTTTGTTTTTTATTTGTTCAATGTAAATCTCTAAAAGAATCCTAAAGGAAAGCAATCTTTAAAATAGTTGAGTTTCCCTTATATAGCAATTAGATAAACTCTTTCATTGTCAGATTTTTATGTATGCGTGTTCCTGCTTTATTAATAGATTAGGAAAAAATAATTTTATTTTAAATTAATTTTGGTAGCCTCTGTGAATGTTTACTTATTGTCATATGATAAAGTTAGCTCTAAATGCAGACATAGATGGTAGAAAGAGCATCATCAGAACTTTTTCCCTTGAAAAGATCATAGAAAATGGGTTATTGTGCTTATTTAGTTAATTAGGGAGATGTTTAATTGCCTAACCTCCAGGGAATTCTGCAATTCAGTAAATAAAAGAACACACACATATTTTCTTAGTGGATTATGCTCATTCTTCTTTTTGATTCCTATAATTGAAAGATTTTATAAAGGAGAAATCTTTCTCAACATTTTGAGAACGTGTCTTGGACCAATATATGAGAGATGAACAACTAAGCCTTGTTTTGATATTCAATATTCATGCATTGTTTCATTTATGCATCATGTACCTATATATTGGTCAAATATATATATCAGACAGTGGGCTATAACTTTCTCTAAGACCCTTCTTAATACTTGACTTTGAACCAAATGTCAGGTGTGGTAGATATGAAAAATGATAATAAATATCAGAATTTTTTACTTGATAATTAAAAATTGTAACATGTTTATTATATACAATCTATAAAAGATATATTTAAGTAATGTCTTTTTATTGTAGTTTCACACACATAAAATTTTATTTTCATAACGTTGAGGTCATAACTATTACTTAAAATATATTCTGAATATTTGCCATATTTTTAAGTGTTTTTAAAGAGTATGATTTGTGAAGATGTAGTAAATTTTCACTCTTTGGATGCAGCAAAATATATTGTCAGAAATGTAACTTTCAAATATGTCTATTATATTTAAATCTCCCTGTCTATCTTAAGAGCAATTCCTAAAAGCACTATGTGATCAGAGGCAGTGGGAATTTAAAATTTCATACATTTTGCAAATTGCTCAATAAAGTAACAATAACATCACATATTAGCAACATAACATACTGCACATTTGCTAAGCATATTTCACAGTATTATTTTTTATGTAACAATATTTTAAAGTATAATAAATATATAATAGTATTGGAAAATAAGAAAGACTCATAATATTGAGAGAAATAAGTCAATCAGAGAAAGACATGTATCATATGACCTCACTGATATGAGGAATTCTTAATCTCAGGAAACAAACTGAGGGTTGCTAGAGTAGTGGGGGTTGGGAGGGATGGGGTGGCTGGGTGATAGACATTGGGGAGGGTAAGTGCTATGGTGAGCGCTGTGAATTGTGTAAGACTGATGAATCACAGACCTGTACCTCTGAAACAAATAATACATTATATGTTTAAAAAAAAAAAAAAGAAGAAGATAGCAGGAAGGGAAGAATGAAGGGGGGGAAATCGGAGGGGGAGACAAACCATGAGAGACTATGGACTCTGAGAAACAAACTGAGGGCTCTAGAGGGGAGGGGGTTGGGGGGATGGGTTAGCCCAATTTAAAAAAAAAGTTGAATCAACATGGCCTAAATTATTGCAGTAGAGGATGTTGGAAAAGATAGTGGCAAAACGGTCAGTTTAGAGTTAATTAATATGGGTATAACAAGTTGCAGAAGCCCCTGGAGTTAATGTCAAGATGATTACTTTGGGGGGGGAACCTGGGTGGCTCAGTCATTAGCGTCTGCCTTCGGCTCAGGTCATGATCCCAGGGTCCTGGGATGGAGCCCCGCATCGGGCTCCCTGCTCCATGGGCAGCCTGCTTCTCCTTCTCCCACTCCCCCTGCTTGTGTTCTCTCTCTCACTGTCTCTCTCAAGTAAATAAATAAAATCTTAAAAAAAAAAAAAAAAGATGATTACTTTGGAAATTGCATTGGAAATAAGTGAAACTATATTCTTCATGACTTCAGTAGTAGATACAAGAGATCTTTATCTTTTGTAATGGCATCAGAGAGAGGGCAGTGGTCCTAGCATAAACCCATGGTGTGGCTCCAAACTCATAAAACAAATGATGGGCACAGCCTACCTGCCTTGATCCTCCCTTGGTATCAAAAATTCAAGTTTCTAGTACACAATACTTAGGACACAAGACAGGGAAACATGGATATTCAATTTCAATAATTAGCAGACAACCAAGAATAACCAAACTTTGATGGAATTGTAACAATTTTAAAGAAAGGAATCAATTTAACAAACAAAAGAATTAACACTTGAAGAAGCAAGTTTAATGGGAAAAAGTGGTGCTTAAAACTGAATTAATGATGTAAAAGTTCAAGGCCAAGGTTATACTAGAATGCCAAATGCAATTTACATTGGCATGTATGCTCCTCATTAGAATGTAAGTTCCATGAGAACAATTCCTTTTCCTGTTTTGTTCACTGCTATATTCCCAGCTGACACTTAGTAAATTCTCAGTAAATATTTATTGAATGAACACAAGTAATACAAGATATGGAATGTAGAAAGAAAAGTTTTTTAAAAGGCAGAAACTTCTAACATCCTTCTCCAAATACAATAAGAAGGAAAAATATTCTCACAAACCACAGAAAAAGAGGTCTCAGGGCGCCTGGGTGGCTCAGTTGGTTAAGCGACTGCCTTCGGCTCAGGTCATGATCCTGGAGTCCCTGGATCGAGTCCCGCATCGGGCTCCCTGCTCAGCGGGGGATCTGCTTCTCCCTCTGACCCTCCCCCCTCTCATGTGCTCTCTCTCTCTCTCTCATTCTCTCTGTCTCAAATAAATAAATAAAATCTTTAAAAAAAAAAAAAGAAGAAAAAGAGGTCTCAGAGCAAAGACATGAAATCTTCTGAGGAATATTAACAAATTTAATGAATACAAGATTTTTGACTATTCTAATTAACAAGGATTATTAGGTATTAAATTTATATCCAAAAAATAGAGAATACGTTTTCATCTATTCATGGATTATTCTCCAAATCCCACTCTTTTACTATTTATTAGAAACAGAAAAATCAACAGCCTGAGTCACACATTCCATATCATCTGACTAAATAAAAGAACTTGATTTAGAACTTAACAATAAAGAGCGCTCAAAAAAAATCCATCCACTTAGAAATTTAAATGTGTCCACATAAATTACCATTTTTATTAAAGAGGAAAGTGAAAAAAAAAAGACAGTAACTGGAAACTACTTAAAAATGAGTTCAAGTGAGGACTCTACATTAACACCTGTGTCATATGGCTAAAGAAGAACACCTAGAAAAATTAAATGTCTTCTATGTATATTGTAGGATGTAAAAAAGTTTAAAATAAATTATGTAAATGATCAAGATCTAGAAAAAGAGCTAGAAGATATAGAGGGACTATATTCATTGAGATATTAATTGATCAATCAGTGAATATGTAGTAAACACTAGCCACTAAAAAATACTGGCTTAAAAAATGCAATGCCTACCACAAACAGGTACCATTTCTGACCTCAGTGAATTTAGAGTCTATCAAGGAAGACATATACTAAAGAGGCAGACAAAAATTATATAAATAAAAACTTATATAGGTATTGCAAAGAAGAACATGTGATGGGAGAGTTTGACTTAGTTGAGGAATTTAGAAAAGATGTCTTAGGAAGTTATGAGCAGTCTGAGATCTGAAGGGTGAATAGATGTTAAGTGGGTGAAGTTGATGGGACAGCCATGCTGAAAACCTGGAGTAAGTCCAAATGCACTGTGGCGTGAAGGGACATGGCACACTTCAGGAACTGAAGGAAGATCTGCATGGATTGAAGACATAGCCTAAGGAGAAGCTTTGGAGAAAGTTAGGAACAAGTTCAGATAGGGTCTCTGCCTATGTTCATGACAGTGGTCTTGATCTTTTTTTTTTTTTTAATATTTTATTTATTTCAACAGAGAGAGACATAGCGAGAGAGGGAACACAAACAGGGGGAGTGGGAGAGGGAGAAGCAGGCTTCCTGCCGAGCAGGGAGCCCGATGCAGGGCTCAATCCCAGGATCCTGGGATCACGACCTCAGCCGAAAGCAGACGCTTAACAACTGAGCCACCCAGGTGCCCCGACAATGGTCTTGATCTTAAAAGCCATGTGAAACCATACAAATGGTTTAAGCTGTGGTCAGATATGCATTTTGGAAAAGTTCCTTCTGACTACATGGGGCAAACTGATTGAAGGGTGGTGCTGATCAGTGAACACAGAGATAGCAGTTAGGGAGCTGCATGGATCCATGTGAGGAAACACAGGTACTTTTCTAGAATGACAATGGGAGAGGTAAGGTGATGCAGCCAAAATTGAGGGATATTTAAGTGTTAAGATCAATAAAAGCACATGGGGTGCCTGGGTGTCTCAGTCGTTAAGCCTCTGCCTTCAGCTCAGCTCATGATCCCAGGGTCCTGGGATTGAGACCCCGCCGGGCTCCCTGCTCCGCAGGAAGCCTGCTTTTCCCTCTCCCACTCCCCTGCTTGTGTTCCCTCTTCCGCTGTGTCTCTCTCTGTCAAATAAATAAAAAATAAAATCTAAAAAAAAAAAATCAATAAAAGCACAAAGCAATAAAATAAAAATCAATGCAACCAACAGATTTGACCAGTCAAAACAGAAATCAGAGATATGTATACTAAAATAATGAGAAACCATTTTCACATATAAAATTGGCAAAAATTATATGGTTAAAGATATCCTCTATTGGTGAGGGTGAGACACTTTGAGAATATTTATTGGTACAGCTACTCTTCAAGGATGATTTGATGGTATCAGTTAAAATTTAAAATGTGCAAATTCTTATACTCAGCAATTCTACATCATGTTCTCCCCAAGGGATGTGTTTGTGCATATGGCAAAGAGTCATAATAAAGGATGTACAGCGAAGTATTATTTTATAATAGCAAAAAAATGAAAATAGATTAAAGGTCCATTAAAATAAGATTGGCTGAAAAAGAGATGATAGACACCCACCAGTGTTATTAGGATTGGGAAATATTTTTTACCAGATAAAGACAAAGTTGGAAACTCTAAAAATGAGTCACAAGACACAGTGGGTGTTGTAGAATAGGTACTAAGCTGAGATTAATCATTGTTGGGTTCGTTCGATTCTATTCTCTCTTTCTCTCTCTCTCTCTCTCCGTCCCGTTACCATGATATTCTTGACTACTCCATTGCTACAATCATCATTTCCTAAGTAATTTTCATTATTTTTCTGATTAGACTGTAGTCTCCAAAATGCCATTTATCCTGTGTCTTTTTCCAAGCTGCTTTCCCAACACCCACGTATCCCTCTATTGGGCATATTATGTGCAGTCAATGTACTTATTTTCAAATATATATGAATGCTAACATAAACGAACAAATTTATGAATGAATGAATGATCTCACTTTAACCACTAACTTTGTATAATTCAGGGATACAAATCACCTCATTTCTCTTAAGAGCCTATCTATAAAATTAAATACATTAGATTCCTTAGTGCTTTTTCTACTTTAAAATTTTATGATGACAAGGTATTGCTTGGGCTGTCTCAAAAATGTTCATCAGTTTATATCATACATGGTTTTAACTTTTCCATATTTCTACAGACAACATATAACCTATGTAGAGCTCATTATGTTTAAAGTTATGCATGTTAATCTCACATATGTTCAAAATAATACAAGCTCAAATGTTGTTACATCACCTGCTTTGGATACTATTTTAAATTGTCCAATAAATCCTCAGGGAAACAAAATCTTGGAAGATTTTGAATGTAAATGGACATGGAATGTGTAGTAGGTACAGCTCAGAAAGATCTGAGATGATCTGGGTCACGATACCTTATAAACTCAATAACTGTGGTGAATGTGAACTGAATAGACATTTGGGCTACTCATTTCTCTTTCAACTTTAGTTCCTACCTCGAGCTAATAGTATTATAAAATAAAATTGGAGAGATTCTCCCCAAAACCTTTCACATCACAGGTATGGCAAAGTTCATGTTTTCTCACGCTAGATTGCAATCCTATAACCTTGTAATCTCATACCACCACCACAGTCCTTCATACATGACATGACTAACTAGAAGCACATCAAATCAATTACATATCTTTCAGCTAAATGGCTTACCAGCACAGTCAAACGTCTTATTTTGCACTTCATCACATAGAAGCAAACCGGAGCCTGAGGGGAACGTTAATTAGTGTAAACTTGTTCTCTGAGTCACAAGACTCTGAAAGTGTATTGGTTTATGCCTTTTTCTGTATAACAGAAGATAAAGTAATCATTCTGACAATATAGCTTCATATCCCATTACACCACAGTGACATCTCAAATCACTCTAACCTTTATACTGAAATACTTAAATTTATTTCCTGCCTGATATGCTTTCTCACCACACAGGCATATACATGCAAACAATTACATGCCACATATAATAAAAATGCACGATCCCTGGAAATGGAAACCAAGTAAGTGAAAATGTTTAACTTCTGACAAAGGTTTGTGATCAATTATGTTATTTAGCATATATGCACTTTAGCGGTACCTGGGTGCTCAGTCCCTTAAGTGTCTGATTTCAGCTCAGGTCATGATACCAGGGTCCTGGGATCGAGCCCCCAATTGGGCTCCCCGCTCAGCAGGGAGTCTGCTTCTCCCTCTCCCTCTGCCCCTCTCGTTCATGTTCTCTCTCTCTCTAATACATACTAAAATCTTTAAAAATAAAAAAAATAAAATATATGTACTTTATCTCTTTATGGTATCCCCCTAACCCCTTCATCTCTACCCCCATGTACTTCCAGGGTGGTTATAGGACTTGCTTTGTTCAATGGAATATGAGTGGATGTGATATATGCCATTTTCAAGTAGAATCCTTAATAGCTCCCCAGAGATATGTCGCCTTTCGTTTTCCCTTAGCTGTTCCTCTCTCCTCAAACCTGAAGAGAGAAAGAAGGAAAGCAGAACCTGCAATCAAAATATAAGGTGAAAAAACAAAAAACAAAAAATAAAAAAACAAAGAAGTTGTATTTATAAGCCACTGAGGTTTTGGTGTTTTGTGTTATACAGCTTTGTGTAGCTCACAGAGCTAACTACTATGATGCTTAAATATGATATATGACAATTCTCATCAGGAGATTAGTAAGTGTTTTTATGGAAATAAAACTTATAATTAAAGTTAAGGTCTTTAAACTGCATACATTAATTAGTTTCTGATAGAACTAGGAAAAGAATCCTCTAATATTGATTTGATTTTTTTTTCTGTAATGTTGAAGAAGGTTAGTATTAGGTCTTTAATCATAATCTTATTTATATTTGCCAAATAATTGCTGATTCTTTTCCTCCTCCCTTCCATCCCAGTAAATGATTTGCTCTTGGGGAGGAATTTTTCTATGGGGAGGTTACCAAGATTTTTTTTTTTTTTTGCTTAGTTTTTCTGTAACTGAGCAGTTTCATTTCTAAAAGAGGTTGGCCAGGAGTTTTCTGAGCTCTTAAAAACATATTTATTTTAAGTTTTACATAAATGAAAAATATGAAGTTTGATTTTTGAGCTGCAGTATTGGAAATTTGAAAGTTTAGTATTTAAAAGCCTGGGATATTTTTAAAACATCAATAAATGTTAAAATAAGAGTAATGTTATATATCATGATTTCAGTAGAAATATGTCCCAACATATAAAATATCCTTTTTCATATTTCATCAGTTTGAAATTATTATTGCCTGTCATTTGAGAATCTTATCAATTCTATGAGTTATGTAAGAATAAGATGAGAAATGATATAGTCTTCAAATTAACCTCCATGTCTTTGTATAGAACATGTACATATATCAATAAATTTCTCCTAAGCTAAAGTTCCTGTCACTAATTCCAGGAAAGAAAAATTTCTGATATGTTAGCTGATAATCAGTTTTCAAAAACACTAGGTTCTATATGCAATCTTATTTTTTCTCCATATAAACTAATTTTAGGTAAATTATTAAAAATCTATCCTTGTTAGCTGTGACTAGAAACAGAATAAACCTGTAGCTATTCAAAGTTTCTGCTATGAATTATTAATAAATCCTGTGTGACACTCATTGAACATCCTCTATGTGTAAAGCATTCTGCTGCAGATTCTATTTGTCTTTTTTAGTTGTTAATTCACCAATATCCAACACAGAAGAAATTAGTATCCCTTTACTGCAGACAGAAAGCACATATTATAAATGTTATGGCATTTCCCAAGATTCCATACCTTGTACAAAACAAAATCAACACTTGAAACTAGGTTTATGTGATTTCAAATCTACCTTTCTATCTATCGTCTATCTATCTTCATTCCTTCTTTCCTTCCTACCTCCATCTCTTCCTTCCTTTCTTCTTTTCTTTCTTTATTGTGGGAGCTCTAAATTGTATTATACTCTTCGTCCGTAATTATTAGTTTCCTCATGTTGCCGTCTTCCCTTACCCCGTTAATTTTGAGTTTGGCCACACGATATATTTTTGCCTATAGACTCTGTCATATCTAAGGAAAAATGTAAACATGATTGATGATTTGTCTGGAAACTTCTTTTCCCAGACTTTTCCTATGAGAAGAGTAGCGCATACCAGAGAATATCCCATTAACCTAGGTTCTGGAACAAGAAGACATGTGGTGTTAATAAAAGCCCAGTGAGCCCTGAAGACCCCAGTTGAGCCATAGAACCATAGCTGGACAACCATAGCTGACCCACAACTCTCATATAACATGAATTAGAAATAAATACATTGTAGCCAACTGCAATTTTGAGGTAGGTTATTATGCCACATAATGTAGCAAAAGTTAATACACAAATTGAAATCTGATTTAAGGCTGGGTGTCGAGTGACAAGTAAACTATGATAGGAGGATGAAAAAATGCTACCCCAAATTTTCAGTGCTGGAATATTTTATACAACTGTCATTATTGATAAACTGGAAAGGAAAAAAAATGTACCTAATGAATCTGGCTTTGAATGATGAGTTGTGGGTTATTAGGTGCACATGATTACAGGAAATAACTTTAGAAAATAATTGGCCTTTTCCTAATCACAGATGAAAGAGAAAAGAAATTTGATGGGTTTCAGTATTGAAAGAGGCATATTTTCTTATCTTCATTTCGTAAAATTTTCTCAAAGTAAGACCCAGACTCTGGACAAAGATCAAATTAAGGTCTGGTTGCATTAGGTTGGCCCCCAATAAGTCCATGCTGTTAGACAGAATAACTGGGAATAAATCAATCACAGAGTTGTATGGAAGTCTGATAAGGTCAAAGTACCCTTTATTAAGTCTAGGGAGAGAAATATAGCAAAACAAAACAAAACACTGATGTTGCTAATGGCATACGGAAGTGACTTGACTCAAGTACTTCAGTTTTGTTTGTTTTTTTGTTTTGTTTGTTTTTAAGAAAGCTCAAACTATTTTGGGGGGGCATTTCCATATTACAGGAATAAAGAGACATTATAATATTTGCCTGAATGATTTCAGAAATGATTAGGACCTGTGACTATTCTGCCCTCCCTGTCTTTTCCCCTGTTCTGAAGGGAAGTGTTCACAGGCTGTGTTGCTCCCATCCCACCGCTGTATTTCTGTATGTTGGATATTTTTAGCTTATAAGTCTCTGGGTAACTTGAATTTTAGTATGTAGATTCCCTGAACAAAAGGTATGGAGTTAATACCAACTTTGGACAGATCATGACATCCTGTACTTGGAGTCAGATATGTGATTGAATTTCTGGGTGTCCTGGGGAAGAAATGACTATATTTTGCTCACAGGGAGTAAAGCAAATATTTGTAATAAAAAAGGAGCCACTGATAAGTTGTATCATTTGTTCACAAGTACCTATTTGCTCTTCTCCATTAACATTCTACCTGTAAGTAGAGTGCATTTTCCCACCATGAGAACAGCCAGGGTGGCTTATACCAAAATGAAAAGCCATGTAGAGCCAAACCATTCCCCAGAGATCCCAGAGGAGCCTGTGAGAACTAAACAGAACACAGCAGAGTTACAGCCAGCCTGCAGCACTCATGTTATACAAGAAGAATGTGTGCTCTTGTAAGAGATTGAAATTTGGAGGTTGATGGCCACAAATGGTCTCAGCTACAACTTCTCTGTCCAGCCACTCCCCTTTTTACTGGCCTCTGGAAGTTTTTCTCTTTTTCCTTTCCAGTCCCTTTTTCTTTTCCCTTTGCCTTGAATGCATGACCTATATCCTCTACCCACACCTACTTTCTTTCTTTTTCTTCTTTTTTTTTTTTTTGGTTTGTTTGGGGTTTTTATCAATTTTAACTGATTTTTTTTCTCCATTTATTTAGTTTTTTAAATTAACATATAATGTATTATTTGTTTCAGGGGTACAAGTCTGTGATTCATCAGTCTCACACAATTCACAGCGCTCACCATAGCACACACACTCCCCAACGTCCATCACCCAGCAACCCCATACCTCCCATGCCCTCCACTCCAGCAACCCTTAGTTTGTTTCCTGAGATTAAGAGTCTCTTATGGTTTGTCTCCCTCTCTGCTTTCATCTTACTTCATTTGTTCCTCTCTTCCGCTATGACCCTCTGCCTTGTTTCTCAAATTCCACATATCAGTGAGATCATATGGTAATTGTATTTCTCTGACTGACTCATTTCGCTTAACATAATACCCTCTAGTTCCATCCACATTGTTGCAAATGGCAAGATTTCATTTTTTGGTGGTTGCATAATATTTCATTGTGTATATATGCACTACATCTTTATCCATTCATCTATTGATGGACATCTTGGCTCTTTCCATAGTTTGGCTATTGTGGACATTGCTGCTATAAACATTGGGGTGTATGTGTCCCTTCAGATCACTACATTTGTATCTTTGGGGTAAATACCCAGTAGTGCAATTGCTGGATCATATGGTAGCTCTATTTTCAAATTTTTGAGGAACCTGCATACTGTTTTCCAGAGTGGCTGCACCAGCTTGCATTCCCACCAACAGTGTAGGAGGGTTCTCCTTTCTCCGCATCCCCGCCAACATCTGTCGTTTCCTGACTTATTAATTTTAGCCATTCTGACTGGTGTGAGGTGGTATCTCATTGAGGTTTTGATTTGTATTTCCCTGATGCCGAATGATGTTGAGCACATTTTCATGTGTCTGTTGGCCATTTGGAAGTCTTCTTTGCGGAAATATCTGTTCATGTCTTCTGCCCATTTCTTGATTGGATTATTTGTTCCATGGGTGTTTAGTTTGATAAGTTTTTTATAGATTTTGAATACTAGCCCGTTATCTGATATGTCATTTGCAAATATCTTCTTCCATTCTGTTGGTTGTCTTTTGGTTTTGTTGACTGTTTCCTTTGCTGGGCAAAACCTTTTTATCTTGATGTAGTCCCAATAGTTTGTTTTTGCCTTTGCTTCCCTTGCCTTTGGCGATGTGTCTAGGAGGAAGTTCCTGTGGCTGAGGTCGAAGAGGTTGAACCCTGTGTAAGGATTTTGATGGATTCCTGTCTCATATTTAGATCTTTCATCCATTTTGAGTCTATTTTTGTGTATGGTGTAAGGAAACGGTCCAGTTTCATTCTTCTGCATATGGCTGTCTCATTTTCCCAACACCATTTGTTGAAGAGACTGTCTTTTTTCCATTGGATATTCTTTCCTGCTTTGTCAAAGATTAGTTGACCATAGAGTTGAGGGTCCATTTCTGGGCTCTCTATTCTGTTCCATTGATCTGTGTGTCTGTTTTTGTGCCAGTACCATACTGTCTAAATGATTACAGCTTTGTAATAAGCTTGAAATACAGAATTGTGATGCAACCAACTTTGCTTTTCTTTTTCAACATTCCTCTGGCTATTGGGGTCTTTTCTGGTTCCATACAAATTTTAGGATTATTTGTTCCATTTCTTTGAAAAAAGTGGATCGTATTTTGATAGGGATTGCATTAAATGTGTAGATTGCTCTAGGTAGCCTAGACATTTTCACAATATATGTTTTTCCAATCCATGAGCACAGAATGTTTTTCCATTTCTTTCTGTCTTCCTCAATTTATTTCATAAGTGTTCTATAGTTTTAACAGTACAGATCTTTTATCTCTTTGATTCGGTTTATTCCTAGTTATGGTTTTTGGTGCAACTGTAAATGGGATCGACTCCTTAATTTCTCTTTCTCCTGTCTTGTTGTTGGTGTATAGGAATGCCACTGACTTCTGTGCATTGATTTTATATCCTGCCACTTTACTGAATTCCTGTATGAGTTCTAGCAGTTTTGGGGTGGAGTCCTTTGGGTTTCCCATAGAGTATCATATCATCTGCAAAGAGTGAGAGTTTGACTTCTTCTCTGCTGATTCAGATGCCTTTTATTTCTTTTTATTGTCTGATTGCTGAGGCCAGGACTTCTGATACTATGTTGAACAGCAGTGGACATCCCTGCCATGTTCCTGACCTTAGGGGAAAAGCTCTCAGTTTTTCCCCATTGAGAATGATATTCACTGTGTGTTTTTCACAGATGGCTTTTATGATATTGAGGTATGTTCCCTCTATCTCTACACTGTGAAGAGTTTTAATCAAGAAAGGATGCTGTACTTTGTCAAATGCTTTTTCTGCATCAATTGAGAGGATCGTATGGTTCTTGCTCTTTCTTTTATTAATGTAGTATATCACATTGATTGATTTGTGGATGTTGAACCACCCTTGCAGCCCAGGAATAAATCCCACTTGTTCATGGTGAATAATCCTTTTAATGTACTGTTGGATCCTATTGGCTAGTATTTTGGTGAGAATTTTTGCATCCATGTTCATCAAGGATATTGGTCTGTAATTCTCCTTTTTGATGGGATCTTTGTCTGGTTTGGGGATCAAGGTAATGGTGGCCTCATAAAACGAGTTTGGAAGGTTTCCTTCCATTTCTATTTTTGGAACAGCTTCAGAATAGGTATTAATTTTTCTTTAAATGGTTGATAGATTCCCCTGGGAAGCCATCTGGCCCTGGGTTCTTGTTTGTTGGAAGATTTTTGATTACTGCTTCAATTTCCTTAATGGTTATAGGTCTGTTCAGGTTTTCTACTTCTTCCTGGTTCAGTTTTGGTAGTTTATATGTCTCTTCTAATACATCCATATCTTCCATATTGACTAATTTGTTGGCATATAGGTGCTCATAATATGTTCTTTTTTTTTTTTTTAAGATTTTATTTATTTATTTGACAGGGAGAGACACAGCGAGAGAGGGAACACAAGCAGGGGGAGTGGGAGAGGGAGAAGCAGGCTCCCCGCAGAGCAGGGAGTCCGATGCGGGACTTGATCCCAGGACCCTGGGATCATGACCTGAGCCGAAGGCAGTCGCTTAACCAACTGAGCCACCCAGGCGCCCTCATAATATGTTCTTATAATTGGTTGCATTTCTTTGGTGTTGGTTGTGATCTCTCCTCTTTCATTCATGATTTTATTAATTTGGGTCCTTTCTCCTTTCTTTTTGATAAGTCTGGCAGGGGTTTATCAGTCTTATTAATTCTTTCAAAGAACCAGCTCCTAGTTTCGTTGATCTGTTCTACTGTTTTTTTGGTTTCTATTTCATTGACTTCTGCTTTGATCTTTATTATTTCTCTTCTACCGCTGGGTTTAGTCTTTATTCACTGTTCTTTCTCCAGCTCATTTAGGTGTAAGGTTAGGTTGTGTATTTGAGACCTTTCTTGTTTCTTGAGAAAGGCTTGTATTGCTATATACTTTCCTCTTATGACCACCTTTGCTGCATCCCAAAGATTTTGAACAGTTGTGTTTTCATTTTCATTTGTTTCCATGAATTTTTTTTAATGCTTCTTTAATTTCCTGGTTTATCCATTCATTCTTTAGTAGGATGCTTTTTAGCCGCCATGTCTTTGAGTTCTTTCCGACTTTCCTCTTGTGATTGAGTTCAAGTTTCAAAGCATTGTGTTCTGAAAATATGCAGGGAATGATCCCAATCTTTTGGTATTGTTGAGACCTGATTTGTGACCCAGGATGTGATCTATTCTGAAGAATGTTCCATGTGCCCTTGAGCCCACACCTACTTTCTATACAGATTCTTCAGTTCTCAGCATTCTCAGGAAAGTTCTTCCTGATCTTTCAGTTTAGGAGTCACTGGTTACATGCCATCTTTGTGCTTTATTTTTTTCTTAAAAGTAAACACATTTTATACTTGTATATTTTTGTTATATGATTATTTGGAGAATATTCATCTTTCCAACTAGACTACCAGGTCCATGAGGGGAGGAATTGTGTCAGTTTATTTCTCAACTCTATACCAAACATCTGAAACAGTGCTTGGCACCTGGAATGAGTTCAATAAATAGTTGTTGTTTAGATAAATACACTTGAAGTAGCTATACTAATGAATTTAAGCCACACGTTCTATTAAGACTACCTGTGTCTGGATAGTTTTCATGCAGATTTTACTAATTTGGTTCATTCAATGCATAAGCTTAAAATTAGAAAAGTGGTTTGTTGATAATTCCCTTCAAATACTTCTCCCTTTCAATGTTGTGTATCTATTTGTTACCAAACATTATTTTATCTCTCTATACACAATCTCCTATTTCCTGATGTTTTAACTACTCTGAATAAAGCCTTTGGGGCACTAGAATGAGCAGTAAGATGTGATATAGATGAATCTTCTTATGGAATTCTGTTCCATAGGAAATAATATTAGAAGGCTTGCAGGATAATATTTAAATTAAGTTTTACTCTCAAGTGATTATTTCCTTTTTAAAAACAGCCTTTTCTATTAAAAGCACACTCAAAATGTTCAAATTAAATCCTTCTGTGGTAAAGTAATGGCTCAGGGCAGCTTCTAAATGGAAGATAAGGAGGCAACAGTCATTTTACTCTAGAGAGTCGTAAAATGTTTTCCCGCCTCTTTTACTGTGACACATCACAACTAAATTGTTTATCTATTATGACCTGCAATTTTCTCTTTGGAAAAATGGTGTTGAGAGGCTTAAACATAAGCCGTTATCAGAAAGCCATGAGCTTCTTTACTGGTCTCATGCAGGTCATCTTCCTTTAGTTATTTTAAGAAAATATAAAACTATTTCATGCATTATTTTGAATATTAAAATTGCACCAATACACAGAGTAGGTAATACTTGCTAATACATAGTTTCCTTTAAATTAGTAGTTTTCCCTCTATTTGCTAGAGTCATTATGGTAACTAGGTAAGACCACTTCAACTGTGTCTATGACAGATCAGTATTCAATAAACATTTTTTCCTTCTTTTTCTATCTATCCAGTGTTATTTTACACAATGAAATTTACCATAAAATGTTTTATCTTTCAATTCACTTTTATTTTAATACCTGTCCCATTGCTTATTTTTGAAGGTCATAGAGAATGTGGTTTGGAACCTTCTATTTGTCACACAGGCTCAGTTTAGGTATCTGATCTCTAGCTCTTCAGGAAGCACTAGGATCAATCCCATACATCAACCCTTCTCCCGTTTCCACACTGCAACATAAATCCCACAGATCAAAATATCACACATTTATCTTTGCAATCAACTTATCAATATGCCTAGAAGCAAAAGATAAATTTCTTTTTTGATCAATAGAGTAATAACTGCAAGTGCCTATGAATGAAGATAAAGCTATCTGTTCTATTTTCATATCCAACCACACTATTTGACTTGATCTCATCTGTGTCAGAGTATTCTATCGCCTGACTACACACAATGCACAGAACACATTTCGTTTCATTGATTTTCAATTTCCCCATCATTAATTTCATTGACTGAGTAGCAGGCTTTCAAATTAGAGAAAAGTAAAGCTCAAACAATGAAGTTCCATCAGTTTAGTATTATGATTTTCTTTATTCTGTTTTGGGAGGAGGGTGGACAGGGCTCTTATTGTTGTAGCATTTTTTCATGCTACCCCAAAAAGCAAAAGTAAAACATGCATAATAATGAAATCATAGTGCCTAGAATAGTGCTTGATGATATCAAGTTTAACAATAGGTATTGATAGAATAAACAAATCAAGATTCATAAAGTAATCAATACTCAAATATTATGCATACACAGGATAGTCAATAGAGAAATATATATTGGTGGCCTACTTACACCAAGACTGAAAAATGCTGCAAATATCTGGATGCAAAGTCATGATTCTGCTCCAAAGACCTTATAGCCAATTGCAGGTCTCATGTTAAATTATTACAGTGCAGATGCATTGGTACAGTGGAAGAAAGAAGATAGAGCAGCTATGACCACCTGTAGAAGTTAGGGGGCTCATTTATTCATTCTCATATCACTCATTCTCTTTCATTCATTTATCATATCATACACATGGGTAATAATAAAGCTAATTATCCTATTGCAGATAGGAATTAAATACTTTTTAATGATTCTCACTTTTGATACAGGTTTCTAAAACTTGAAATCATTTCTTATATTTATCATAATCTATTCTAGTCCCAGTATAATTAAATCCTACCTGATTTTACAGCTTATATATTTATTGAGCCTTAAATGTCCTGCATTTTAATACTATATTCCTCATGCTTAGAATAATGCTAGGTTTAATAAAAAAAAATGTGTTAAACAAATCAAAGCACCTGTTATATGCCTTACTTTCCAGTGGAAGGAGATTTAAAAAAGCAAAACATAAAATACAGCAATAAGTTTTGTGAAAGGTGTAAAAACAAGGTGATACAATGGAAGGGGCCAGGTGACTATTTTAAATAGGGTGAACAAGGAAGATCCCGAGGGAGTGACAACTGATGTGAGACAAGAAAGAGCTTGTGACAAGGTCCTGGGAAGAGCAGTCCGAGTTGACTGTTTAAGGGTTCCTGCCTTGGGAATTATATTGGGAATTTGGAGAAATAAAAGAAAAAAAGGCAGAGGTGTCTGGAGTGTAATGAGAATAGGAGAGAGTTTATTATATACTGTGTGAGAGGTCAAATATGGACAGAGCATTTTGGGGTTTTGGAGGGCAGGATAACGAGTGTGTAATTTATTTTGTAGTCATTATAAAGTCTTTAGGGTAATGGTTCTCAACCAGGTGACAATTTGGGCATTGCAGCAAATATGGACATATTTTTGGTTGTCACAGATGGGCGGGTAAGGTACTACTGGCACATAGTGAATTGAGTCAGGGATACTGCTAAACATTCTACACTACACAAGACAGTTCTTCAGAGCAAAGAATTATCCTGACCAACACGTCAATAGTGTTGAGATTGAGAAACCCTGTTTTAGGTGACAGTAAAGAGGTAAGCATAAAGTGATATAATCTAACTTACATTTTAATTACTTTGCATGTTTGTTGGAAATTAAATTATGCAGCAGAAAGCACGGAACCTGAATAACCGCAAGAGATTTTTGTAGTGGTCAAAAAATAAGACATAATTGCATTTACATTGATCAGATATTTTCTCTGTGTAGTTTTATTTCTGAAAATGGTTTCATTTGTGCCATATATAAACTCATATAATAAGTCATACTCTTAACTAAGTTCTAATGCATTTGTATTCTCTTCACCTCTTGCCTCAAAGTATTGCAGCTTTAACAACTTCGACAACAGAGAAGACAAGGGATCAATCCATCATCAACAGAATATTTAATATTTCAGCGAAATCTCATATTGATCATACCCCAGTCCCACAATGCTCTTTTTTAAATTTTGCTCTCTTCAGGGTCATAACAAATAAAATATGGCATTTTTCCCCACAATGATTTATACCACCAGAAGGAAGATGTAATGTGAAAGCTGAACATTCTCCATTAGCTATTATTTATATACTATTTATACTTGTCAAATATTATTCACAGAAGATCAAAATATGATGGTGATATTTTTTTCTCTTCAATTCTAGGTATTTTGATTAAGTTGCTACACATTCATATATCATTCAGTGAAAAACAGTATTTGAACTAAAGCAAAAAAGAGCAGAAATAATTTTGCTAGTTCAGAAAACAATTCAGTCTTCCAGAACTGGGAATTTTGCAAGAATTTTCAAGTCTGTCATGTGCTTTGGATCTAAAGCTAATGGAAAGCAACAGGAATCATTCTGTTCAAAGACCTGTGGTCACCACTGACCACTGACATTTTAAGTATAGTCTTTGTAGAAAGCTATTCATTCAAATTTCAGGTCTGCCATTTATATTTTTGGACAAATCCCAGTCATACCTCTCTGAGCCAAGTTTAACTCTCTGTAAATTGAGGATGATATCAGATATTAAATAACAAGACAATGCATAAGACATACGGTACATGCTGTTAATGTAAAACCAATGAGTTAAAAGGAACAGATTTCTATCCATTGTGTGGTCATTGTTGGATTGTAACATTTTAATGTGACAGGTTCAGTTTATTTTGTTAACTCTTCATTAAAATCAGGGATAAGAACTGATATGAATGTTGCCTGTAACCTCCTACTTTAATTGTTCAAGTGAAACACACATTTAGACACTTTATCAGCCAGGCCCTGACCCTCAACTGCCCTGGCTGACATTACAGAGATCAGTCAAGTAATAAATCCCTATCTGCCAGTTCACAATTGTAGGAAAGAGTAAAAATCCCCTTAGTTATTTGAGTATGGCAGAGACCAAGAAGAGATTGGACTTTCAGGTATATATGTCTCTGAGAAAAAACAAAGGAAAGGTTTATCCCTAAGAATGAGTGGGAAACTTATCATCGAAATAGAGAAAAAGGAAGGCCTGAAGGGAAGAAAATGGAAGGAAGGGTAAAGTCACACCTTCTATTACTTCTTTTGGGTCCATGTGTGGAACACAAATTTCGGAGATGCAATCTCATTTAATACTCCTAACTTAAGAGTGGGGAAAGAATTCTATTCCTATTTATAGATGAGAAAACTGAGATTGAAGAGAGAAGTTAAATAAATTGTCTACATATTTACAACGAGAAAATAGTAGAACTGGGATTTTCACATGAGTTTTGTCTCCATACAAATCCAGTGATCTCTACTGCAGTACATTTTCTATCTGAATCGTAGTGCCTTGTGAAATTACATGTCAACTAAGCATTGACCTTAAGAGCATAAAATGCTTTTGCATCATGTTTACATTCAAGCAAATACTTGAAATAAAAATTGAGACAGAGAAAGACAAATACTATACAATTGCACTCATATGTGGAATTTAAGAAACAAAACAAATGAGCAAAGGAGCAAAAAAAAAAAAAAAGAGGCAAACCAAGAAACAGACTCTTAACTATAGAGAACACATTGATGATTACCAGAGGGGAGGTATGTGGGAGGATGGGTTAAATAGGTGATGTGGATTAAGGAGTGTACTTGACAGGATGAGCACCAGGTGATATATGTAAGTGTTGAATCACTGTTTTGTATACCTGAAACTAATATTACACTGTGTTAACTAATTGGAATTTAAATAAAAACTTAAAAAAAAAAATTGAGACAAAGACACAGTGATGTAGCTCACACAAAAAGTATGGCCATAAACGTTATAGATCAGCAGTCACAACTTATAGAGAAGGTGATTCATTAGGATTTAATTCACTCTAAGATTAAGAGGGAGAATAAGGTAAAGTAATCTTTAACCTACATGTTATGCATTAAAAACAAACAACAAAAAAAAACTATTCCTTCCACAGAATACATGGCAATGTTTTCTGACACTAGTTTGATCTTCCTTTGATTTCCTCTTTAGGAATCTTGACATTTAAGTAAAACTACCAATAAGTTAGAGTATTTGCCTAAGTTCAGATGTTTCAATATCTCATTTAAAAAGAAGATTCTTACTTAGAAACTGCATTCAACTATGCTTTCTCTTGACCTTTCCTTTTCTGCAAAAAGAAAAAATATATATATAAATCTTTATTAAAAAGAGTAATAACACTTGAAAAATATAATATGGCTGAAAATAATAATTATAGGAAACACTTTTTAAAGGAGCAAATATCTATATTTATATAGTTTAGTTTATAGTATAGTTTGTTATATTCTCAACAAAGCTCTGTCGAGAGCTATAAATACTCTTTTTCCCTGCTCACAATTTGAGTAAAATATTCCTATATATTCTGAATACAGATTTTCAATTTTCTCTCTTCTGAAACTGGTACATAACTTTGTTTATTTGGATTAAGGTCAAGTAATTTCTAGTTATTGGTCATCAACCTTTAGGATATTAGGCTAACAATTAATGAATAAATAGATACATAAACACATATATTCATATGTGAAAAGAGCAACCTCTTTTTTTACAACTATATGTACAGTTAGCCTGAATGTGTCAGCAGAATGAACTCTAATTTAGGAGTCATGAGTCCCTGGGGAATTGGGGAAGTGATTCAAAATTTCTAACTTTCTTTTACCTCATCCATTGATTGTTCAGAATATGACAAGATGATCCCTTCTGGCTTCAAACTGTCTGACCTTTAGCTTAGTCTCTTCTGCTGAACTAAATTGTTTTGTTTTAGCCATCTTAGAACTTCTCTATTTCCTACTGGCTCTGGGAAAAATAAAGAAGTAAAAGAGGTTGGTTGGATGGATGGATGGATGGATGGATGGATGGATGGATGGATGGATAGATAGGTAGGTAGAGATTTGGAGTAAATATCTATCCTGTAAAGATTAAAAAATAGCTAATGACTATTGTCTTAATAAACAAATGCCAATCAAACAACTCTCTCTCTCTGAACCCCATGGGGAATTTCACTAGGAATACTGGATGATAAAGACTCCCAGGCCAAGCTGCAACTTTTAAAACTTGCTTCAGGAAAAGAATATTTTAAAACTATTTCATGAATATATTTCTTAGTTAAAAATATTTTTAGAACAAATATTTTAATATACTTCACATGGAAAATGCAAAACATTTCTAAATTTACAAGGAAGTTTAAAAATGAATAAAGGTAAAATACTTAAGATTTTCAAAGTGTATTAAAATTATAATATGTAGCAAGGAAAAGTTATCAGATCCAGAGCTCTCAACTCAGACTTATTGGGATATAACTTTAAAAAAGATTCAACTTTCATAAGGCTCAAATTTCTGTTGTGAAATGGATTAACCAAACATGGATTGATACTATATTTGTCAGTTATTTATAAACTGTAATCTCAATACCAATATTCATCATGAAACTATTATATATATGTAGACAGTTGCATTTCTCTGAGGCAAATTTTTGATTGATTTCTAAAACTTGCTTATCTGGCAGTTTTATGACATTTCTAATAGGTTTCTCTTGGGTAAAAACAGGTTTAGTCTATTATCATTTCCTTTCCCTAAATTTACTTTTCTGTGTTTTTTGGGTAAAGGCTTCTGATTTCTCAAATGGAAAGAAAATAAAAAGAACCTCTTAGGTTTTATTTAGGCTTCTTTCCATTTTTATATTTTTGGGCTCCATAAAAAGACAAACAAACAAACAAAAAACAATGTCTACCTCTAAAATTTAATTTTCTTCAAGTATATAAGCATCTTAATGTAAACCAGAAAAAAGCATATTGAAAGAGGAAATACTAAAGGGATATCAAAAGTCTTAGATGCCCAGAAATCTCTGCAAAGATTATTCCTATTTTTTATTTTTTTTCCTTAACCATTTTTTTCCTAAAGTAGTTCTTTGGTACTTTGTCCTCTGCTTATATGTAAAGGGTAGAATAGTCATTACAGGAAATGAAGACTCCATTAGCTTGAGTGGTGCCCTTTGCTGATAGACATAATAGTCTTAAACTAGAGTACTTTGCACTGCCAATCTCTACTAATGGAGAATCACTACATGTATATCTGTGGCCATCCTAAAATATGTCTTCTCTTTATAAAGAATTGGACAGAAACAGGTAGAACATGAAAAATCATTCATTAAGTGCAGCAAGAAAGCCATTAGGATCATAATTCCCAAGCATTAAGGAAGGGATAATGAGATTTGGAGAAGAATAATCTTACGTATGTACATATGTCATCAAGCTTACATCTAATGGGGAAAAAGAGAGAGGATAAAATGCTCTGAATGATATATAAAGGCTTTTTTTTTTCTGAGGGAAACAGTACCTTCATAAATATCCAAATAAGGTGCTTGCAAAAGTCTCTCAACCTATCTAACTTAACATAAAATGTTAAGTGAATTCCTTTTGCCTCTGGTAAAAATATATTTTGCAGATTTCTATTTCAGAGATTGATGGTCCAATCTTAAAAGCCAATATAACATAAGAGGAGAAATGAATAAGATTAGCAAAAGAATAAAATAAATAAAAAACATTATCTTGTGCTTCTCTAAATTTTTCCAAATTTAGATTGATGAAATTGAAAAATCTGTGAATGTTAATTACTGCAGTAACTACCAGTGGCGCTTTTCTTATAAAAGCCAGTTTATTAAGCTTCTTATGGTGACATAGGATTGATTCACAGTTCTATGGGTAGGCAGTAGTGATTCCTAGTCAATGTTTACAATCAGAGAAGCAGAGAAGTAGAAGCAGAATGACTTAAATTTTGAACCCAATACGTGCATTTAACTCTGCAGTTAAGGTTCCATCCACCACACCAAGGGTTTCTTAGGGGCACACCTCCTTTCCTCTATAACTAGAAAATAGCCATCGAAATATTTCTGGTGTTTGATTCACATGTAAGACATCTTGACGTTAGTACTCTGTTCTGGTAACAAGTAATAGGCTGAAGAGTGAGAAATCAACTCTTCTTAGATCCTTGAGAGGAGAAGACAGAGTAAACCATTGCTCCCAAGATTGAAGAGAGGAATACAGAGAGACGTGTCTTACCTGAGGAGAAACTCACAGAAGAAACCACCTCAGGAATCAGTTCTGGGGTAGAAAACTGGAAGTGAAATTGATGAATTGCCAGAAGCTCAGTGTGGATAAGTCAGGAGCAGGAATTTGACCAGATTCTCGAGGTGAATACTGAACAAAAATCTCCTGACATTTCTGGCAGGGAGAGGGGAGAAGGAACCATTTTGAAATACACAGGAGCATTCTATTCTTAACAAGGACTGCCTTCAGGGGAAACTAATTAACCTGAGGATAACCTGCTAGGGTATTATCAGAGCCTAACTTATTTGGGGGAAAGGAAATATCCAACTCCAGTCCACTCTACCTATCCTGTTTCACCAAAAGAAGGAAGAAAAACACTGAGAAGCTCTTATGAAGTTCCTAATACAGACAAATAGTTTCACTAAAAAACTGAGTCCTAATTATAGGACCTTAGAATGCCTCCCCTGCCCACACATCTCACCACCACATTACTAAACGCCTATTTACAGAAGTTCCTTTCACTCTGTGCATCTTGTCCAGCTATCAGGGAAAAAGTACTAGGTCAATCAAAGGACAAAAAGCACAATTTTAAGAGAGAGAGAACACATCAGAGCAGATGAAGTAGGGATGACTGAATTATAAGCTATGATTATTATGCTAAGGGCTCTGATGGCTGAAGTAGACAGCATGACAGAACAGATGAGCTATGTAAGTGGAGAGGGAAATCCTAAAAAAAGAACCAAAAAAAAATGTTATAAAAATCACTGTAACAAATATGAATCTTTTTGATGAGGTTGTTAGTAGACTGGACACAGCTGAGCAAAGAATATCTAAGCTAGAGGAAATATCAATAGAATCCTTGAAAACCAAAAGGGAAGGAGAACAAAGACTGGAAAAACAGAACAGAATACCTAAGGACTGTGGGACAACTACAAAGATACTTGTAGTTGCATAGTGGGAATACCAGATGGAGAAGAGAGAGCAAAAACAGAAGAAATATTTGTTAAAATAATGACTGACAACTTCCCCCAAATTAATGTCAGGCACTAAACCACATATCCAGGAATCTCAGAGAACAATACCCAGAATAAATGCAAAAACCAAAAACCCCAAAACTCAACTTTTTCTAGTCATAATTTTCAAACTACAGAAAACCAAAGATAAAGAAGGAATTCTGAAAGAAGCCAGAGGAAGAAAACACCTTACATATAGAGGAACAAAGAAGAATTACATCTAATCCAGTGCATGACCCATGAAAGAATTAATCAATAAACTGGACTTCATTAAAATTAACAACTTCTGTTTTGCAAAAGACAATGGCAAGAGAACAAGAAGACAAGCCACAAACTAAGAGAAAATGTATGCAAAAGACACATCTGATTAAGGACTGTTGTCCAAAATATACAAAGAACTCTTAAAACTCAACAAGTAGAAAATAAACAATGCATTAAAAAATGGGCCTAAGGCCTTAAGAAACACCTTACCAAAGAATATATCCCTCAAATGGTGACTGTCTTGGGGGTTAGGGTCTTTAAAGAGGTAATTGAGTTAAAATGAGGTCATTAGTGTGGGCCCTAATCCAATATGACTGGTGTCCTTATAAGAAGAGAAGGTTTGGACATAGTTACATACAGAGAGAAGACCATTTGAAAACACAGGGAGAGAGAAGATGGCTATGTACAAACCAAGGAGAGAGGTCTCCGAAGAAACCAACCCTGTGACATCTTGATCTCAGACTTCTACATAAATACATTTATGTTGTTTCAGTCACCAAATCTGGGGCTTTTATAAGAGTACAGAGTACACTAATACAGTTGCCTCGTTGAAAAGTAATATAAAGAAAGAGAGTCAAGGAGCCACCATGAACATAAAACCAAACTCTAAACTATTTACAGGAAGAACCATATGGAAAGCCATGTTGCCTTCTGACATTAGTAATAGTGGCTGGAGGGAGAGTAGGAAGCAAGTAAACAAGAAAAGCAGAAGGTATAAAGAAAGGCAAGGAAGGCAGGGAACATGACAGAACTCATATAGCAAGGTGATTCATTGAGAATGAAGTGCTGTGTTACAAATACGATGACAAGATGAATGCTAACCCTAGCAAGACTCTGGATTTTATTTGTGTACAAAAATAGTCATTGTTTCCTATGAAATGTAAAGTGAATGCTAACAGTGCACTAACATTATTTTTTTAAATCTCAGTATCACAGACGTTTCAAAGCAACTGAAAAGCAAGAGAGGCTGTTTTAAGACATTTATTTTTAATAAAACACTGCTTCCATAATTGGATTGCAAATTTTCCAGTCTAAATCACAATAAATAGAAAACATTGAACACCAGAGAATTTTAACTATCTCCTTGAACAATGTAAACACAATACTTACAGAATTTTGTGAAAGAAGGAAGTGTTCTCTTTTTAAATCTGTACCCAGATGTGAGATTACTGGTCTTTGTTTCAACCACAATGACGATGGAGAGGAAGAAATTAATTGCAATTCTGATGAATGGAATGCCTGACAAGATAATAGTTTTTAGCAGATCATTGTTTTCACTCTTTAATTTCTATCCAGCAAAGTTTTATTTCAATGGTACATCATCATAATTGCAATTTTTATAAACATCAAACTGTGCAGGTGCATTTGCAAACTCACCCTCCGTGGCAAATACAACGAACTAAAAAAACGTAGAACAGATTATGAAATTGCAGAATTTCTTTGAGCATATGGTGATATGTAGAATGTCTGCCTTCAAGAAAACTGAAAAATGACAGGCCCTTCCAAACTGGTAGCCAGCCATAAGCAAAAGAGGCCCTAGGTTTTGATATTTGCTGATTTAATAATTTACTTCCATTGCTTTTCATAGAATTTGTCCTTCTGCCATGTGTGCTATACTCTAATATTAGGTTTAGTGCATTTATGTCCTCCAAATTAGCACTTAATTAGATATCAGCCCTGAATTTCTCATTCGTCAGTGAGTAAGATGGGAGTTAAATTCAGGTTGGCCCATGAATGGACATCTTTAAGGGTACTGTGGGATGCCAGGGCAACATTGACATGATTAGTGGGACATGTTACTTCCCAAAAGCTCATTCCATGAAATTTGAGATTAAACACTAAAAGAACTTTCTTATTCTTCAAGCTTGTGTGTTAATTCATGTGCTTCAGGTACTGCCTAAAGATCTGACAATATACTCAATGTAGAAATGTGTATTTCAGGCATTAGAACTAAGTTTTTAGCTGTTTTTCATTAATTCATATATAAATTGCAAAACTCCAGCTCAAGTCTTAAGAAGAGAAAAACTGATAACACATACAGTTTCACTTTTTAATAAATGTATCAGATTACTGCATGATCCATGTGATAATCTGAGAAAAAGATTATACAGTATTATTTTTTGGTGACCAGAAGTATTTACTACCCACAACATGTTCCCACTTAACCATTTAATTGCTAAAATTTCACCATGATGAATTCATTCTTTTGGACTAATACTGAATTACTTCTTTCTTCTAAGAGAATGGTTATATCAACATTCACCTTGAAAGTTTCTTTTCATGGCTTCATAAAATCTTAGCTTTGGAAATATACTTGGAATTTATTTAGTCAAACCAATTTTATGCATGAACCTCCTCTCCAACCTCTCTGAAATCTGTTTTCTCTTTGAAAATACTCCATGGCTCAGAAAACGCTTCCATTCCATTTTTTAATTCTAAATTTAGGAAAAAAAACACTAGAAAAACATTTTATAATTTCTGAAAAAAAATAGCTGATTTTTGCTGTTCTGATTGGCCTCTGGAGTTACATACAAGAAATCAAATTAGTCTACGTGATCACTTTTTAAATATTTGAAATGTTTATCGTGTTCCTATTTAACCTTCTTTGTTTTAAACTAAATAATCTTACTTCTTTCAATGATTTCTTCTGTGGCATGCTTTCTTGATGATTTACTTAAGAAACTCAATTAATAATAGTAAAAAGTTAATACGTGGCAGGTGGTCTTCCAGTTGTTTGTATAGTGGTGACTAAACACAGCTCCTGCATTCATGGTTTTTAGAGTTGAATAAGGAGAGAGACAAAACAAGTAAGTAAACAAACAAGTCTGACAATTGATAAATGCTTTGGAGGAAACTCGATAGGGCTATGAAAGAGAATTACAAGAATTTAACCAGCTTACAAATAGCCAGGCATACATAAGTGGAGTCAAGTGAAAGAAAGAATGGTGTTCTAGAGAGAGGGAACAGATAAATGACAAATTGGGAGAATATATTGGCAATTTCAATCACAGAAAAAGAACCACTACCCTGAATATATAAACAGTTCTCAAAATCAAAATAGATGTATCTAGGATCCTAGAACAGGAAAAGATATTAGTGGAAAAACTGATGGAATTTGAATATGGTGTGTAGTTAAAAAAAATGTTAATTGTCTGGTTTTGATAGGTGTGCTATGGTTATATAAGATATTAACATTAGAGGGGACTAGGTGAAGACTAGGGGTACTCTATTATTTTTGTAACTTCCTATAATATGAAATTAGTTCAAATAAAAAATAAAAAAAAATCAAAGTATCTGTCAAAGAAATCGCCTTACAGAAAATCACCTTACAGAAAAATGTAGACAAACGTCCCTTAAACATGTGAAAAGATCATTAAATTTACTCATAGTAGAAGAAATGGAAAATAAAACTTTAGTAAGATCTTTTTTCACTGTGACAATGTTTGGCAGAAATTTTATATAACAATAAACTTCTTAGATAAATCTCTGAAAAATAGTCACTATCTGACTTTGCTTGTCAGACAGCAAATGATGCAAACACTATTGATTGGAATTTGATGAATTTCCATCAAAATTACAAACATGACTATCTCATGAGAATTGCACTTACGAGAATTTAGAAGAATAATATCCTGCACTTATGAGAAATTGTCATTGAGCTACACTCCCACCAACATGAAACAATACATGAACATACTTATTGCTTATTTATTCTGGAATGATGCGGCAAAGTAAAACAATGGAAACCACATACATGTCACTCATAAGAGACTGGCCTGAAAAGCTTATGGTGCATTCACATAATGCAGCATCATGACGCTTAATCACAATGAGGAAGGCCTCTGCAGACTGACAGTATTTTCCAGCATGAATTGTCAAATGAAAAAGGACAGGTAGGAAAGAATGTATATGGTAGGTTATTTTTTGTGTGAGAGAGAAGGAGAAATAAGAAAGTGTGTTTGTGTGTGTGATGTTCACGTTTATTTTTGCAAAAAGAAAAGAGACATAGAAAAGATAAACCAGATATTAATAAAAAATGTTACTTTTGCAGGGTGGATGTTATAGGTGAGGGACTAGGAATGGGAGTCTGAATTTTCCAAGTATATTCCTTTAAGTGGTTTGAATTTTAATAAATGTCCATGTTTTGCAGATTTAAAATACAAAATAAAGTATGGAAAAAACCTTCAAATTGACTAAAAATAAAAATTATAAAATTTAACTTAATATCAAATTGGAAGTGTGAAAACACAGACCAAATAATTATTTCACATACCTTTTAACACCCTTCTCAAGGAATAAATTCTAAGAGCAAAAGGTCTTTTAAAAAAAACAAAGTCTTGAGATTGACTTATAGGCCTGTTGTTCATAAATGCATTGGTGGTATGATTCAAAATTATTTTTAATATATTCTGGAATAGGGCAAGTGAGATATATACTAAATATTTTTGGAAACCAGAGTTCTCACTGACTAAGAAGGTAAAGGCAAATGTGAAATAGGGAGGGTAAGGATGAATGCTGTGGGGTTGGTTGAGAATTGGACATACTAATATAGGTTTGAATTCTGTAAAACTATTTTTCTAGCTGTATCCACTCAAAGACACCTCAGTATCCTAAGGATGTCTAGGCCCCAGATATTGGTTTCAAAATACCATCCCCTAGTAAAAGAAACCAGGTTCCTTGGAGAAATGAATGGTTCTGAATTTAGACAGTGAAAGCATAAAGTGAATTTAGAACACTGTGCCTGAAAACAAGGACACAGGAACTAGTGTGCTGGGACTTACATGAATCAAACATGAGACAATTTGAACATTAAATTGAATATTGAATAATAAGATAAACATTATAACATGTGGAATTTAAAAAATTATAACTATAGTAATACTAAAAATAATAATAATGATGATGGCAATGATAATACAGATGAAGAGAGAGAAAAAGAGGGGGCACTCTCCTTTATAGGAAAATTCTAGCTAATACGTGTAGAAGAAATGATAGAATTAGAAAAACACCATTTCATAATCCCAATGTAACAGTTAATCCAGATAAGGGTCATCAAAAGATGCTAAAACCATTTGATAAAAGGTTTCAGAGGAACTGAGTATGCACATACCACCTTCCAAAAAGAACACTTTTTATAATTTCTATTGACCAGCCCCCCCAATCAAGTAATCAAATGCAACACTACCAATATTGTGAAACAGAATGTTACACTCCTCCAGGATTGATGCACTAAACATACAAACATCACTTTTGTGTATTCTTTCCCAAAGTGTTGAATATTAATGTAGTAATGAGGAAACAACTGGATACATGTAGAATGTAGGATGTTCTGCAGGGCAGGCGACATAAACTCCATGAAAAATTATATGCTGTGAAAACAAGAAAAGGAGGTCGAGGAGCTGTCTTAGATTTAACATAACTAATGAAGCATACAAACCAAATACATCAACTTTTACTGGATCTTTGACTTTAAAATAATGATAAATGAAATGTTGGGGCAAACTAAATATGGACTATGTATTAGATGGGATTATGGAATTAAAGTTACTTTTCAATGGGTGCTGCAGCAAATGTCCTTATTCTTATGAGATGCTTGCTAAAGTATTTTGGAATAAAGTGTCAGGGTCCCTTCAATTTATTTTCAAAAGATTGAAGCGGGGAGAGAGGATGTCAACAACTGTTAAAAAATGTCAATATTTGGTGAATCTAGGCAAATATACGCAGTTGTTAACTGTATCTTTTTTTTTTTTTACCTTTTCTTATGAGTAACAGAGGTAGAGGAATGCCAAGTAAATTAAAATCGTATATTGAGTTTATAACAACATAATATTCATTTCAAACTCTTTCAAAGTACCATTTACATCTATAATACAAAATAGAATATAAACAGATGTCCTCAGAATTTCAACTCTTTCGGGAGCCTGGGTGGCTCAGTTGGTTAGGCAACTGCCTTCGGCTCGGGTCATGATCCCGGAGTCCCAGGATCGAGTCCCGCGTCAGGCTCCCTGCTCGGCGAGGAGCCTGCTTCTCCCTCTGACCCTCCCCCCTCTCATGTACTCTCTCTCATTCTCGCTCTCTCAAATGAATAAATGAATCTTTAAAAAAAAAAAAAAAGAATTTCAACTCTTTCTTTTATGTATTTATGACTAATCTGTTCTGGCTTATTTCTTACCAAGAAATCCTTTTGAGGTTGTGATACTTTAGATACCGTCAAGGGAATTAAAGCACTTGGAAACTCCACATTGAAATCAATCAACTCTTATTTAGTGTCTATTGTGAACCACGTGTTCTGTTGGCAACTGGAAAATCAAGAACGAAGAAGTCTCACACTGTACTAGTGGTATAATATGGTAAGTATAAGTAAATGTAAGCCAGAGAAATATAAACAAGAAATATTTCAGAAGGAAAATGAGGCAAAAACCAAAACCATTTAAATTCCTCATGATTTTGCTCTTCAGTGACATTGAATCTATTTTTTTTTTGTCTTTCAGTTGAAGACGGAGAGAAAGTGATATGAGCACCTGGAAGCAATTTGCAGATAAATTCAATCATTTGGGGATGTATTCTTGCATCGTTTGCCCTTTTATAAAGGACAAAGACAAAAAATAAAAAGGAAGGATGCGAGAAAGAAGCTTCTGAGATAGCTAGAAGTTAAAATCATTATGTATTTTGGAAATACTAGACTATACATAAGTGTGCCTGTCTATAATTTGCTCTAACTGTTGCAATTTAGGAAATGGGAAGAAAATGTGATCTAAAACTGTATACCAACATAAAACTAAGAATTACTCTTAGGAGACCATTATGGGTGGAATTGTGTACTCTCAGAAGTTCTGTTGGAGTCCTAACCTCCAGTACCTCAGAATGTGACCTTAGTTCGAAATAGGATCATTGCAGGCATAACCCATTAAGATGAAGTCATACTGGAGAATGAAAGCCTTCGAATCTAATATGACTGGTGTCCCTATAAGAACAGAAGGGACAGAATTACACACACCCACCATGGGGGAATATCATGGGACAACAGAGGCAGAGATCAGCAGCTGCAAAGCATGGGACTCTAAAGACTGACCGAAAACCACCAGAGGCTGACAAGAAGCAAAGAAGGATTCTCCTCACACGTTTCATGAGGGAACATGGCCCTACTAACACTTTGATCTTTGACTTTTAGCTTCCAGAACTATGAGACAGTAAATTCTTATTGTTTTAAGCTGCCCAGTTTGTGGTACTTTGTAATGTCAACACTAGGAAACCAACACAGAAGCATAAGAAGATTAATGCTATGCCTTCCATTATATGTTTAGGCAACCAAAAAACCCCAAAACTATCAGTGGGATGTACTTCTATAATATGTCAAATATATATTCAAAAGCTCTGTTTCCTGCAAACATCAAATACAGATGTTATCTGTAACAACACTTCAAAGTTACCTCTGAACTTTCTTCTAGGAAACTGCCAGAGTTGGAACCAAGGCCCTCACTTTCATAAAACATGAAAGCTGCTAGGCCTGGCCATCAAATGAGTTTTAGTTTACATCTCTTTTTATTCTGAAGGTATAGGACAAATCTTCTCCAAACAGTTTATAAAATATTCTCAGGCCTTTGTTTAGGGATTAATAATAATCCTAGTACTCATGCCTTCTTCCAAACCTCTGTTGTCCAACTGAGGCAAAAAGAAAAATCAAGTGAAAATCCAATGCACACTTTAAATACCTTCTAGTTTTATATGCCAATGATATCTCAATAAAACTAAAAATCAATCAGTCAATCAAAAATCAAATGGTTTGCGGGTGCCTGGGTGGCTCAGTTGTTAAGCGTCTGCCTTCGGCTCAGGTCATGATCCCAGGGTCCTGGGATCGAGTCCCACATCGGGCTCCCTGCTCCACGGGAAGTCTGCTTCTCCCTCTCCCACTCCCCCTGCTTGTGTTCCTACTCTCGCTATGTCTCTCTCTGTCAAATAAATAAATAAATAAATAAATAAATAAATAAATAAATAAATAAAAATCAAATGGTTTGCAAATTTACAAGCCTTTATGTATAATTATGGCAAAAAAATGATTGACTATGGCTTAAGCCAGGGAGTATAAGAAGGGTTTAACAATCCCAACAATTCCCAAGTGACTCAGCCATGACCCAAATAATGTGTCATCTGCAGAAGAGATTCTAGTCTCAATTTGTACCCCTGTTTACAGTTGAAGAATATGGGTAACATCCTGCAAGTTTCCATCTTTGTGTATGTGCTTCCTGCAGGAGATGCAAGAAAGAGTATTGCATCTGGATGCTAATCTTTACCACAAAGACCTTAGCCAGTGGTAAAATGTTGTCCAGGAATAACCTAGAGGCTCACCAACAAATGCACAGCAGAAACAGGCACATATGGGACAGAGTTGAAGAAAAATAAATAAATAATTCCTTATCTAAGAACCATGAACTATCATATTCTTGACTTTAGCGTGCAAGTCATTAGATGCAGATAGTTCCATATTTGGTGATAATGTAAGGCATGACAAATGTCTATATGTTGTTTTTATTTATACATGCCACAAAGTATCTTTTAACAATTTTACATAGTTCTGTTAGAAAAAGCATCTGCATTCATTTATGAAACACTCAAATCACAATAAAGAAAGCAAAGCATTTTTTTTTTGAGAGAGAGAGCTCATGTGCAAAGTGGGGGGGATTGGAGGGGAGGGGCAGAGGGAGATGGAGAGAGAGAATCCAAAGCAGGCTTCCCCCTGAGTGTGGAACCTAACGTGGGTCTTAACCTCAAGACCCTGATATTACAACCTGTGCCAAAATCAAGAGTGGGATGCTTAACAGACTGAGCCATCCAGGTACCCTAAAAGCAAAGCATTTTTAAAAACTGTCACATTTTGATTGGCTTTTCAATTGGAATGCTTGGTCTCTTTTTGAAATCTCTTGATTTGTCGTGTGTCAAGTACCATTATAGGTTTTGGACTGATTAATCTATAATGTATAGATCTTGTTTCTGAAGGTATACATGAATATTTTATGAAAGAGAAAATTTTTATTTTATTTTTAAATTTTAATACTAAAGTAAATTATTGGTGGAGATATATGTTTAACATGAAAGAATAATTATCTTCTTGGAACACACTAGTATTTTTTTTTTTTTTTTTTTTTTTTTAATTATGCTATGTTAGTCACCATACAGTACATCATTAGTTTTTGATGTAACACACTAGTCTTTTTTAAATATCCTAGGGCATTTCAAACCTCCTGGCCTTACAGATAAAGCACCTTGATTGAAATTAAGAAATCTGGCAAATAATCAGTAAAATGCACAGATTAGCTTTAACTGATATATTCAAATTGATATTTTTGCTGGTTCCTCACTAATTGATTGTATGGATTATTATGTTTAAATCTGTGTGCTGTTCTATTTATTATCATCCTCCACATCCTCTTCTTTAGGAGACTGGAATTCTGTTACACTAGTCCCCTAAACCTGCCTCTAGACTTTCTTGAAGTTAATTTCTCAATCCTATATATTGCCATACGGCAGGCTCCCCCTGAAGCTATTCCTTTGAGCCCACTCTGTACTACCAGCGCTTCTTGTCTTCATCTGAATAGATTTCTTTGGAAAAGTCTTAACTGATCATTATTTAATCACCTCTCTGGCCCAGCAGATCTGCTAAAATTCTGAGACTGTTCCAGTTATAAATTGCTGCATAATAAGCTGCCCCATGAGTGAGTGACATAAAACAAAAGCCATTTTATTATGCTCAGAGATGGTGTGTGTCAGAAATTTGGACAAGGCATAACTGATGGTTTGACTCTGTTTCACACTGTCTGGGGACTTCCCGCTGGGAAGACTAACCTGAATTTGACTGAATGGCTGGGGTGGGGGTGTGGCTACACTCAGCTGGAGGCTTATCGTTCACATACCTGGCACCTGGGCCGGGATGACTGCAGTGCTGAGCTTAACTGAAACTATCCCCTTCCATGTTCTTTGGACTTCCTCACAGCATGGCTGCCTCACTGTAGTTGAACTTTTCATAAGGTAGCTCAGGGCTCCATGAAAAAGAGCAGAAGTGTCATGGCTTTATATCGGCTAGCCTTAGAAGTCACCTGGAGTCAGGACTGCTGTACTCTATTGGGTAAAGCAGTTACAAGTCTGTACAGATAAAGAGAAAAAGATATAAATGCTATCTATCAATGGGAGAAATGTTAAAGAATTTTCAACTACATTTTACAATTATCTCAGGGTTTCAACAACTCAATGGATATAGGACAGATGAATCATTTCTACTCTCTTCTGAAAGCTCAAAACAGGCATTTTGTGGGAGACCTGATGTCATATATGAAGAAAAGATGTACCACTCACTTAGCAATCCTCTAGTAAGTCTTTTTATGTAACCTGTGACTAGAAAGGATGCAAGATTACAAGGGGGCTTCCTAAGCATACCTATTTGCCCAAAACAAGAGGAGAATTGCCTTTTAATTACAGCTTGTCAATGTGTTTTACACAATCCTTAGAACAAAAATCCCAAAGAGAATTTCTTCTCCAGAAGAAAATAAGGAATAATACTAAAACTAAAGAAACAAGACAATGATCATTTATTAAACTTTTATTATTTGCTAGGCACCATTCTAAGTGCTTAAACTTTTTTATTACTTCACTAATCCTCAAAGCTATTTTATGAAGATGGTATGATGGTTCATATTATACCGATAAAAACAAAATCAGAAGGTTAAGCAATTTGCTCAAAATGAAACAAGTAAATTTGCCACAGCAAATATCTGTACACATGCTTTTCTGACACATAAGAACTCGGGTTCTAGGAACTTGGTTTTGGTAAGAACTGGTAAATGCACAAGCCCTAAAGTAGTTATCAAGTGACTTTACTTCAGATGAGGGGTTATCCTATAGCTAAGACAAGTAAACTAAGATTCATGTACTTGGCAAATTTCACCATGCAAGCAGAGCTTTATAGGATTTCATTCTGCTTTAAAGTTGAGAATTCTTTGCATTAAAAACTGTCTCTTTTTTTTCTTCTGTTATAGTCTATAGGGTGCACTGTGGATTTTAGTCCCATTTTCTCTGGAGTATTCAGGTTGCTATCACTGGCTGACTTTATTAGAAACCATTTGAAAAAAAGTTATTTGGAACATTGTCTATTTAATGACAGAAGTAGAGATTCAGCCATTTCATATATATAGTCCATACTCTTATTTTTTTTAAGTCAGGGAAAAACAAAAAGTGGTAAGTGGGGAGCAAAAAGGCAAAGAATATTAACATGGTAAATGTAAGCCATCTTTAAGAACTATCATCTGACTTTATGGGCCACAATATTGAGTACTGATTGCTAATAGGTAGGAAAGGGGTCTCGCACAATGTCAAAAAGTTCAAAATAGTCTTCTAAGAGAACTCTGTCATTGAAGGGTGTAAGAAATTGGAATGGTTTATCAAGGGAGTTGACAGAATTTCAAACTTTCACTATGGTAAAAGAAAAAAAAAGGAAAAAAACAGCAAACACCTGTTTATTTTTAAATTACTATAACATTTTGCATTGATTTCTATTTTCTTATAGTTTGCTGGAGAAACTAGAAAATGTAATTCCAATGAAAAACTCCCAACTCCAATAGTAGGGAATGGAGAACTATGAAATGCCAGACATAGAACTGAATAGCTGGGAGCTCACATGAAAATGTAAACCAGGTGGTGGGGAGAGCCACCGTGACATTCACAGGAGTCAAAGAAAAAGACTGATAGTTTATACAGACAGAGACAGGAGGGTAATAAGGTAAGGTCTGGAGAATCACGATTGCTGGTGTTGTGAGTCTTCCTGCCTGGGATATTCTTTATACTCACACTGAGCTTCAGTCCTGACATTTATGCCTTGCTCATTCCATCCCTGTGAAACCAGGACTAACTCTACCTAATTAGAAAAGAAACCTAAGTAAGCACAGGCTTTTATTTTTCCTAAATGGGAAAGGGGATGCCATAGATAATTGTTTTGTCATCAAGGCAAGATCAAATTGCTGACCCTCTAATTATATTGGGCAAAATAACAACAGATCTTACTGATGGCTCTCCTAATTCTGGAGCTCAGAAATCAAATTAAAATGGGAGATATTATGCTTACGGACTAATTTGCCCAGAGTTCATTATATTGGAGGCTTACAAAAGAGCTTTGTGACTAATTACTTTGCATTGTCTACTTCCTCAATATTAGAGCTGATATCATCTATCTACGTATAATCAAATCAGATCAATGTCAAATCAATGATCTGACAGAACCAAGAGTGAATTTCATGATTAAGTTGAGTCTGAACAAGCTTAAACATGCATATACTTCAAAATATATATGTGATCTGTAGCATTAGTTTTCCCAGAACAGAATTTCTAGTTTTTCTGGAATTATGCATAGTACACTCAAATTTACAGAAAAATATATTTCTTTATTCTCTAAAAGTGACTTATCCTCATGGATACCTCTTGTATCCCATGCAAGCACTGGGTAAGAAGAGTAAAAAAGAATCAAAGTTCATTTTTTGAGGGGGGTGTCAAGTCTGGTCATCTCAGCTTAATTTTATAATTCGAGATATACTTTTAGGAGATTGGTTTCTTTGAGATATGTAGTCAGTGTTTCAGTTCTACTCCTTTGCCCCTGCTACACTTCAAGGTAGTATCTGCTAGTAAGAGGGGGTTTACTGTGTACATACCATCACATGAACAGGGTCTTAAAACTGACAAGTGTGTTGTGCTATTCTCCAGACTGATGACTCCTCAAGTACGACTGTCCCATGCCTGGGCACTCTATTGGTGTCAGTTAAACTGATATGATATGCAGTTTCAGGTTGGTCAGGGTGAGCCTCTAGCTGATTAGGCTCCATCTTAACTCCTACTGTTGCTCTCCCTTGGTCCAAGTCTAACAGTGATGTCCAGGGGTGCTTGGGTGGCTCAGTCAGTTAATGGTTTGCCTTTGGCTCAGGTCATGATCCTGGGGTCCTGGGATTGAACCCCACATTGGGCTCCCTGCTCAATGAGGAGTCTGTTTCTCCCTCTGCTCCTACCCCCACTCATGTTCTCTCTCACTCTCTCTCTATATATCAAACAATTAAATAAAATCTTTTAAAAAACAAACAAAAAAATGGTGATATCCATAGCCTAGTCCAGGTGTCCAGGTGGTCTATTCTTTGCCCCTTGCCTAAAGGGCCCACCTTGCCCCTTCTGTGAGCCCCGACTTCTATCAACCTTCTAATCCAGATCTTGAACTACTTCCCATGCTACCATCACTCCTAAAAGAAAATGGATGCATGCATCCACACTATCTGGGAATGTAAGAAAGCAAAACCTAGGCTCTGAAGAACAGATGGAGATGGATAAAAAGGTAATGACGAGTGGAATGCAATTTTCAAAGGCTGGTCAGAGAAGCCCTTGCTGGTAGAGTAAGGCATGAAAAGAATAAGAAAATGTTATAAACTGAATTATGCTCTCTCAAAATTTATAGGTGGAAGCCCTAACCACAATGTGACTGTATTTGGAGATAAGCCCTTAAGGGGGTAATTAAGGTTACATGAAGTCATAAGGATGGGGCCCTACTCCAATAGGACTGAGGCCCAAATAAAAATAAGAAACATCAAGTGTACATATGCCATGTGTAGAGATATAGGAATAAGGCAGCTATCTACAAGACAAGGGGAGAGAGTCCTCAGGAGAAACTAACCATGTTGATACCTTGATCTTGGATTTCCAGCCCAATGACTTGTAAGAAAATGAATTTCTGTTATTTAAGTCTGTGGTATGTTGTTACAGCATCCCTAGAAAACTAATACAGGGAGTAAGACATGGGATATTTAAAGTAAGACCATGTCAGGCAGAAGAAATTATAAGTGTAACAGTCCTGAGACAAAAGGATCCTTGGCAGATCCAAAGAACATTAAAGAGGAAATGTTCCTAGAGCAGAGTAGACAAGAGAGAGAATATCAAGAGATAAAGTAAGAGAAGTAATAGAGGTCCAGATCACTAATGACGAGGTAGACTGACTCAGTGAGCCAGAAAGCTCTGATAGTTGAGTGGGGAATACACAATAAGGGAGGAAGAGAGTTGGAGGAAGGAGGTCAATAAGGAAGGAACTGCAATAATTCAATGAGACATAAGATGACTTGGAAAATGATGTTAAAGGTAGAGATGGTAAGGAGTGGTCAAGTTTCAGATCAATAGTGAAAGAGAAGCTAATAGAGGTTTTTGGGTTTTTTTAATGGAATATATGTGTATTGTGATGGGAAGAGTTGCCAAAGATGAATACCCAAGACTTTGGCCTGAGCAACCAACATATTGCATTTACATTTACTAAAATGAGAGGACAATGGAAAGAACACATTTCATTCAGGGTAAAATCCAGTGTTTGAATATGGGCATGGTTAGCTTGAATTGCCATGAGGCTTCCAAGTGCAGATGAAAGTAGGCAGTTGGTAATATGATTCTGAAATTCAGGAGAGTGTGTGTGAGGGGGAGGTGAAGTATAAAGTATTTATGTAAAGCACTATGGTAATATACAGTGGGTGCATAAAGATAAATCAGACATTGCACCTGCCTCCAATAAACATACGATTTTAGTAGAGAATACATATATAGTAAAGTTCTGATGATTCTATGAAAAGTTACCAGGAGAGAGAAGAGTGTATTATGACCCCAGGTATTTCCATGTAATTGCTTGCATGTCTTTTATATATTCAAGGTCTAAATTATATTTATAAAATACATTTGATAAAAATGTATATTTGGACTTTAATGCCTATTCATTTTTAAATGATGTACCTTATTTGTTTAACCATTTATTGGTTACCAAAAAAAAAGCATTTAAAATATAAAATCAACTAAACCATTCCCTATTGAAATTTTATCTCATGCTTTTAAGGCTTTTATAACATCATATATAGTAATTACATATACCATATTATGATAGCCAATTAAACTGAGCTAGGATGATATAAGACTCCATACAGAAAATTTTCTATAAGTTGTGGGAAGGGGTCAAGAAGGGGGAAGGTTGGTGGTAGGAATGCAATGAGCAGAATGTAAGAAACAATTTCAAACTCTTAAAATCGTGGCTAAACTAAAACTACATTTATCTTTGAGTTACACAGGAAAATTCTAACTAGGTTTTCAATTAATTATGCTTGAGATTCAGATTTCTGAGATCTAATTTTACTCCCAGTGGTGAGCTTTACCTAAGCGTCCGCTTTCTGGGCACTGGTTTCCACCCTAGCCACACCCATCCTCCTTCACCAGTCAGATACAAGATTTGTAGCCCTTAACAGCAGTCAATCTACAACCAGTTTGTTTAACCAAGCAAACTCAAAACTTTCCTAGATTTATTATTTCTTATCATTTTGAAAGTATACAATTTAAATCTCTAAAATTATGATACTAGATATATTTGAAAATAGGTGTATTAGTAGGAGATCTACCTAAGAGCGGAGTTTGATACAAAAACATTGGTGCAGGTATAGATTATTTAGAAAGCTGTCTGAGAAAGCAGGAGTGAAGGATCAGGAAAAGCGAGTCTGGGAAGGAGTAGAAGTTCATATGAGAACGGGTTATTGAGGGCATTGGTATAGGAAACAGGGTCTTGATTGTGCCAGTATCTCTGAGAAGTTAGGATTGTTCCATGATTTTCTGCATAACAACAAAGGCCTGGGGTGCCTGGTTGTTTCAGACAGTTAAGCGGTTAAGCCATTAAGCCTCTGCCTCAGGTCATTCTCCAGGGACCCTGGGATTGAGTCTCAGCATCAGGCTCCCTGCTAGGTGGGGATCCTGCTTCTCCCTCTCTCTCTGCCTGCCGCTCCCCCTGTTTGTGCTCTCTTTCTCTCTCGCTGTCAAATAAATAAATAAAATCTTAAAAACACAAAGGCCTGAAACATCATTCTAAGTGAATGTGATATGTGTCATCAAACGTCACTGCTACACGAGCTGTCAAAATGCAAACATTTGTTTCATGTTACTGCTGCAAAAATAAAACTTTTCTCTGAGACCACAAGAATACAGTAGATGCACAGTAAACAAGAAAAACCATCATCTCTAGCAAGGGCCTGACAGTCTCTGATCTTACCCAACTAAAATTCAGAGTTTGAATAATTCCAAAGTTAATTCAGAAGCTCATCAAGGTTCCTAAAACCTTCTATTTTTTCATTATGTCACATAAGCATGTCCTTGATGACTGCCCTGATCTAGCTTCAGCATCTCAGGAATTACATGCAAACATTTAAGGACAGGGATATCAGAGAAATATGATAGCTGTTGGGTAGGCGATCAACACTGTCTGCCACATAATAAACCTCACCATATTTATCTGTTTAATGATCTACTTAATGATATAAATTTGACAAGATTAAACTAGTAACAAAAATATACATTTATTTACAGCAGATAAAACTTGATGCCAATGCAGAAATATTTACTTCTTGACTTGAAGAATGTATTTGCATTTCAAGCCACTACCTTTTTCCTATGCCATTTTCATGGAAATTTTGATAGCTCTAAATCCAAACACAGATAATCCTATACTTCAGATCCCAAATGAAATTTAAAAGCCTCAACACTTAAAGTCTCTCTTACCATTATGAATGGATGCATTCCCTATTCATTATCCCTTACAAGGCCCATATTAGCTTCCACCAGACATGTATATTTTAAATAAAGCTAAAGCAAAAAGCTAGACAGTCATCTGCAGAAAGGATGAGCAAGCTTATTTATGATTCATTTGCCTTTTTAATCTGGGCTCTCCAATGGAAGCCTCTGATACTGACAGTTTGAAGAGATAAATGGGACAACTGTGGTCATTACACAGAGATACACTCAAGCACATCAGAATATTCTTGTCTCCTCTTTTAATTTACATAATTTCTAAATGTGCTAAGAATGGAAAGCATTGTTCATTGATGGCAGTTTTTACTATAGAACAATCAGCAACACAAACAAATTTTGGCTTAACCAGAGTTGTGAAAGTGATTGCTGTACTTTTTTTTCATATGTGCCTTGTCAGAAACTTTTCTTTTGAATGCAGCTGTTTCCATCCAATGTTCCCCCACAGGAACATTTAAAAGTGGCCCAAGCAAGCCATTCTCTGAGGATCTGATTTTTTTATATCGAAGAATCAAGGGAGGGGTAGTTATTAAGGAAGGGGAAATACTTTGGGTTGGGGAGACCTCCGAGAGACAAGTGGTCATTACAGAGATGAAGACCTAACTTGATTATTTCCAAAAAGTATTGATGTTTTATCTCTTCATTATTGATTTACACTGCTTGCTTTGTCATATGTTAAGCTCTTGACTGTGAATAAACAAACAAACAAATAAATAAATACATTTAAAAAGTGGTCCAAGCAACAAATAGGAATAGCAGAGGGATAAATACTTTGGAAGAAACAATGTTTTTTACTGTGTAACATAAAAAAGAGAGAGAGACAGATGCTTTCACTTAAAAGGGGAATAAAGTGGGGAGACAGAGAAAGAGACAAAGAGAGCAAGAGATAGAGTGGAGAAAGAGAGAAAGGAGAGAGGAAGAGATGGAAGGGATGAGGAAAAGAAAGAATAAGAGACAAATGAGTGAGGAAGTGAAAAGAAAGTGAGAGAAAAAGAAGGAAGGAGGAGAATGAACGGAGAATCCAGATGGGCAAGCAGGCAGGAAGGATGGGAGGAAGCCCGACTTAAGCCAACATTCAGACCTTAAGGTGTGTCATGAGGCAGGAGATAGGTATTAGGCCACAAAGTTTCTGTGTATGTTTCCTCCCTTCATTAATATTAATCCATAATATCACATGTTGTTTACATGTATCATCAAGCAAAAACACTACCCCCTTTGAGGTTACATCTTACTTCCTTGGAAAGTGATTTTTTCCAGAATGACATAGAAAAAGGATTGGTCCCAAAGAGGGAAAGCTTTCTAGGTTCCATAGCTCCTCTCTTAACTTTTTAAAAACTGGAGGATAATCTTGAATACTTTCTCTTTAAGAGTTCCTAAAGAGGGCTATGTGGATAAGCTTTAAAGAGACATCCAGGATGGGTATTAGCAGAACTTCTAAAATGCACCTGAATGACATCTATCCGTTTAAATTAAAATGTTTAGTAACAATATTGAATGGTTCAGTAGAATGAGTACAAATGTTCAAGTCTAAATTATCTGGATTCTTACTTTGGCTTGCCATCTGAGGGAACTTGAAGAAACAACAAGGCTTTGGCACCTCTAATTGCTCCATCAATGAAATAGAGTTAATACCACTAATTTCAGAGATGTTGTAAAGACTTGATGATATGATATAAGCTTAGCAAACTTCCTTTTAAAAAAAAAAAAAATTTGTTTATTTGAGAGAGACAGAGATAGTGAGAGAGAGCATGAGAGGGAAGGAGGGGGAGAAGTGGGCTCCCTGTTGAGCAAGGAGCCTGATATGGGGCTCGATCCCAGGACCCTGGGATCATGACCTGAGCTGAAGGCAGACGCTTAAACGACTGAGCCACCCAGGCACCCCCCTAGCAAACTTCCTAAGTGCAAATCACCATACTAGGTACTAGGAAGTGGCTTTTCAGATTTCACCTGGATAAATACAAAATTTATTTTATGTTTTGGTGTGGGGGCAGGATTTAATAAAAGATGCTTTATGCCTTAGAAATTTCTCTGTTCCTAGATTTTATTATCTCTTTTTATCACTGGGCAAATTATCATGGCTGGAATTGTGAGAGAGCTGTAGTTTAATTCACATTGCTGTGTATATATAAACACCTGTCTTCTCCCATAAAGTATAAACTTCTTTAGGACAGGGACTCTGGATTATGGTTCTTTCCATTTCCCACAATACCAAGGATATCATATTGCATGTAGAGAAATTGTTAATAAATTGCTAAAGAGTCCTCTTACTAATTCTATCTGAGATTAGAAAACCAGAGAATTTATCACCCACTCTACTGGACAGTTTTATCTGAATTTTGGAACAGCCATAAGCTAACTTAAAAAAAGTCTTATTTAGGGCCTCATTCCAAATTATTACTCAAGTGCAATTCAGTCTGCCTCCTTATAATATACCAAATCAAAAAGAAAGCATGCACTCTAACTTCTTCAAGTCAGATTGGAATTGACAAATGTTTCTTCAGAGCATGAGGTGCATACAGAGGAATGAAAATTTCTGTAAATACTGAAAGGCACATAGGATTTGGAGAACATTGTCCTATTTTACATAGGAACAAATATGAGATAGTTCAAATAGATGCCAATCAAAACAGAGATAGAGACACCCTATTATGTTTTATGAATTTTAAATATATAATATAAAATTCAAATCATTCCTAAAATGGTTATGTCATATATTTAAATTATATTTAGTAAATACAGTTGCTAATTAAAATTATTTTTCTTTTTACTAAAATATAAAACACTTTATGGGATATTTTGTATCACTTTTTTGCCATTTGCAAAAGAAGAAAAATACAGTTTTTAGTGTTCATGGCTTGTATTTTTTTACAGCCATAAAAATTATAGTTAATAGTTACCTTTAGGTAAAAAATTTAAAAAATAGAAAATCTTATTTTCACACATACTTTAATACTTTATATATACTTTATACTTAGAATACTTGATATTTTAATTAATTATTGATTGATTTTAATGCTTTATATTTTAATTTCTTGTTTTTTAATTTACATTATGGACAACTTCTGTTTTTTCTGACAATTTACCTGTCATTATTTTCCAGTTGATTGGTGGATAATGAAAGCACTGGAAATGGAGTCGAGAATCTTTGCTTCCAAGTTGATTCTATTGGTGACAAGACCCTATAATGTGACCTTGGCAACCTTCTAGCTACACTGAGCAGTTTTCTCATCCATTAACCTCACAGTACCATCCTGAAGATTAAATGAATGCAACTTTGCAGAAACCCAGATATTTTCATTTATAAAGGCATACTTACACTTCAGTATGACGACAAATATGTATCTCTTGCTAGTGTTTACTTATCTCTAATCTTTTGAAGTTTAAATAAAAGAAGAATAACATATTCATAAACTCATGGATCACAACTTAACAAGAAAAATCCCTCAAGCAGACATAACACTACACTTTTTTCTTCCTCCTGGGAACATAAATTTCTCTGTGCGCATGTTCACTCCTACTGTGGTTTGTCTTCAGTAACCTAAAATTATTTTCATCAGAAATGCTGTATAATTTTAAGTTTAGAAATTACAACTATCTAGTTTAGAAAAAGAAAAAGGTGGGGAGCACTTTATTTTAGTCCGTTTCAGCCACTCTAACAGAAATACCATAGAGTAGGTGACTTAAACAACAATTTATCACTGATCTGGAGGCTGGGAAGTCCAAGATCAAGATGCCAGCAAATGTGTTGTCTGGTGGGACCAGCTTCCTGGTACACAGACAGTGCTCTCACTGTGTCCTCACATATCAGAAGGAGTGGGAGAGCTCTGTGGAGTCTCTTAGAAAGGCACTAATTCTATTCATGAGGGCTCCTTCCTCAAGTCTTAGTCACCTCCTGAAGGTCCCACTTCTTAATACCATCACATTGGATCTTGATTCTAAGATAAGTTTGGTGGTCATGGTGGTGGGAAGACACAAACATTCAGTCCATAACAGGACTAAAACTGTTTTATTGGGTAACAACCCCTTAGATAAATTTTTTGATGAATGAATCAGTTGTTGGGCCTCTCCAGTGTGCTGATCTCATTTTTGCCTTTAAGATTTAAGATTTAATTATTCCCTTCAAATTCTAATCCCAAATGTCATAGGAAGTGTAGTTAGTCCCAATGTTTCTAGAGACTATTGGGGTTCATACTCTGGCTTTTTTTTCTTGCTTCTACTGAATTACTGATTTTCATTCTTTATTTGCATTCCATGTGTCTTGAACCATTTCTGCATCTTAGGGCACTAATCTAAATATCTCCTCCAAAGTTCTAAGACTTCTAAAGTATATTTTGACAGGCTTTACTAAAGTTGTGCTTAATAACAGAGCTGAAAGTGATCAGTTGGAGAAGAGAAACATTATGCATATTAAAATATGGTACCTCTTGAAAATGACTTAACATTGGACTCTAGCAATGACAATAACAAGAAACATGAGCACTTATACTTTCCATTTGCCACTGCCTGAATAGCAAGGCAGGATCACACCTCCTGAGCCCAGTTCAATCTCAGCATCACAAATGGGGACAACAGGACCATATGAAGTGCTTCATAAAGTGATGCAAGGAGGTGCACATGGCCGTATGTGAATTATTCTAGCCTAAAAATCAGAACCTGAATCTAACAGAGCCTCTGGATCTAACTACAAATCTACCAGAAATTGAAGGGATAGAGGAACAGTTAAAAAATCCAATCAAGAAGCAATCAGTCAAACACAAACATGGAAGATTCCATAAAACATTTATTTCCCCAACAAATGAAAACTTAAAAGCTAGAGGGAAGAGCACTAATATAGATAGATTAAAAGAGACTTGAAAAACATAATAAGCACATGAATGTTTGGGCCTTATTTGGAAATTGATTTGAACCAAGCAAGTCTAAAACAAACTATGAGTCAAGTGGGACAATTTAAATATGAGCTTGATACTAGATGGTGTTAGGTAATTAATGTTGATATTTTTAAAGACTGATAATGTCATGTTGGTTAACAAAGAAACAGAAGTCCACATCCGTATATATGCCTTCATGAAAGAATGAAATGTATGAAAATATGAAATAACATACTGTCTGGAATTGCTTGAAAATCCTCCAGCATTAAAAAAAAAAAAAAAAAAAAGATTTGGGAGGGAGGGACACATGAAAGAGACAGACAAAAGTTCATACTTATTGAAGCTGAATGAAATATACATGTTTCATTACAGTATTATTTCTATCTTTTTTATATTTTTGATAATTCTATTTATAAAAAGTTTTTTTTTTAGTAAACGGCCCCAGGGAAATCTTACACACAAACTGCTAATACTATAAATTTAGGACAATCTATGGTGAAAATTGTCATTCTACCAATATTTTACATGAGCTGGATGTCTCAAGCTAATACCAAGCTAAATCATACAATTTATATATTACCTTTTCAAGATTTAATATTCTATTATATTAATATTTGTTAAATTACTAACATATACATAAAAATAAGAAAATTAGGGATATAAAATATGAAAATAAACTATATACTGTCTCACTTTAGGGTCTTTATGTTTTATCATATTTATAATAACATGATACAAGTGGTTTTCATAATTATATTTGATTCCCATTCGATGAGTGAAGAATTTAAAAAAATCTGCTGAGATTTCAGCACAATACATGAAGAAATGAGGAGTCATGAAGATATATAAGCAGGATGGCAATATAGGTGAAGTAGTGAAAGAGAATCTATTTTAATCATTAATGGAGTTAAGAGCTAAGCAAGCAAAAATTGAGTAGATAAAAGAAAGGAGAGATAATTGGAAAGCCTATATAAAAGTACATAAAAGTAATCTCATGGGCCCTAGTAATAGGATTAGCCTAGGAAAAAATATAATAAAAATTTCATTAGTGACATTGTTTTTCTGCTTTAGAAGAAATAGTCCAATGATAGTCCAATGATAGTCCAATCACAATGGAGTTTAGTAGAGGAATCCTACAGATTTATTAAACATCTGGGCTCTTAAATGTGCTGATTTTCTTAGGCAAAACATTTATAAATCTCAATATCTAGGTTTATGGCTAATATCTATTACAGAGAGTTGTCATCAAGATTAAATGGAATAAAGTATATTCTATGTATGCCCCCAACGTACCAACAATGAAAAGTGTCATTAGTTATTACAATCACAAATATTATTAGTTACCATCTATCTGCTTTGTGTTGAAGACATACAGATGACTGAGTCAGTCTTTAACACTTAATGGATATCCAGTGGAGCAAGGCTATACTGAGTATGAAATATTTTCAGATTAATTTGTTGAGAAGTCTGAGCTTGCTTGCACATCCACACATTTTAAAACAAAACTGAGAAACAGGCTATTTCTCCCTTTCCCCTTCTCTAGTCCTAAAGCAGAATCCTCTAGGAAAGTGGGCAGAGTAAATTAATACTTTCTTGAGCTGGGTGTGTTTGTATGACTATGAGAGTAGTAGATGCTCCTGGGCTGTGACTTGAAAAGTCTGGGCCTCAGTTTTCAATTATTGGAGCCGTCCTCCGCAGGGAAGGCACTAGGCTATACTGGGTATAAAAGTTTATGAAGCAATAAAGATGAAGAGGGGATTCATTGTTAATGCATGCCTACCAGAGGCAAAGTGGTGTCATTAAAACTGAAGCTTTTTACAGTCATAATTTCTCAGAGCTCATCCATGTTAAAACCAACATTTTCACTTGAGCTTATTTCCTGCTCATCTAATTGGAGGTCCCTTGTCAGGATCTGTTTCTGAAGCATCGGTGGTGCAGTGAAAATGATGTTGGGGACTGGATGACTGGGCTATATTAGCATTCATATGAAATTCATTTAATTTTTATTAAAGTAAGCCACTCAGGCAAATCTTTCTTCCTTTTTACATTAGCATTTCATTAAGAACATATCAAGATTAAATAGCATATACATATTTGTAAAAAGGATAATTAACTTAAAACATTTCAAGCTTTGTGTGTGTGTGCGTGCACTTGGATTTATATTAAATTATGGAGACATGGACAAAAATCATTTAATTTTTAAAATCAGATATTCAGTGTGGTTTGTCCTCAAATTGGACAACTGCCCAGTTTATTTTTTTCATGTTAATATTTATTCATACTCGGTCTTACTTAATACACAGTGCCCACTTCCGAAGGGAGAGATTTCTTGTGGTTTTATCAGGCATGTTTATGTTTTGTCAGTTGATGTTAAAACCAAGAGTTGTAAAATGCCATCTTTGGGTCCCACCTCACAATACTACCCTCATTCAATAGAAATGTCACAATATTCAACTAAGTTTTGCTAGCATTTGGATGTTAGAAACAAGATTTCAAATTTGTTATAGATATCAAGGGCCATTAAAAGCACTGAAAATAGGGGCGCCTGGGTAGCTCAGTCGGTTAACCATCTGCCTTCAGCTCAGGTCATGATCCCATGGCCCGGGGATCAAGCCCCACATCAGGCTCCCTGCTCAGTGGGGAACTTGTTTCTCCCTCTAGCCACTGCTCATGCTCTCTCTCTCTCTCTCTCTCATTATCTCTCTTTCCCTCTCTCTCAAATAAATAAAATCCTTAGAAAAATAAATAAAAGCACGGAAAATAAAACTTTATTTTGCCTCTTTATGACCATCTTGCCTCTTGAGAGCCCATCTTATTCCTGGTTCTCTAGAGAAAGCCTTATAATTGCCTCATTGGATCAAAAGAAACAAGTAAATTAGAGTGCTGCATATTGACTATGTCTCACTGTATTAATTTCTTATGCTGCATATTCATTATCACAACTTAGAACAACACGCATTTATTGTCTCACAATTTCTGTAGACCCAAAATCCAGGCAGGCTCAACAGGGTCTTCTGCTTGGGGTCTCACCAGGCCAAAATTACAGGATTGTAGGGCTAGTCTTTCTAGAGCATCTGGAGAATTTGCTTCCATGCTCACTTATGTTGTAGGCAGAATGTATCTCCTTGTATCAGTTAGACTAAAGTCCTTACTACCTTACTCTTTGTCAGTTGACGGCACAGGGGTACCAGGGTGGGGCTTTCCTCTGCTCCTTACAGCCAATTGCATTTCTTCTAATGCTGCTCTTTTCATCTTGAAAGTCAGCATTGTCAAGCTCTTTTAACATTTCACATCTCCCTGACTTCCCCTGCTGCCTCCGTATTTAAGGGCTAGTGTGATTAGAATAGATCTATTTGGATAATCTCCCTTTTGTCATATAGGTAAAGGGTACTCAAGGGGTGATAGATTAAAAAAATAAAAAGCTTTAGTCAGGTATTACTTAACCAAAATTTCTGCATACCTTGTACCCTAGACATGCTCAAATATCCATTTTATCAGAATATACAATGTTAAGAACATAGGCTTTGGACTCAAGGCCTGGGTTCAAGTTCAAGCTTAATTATTTAATAATTGTATGATTTCTGAGCCTCAGTTTTCTTCACCTCTAAAATAAACACAATTATATTCCCTATTTTATAAGATTTTGAATTGATTACTTTTGACACAAAGCATGGCCGTTAATACAGTAACTGACAGAGAGGAAGCCCTCAAGAAAGGATTCTCACACATTGTAAAGTCTTGCCAATATAAATAATGTTTATTCAGCTACTTCCCCTAGTATGTTCCATTCCAACCCTAGTGTCTACTTGTTTCTCCCCTAAAATTTTCAATGTTCCTATTCCTAAATCTCCTCAGTTCTAAAATTCCTGAGGTATTTCTATGGTGTGTACAGCTCTGGAACTTTCCAAGAATGCCAAAAATCTACCGCGGTCCTCTGCATCTGTTCACAGCCTGTGTCACTTGTAATAAAGCAGCATGCATGCCCTGCCAAACTCATTCAAAAGCTCCATGTTCCAAATTTTTCCTGAATCCAAATTAGGTTGTCTTGATTATGTGAAATCTTTAGTGTTGGGCATGTGATAGCTCACCTACCAATAGGACAGTTGTCTATAAACTCTTATGTGGTAGCAATTAAAATCTAGTTCAACAGAGAGTTGACTCTGGAAGGTTTTATTAACAGGTTTTTTTTTTCCTTCCCAAAGGAATGGAAGGAAAACCACTCAGCACCATTTACTCACCTTGCATTCATTTCATCTCTGAACCTAGAGAAGTAAGAGAAGAAAAGGCCATCAACACTAATGTGCTGTAAATCTTGATTTTAGAATTCTGACTCCTGACCTCATGGGGATCATTTATTTAGCACCAGGGATCTCTCATCTCTATAAATTTTTTCTTCTTCCTGATCACTGATCACTGTTCACTTTTACTCCTGTGAGTCACAATTACATTTCCTATTGCTGCCCTGATTATAATGAGTATTTTAAGCTACCAATTTAATTCAAATGATTATTAAACTCTTTCTGGGGAAAGAAAATTAAATTATTTTCATAAAACTAGACCTTTATTAGTACACCAGTAAGCATGTAATGTTTATTAGAGCTCAGAGATTTCAGCAAATGCCTTTTAACTGAACTTGTTTTGTAGCTGTCCCCTAGCAATTTTGTTAAATTCAGTGGTAATTAACAGTTGGGCACCTAGATGAACTGGGGTGAACATTAGTGAAAGATAGGTGCATTAACTGTGTGGAAATACTGACAATGAGGTAAGGAAATATGTAAATAGACATGAAAATAATGTTTACTTTCAGTGATCTCATCCATGCCCATGGATTTAAATACCACCCATATGCCAGTAACTCCCAAATTCATATCCCTTGCCAAGACTTTTCTGAGCTTCAAGCTACTTGAAATCTCTTTAATGTCTTGTAAGCATCTCAAGTTTTACATACAAGTAATAACATTTGAATATTTCCTTCAAAATGTATTCACCTCTAGTTTTTCTCATCTCAAAAAAAAAAAAAAGGCAAATACCCATCAACTTAATGACTCGACTGAAAATCCTGTGAAAATTCCTTGATTTCTATTTTTCTATCACTTCTAACATCCAGCATACAGTCAAGTGCTATTGACTTAACCTTGAAAGGATATCCTGAAATTAATGGAATAAATAGACTCTCTCCTTTTACCCTTGCTACCCTATAAGTCAGTCCTGAAACAGCATTCCAGGGTCATCCTTATAAAACATAATTAGGTGGTACAAATCATAATCTTCAATGCATTATGACCAACTTCGAATAAAGCCTGAATCTTTAATTCTAGCCTGTGAGACATTGTAAGATCTAGCCCCCTATTATACCACCACACCTCTTGTTCCTTATCTTTAGCCCATTGTCCTTCATTTTGGGCCTCAAAAACAAAAAGCCCATTTCTATGCTGTGGTCTTTGTGCTAGTCTTTCATTTTCCTGGAAGGTTCTGCCTTCAAATCATCTCCTGGCTGGTTCCTTGAAGTTTTTCAGATCTTAGCTTAAATATATCTCCTAGGACTGGGAGGTCTGCTATAAATATTCAATAAATAGTACCTCCTAAGCCATTCTCTTCATATCACTCTGTGATTGCACTCATCTTTACCTGATATCTAACTGCTTTCGTACTTGTTCCTTTATCACTGCCCAGTCCACCTTCCCTGCCAGCAATAGAAAATGAGCTCCATTTTCCATATCATCAAGGACTTAATAAAAACTGAAACAAAAACAAAAACCTTTCCTCCTTAGTATACCCATTATCTATAACAGAGGCAATAAATCTTTTATTTTTAATTTATAAAATGTAATTATTTCAAAAGTTCTACTTCTTAAAAAATAAAAATAAAAAAATAAAAAGTTCTACTTCTTCCATTTTTTATAAGTAGGCTCTATGCCCAATGTGGGGCTCAAACTCACAATCCTGAGATCAAGAGTCACATGCTCTACCTACTGAGCCAGCCAGACACCACCACTTCCATTTTCTAACTCTTAATTTGAACTTGAAAAAAATGGTCACCTAGATCCAGAAGTTACAAAAGGTAATTGAATGCTACATTTCTCTTTGTATAAGTTTTCAATCATGGGTTAAAATAAAGTTAGATTCTTTAGCTCTGTATTCAAAGCTTTTTATGATCTCTGTTCAACCTACACTACTTCTTTCCACTTCCCTTATGTTACCTGTATTCTATTCAAGCTAAACTATTTCATATTCTCCCAGCTGTTCTCCTGGGCTATCCTATGTGCAGACATTTGTTATTACTGGTCTCTTTTCTTGGAATGCCCCTCTCTCTTTTGCCCCCATACTGATATTTCCAACCTTCAAAAATAATTCCACTGCCTCTTAAAAAGACTGAACTCATTCTCAAAATATTAATTACAGACTTTTTCATCTTGGTCAACTCACACTTCTGGACTTCAGTTGCCTCCTCTTTGAATTAAGAGATTGAAATCAGTTACATATATGCTGTTTGGACTGAAGGACTCTATTATAAACCATTGTATCTGATTCATTATACAATGATATTTTAAAGAAATTGTTGTTGAACATCACAACTATATAGAATATTTAAAGTATGTGTTTTTTAACTTTAGTTTCAAGGACACAACAATTAAATAATTTTTAAAAAGATCTTCAAATTAGAAAGTAAATTTTAGAAAAAACAATAAGCCAACACTAGAACAGCACTGCTACAGGATTTTTTAATCAGGACACATTATTTGTAGTTTGAGTGTGTTACATGTGTAAGCTATCCTCAAAGAGGAAAAATTGGTAGATTTTTAAATAGCAAAACAACAACAAAGAAAGTTATTTTCTTGAAATTCTTTCAGGTTTATTGTACATAAATGAATACTACCTAAGCCATATATCCTCTGTAGCATATTACTGTTAATTTTTCTTATCTATCACACTATTTAAGTAATAATGCTAGAATTTGATTGTTTTGTGAAAAATAACCTGTAGTGATTTAAAAAATATATATTTAAAAGAAATATTTTGTTAACCTCTAAAGTTCTCTCTAGGAAAACACAGGAGCCCCAATATTCTGTACCTTTATTTTTGTTTGAGGATAATATGAAGAAAACTTCTGAAGAGATATAGTTTTATTCTGGGAACTAATAACAAATACAAAATAAAATGTAAAAATATATACCATTTGTAGTAGGACAAAAATATCATAAACCTGGGAATAAAAGTAACAAATGATGTGAAAGATTTCTGTATAGAAACCTATAAAGTTGTCAGTTCTATAAAATGTGAGATTTATTGGATTTATTAATTAGAAGACAATATTTTGAATTTGATGCTTTCCCCCAAATTTAGACTTAGCTCAATTTTAATCAAAATCCAAAAGGGAAATTGGGGGAACTTGACAAGACAAACCTAAAATTTATTTTGAAATATAAGTGACAAAGAAGAGCCAAAATATTCTTTAAGAAAAAGGATAAGATGAGAAGACTTGCTTTACTGAATGTCAAGACTAATTATAAAACTACAACAAACATAACAATATGACATTGGCATAAGAACAGAGAGCTAGACAAATGGTACAGAATAAAGAGCTCAGATATAAACTCACTTATCTGTGGACACTTGAATGTATTACTGCAGAATGATAGGAAAATAATAGCATTCTCAAAAAGACTGCTGAAAAGTTACCTATATGAGAAAAAAATGAAACTCAATCCTACTGCAGATTTTTGAAAAGACATTAAATTGTGGTAAGTTTTCTAAATATGTCTAAAATAATGAAGTAAAAAATAATATGAATTTTATGAGATTATTTAGTAAAATCTAAATATATTTTTGACTTCAGGATAGGCAAAGGCTTTTTCTTAAATTATGCATAAAGAGAATTTTTAAACTTAATGGGGAAAAATGATAAGCTGAACTATATTAAAATTAAGAACTGGAATTCATTAAGAGACCCCTGCTAAGAAAATGAAAATGCAAGCCACAGAATAGAAGAAATTCTTTGAAACAAATAGAGCTCACAGACTGTGTGTGTGTGTGTATTCTATATGCTTCTAATATATGGGTGTGTGTGTATCTCATAAATCAGTTCAAAATAAAGAAAACCTAGTAGATAAATGGATAAGATTCAAACTGGCATTTCATAAAAATGTACATTTGTGATTATAGCTATGAAAACAATAATGTTTGTAATAACAAACTGGAAGCAACACAAAAGTTCATTAGCAAGGGAATGGATAAATGGAATATTCACATGTAGATATAATACATCAATGTAAGAGAGTGAACTACAGCTAGATGCAACAATGTAGATAACTCTAAGAATCATTTTTTAGTGGAAAAAAAAAGAAAACATGTCCAAGAAGAACATTTTAAAAATTCAAAACAAATTAAGTAATGTGGTTTTTAGTTACAAGCATTGCATATTAGTAAATTGGCTCTTCGAGAATAATAAAAAGTCACGATTCTTAGTTTATACCAATTATTTTGGTGTAAATTTCCCCACCATAGCTAATTTTCTCACGAGTGACCTTGCAGATCTGAATGTGAAGTTGGAAAAAGATGCAATCAGCTCTTTAGAGCCAATGCTCACTGGCTCCAACATACCCCTGCATTTATAGGTGATAAGATAAATGTAATTTTTTTTAATGCCTTAAACCTTTTCAAAATTAAAAAAAAGATTTTATACACATATGGAATGAACACATGGCAAAGATTTTACTCACGTCATTAATGGAGAGAACTGGTCAGATAGCAGACTTGGGTCAAATGAAGATTAGAAGAATGATCCACCATGAAAGGCATTCTGAAATAGTTTATCCCAGGGTTGGGGGGGGGGGTGATTAATGATCTATAGGACAATACATAACTTTTGGGGTTATTTTTCTACTAGAGAGAAATATTTGCAATTCTATTGGATAAGACCTACAAATTAACATGTAATTTATGATTGTGTGAGCTTTTATTTAATAGCAACATCAACCACAGGTACATTTTTCTAGATCATTAAATAATTTGTTATGGAAGTTTCAGTACAAATTTGGAAGGATACACTGTCCACAATTTTGCTTTACTTCCAAGCTGTAAATAATTTTTTATTAGTGACCCCACTAATTTGATAAGATATAATCTCCAACAATTATTCCTGATCACAAAAATGATAGTCTCAATTGGCTTAATTATTTATATAGGGCTAAGAGAACTGTTAATTATTCTTCCCTATAGAGTATTGAGTGTTCTAAGTAAGAAAATTAACTTTTTTCTCAAATTTTCATTAAGGAATCTCAGATTGGGTAATGTAAAAGCCTCTATTATTATTTCTTTCATCTTGAGGCTAACAAAGCAAAGAAAGTTTCTCCATTAGATTTCTCCTATAATGCTTTTTGACTTCAGTGAATTTCATTCTCCTGTTTTCGACTAAAATTATCAAACTAGTGTGATTTGTCCAAGGATTCTTCGTAGTAATATAAACTTGCAATTTTGTATAGCTTCTGTGCTAGTAGTTTCTGAGAATTTCTCTATCTCTCTCTCTCTCTGTCTCTGAAAAGATTAACACAGTAGTAGTTCTCAAATTTTGGTTTCAAGAGCCGTTTACAACTCTTAAAAATTTCTGAAGATATCAAAGGGTTTTTGGAGGTTTTATTTCTCAACATTTATTGTATTAAGCATTTTTAGATGATCATTTTAATATTTATTTATTAATTCATTTAAAAATAGCAATAATAAATCCACATCTGGTTCCACTCCCTCAGCTAAACTGTATAAGCTTTGGCTCATTTTATTTGAATGGTTACAAGAATGCAATGTTTTTGCAGTTTCTTCCTCAACTTCCTATTTTTTCTTGAATTCACCGACTGGCCAAATCTATTTTTATTAACATATAATAAAGAACATTGATTATTTAATCTACTTTTTAAAAGAGATTTTATTTATTTATTTGTCAGAGAGAAAGAGAGGGAGAGAGAGAGGGAGCCCAAGCAGGGGGAGCAGCAGGCAGAAGGAGAAGAGGCTCCCTGCTGAGCAAGGAGCCCAATGCAGGACTAGATCCCAGGACCCTGGGATCATGGCCTGAACTGAAGGCAGATGCTTAACCGAATGAGCCACCCAGGCATCCTGATTATTTAATCTAATGAGTTTTCTTATTCTGAGACAAATTTCCCTCTTGATCAATAATATCCAATATTATATTCCTATTACTCATATATTTCTTGATTTTTTAATCCCCTATAAAAAATCTCAAAGACTAGGTTTATAGACTGAAAGACTCAAGTTAAAAAAAAAAATTCAACTCTCACCTAATAGATCTATAACTTTAATTCAATCTCAAATTCCTAGAAGAGTATGTCTGTGGGTTGGGAACTGGAGGGTGGGGAGGTGGTATAGTGTGCATGTAAATTGAAAAGTAGATTCTAAAATTCTTACAGAAATTATCACGGCCAAAAATAGCCAAGACACTCTTAAAGAAGAATAAAGCTAGACATTATGAGAGAGTGAGTTCTGTTGTAAAGTAATAATTAAGAGAGTGGTGATTTAACAAGAATGCACAACCTAACCAATGAAACACAATAAAGATACATGTATATGTGGTCAACTGATTTATGGCTGAGGTGACATCGTACAATGGAGAAAGACAGTATTTTAAATAAATGGTGTGAGGTATGTTGATATATACATAGGGAATATAGAAACCTTAATCTTGGGGTGGCTGGGTGACTCAGTTGTTTTAGCATCTGCCTTTGGCTCAGCCATAATCTCAGGGTCCTGAGATAGAGTCCTGCATTGGGCTCCCTGCTCAGCAGGGAGTCTCCTTCTCCCTCTCCCACTACCCCTCCCCAAGTCTTATGCAGTCTCTCCCTCCCTCTCTCAAATAAATAAATAAAGTCTTTTTTTAAAAAGAAAAAGAAACCTTAATCTTTCTTCATATGACAACAATAACTCAATTTCAAAGATGCTCCTGATGTCACTGTGAAAGATAAATTAATCCAGGCTTTTTAAGAAAACATGGAGAATATCTCCTGAACTTGGGTTAGACATAGCAATATCATGAAGAATTTTTAAAGTACTTAATAAAAAGCAAACAAAAAAGTAAACAGCACCATGTGAATATTATGAACATCTTTCCATCAAAAGATTAAAGAAGTGAAAAGGCAACTTACAGAGTGGGCTAAGATATTTGCAGCACATATATTTGACAAGGATCTAGTTCTCAGAAGATAGCAAAAACAAACAAACAAACAAAAGTTGATTAAAAATCAGTAGAAAAAAAGCAGCCTTGAATAGGCACTTTACAAAAAAGATGTGTAAGTAATCAAAAATATATATATATATATATGTACATATATATATGAAAAGTGTCCCACTTCACTTGTTATCAAGGAACTACAAGTTCAAACTACAATGAAATTCCACTAAACACCTGAGGGAAATTCTAAAATTTAAAAGGCATCATAGAAAGAGCTGTCAGGAAATTGGAGGAACAGGGACTCTCATTACACACTGCTAGTGGGTATATAAATTGTTAAATTCGGGGGGGAAATTACTTGGTAGTATAAACCTAAACTGAACATAATCTATCATCCACGAGTTCCACTTCTAGGTATTATATTAACAGAAATGTGCACACTGGGGCGCCTGGGTGGCTCAGTCGTTAAGCGTCTGCCTTCGGCTCAGGTCATGATCCCAGTGTCCTGGGATCAAGCCCCACATCGGGCTCCCTGCTCAGCGGGAAGCCTGCTTCTCCCTCTCCCACTCCCCCTTCTTGTGTTCCCTCTCTCACCGTGTCTCTGTCAAATAAATAAATAAAATCCTTAAAAAAAAAAAGAAAAGAAATGTGCACACCAAAAGACATGTGTTAAAGTGTTTATAGTAGCACTATTCATAAGAGACCCCAAAACTGAAACAACACAAATCCCTGCAAGAGCTGAATAAATAAAAACAGGTCAAACAATGGAATATTCTACAGAAATGAAAATGAATGATTTACAACTACTTGCAGCAACAGGAAAGAATCTCAAATATATTATTTTGGGCAAAAGAAGCCAAATATAAAAAGTATATGGTGATGTGGATGTACAGTTTAAAAACATCCAAAACTAATCCTTGATATTAAAAATCAGAATAGTGATTACCCTAGGGGAAAAATAAATAGATGATTGCACATTGAGGTTTTCTGGGATGCTTAGTAATGTTCTGTTCCTCAATCCCAGTGTTGCTTACAGGTTTATTCAGTTTATAAATTGATTCCTCCACTTAGGATTTGTGTACTTTTCTATATATATGTTATACTTCAACAAAAATGTCAAAAAGGAGGAAAAAAGTCTTCAACAGCTTCCCAAAATCATCCACCAATACATTTCCCCAAATTGCAATATTCAGTCTAGGAATAACCTCATTTCCAATATGGTGTGTCAAGGAGGGGCGGGGAGAGTAATTTCTGCAAAAGAATTGATTCAGATTGGGCTCTGACCTCCAGGTTCTACCCCATATTTCTTATCTGAGGTGAAACTATATCACCTTACTCTTTAAATGTTCCAATCAAAAGACATAGGGTGACAGAATGGATTAAAAAAAAAAAAAGACCCATCTATATGCTGCTTACAAGAGACTCGTTTTCAACCTAAAGACACCTACAGATGAAAAGCGAGGTGATAGAAAAATATTTATCATGCAAGTGGATGTCAAAAGAAAGCCAGAGTGGCAATACTTATATCGAACAAAATAGACTTTAAAACAAAGACTGTAACAAGAGACAAAGAAGGACACTGTATAATAATAAAGGGGAGAAAACATCAAGAAGATAGAACAATTATAAATATTTATGCACCCAATGTGACAGCACCCAAACACATAAAACAGTTAATAATAAACATAAAGGAACTAATTGATAATAATACAATAATAGTAGGACACTTTAACACCTCACTTACAACAATAGGACATTTAAATAGAAAATTAACAAGGAAACAATGGCTTTGAATGACACACTGGAACAGATGGATTTAACAGATATATTCAGAAGAGTCCATCCAAAACAGTAGAATACACATTCTTTTCAAGTGCAAATGGAACATTCTGCAGACTAGATCACATATGAGCCCACAAAACAAACCTCAACAAATTCAAAATTGAAGTCATACCATGCATATTTTCTGGCCACAATGTTATAAAACTAGAAGTCAACCACAAGAAAAAATCTGGAAAGACCACAAATATGTGGAGATTAAATCACATACTCCTACTCAGTGAATGGGTCAACCAGGAAATAAAAGAAGAAACTAAAAAGTACATGGAAACAAATGAAAATGAAAACACATGGTTCAAAACCTTTGGAAGACAGCAAAAGCAGTTCTAAGAGGGAAGTTTATAGCAGTACATGCCTACTTCAAGAAGTAAGGAAAGTCTCAAACACCCTAACCTTACACCTAAAAGATCTAGAAAAAGAAAAATACACAAAACCTAAAGCCAGTGGAAGTAAGGAAATAATAAAGATTAGAGCAGAACTAAATGATACAGAATTGAAAAAATACATTTGAACAGATCAATGAAACCAGGACCTGTTTTTTTTTTTTGAAAAATCAATAAAATTGATAAACCTCTAGGGAGACTTATCAAGAAAAAAAGAGAAAAGACTCAAATAAAATCACAAATAAGAGAAGAGAAATAACAACCAATACCACAGAAATATAAATAATCATAAGAGAATATTATGAAAAACTAAATGCCAACATATGGACAACCTAGAAAAAATGGATAAATTCCTAGAAATATATAACCTGCCAAAACAGAAGCAGGAAGAAACAGAAAATTTGAAGAGACCAATCAACAGCAAAGAAATTGAATTAATAATCAAAAAATTTCCAACAAACAAAAGTCAAGGACCAGATGGTGTCATAAGCAAATTCTATAAAACATTTAAAGAGTTAATACCTATTCTTCTCAAGCTATTCCAAAAAAATAGAAAAGGAAGGAAAACTTCCAAATTCATTCAATGAGGCCAGTACTACCCTAATTGCAAAACCAGAAAAAGATATCACAAAAAAAGAGAATTATAAGCTAATTTCCCTGATGAACACAGATACAAAAATCCTCAAAAAAATACCAGCAAACCTAATCCAACAATACATTTAAAAAAGCATTCACCATGATCAAGTGGGATTTATTCCTGGGTTGACAGGGTAGTTCAATATTCACAAATCAATCAGGGTGATACATGACATCAATAAGAGAAAAGATCAGAACCATATGATCACTTCAACAGATGAAGAAAAAGTATTTGACAAAGTACAACATTCATTCATGATAAAAACCCTCAACAAGGGGCGCCTGGGTGGCTCAGTCGTTAAGCGTCTGCCTTCAGCTCAGGTCATGATCCCCGGGTCCTGGGATCAAGCCCTGCATCGGGCTCCCTGCTCAGTGGGAAGCCTGCTTCTCCCTCTCCCACTCCCCTGGCTTGTGTTCCCTCTCTCGCTGTGTCTCTCTCTGTCAAATACATAAATAAAATCTTTAAAAAAAAAAAAAAAGCCCTCAACAAAGTAGGGTCAGAAGGAACATATCTCAACATAATAAAGGCCATCTATGAAAAACCCACAGCTAGCATTATCCTTAATGGGGAAAAACTTAGAGCTTTTCCCCTCAGGTCAGGAAAAGACAAGGATGTCCACTCTCATCCACTTTTATTCAACATAGTACTGGAAGTCCTAGCCTCAGCAGTCAGACCAAAAATAAGTAAAAAGCATCCAAATCAGTAAGGAAGAAGTAAAACCTCCACTATTTGCACATGACATGATACTCTATATAGAAAACCTGAAACACTCCACCAAAAAACTGCTGGAACTGATACACAAATTCAGTAAAGTTACGAAATACAAAATCAATGTACATAAATCTGTTGCCTTTCTAAACAACACTAATGAAGCAGCAGAAAGATAAATTAAGGAATCAATCCCATTTATAATTGCACTAAAAACAAAGAACTTAGAAATAAACCTAACCAAAGAGATGAAATACTTGTCTCTGAAAACTATGCAACATTGATGAAAGAAATTGAAGAGGACATAAAGAAATGGAAACACATTCCATGCTCATGTATTGGAAGAACAAGCATTTTTAAAAATGTCTATACTACCCAAAGCAATCTAATGCAATCCCTATCAAAATACCACCAGCATTTTTCACAGAAGTAGAACAAACAATCCTAAAATTTGTATGGAACCACAAAAGACCCAGAATAGCCAAAGCAATCTTGAAAGAGAAAAGCAATGCTGGAGGCATCAAAATCCTGGACTTCCAAGTTATTTTACAAAGCTATAATAATCAAAACACTATGGTGCTGGCACAAAAATAGATCTATAAATGAATGGAAAAGAATAGGAAACCGGGGCGCCTGGGTGGCTCAGTGGTTGAGCTTCTGCCTTCAGCTCAGGTCATGATCTCGGGGCCCTGGGATCAAGTCCCACGTCAGGCTCCTTGCTTGGCGGGGAGCCTGTTTCTCCCTCTGCCTGCCGCTGCTCCCCCTGCTTGTGCTTGCTCTCTCTCTGTCAGATAAATGAATAAAATGTTTAAAAAGAAAAAAGAATAGGAAACCCAGAAATAAACCCTCAATTATTGGTCAATTTATCTCCAACAATGCGGGAAAGAATATCCAATGGGGAAAAAGTCTCTTCAACAAATGGTGTTGGGAGAACTGGACAGTGACATGCAAAAGAATGAACCTGGACCTATTTCTTACATCATACACACCAAAAACAAAAAAACATTCAAAATGTATTAAAGACCTTGTGAGACTTGAAATGTGAGACTTGAAATCATAAAAAATCCTAGAAGAGAGCACAGGCAGTAATTTCTCTGACATCAGCTATAGCAACTTTTTTTTTCTAGATAGGTCCCTGAGGTAAGAGAAATAAAAGCAAAAATAAATTACTGAGAATACATCAAGATAAAAAACTTCTGCACAGTGAAGGAAACAACAAAACTAAAAGGCAACCTATGGAATGGGAGAAGATATTTGCAAATGACATATCTGATAAAAGGTTAGTATCCAAAATATAAAAGAACTTATAAAACTCAACACCCCCCCAAATAATCCAATTTAAAAGTGGGCACAAGACATGAACAGACATTTCTCCAAAGAAGACAACCAGATGGCCAACAGACCCAAGAAACATGCCCAACATCACTCACCATCAGAAAAATGCAAATCAAAACTACAATAAGATATAACCTCACACCTGTCAGAATGGCTAAAATCAACAACATAAGAAAGAGCAGGTGTTGGTGAGAATGCGGAGAAAAGGGAACCTTGTTACACTGTTAGTGGGCATGCAAACTGGTGCAGTCACTGTGGAAAACACTATGGAGGTTCCTGAAAAAGTTAAAATAAGGGCTCCTGGCTGGCTCAGTCAGTTAAGTGTCTGCCTTTAGCTTAGGTCATGATCCCAGGGTCCTGAAATGGAGCCCCGTGTCAGGCCCCCTTCTCAGCAGGGAGTCGGCTTCTCCCTCTCTCTCTGCCCCTCCCCAACAATCACATGCTCTCTCTCTCAAATAGATAAAATAAAATCTTAAAAAAAAATAAAAATAGAACTATCCTAAGATTCAGCAATCACACTACTGAGTATTTACCCAAAGAATACAAAAACACTAATTCAAAGAGATACATGCCCCCTTATGTTTATAGCAGCATTATTTACTATACACACACACACACACACACACACAATGGGCTGCTTCCATATTTATATATATGGAATTTATATATTTATATATATATTTTTATATATTTATATATATATGAAATGTATACACACACACACACACACACACACTGGAATATTGTTCAGCCATAAATAAGAATGAAGCCTTGCCATTTACAACAACATAGATGGAGCTAGAGAGTATAATGCTAAGCAAAAGAAGTTAGAGAAAGATAAATACCGTATGACTTCACTTATATATGGAATTTAAGAAACAAAACAAAAACAAAGCAGAGAGAGAGAGAGAAATCAAGAGATAGACTCTTAACTATAGAGAACAAACTGATGGTTACCAGAGGGGAGGTGGGTGGGGGGATGGGTGAAAGAGGTGATGGGGATTAAGGAGTACATTTAATCATGATGAGCACAAGTGATGTATGGAAGTATTGAATCACTATATTGTACACCTAAAACTAATGTAACAATCTACGTTAACTAACTGGAATTAAAATAAAAACTTAAAAAAAATAAAACTTTAAGTGCTTATCCAGTTAATTGCCAGACAACACACACACAGATGCGTGCGCACACACACACACGCACACACACACACACATCACAGACACACAGTCCTACCCATCTTCTAAGGATATAAAATTATTTTCAGACCCAGTGATGTTTAAGTCTATATTAATAAAGAATTATCATTTTCCTAAAGCAATAATCTATAGAGATATTACATGTCTGAAATGAAGATATTCTTATATTATGCAAAGCAATTTTAACCTTCATTATAGCTATATCTCGTTTCCCAAACTATACCCATACACAAAACTGTCCATAATAAAATGTCCCATTATTGAAAATTCTCCCCCAAAAAGCCATTTACTTCTGATTATTCAGATTATACAAGAAACTGGCTAAAGAAGAAGTTAAAGAGTCTTCAGTTTTTCACTAATTCAAGATGGAAATAATTAGGCAATGTGACCCTTACTATGCCCCAGGTACACGTCCACACAACAACTATCTTCACATTACAGCACCCCTCACCTTATCTGACAGATGAGGAGTATCCCGTGGAATATCTATGCTCTCCCAGCCAGGAGAAACCTTCACATGTCATAGAATATTTTTAGCATATGAGAATTAAATTTATTTTAAAGGGAACATTACAAACTAATTTTTTAAACTAATTAAACTAATTTAAACAGAACTAATTATTTTAAAATAATAGTTCTTAGAAAAGTGCTGGAAAAATTGAGGTTGGATCTTTATTTTATATCATAGACCAACTAAACTATATGTCATCCAATAAATTTAAAAGTTATATGTAAAAAAAGTAATCTTAAGACACCAAAAAACAATATAGACACATGTAAAAGGATGATGCTCTATGGAAATATAATGAGATGAATAGGGTGACATATTTAAGTGCACATTTTATGAAATTTTTAAATTCCAGAATAATTACAAAGAACATTAAAAGATTGAAAAAACTTGTAAATTTTGTAATAATAATGATCAAAGTTAATTTCATTAATATGTAAAAATGTCATAAATCTAAAATTATTACAATATACAGCAATAAACTATAGAAATAGATGTAAAAGAATGTGTATAATTTTTTATAGAAGTGATTTACCTTAATACTGATACAATTATTTAATTTGAAATAACTAAGTTCTATTTTCCACTAAGATAGATTTTTAGAACTAAAACTCATTGCAAGAGAGGTTATAGTGTGATCAGAAATTATCACTGCTGATGAAAGACAAAATTGTGCTACAGGTCTAGAAATAATTTTGGGACTATAGAGAGGACAAAAATATTTTCTACCCTCTGTGTCAGAACTAAACTCCTCAAAACTCCATTCTGAAGAAAATTTGTAAGTATAGCAACTTAGGTAAGAGGATATGCATTATAGAATTGTTTATAGTCGAAAAAAGGGTAAACCTACAAACTAATAGGAATGATTGCTCAGTAACTTGTTTCCCATATGTTATAGAATGTTATTCATCAAATATACTATAAAATTGAAGAATATTTAATATAGCCTAATGTTCAAACAAGTAATGAATCAAAAAGAAAAAAAAAAGTAAGGTATTTGCAGGATGACAGGTTAATGCCAATTATATAAACCTATATGATAACTATTATTCTCTAACCATCTATTATCCACCGGTCTAGTAAAAAAGTTTTCAGTGTAACAAAATGTTAATATCTGGATGTTGGAATTATCAATGATTTTATCTCCTTTTTTACATTCTTTCATTTTCCAGCATTTCTCAGGGAGCACTCATCCCTTTTAAAGTTGGAATAAAATGTTACATTATTATAATAGAAATAAATGGCCTTATAATTCTTAAGTTTTTTCACCTTGGCTTTTCTATCTTATTGTAGGTGTCTTTGTGTATCTTTGTACAAAATAGCCAGGAATTAAAGCACAGATAAGCACATCATGTATGAAATGAAATTTTTTTTGTTATTCACTTTCTAGATCATATTGGGCTATTCCTTATTACATTCCACTATTATGTATTTAAACTAAAATTTCAGCAAGAGGCTTTACTCTTTCCAAGTCTCTCTGCAACTGATAAATCATTTTCTCAAAGGATATAGTTTTTCTGCAGATTTCTGTTGCCAAGGTCTTCATAAAACCTGACAGAACTAAATTACATTTAACCATATGGATTTGCATCTTCTCCAAAGTAACTGGAAGAATTAATCAAAGGTGAACAAATTAAGTTTAAACAGTTCTTAGTAACTAAATATAACTTGTCAAAATTATAGAAGATGTTGAAACTTTTTAATAGATTTCCCATCTAGAACCTTGTTTTAAATGGCATCTGATTACCTTTCCTTTCCTTCCTCCAAGTCAAAATTAAGTGTATTTTACTGTTATATAACTAGTAACCTGAAATAAAAACCATATTTTTGTCATAAGTCAATAGCCTATGTTCATTGCCTTCATGAACTTCAGCATCCAGACTCATCAACATCAGCATCAGAAAGAAATACAGGATTCCAGATCAGTATTTCAAATGTCCCTTTGTTTATGTGAAAATCATTTACTGAAGCCTAGCCAATCAAAACAGAAAGAAATTGGATGCACACCAGGATCGAGTGTTTCTGCCAATGTTTCCTTTCTGTAAATAGCACTAAAAAAAGAAACAGACAAAAATATCTCCAGAATCTGCTAAGATCTTCAAAGCAAGGGTCACCTGGAAACTGTTCTCTCAACATAGATAATTGTCAGAATTCATATACTTTGTATACTTATTAGAGAACTTTCCAAACAACTAGATTTCTTTTTGCAAGTGAACTCAGAAGGGCATCTGTGGGCTTTACAGTAATACTAAGCTGATATCACATCTCTGAATTGTCATAATCTATCTATATGACCTTGTGCCGAGCCTGTGTCCACAGTGTCCTCTCTGTCAAGAATGACCTTCTTTCTTCTTTCTGCTTCGTGATCATCTCATTTTCCACAACACACCCCACAAGCCACCCCTCTGAACTCAGATACACACCCTTTCCTCTGAGCTAAGCATTGTATCTCTTTTGAATTCAATTACATACCTGATTTCCGAAACTCTTCATTATTGAATAACGGATACTTTTGGCACAAATATCCAGTCATCTTATTTGTATCCAAATTCCCAATTTAGTAATTATATGACTGTATCATATAATTAAAATCATTCATTAGTTATTTCATTCATTCACAAATATTTATGAATGCATTCCATATGTTAAAGTTTCCATGTTATCTTAGACATTACCATGGTGAACAAAGAAGATAAGGTGTCTACCCTCATAGAATTTATATTTTGGTGGAGGAATTAAACTAAATTTAAAAAATCCATCTAGTGATAATGTGCTGCACATAAATGTAAATGAATGACATAGTAGAGAGTATATAGTAACTAAGTATAGTTGATCAGAAAAGGCCTCTCTAAAGACATGATATTTAAGCTAATATTTGAATGCTAAGAAAGAGTTAGCCTGAGAAGATCCCTAATGAGAGCATCTCAGGCAGAAGAAACAACTAATGCAAAAACACAAGAAATAAATGTGACTAATCAAGGAATCAAAAGAAAGCTAACATAGTTAACAAAGGAGAAAATAAAAAAAGGAGAGAGAGATAGATTGTGTTATATGATATGATATGACATGACACGATATAATGAAGTCAGGGAAGTAGAAAGACCCTAGATCACGTATGATTTTGCAAGACTGAAAAAGAGATTGAATGTTGAAATACAATGAGGAGTCACTGGGGATTCTTAAGCAAAAGGATAACATGATTTGTTTAGATATTAAGAGATAATTCTGGTGAGCAGATTACAGATCAGCTAGGAGGTTATAGTATTGGTACAGGTAGGAGATCCTACTGATCTAGATTAGGGTGTCAAGGAGGGAAATAGACATAATGGGACAATAATAGGATATATTTGGAAAGTAGAATGTATAACATTTTTTAATGGATTAGATGTGTTAAACAAGGAAAAAGAAGAAAGGAGAATAATGTTGAGACTTACCTAGTTCAACTGGGTGGGACACTGCATTTGATTAAGTTAAAGAGGAGTGGGGGGAAAAGATGGTGTTTTTCTTGGGGGAAAGGGCAGGGAGTAGGAAGTAAGAGGAATCCTTTGGATATACTACATTTGAAAATCTTACTATTTCTAATACATTTTTTTCACTGGATTCCTTAGAAGTTTCTAGATATAAATCATGCCATCTACAAGTATAGTTTCACTCTTCCTTTCCTACCTGGGTTCATTTTTTTTCCTTGCCTAATTGCCCTACAGTGAACCTCCAGGATAATACTGAATAGATGTTGTGAGAGTGAACATGAGAATGTTTTAGTGCTATTTATAGAATGAAAGAAAGAATGCTTTCAGTTTTTACCATTAGAGATGATGTTATTTATGTTTTTTATAGATGCTCTTGATCAGGCTGAGAAAATTTCCTTCTATTCCCAGATTGTCAAGTGTTTTTCTCATGAAGGGGTACTGACATTTGTCTATGTTTTTTCTTCATCTACTAAGATTATCATGTTGCATATGTCTTTTATTCTCTTGATATGATGTATTACCTTAATTATCATATGTTTTACTAATCTTGTGTTCCTGGAGTTAATCCTACTTGACCATGGTATAGAATCCATCTACATATTGCTGGATCTAGTTTGCTAGTACTCTGTTGAGGATTTTTGCATCTTTAATCATAAAAATATTGGTCTATCCATTTTCTATTCATGTGATATCCATGGTTCTGGCACGAGAATACAACCGGCCTTATAAAATGACTCAAGAAGTGTTCTCTTCTCTTACAAGAGTTTGTGAAAAACAATGGTATTAATTTTTGTTTAAATGTTTGGTAGAATTCACCCATAAAGCCTACTGGATATGGCCTTTTGGTGTATGTGTGTGTGTAGTGTTTGATTACTTTTCCAATATTTTTACTTGTTATACAACCACTTGTTATTCACTTGTTATAAACATATTACTTATTATATATTATTTAATGGCCTTTGTCCATTTCATTGAAATTACCTAATTTGTCAGTTTACAGTTTACATTAGTTTCCTAGAGTTATTATAACAGATTAACATAAACTTTGTGTCTTAAAACAAAATAAATTTATTCTCTCATTGTTCTGGAGGGCAGACATCAGGGTGTCGACAGGGCTGTGCTCACTCCAAAGTCTCTACGGGCCCCCTTTGTAATGGTAGTTTTTGAGGTCAGTTTGTTTGTTTGTTTGTTTTCTTTATTCATTCATTCATTCATTCATTCTGAGCCCCTAGAATCCTTTTCTGAGCTGCTTCTTTTCTTGGTTATCTCTGATAAACTAGTTGGTCTGTAGTTTTGCTCTCAAAGAACTACCAATCTCCTCTTAGTTGCTTACAACAAAATCTCCACTGTTTTCGAGAATATCATTAGTCTCAAACTTTGTCCATACCCTGTTTCAAATAAAATCCATTCCTTTGGGAAGATCTTCAGAGATCACTTTTTTTAAGGTCTAACTCTCCCTGTGGGCAAAATCTCTGAGGGGTGGTTTAGGGGCTTGGGGCAAGGGCAGTGGCTTACTTCTCTCAGAATATAACACCTCCTTTATGAGTAAGACACTGGTTAATGGCAGTAGCCTCCAGTTTCCTCAGCTTGCATATCCAGGTGTGAATCCTTCATCCTATAAACAAACTGAGGTAAGGGCATTCAAGGCCATAGTGTTTATTTATTTAGTTATTTATTTATTTTTTAAAGATTTTATTTATTTGACAGAGAAAGACACAGCGAGAGAGGGAACACAAGCAGGGGGAGTGGGAGAGGGAGAAGCAGGCTTCCCGCGGAGCAGGGAGCCCGATGTGGGGCTCGATCCCAGGACCCTGGGATCATGACCTGAGCCGAAGGCAGACGCTTAACGAACTGAGCCACCCAGGCGCCCCAAGGCCATAGTGTTTATAGCATGCTGCACCACTGTAGAGACTTAAGACTATGAGTGGGGGCTGGGTAGGGAAAAAAAGCTCCTGACCATTCCCACCATAGTTACTTTGAATTTGACCTCTAAAATGTGGAAGTGGGGCAGATGAGAAATGGTGGGAGAGGGAGGGTGGAAGAGAAATGCTTGTGTCTTGCCTCTTTCTGGAAAATATCATAGACCTTGACTGCAAGCTGGAAGGAGTGGAAGCCATGTCTTCTTGGCCACACCTGCTACCATGGAGCTTTACCCCACCTAGCTGGGATGGAGAAGAGAGGGAAGAGGTTACAGCACAAGTGCCACAAATTCTCACTATTATTATTACTGAAATTTAGTAGAATTTCTTGAATAAATAATTATTTGCTGTAATAACTTAGGACAATTTCCACAGACCTTATTTTAATTTAATTTAATTTTATTTTATTATGTTATGTTAGTCACCATACAGTACATCATTAGTTTTTTATGTAGTGTTCCATGATTCATTGTTTTCATATAACAGTGCTGTAGGGCATCTCGGCTCTTTCAGTGATCTGGCTATTGCAGACATTGCTGCTATGAACATTGGGTTGAATATGGTCCTTCTTTTCACTATATCTGTGTCTTTGGGGTAAATACCCAGTGATGCAATTGCTGGGTCATAGGGTAACTATTTTTAATTTTTTGAGGAACCTCCACAATGTTTTCCAAAGTGGCTGTACCAACTTGCATTCCCACCAACAGTGTAAGAGGATTCCCCTTTCTCCACAACCTCTCCAACATTTGTTGTTTCTTGCCTTGTCGATTTTTGCCATTCTAACTGGTGTAAGGTGGTATCTCAATGTGGTTTTGATTTGAATTTCTCCGATGGCTAGTGATGATGAACATTTTTTCATGTGCGTGTTAGCCATCTGTATGTCTTCTTTTGAGAAGTGTCTGTTCATGTCTTCTGCCCATTTATTGACTTGATTATTTGTTTTTTGGGTGTTGAGTTTGAGAAGTTCTTTATAGATCTTGGATATCAGCCCTTTGTCTGTAATGTCACTTGCAAATATCTTCTCCCATTCTGTGGGTTGGCTCTTTGTTTTGTTGACTGCTTCCTTTGCTGTGCAGAAGCTTTTTATCTTGATGAAGTCCCAAAAGTTCATTTTTGCTTTTATTTCACTTGCATTTGGAGGTGTATCTTGAAATAAGTTGCTGTGGCTAATGTCGAAGAGCTTACTGCCTATGTTCTCCTCTAGGATTTTGATGGATTCCTGTCTCACATTGAGGTGTTTCATCCATTTTGAGTTTATCTTTGTGTATGGTGTTAGAGAATGGTCGAGTTTCATTCTTCTGTATATAGCTGTCCAATTTTCCCAGCACCATTTATTGAAGAGACTGTCTTTTTTCCATTGCGTATTTTTTCCTGATTTGTCAAAGAGTTTGACCATAGAATTGAGGGTCCATATCTGGGCTCTCTATTCTGTTCCATTGGTCTATATGTCTGTTTTTGTGCCATTACCATGCTGTCTTGGTGACCACTGCTTTATAATATAGCTTGAAATCAGGCAATGTGATGCCCCAGCTTTGTTTTTCTTTTTCAACATTGCCTTGGTGATTCAGGTCTTTTCTGATTCCATACAATTTTTAGGATTTTTGTTCCAGCACTTTGAAAAATGTCATTTGAATTTTGATGGGGATGGCATTGAAGGTATAGATTGCTCTGGACAGCATAGACATTTTAACAATGTTTATTCTTTCGATCCATGAGCATGGAATGTTTTTCCATCCATTTGTGTCTTCTTCAATTTCTTTCATGAGTGTTCTATAGTTCCTAGAGTATAGATCCTTTACCTCTTTGGTTAGGTTTATTCCGAGGTATCTTATGGTTATTGGTGCTATTGTAAATGGGATCGTTTCTCTAATTTTTCTTTCTACAGTTGCATTGTTAGTGTATAAGAAAGCAACTGATTTCTGTGCATTGATTTTGTATCCTGCCACATTACTGAATTCCTGTATGAGTTCTAGTAATTTGGGGGTGGAGTCTTTTGGGTTTTCCACATAAAGTATCATGTCATCTGTGAAGAGAGAGAGTTTGACTTCTTTGCCAATTTGAATAACTTTTATTTCTTTTTGTTGTCTGTTTGCTGTTGCTAGGACTTCTAATACTATGTTGAACAATAGTGGTGAGAGTGGGCATCCTTGTTGTGATCCTGATCTTAAGGGAAAGGCTCTCTGCTTTTCCCCATTGAAGATGATATTTGCTGTGGGTTTTTCATAGATGGATTTTATGAACTTGAGGAATGTTCCCTCTATCCCTATACTCTGAAGAGTTTTAATCAGGAAAGGATGCTGTATTTTGTCAAATGCTTTTTCTGCATCAATTGAGAGGACCATATGGTTCTTCTCTCTCCTCTTATTAATGTGCTCTATCACATTGATTGATTTGCGAATGTTGAACCACTCTTGCATCCCGGGGATAAATCCCACTTGGTCGTGGTGGATGATCCTTTGAATGTATTGTTGGATCCTATCAGCTAGGATTTTGTTGAGGATTTTGGAATCCATATTCATCAGGGATATCGGTCTGAAATTCTCCTTTTTGATGGGGTCTCTGTCCGGTTTGGGTATTAAGGTAATGCTGGCCTCACAGAATGAGTCTGGAAGCTTTCCATCTGTTTCTATTTTTTGGAACAACTTCAGGAGAGTAGGTATTATTTCTTCTTTGAATATTTGGTAGAATTCCCAGGGAATCCATCAGGCCCTGGACTCTTGTGTTTTGGGAGGTTTTTGATCACTGCTTCAATCTTGTTACTGGTTATTGGCCTATTCAGGTTCTCAATTTCTTCCTGTTTCTGTCTTGGTAGTTTATAGGTTTCTAGGAAGTCACCCATTTCTTCCAGGTTGCTTAATTTATTGGCATATAGTTGATAATGATTTCTAATAATTGTTTCTATTTCCTTGGTGTTAGTCATGACCTCTCCCCTTTCATTCATAATTTTATTAATTTAGGTCCTTTCTCTTTTCTTTTGGATAAGTCTGATCAGTGGTTTATCGATCTTATTAATTCTTTTGAAGAACAAGCTTCTAGTTTCGTTGATCTGATCTACTGTGTTTCTGGTTTCTAATTCATTGATCTCTGCTTTAATCCTAATTCTTTCTCTCCTAATATGTGGCTTAGGCATCGTTTGTTGCTTTTTCTCTAGTTCTTTAAGGTGTAGAGTTAGTTGGTGAATTCGGGATTTTTCCATTTTTTTGAGTGAGGCTTGATGGCTATATATTTCCCCCTTAGGACCGCCTTTGCAGTATCCCATAGGTTTTGGACCGATGTGTTTTCATTCTCATTGGTTTCCATGAATTGTTTAAGTTCTTCCTTGATTTCCTGGTTGACCCAAACATTCTTGAGCAGAGTGGTCTTTAGCTTCCAAGTGTTTGAATTTCTTCCAAATTTTTTCTTGTGATTGAGTTCCAGTTTTAAAGCATTATGGTCTGAGAATATGAAGGGAATAATCTCAATCTTTTGGTATTGATTGAGACCTGATTTGTGACCCAGCATGTGGTCTATTCTGGAGAAAGTTCCATGTGCACTCGAGAAGAATGAATATTCTGTTGTTTTAGGGTGGAATGTTCTGTATAAATCTATGAGGTCCATCTGGTCTAGTGTGTCATTCAAAGCTCTTGTTTCTTTGTTGATTTTCTGCTTAGATGATCTGTCTATTTTTGAGAGTGTAGTATTGAGGTCTCCTACAATTAATGTATTGTTATCAATATGACTCTTTATTTTGGTTAACAGTTGGCTTATGTAGATGGCTGCTCTCATGTTGGGGGCATAGGTATTTGCAATTGTTAGATCTTCTTGTTGGATAGACCCTTTAAGAATGATATAGTGTCCTTCTGTGTCTCTAACTACAGTCTTTAGCTTAAAATCTAATTTGTCTAAGAATTGCTACCCCAGCTTTCTTTTGAGGTCCGTTGGCATGGAAGATGGATCTCCATCCCTTCACTTTCAGTCTGGATGTATCTTTACGTTCAAAATGAGTCTCTTGTAGACATCATATGGATGGGTCCTGTCTTTTTATCCAATCTGCAACCCTGTGCCGTTTTATGGGAGCATTTAGGCTGTTCACATTGAGAGTGCTTATTGAAAGATATGAATTTATTGTCATCATATGGCCTGTGAAGTCCTTGTTTCTATAGATTGTAAATTTCTGTTCTATATCACTCTTGGGGTCTTTCTCTTTTTATAGAACCCCCTTAATATTTCTTGCAGGGCTGGCTTAGTGGTCACATACTCTTTCAGCTTCTGCCGGTCTTGGAACCTCTGCATCTCTCCATCCATTCTAAATGACAGCCTTGCCAGATAAAGTATTCTTGGCTGCATGTTCTTCTTGTTTAGTACCCTGAATATGTCTTGCCAGGCCTTTCTGGTTTGCCAGGTCTCTGTGGATAGGCCTGACATTATTCTGATATTCCTCCCTCTGTACATAAGGAATCTCTTCCCCCTAACTGCCCTTAAGATGGTTTCCTTGGTTCTGAGATTTGCGAGTTTTACTATTACATGCCAGGGCATTGGTCTGTTTTCCTTGATCTTGGGAGGGGTCCTCTCTGCCTCTAGGACACGAATGTTTGTTTCATTCTCCAGATTAGGCAAGTTCTCAGCTACAATTTGCTCAAATGTATCTTCTAGTCCTCTCTCTCTCTCTCCACCCCCTGAAGGATCCCAATAATTCTGACATTGGAATGTTTCATGGTGTCACTTATTTCTTTGATTCTACTTTCATGGATTTTGAGTTGTTTTTCCCCGGCCTCCTCTTTTTCCTTCTTGTCTAGTAATTGGTCTTCTAGATCACTAATTCGTTCTTCCTCCTCACTGACCCTAGCTATTAGATTATCTAGATTAGATTGGATCTCACTGATAGCATTTTTAAGTTCTGCCAATTCAGCTTTCGTTTCTGTCCTTAGAGACTCTATGTTGCCATTAATCGATTTCTCCATTCTAGCTATTGTCTTCTTAACCGTTACCCTGAAGTCCATTTACAACATCTTGGTTATATCTGTATCCATTTGTAAATCTGTGGCAGAACTCACAGTCTCTGAGTCTTTCCTATTTTGGGGATTCCTCCTCCTAGTCATTCTGTTGAGGGTTGGTTGAGGGAGTGTACGGAGTCCAAATTATTGACCACAACCCAAGCAAGATGCACCTGTTTTATAGAGACCTTAGGGTTGTTGGCCTCTTGTTCTCCCAGCCTGTCTTCTGGGGGAGGGGCCTGCTGCACTGTTACTCAGGCAACCCTGTTTGGGCAGAGTTGCCCTGTCCCCTGTGGGGGGTATGGGCTCAGTGAAAACCAATTTTTTGTGGCTTTTGTTCTCTGGCAGCTTTCCCTGGTGGCTTTCCTTGTCTCTTCCAAGAGTCAGGGCAGAAGAGACCATTTCCAACCCTCTGCCTCAAAACAGAGAGATCGCAGTCTGTTCTTCAGTAAGCTCTCCGGGCCACACTATCTCCATTTCTGTCTCTGCTGCTTAAAACTGCAGTGTCCTAGGTTGCACACCCCTTAGTAGCACTCCCAGTCCTCACCTCCAAGTCGGGGCATGTCTCTGCCCTTTGTGCTTCTAAAACCACCAGCCACCCCCAGTTCCCATGCATGGCCCTGCCACTCCAGGTTTTAGTCCAGGGGGCTACCCTAAAGTCCATTCCCCACTGCTACCGGTCTGCGAGTCTGTGTCCGGCCCCAGCGCGGAAGACTTTTGTGCACTGGCAGTGCAGGATCCCAACATCTCCCTCCCCCTTCCATTTATCTTCTGATATCTGCCCGCAGAATCACAGCTCCCTGCTTCATACCTCGAAATCAACCGCCTACAATATTCTGTTTGTAGAGATCCAGATATATCTTCTTACATCTCAGGCTGATTTTGTGGGTGTTCAGAGTGGTCTGGTAGATATCCAGCTCAATTCAAGGGACTGGTTGGAATAGGTTCCCCTATTCTTCTGCCATCTTTTCCCTTCCCCCTCCACAGACCTTAAATAGTTGTTTGCTTTATAATTTTTTTCAGTGATGGCTATTTCATAGGGGAGTGGGTCTGCAGAGGCCCTCATGCCACCATTCTAGAAGTGATTCTTGTGAATGACTTAATATCTTTAGGATAAAGTTCTCAAAAGAATTGCAAAAAAAAAAATCAACTGTGTAAATTTAAAAATGTAATTGGCTTAATTCAATGAATCATAAATTGGGCAGCATCTTGTCTAGCAGATAGAAAGGAGTTCCAAGGAGTTCTACAAAATGGATGATTCTCATAGGCAGAAGGAGGAAGAATAAGGAAGTTATTTGAAATGAGTAGACTGTTGCAAGCAAGGTCACCTGTCTTTGGGAGACAGCCGAAGTCTATTGGGACAATTACCTCCCTAATGTTGACCAGGAAATTCTAGACTGACTGGTTAAGATTATGATCCTGGGAGAGACTGGAACTGAATTTAGATTAGGTATTAAGTCTCAGTTTGGTGACATGAGCTTAGCACAAGTGACTCTATTTCAGGCCTATTGTCTCTTTTTTAACAGAAAGTAAGTGTATAAGGTCTCATTTTAAGCAGGATGAATAATGACAACCTTCATAAAAAGGGAATGAGAAGGAGTTTGAAGAGGACAGGAATAAAACAGGGCAGGGAATGGCTATAAATTATTTTTTAACAGATGGAGTTCTCAAAACCACTCTTTTTAGAAAATGTTTTTTCTATCAAAAAATGAGTGTATGCATACTCACCCAAAATTTGTATGTCTTGCAGATAATTATCAAAACACAGAAAGCTCTCTATAGAGACTATGTGTTAGAAACTTCCATATTAAACTATTACACCCTTAAGGGAAAAGAAGATATCCTATTATTCCATTTATATTTGTATTTATTATGTTACAAGTACTATTCCTAGCACACAGTAGTTGTTAATAAGATTTGATGAAAGGGTAAGTGAATGAACACAAAAACCAAAAGGAAAAAAAAAAAAAAGAAAGAGGATGGCAGATTTTCAGAAAATTATTGTCTCATTGAGGGGAAATGTGTCTACATTGAAAATTAGAAACAACTATGAATAATCAAATGGCAAACTGATCTGTATGGGATGAAGCAATAGAATTCCTTAAGCTGAATTTGGACATATCAAGACAGTTATAACACAAATGAAAGGAGAAAAGTTAATATTTAGTTTTGGCATTATATAAAAGGGTATTTTATTTTTAGATGCAAAAATAAAAATAAATTTATCCCAAATTTCAAAGTAATCAACTGCTATCCTTTTAATATGGGTCTTCATTTGAAATGGTAAGCACAAAACGGTAAAAAACCAGCACCGGGTGGGTGGAAGCCTGTAATAAGATAAAGGAAAAATGAGAGGATATGTGAAATGATGTAAGAAGACAAAATTAATCATAGTTTAACCAGTCACAGAGAAATCATTTTAAAATGCAGGCTTCCTCTTGACAGTGGCCCTTCTACTCTCTGAGGAGTGGCCTTTAGAAACCCATTGAAGTTTAAGATATCATCTGAAGGAGTGAAGGACCTTTTATTTCTTGCTACTTATTTTACCTTCACTTCTCACCACCCTCACACATGTATTAATTGGAGTAGGATGGTACTCTGCAAGGTGTCTTGCAGCCATGTATCTATCCTTTGTGGGCAGATACAGAAGGATTTTTGAAGACCCATCACAAAATTTGCATAGTATTGTGTATTATGAGAACCAAAACAGGAAAATATTGACTTCTTTTTACTAAGATTTCTTAGTGACCACGTTTAAAACAAAGGTGTGTTCACAGAGAACACATGATTGGAAACATGAATTATTTAAAAATGAAGACCTTATAAGCACACTAGGCTTGTATTTACCATTTAAAATGGCACCACAATGTGGCAAGACATGAACAAAGATTACGATTCACTGGGCTCATTAAATATGCATAAAACGTGAACTGCTCTATATATGTGCATTTCCTTACTTAAAAAAAATCTCATTTGGTGGTGAACTGGGAAGTTGGAATGCAATGATTAAAAGTTCATATATTCAAGACAGAAAATGATAAAGTCTATGGGGACAGAGGACATTTCTTATTCATCTCATTCTAAGCACCAAGCAAAGATCAGGAAAAATGTGGCACTAAATAATTCAGTCATTACTTTAATCATTTATTCATTTAACAAATATTACATTTCTACTATGGCAGACCTACATGTGGGGGAGGAGAGGGAATATAAAGATAAGAAAATTATATTTTGATGAGGAGGATAGTGTTCATTGAATGAATGAATATACCAACCTGGGTAAATTCATCTAAGGAAGGGGAAGAAAATCAAATTCACAAAAAGATTTTGAAAGAATCTTTTTCATTGTATGCATATTATCAATACTTTAGATTTGTAGAACATTTACATCGTCAATACTTTAGAATTACAGATCATTATCTTAGCTCACAACACTCCAAGAAGGTAATGACATTAATCATTTCATAGATGAGTAAGGCTCAAAGTGAAGTGTCTTGCCTAAATTGCCATAACTATTATGGGTAGAGAGGGAACTTGAAATGAGCTTCTGATGGCTTCTTTTGTTCTCCTTTGTGGAAGGCAGTGTGTCTTCTCTACTGCTTACATGGAGCCTTTCAGGGCTATATTCTCATCAAGCACCTTCTAGGAAAACCAGTCCACTGGAAAAATATATTTCACCTAGATTTGAAAGATTTCAGGCTCTATCCAGCATTTTGCTGACTTCATTTCTGTGGGAACTTCTACCATACTTTATCCCACTACCCTCAATGGTCAGCTCTCTAGCATAGAGAGAAAAAAATAAATTTTACTTTAGTTTCTTCTTGAGTTGTCTATCCATGTTTCTTCTGGTGTTCTGCTTATCACCCACTGATACCAAAGTCTTGAGGAGGAATTTCCTTACGATCAAGGTCTTGTCTGGAACTCTTGGTCACTGTTTCCTCGACAGGACACAGAACTCTTCTGATCAGTGCCAATGGAAAATTTACAATAGGTCAAGGCACACTTTATTTATTGTCCTATATCTTTATTTTCCATGACATTATTATATAAAACATCTTGGTATATAAGACTTAATTAAAGGCTTGAGAAAAGGAAATGTAATTACAGTGTAGGAGGAGGACACTTAGAGATGTGTGCCACATAACAATTTTCTTAGAGAACAAGGGTACGTATTCAAGAGGTTAAGCTTTAAGGAGGCAGATGGGGGAGAAGGTCATTTTATAGAGAAAGCATCTTTTTGTCTTAATTTCTTGCATTCATATTTTTTTCTCTTTTCAAAACCTGATTTAACCTCTGCTATTTTACTAACTCCCTGTACCCAGAAAAATGTGCCTCATGCCAAGCTCCATACGTCTTCTCTTTTCATCAGTTGAGATTAACCCACTATGGGTGTGTCAGAAGAGCTTCAGAAGGATAATCAAGGCTTTCCATTTGAGAGAAAATTATATTAATTACATTCTGAGTAGTACAGGGAAATATCTATTCCACCTTGATTGGATGATGAAAAATGATATAAATTGTCCTTGTACATAGTAATCTTAGATTTTAGAATTTTTGACTTCGCCCCCTTACATGGTATTATTTATAATCTTAACATCCCATAGTTATCACCAACTTGTACTTTCCATAGAAATTTGCTTTCCTAGTTAATCTTGGAATCCACTGGGCCAATTTTACATCTTTGAAGCAACAAGAGCCAAGTCCCTTCTCCTTCTGGCCTTTCCTTGGAGATATCCAAGAGAGATACTTTGTCAAAGTACTTGTTTCTTTGCTGTTCCAACATTCCACCAAGTGCTCCTCACCTTCCTCCATGGTTGTACTGGTCAACAGCACTGGAACTGCAAGTTCATGCCATTTCTGATCATCATCTAAATTCTTATCTCTTTTTCTTCAAGGTCATCACCTGCCCTTCTGATGAGCATCTGCTGCAAGTCCTCAGGCAGCTCCTTGGTGATACTGAATCTACCAACCATGTGTTTCAAGGTACGTGCTCCTCATGCAACAAGTATTTGTATTTTGGTGACTCCCTGACTCCAGTTATCTAGTTTGGGTGACTCCCTGCCTCCAATTATCTAGTTATCCAGTTTTTTTTTTTTTCCAGGTGGTATGGTGATTTCTCTCTTACTTTGCCCACAACACTGTGGTATAGGTTCTAATATCAGTATGTTTTGAGTTTCTATACTTAGCCCCTTGGTGGAAGGAAGCACCTACCATATTTATTTGGATCCCTGTTAATAAGGAGATTTTCTCTTTCATCTTTGATCATCCCAACCTCTCTTTTGAGCTTTAGGGGTAATGACTGAGTGAGAATAATGGGCAGGAAAGCTTTACATTGTAGCAAGGATCACTGTTCTGTTATTATACTCTTGTGAGAATATAACCAAAGTATATAAGTAAGTCCAAAAGGTGAGCAGGATGAACTGAAGGCCACCAGAGGAATACCAAGGGAAATGTCCTTGGTTTATTTCTAATTGATTGAAAGTCTCAGATAGTGAAGTTGCAGGTTAACTGTAGATTTCTTTTTATCTAGGAAAAATGCCAATTATTTTTGTTCAGTAAAACAGATAACCACAAGATTATCTCTTATTGCTCTGTCAGATATCAATCAGTTTTATATATAAACTAGTAAATACCCTAGTTTCTCAGGTGCCATGTGGTTAAGTTTTAACATCTGTTTCTCTCATTAATTTATGAATTAAATAAAATCTATGACATCAGCTATTTTTTAATGTACCTGAAAGTCATGATTTTAACTTTTAGAAAATATTACTCAAAACCTTCTGCTACCACCAATGGATCTCCACTTCAGGATATTCTAGTTCTTCTTTGTGTGACTTCTCTTGACTCTGCCATTCTGATTTCTAGTAGTGTTGTTGAAATGGATGATTCTACATTTAATGGACCTTACAAATTTCCATTCACTCCACCTTTAGAGTCATTTAACTGATGCCATTATACTTCACAGGTCCTTGTCCCACCAATTTTGTGTCTTTATCAGATAAAAGAGAAAGAAGTACAACTAGAAATAACTGCTGATTTAAATATCATGAAGGCATAAAAGATAATTCTGAATTCTATGAAGGTCATATGCCTTTTTACAGTAGGGACCTAAACACACCTTTGGGATATAGTTAGTTTTGTGCAGCTCAAAGTGTTTTAAGAGAAAAGATTATTGATCTGATTGACCCAAAGTTCCCCAAATTAATAGAGATTACTTTATGGAATTATAAGTTTGGAGCCAAGAGCCACAAGAAGCAGACATTTGATCAGATTTGTACTGGAGGTACAACACATCAAAAATTTCATTTTAAGATATTAGATTACATGGTCACTGGGTGTTATGTATATCAGCATTTAGTTCAAGTTGTTATATCAGGAAAACCAAAAATAAGTACACACCAGAAACTAATTTCTTCTGATATTTACACTTGGAATTGTAAAGCTCTAGCTCCAGTAACATGTAGATCCTTGTTTCTGTAATTTTATCATGTTTAAAATGAGAAAAAAATTATATAATGGGTATTTCTATAATGCCATGAATCTCTGTGTCTGATGGTGAAAAAGTAAATGATGTAATAACATCAAAACATGAATGTGACACTTCAGAAAATTGCTCAAGACCCCTCCTCTAAACCCAAGAAGCCTCTGGACTTCCCAGTCCTGTATACCCACCACCACCCCTGCCCTTCAGGATGCACAGTTTATAGTTCCTGAGAGCTTTCTAGGGGCTGTGTGAACTCCCATCATTTCATACTTATTTCTCTTTTTTGCTCTGTTTCTGGTAAACACAGTGAGTTTACATTTATAATGTGATATAAAGTTTCCTCTTTAAATAAATTTAAATTAAAAGTAAACTCATATAAAGAAAACCGTGGAGTAAATAACAGTTCAAGTGATATATGCTTAGAACAAAAGTTGAAACTCAAATGAGTGCACAAAAGTAATCCTGGGCCTTTGTGAAAACCAAAGATTGATGCTTAGGGAATCTAAAATAAGATAACTCTTCACCATATTACTTTAAGATTTTTTTCAGTAAAGCCCATGGAGAGATTACTAAGCAGTATAGTCAATAGAAAATATACCTTGGCTCTGGGTTAGACAAACCACAATTGATTACCATCTCTGTCTAAGGAAACTTTGGTGTCAGAGTCCTCATTAGTAAATAGGAATCTTACCTCATTAGACTAGTGTATGAATTAAATGGTATAGCACATATAAAGTGAATGGTACATAGGTGCTACTCCTTCATTTTCCCTCGACTCACCCTTAAATGATGATATCATCTGTTTCTATTTTCTTTTTTTAAAAAAGATTTTATTTATTTATTTGAGGGAGAGAGAGAGAGAATGAGTAGGGGGGAGAAGGAGAAGCAGGCTCCAGCGAGCCTGACATGGGGCTCGATCCCAGGACCCTGGGATCACGATCTGAGCCAAAGGCAGACACTTAACTGAGCCACTCAGGCACCCCTGTTTCTATTTTCTTAATGGCTTATAAACTGGAAATAGTTCACAATTATTTATATTCCATTATTTTTATGTGCTATCAAAATAAGAAAAAGCTAGAAGTTAAATCTTGATATTACTGTGGCACAGAGAAATAAAAAGTTTATGTGAATAGCAAAAAAAAAAAAAAAAAAAGATTATCATCCACTGAGATGTCAAATTGGCACCCCTGTTAGAGCCAGGTAAGTAGTGATGACCCAGAAATACATACCCATAGAATGCTTAAGTCCAACATAACTTTTCTTGGTTTCAGTAAGTGAATCCCAAATGACCTTGGAACTGATGTTTTTGACTCTGTTTATTTTTCTTTACTTTCTACTGATTTTATGATTTTGTATTTATTCCTAATTTGTGCCAGATAACAAGTTATTCTTCTTTGGTTGTAATAAAAATTGAGTATTTGGTTTATGGTCTAAATTTTATGATAATCTCTATCAAACAGATTATAAAGATCTATTCCATGTTGATTGAGATAAAAAATAATATATGATGTGTTATTCTATTTTTTTTTATTACTTTTTAACTTGGCCTATTTGTGAGTTTATCTCAATTAAGAATTAGATACCCACTAAGAAAGAGAACAGCTCTTTGAAATCTGAACAGATAACATATTATTTTTAAAATTTTGTGTCTACGTTTGACTTGTGGTTTAGGTTGTAGGACTGAAGGTGTAATTTCTGTATGTCTCTGTCTTCGTAAATAAAGAAAGTTTTTACTTTTCATTTTGAGTATGAAATATTTCCCTAATTCCAGAGGATACAAATTAGATTTCACCATTTCTCGAGTTAAATTATGTTCTGATTGTTTTATACATATAAGGAAGCACATATGAAAATTAAGATATTTCTAAATTTCACAGAAAATAAAATGAATCCATAATACTTTAAAAATATTAAGAGAGGGGTGCCTGGGTGGCTCAGTCGTTGAGCGTCTGCCTTCGGCTCAGGTCATGATCCCAGGGTCCTGGGATCGAGCCCCATATCGGGCTCCCTGCTCTGCGGGAAGCCTGCTTCTCCCTCTCCTACTCCCCCTGCTTGTGTTCCTGCTCTCGCTATGTCTCTCTCTGTCAAATAAATAAATAAAATCTTTTAAAAATAAATAAATAAATAAATAAATAAATAAATAAAAATATTAAGAGAAATCTTTATTATAGACATTGCTATGTTAAAACCATTTAAAGAATTCAAAACATATAAATGAGGTGAATTTTGCAAATTATACTACTTCTATAATTTGTATTTAAAAAATAAGTGATAGCTATATGTGTATTAGTTGAGTTTCAACACGAAGCAAAATATAAACACTTTATGAGATTACAAATTATATATTTTTATAAGATTTAGAAGATTTTTATTTTTTAAAAATTTGGATTTGTTTTTTCACAAAGAGATAAACTAATCTGAAATTCCAAACTTCTCATACTGGCTTAAACCTGTTAGAGATCTCTGTTAGAGATCATAAAAATGTAAATATTGATTTAATTAAATTCAATCATAATTCTGGCAAGCTTTTTATGTAAAGTATAAATATGGTTTATAGTACTTTGTACTGAACAAAACTTCTTAGATCTTTAGATAACTAAAATCCTTCAACTAATATTGAAATGAGTTAATGGACAATCTGAATTCATAGATAATTCTGAAGTGAGATTAAATAGTGAAACACTCATTGCAGGGCATAATTTTAATTTTATATAGTTTGCTCCTTATTTGTGTGTGTTATGGAGTCACTATATCTTTGGGTTATGGTAATGAACGTGTTCATTTTGCCACTTTAAAAAAATAGAAAAGGGATATATGAGGCTAGGACTGTGTTGTATGTATTTATGAGCTGTGATAATCTTCTCAAATTGTGCTTATATATAACAGATAAGTCTTAGTACAATCTCCTAGTTTTCTCTGTTCAATACAAGATAGTCTTTTGGTTAAAAGTTATAACTAATATGGATTATTGAGACTATACTATGAGTAATAATAATTAAGAAAACCAGTGTATTATGTAAAATTGAGGTTTTGGTTCTTAAGGAAAAAAATATAGTTTTGTCTTGAAGTATAAATTTGATTCCAAATAAGAAAAAAATATATAGAAAAGAAGAAAACATTAGTGTGTATAAAAGTAGTAGAAGGCATGAGGGAAATTAATTTTATTTGCCTTGGTTTATAATTTACTGGAGACTGAAAGGAAGCTATGAATAGCTTTAAATTTTGGCAAAGTTAAATCAGTTTTGATGGGATTATTTTCCAGATAATTTAAGGAGGTGAGGAAGATTCATGAAAACTTCCCTGTGAAGTATATATACATGCAAAACAAAAATTTGGTTCTTTCTCTATCAAATTGATAAGTAAGTCTTAGAAACTCTTAAGGGGTAATAAAATATCATTCTTTATCTTCTTTGTAAACTTCTCACATAGCAGAGATTCCATACCTTAGCAGAAGAATCTTCTCTGTATAGAATTGATTTTATTATATAATTAAACAAAAAGAACAAAACTGTTTTTATCATTTATGTTTATTTTAAACATGTTATCAGTTTGATTAAATAGATAACCAGATACTGTTTTTCAGCATCCATGGTCCTATCTTGAGTCATCAAATCTGTTTTATTTTTTTGATTTGCCTCAAATATCAGATCCCAAATTTAGAAAAAAATAATATATTCAGGAAGACTCCTATAGGTCTTCTAGACAAACACAAATATTTGTGGTCTTTTTAAAAGAATTTATTTGAGAGAAAGTGTGTGTGCACATGGGTGAGAGAGAGAGAGAGAGAAAGGAGAAAGGAGAGAGTGAGCATGAGCAGTGGGGAGGGTCAGAGAGAAAGAGAGAAGTAGACTCCCCACTGATCAGGAAGCTGGACTGATGCAGGACTTGATCCCAGGCCCCTAGGATCATGACCTGAGCTGAAGGCAGATCCTTAACCAACTGAGCCACCCAGGCCCTCTAAACACAAATATTTGTTACTTCACCTTATAAAAAAAGAGATGATAGGAACAATGAAGGTTTTTTGTTGTGTTCTGTATTCATAATTAGCTTGACACTAGTATAAAATCTGTGAGGGAATAATGATAAAAGTAGAAGAAACAGGCAGCCTTTCCTAAGCAAACACTATACAAATAAAATATTATTATAACAGGATTTCAGAAATTATACTGTTTATGTTCCTAGAGATTTTTCAATTTCTTCACTGTCCATGATATATATATATATTTTTTACCCTCAAGAGAAATACTGATCAAACTCCTGAAATACTATGTACTGAACCCCAATAGAAAATTTATTCTCTCATCTGATATACATACTTAGTCTAAATCATTTAATAACAAACCAAACAAGTTTCTGCTTCCCATTGATGGTTGCCTGAAGACTTGGTATAAACATTAAGTTAGACTTTCTGTCATCACCAAAAAAGTATAGTCAAAATGCCTGTTGAAAAGACTATATCCACAAAAAAAAAAAAAGAAAGAAAGAAAGAAGAAAGAAAGAAAGAAGAAAGAAAGAAAGAAAGAAAGAAAGAAAGAAAGAAAGAAAGAAAGAAAGAAAGAAAGAAGAAAGAAAGAAAGAAAGAAAGAAAGAAAGAAAGAAAGAAAGAAAGAAAGAAAGAAA